>NC_066620.1:194670341-195295341 GCF_025201925.1 Gopherus flavomarginatus | reverse complement strand
CAGATAGTGGATACTGACTCCTGTCATGTGACAAAGCTGTCAGCCTTTGGCAACTCCGGCTCATGTCAGGTGACTGAGGTCAGAAAATAAAGTTCTATCTTTTACCAGCACTCTTTTGTGTCACACTTTTCTTACACTCAAGATCTCGAAAAATCAGGCCACTTATTTAGGTGTCCAAGTATGGATTTATTTGCATAACTTAGAGTCCCCAACTTTGAAAACATGACTAGTATATATGCGTAACATAAACAATGTCAGATTTCTGGATTGGACTAAATGAGTAGAGTGTTTCTTTAAGCAAAAAAGCAAAACTTTCATTAGGTCTTGCATTAGCCAATGTTCTTATGTTTTATATTCAATCCAGTGTACTAACATATAGCAACCATACTAGATGGAAGAAAATATCACTTCTGGGGTCATGGAGGGGGTATGTAAAATTCTGCCAAATTAGAAGGAGAAATCTTCAGGGACACAAGAGCTCATTAATATATGCCCTAATACCCTTGCAGATGATTGTGGTTTAGACCTGTAGAGACAGAAATGAAAAAAATCTTCCCTAAGCTGACCAATTTTAGTGCTGAATAGCCAATATCCATAGGGAATGAAAAGCCCTTGAATTAATACATATGTACATCCTACTGAACAGCTGCCCACAGTAAATGCCTATCCTAAATTAACACTTCTCAGATTATGATGTGAATGTCAATAGAAAACACATACCTAGCCAAAAGCCAACACAGTTTAGAAAATATAACACTTTATATACATCACATGTAAAACCTGTTTTTGTTCAGGAATGAGTGAGGGGAGGCAGGAATACCATAGGCCATTTTATTTTGCCTCAGGGATAGAGTTGTGAGAAAATAGAGTTTATGCCACGCTTTGGCTAATCTACCCAAATATAGCATCTGTAACTCCTTTATATGCTATTTAGTATTATGACAGGAATATTTTACCATTTTTCTGTCGTAATAACAATACTAGACTGTTCTACAACATGCTCTAACTTTTGGTTACCATTTTCTATATATTCATTTTAAAAGTAGAATCAGATGATTCTTCATTTCAGTTATTTAGAAAAATATTAGTGAATGAGACTTGATGCCTTCTACCATCCTTCCCACCATGGGGTTGTTTTCCTTTGTTTATTCACAAAGAACAGCTTCAGAGACTGCTGGAGACTAGGGTGACCAGACAGCAAATGTGAAAAATCGGGACAGGGGATGGGGGGAAAAAGACCCAAAAATCGTGACTGTCCCTATAAAATTAGGACATCTGGTCACTCTGCTGGAGATACGCATTGCATTAATGGCAAAACAAGATTTTTTACCATCATCAGCTGGCTGGGAGGTGGGCTCTGGGCACATCTTTACTATGATCCATGTATTGATCACCTCTAGGTTAAACTAATGCAACTCCCTTTTGTATGTGATATGACCATCACCCCAAAGCTAAACATAAGCAGCACCATGAAACAACATATAATGATCTCAGGCAGGCCTGAGCACATTACAGCACAGCAGTACTTGATGAATTCCACTAGCAGTCTGTCCCTTTTCAAAGAGAGAAGTCTCTAGCCTTCATGTACAAGGCCTTCAGTGGGCTATCTCAAAGGCCACGAATCCCTCCACGCCGCCCAAAACAACTTACGTTCCACAAAGATGCTACAAAACAACTGACCCAGGCTGTCAGGTGTGGAGGGAAGATGATTCTTAGCAGAGATGCCCTGCTCTGGAATGCTTTACCACAGTAGATCAGAGGCCACAACCTGAAGAAATTCTGGTCTTGCTTCCCTCAGTTCCCTTTATAGCTATTTAATCTGAAAATATGATCTTCCCGTCAGTCTTACTGGGACAGTTTGAACAACTGAACTGTTGATTGTTTTATGACACTGGACCAACAGAAGCACTAAGTGAGGCAATTCTTTCGCCTTGAGACCTGAAACATTTCAGAAATGTTTCCTAAACATTGACAGGAACCAGGAGGTATTTTGATATACTTATAAATTTCACTCTTTATAAGAAATATGAAACTTATTGGTTTATTATGCCAACAGGAATTACAGATTGTATTATAAAAATCAAAGGCCAAAATAGTTCAGATAACTTGAGCTATAATTAAGACTTCCATGTATTTTACAAGATTCTAAAGAGAAAAATATTGTAAAACCTATAGACCTTGTTCATTAAAATGCTGCTTATATAATCAACTTACATTTTTCAGTGTTTTTATGGGCATCCTGGAGTATCTACATTTAATACATATTGGAAAATTTCAACTTTATGTGTATAGCATTTAGGACTGTGGATCCACAAAGTAAATCAGATATGGTTCCTAGAAAGTAGGTCTGTTTTTACACCTATTTATGTATTTCACAGTAGCACCCAAAATGTATGTATACGTTTAACCGTGTCCATGTGAACAGTCCATTGAAATCAGTGAAGCTACTCACAGGTTTAAAATGAAGCATGTATGTGTTTGCAGGACTGAAACTCTAGTTTGTACCGCACTTTGGGATCTTCTAGACCAGGGATCGGTAACCTTTGGCACGGGGCCCATCAGGGAAATCTGCTGGCGGGCCGGAACGGTTTGTTTACCTGCAGCATCCACAGGTTCAGCCAATCGCAGCTTCCACTGGCCGCAATTTGCCATTCCAGGCCAATGGGGGCTGCAGGAAGCGCTGCGGGAAGAGGGATGCGCTGGCTACCACTTCCCACAGCCCCCATTGGCCTGGAACAGCAAATCACAGCCAGTGGGAGCTGCAATCAGCCCAACCTGCAGACGCTATAGGTAAACAAACTGTCCCAGCCCGCCAGCAGATTTCCCTGACAGGCCGCCTGCCAAAAGTTCCCGAACCCTGCTCTAGACTGAAGAGTCTATATAAACAATTAATTATTACTACTACTGTTCCTGTAGAGATTAGTTTGTGAGGAAAGAGTAACTACAAAGGAAAAGATTGGTCAAATGACACTAAGGCCCTAAACTTGCAAGGTTCTCCATGCATGCTAATAGAACCCTGAGCCTTTGGGGAGCCCCAGTGACATTACTGGAGTTCCATACAGACACAGAGGTCTGCCTGAATGGACAACCTGGCAGAATCATAGGCTAATGGGTACTGCCCCACTTGTAATGTTTAGTTTTGTGTTGCCATATACTGCACTGTGCAAAATTTTGTCATAGACATTTTCTCTAGTAAATCTACTTTAGTGCTAAAAACCTTCACTTGAATGATGCAAAAAGCAGATTCATCAACTACCACATACCTTACTGCAACAGGGGATGCTTTATTTATGCATTAAGATTCAAAGGGAACATTTAGATGCTGCTATTGCAGCAGAAACTGCTGCAGATACTACTTTCCAGTAGGCCCAGTATGTTACCAGATAGCCATGGAATGGAAAAATTATAACCTACAAATGGAAAATTGAAATATATTGAAATCATACCACAGAGTCAAAGGAACATGTCTCCTGCAATGGCTTCTGTGTTGGCAGAAATGACTGGGCAATGATACCAGCAGCATATTAATTTCTAATCATAAAACTAATACAGGAAGGTCAGTTAGTTCGTAGGAAGATAAAACAGGTTTAATAAAGTTTGGTGGTCATGAATGGATTATACTCTTCCCAGTTTTGTTCAGCACTGTCTACCCAATATGCCTAGTGAAAATAAACTTCAAGGGTTAAATTCATTCCTGTGCACAAGGTCTGTGCACTATTGACATCCCACTAAGACCTGATGGGGAAAACAGTGGGGCCTGGGTCTTGTGCAGACTTTCTTCACAGTGGTGAATTTCACCCTAAGGGGATGTCTACACTGCAGTAAAACTCTGGTGGCTGGCCTGTGTCAGCTGACTTGGGCTTGTGGGCCTGTGTCAGCTGACTTGGGCTTGTGGGCCTTGGGCTGTGGGGCTTTGGAATTGCAATGCAGACATTCAGGCATGGGCTGGAGCCAGGGCTCTGAGACCTTCCCTTCTCGTGGGGTCCCAGACCCCAGGCTCCAGCCTGAGCTGAATGTCTACACTGCAATTTCTCACCCCCCGTAGCCCACTGCCCTCGAGCCTGAGTTAGCTGACACAAGCCAGCTGTGGGTGTTTTATTGCAATGTAGCCATATCCTAAGTGCTCTAATGTGGTATCAATCATCATGCTGTGTTTGTGGAACTGAAAAGCTGCCTTGCCCCACTTCAGTGGAGCACTATGCCTCCTGCAATTCCCCAGCATGCAGGGGGAGTTGACCTGCTGCTAACCCCTCTGTGATGTGGCAGGAGATAGGGAGTTGGCCTTGCCTCCTCCCTGACTCATTTGGAGCAACATGTGGGGTGGGGATGTTTGCACAGAACGGGCCCTGCACTCATGAGCACTGACTGTGATTATGGATGGTCCTGCCTGGGAAGCACAAGGTGAGGAAGGCTCCTCATGTCCTTCCCCACTGTGCACTTATGCGGGGTTTGGCCGCAGTCTGAGTCTACATTTAGAAGTGTCTTCATTGTGATTAGGCCTAGGTGCTGATAATATAACTAGGGCAAAACTGCAGCTCATATGGGACCAAACCTCTCCTTGAGGGGCTAATCATGCATAACCCTAAATAATACCTTATAGTGAAAACAACATATGTGGCAACTAGCCAATTTCAAAACTTTTTTTATCATTTATTTATTAAGTCATGCATTTCACCTGTGAGGCAGATAAATACTATTGTCCCAGTGTTACCGATGAGGAAACTGAAGCAGAGTGCTAAAATGCTAGATCCTCAAGGAGGCTTTTGGGTGCCCTGCCACCTACTAGGATTCTCAGGTGCATTGGGAGAGTTACACACTTAAAAAGGGGATTCACTGATGCCAGCACATTGAGTGGAAGGACAGGGATACTATTCAGGAAGATCTGAACCACCTTGTAAACTGGAGTAATAGAAATAGGATGAAATACAATAGTGAAAAGTGCAAGGTCATGCATTTAGGAATTAATAATAAGAATTTTGGATATACGTTGGGGGCGCATCAGTTGGAAGCGACGGAGGAAGAGAAGGACCTTGGGGTACTGGTTGATAGCAGGATGACTATGAGTTGCCAATGTGATACGGCTGTTAAAAAAGCAAATGCGATTTTGGGATGCATCAGGCGGGGTATTTCCTGCAAGGATAAGGATGTGTTAGTACCGTTGTATACGGCGTTGGTGAGACCCCATCTGGAATACTGTGTGCAGTTCTGGTGTCCCATGTTCAAGAAGGATGAATTCAAACTGGAACAGGTTCAGAGACGGGCTACGAGGATGATCCGAGGAATGGAAAAACTGCCTTATGAAAGGAGACTCAAAGAGCTTGGCTTGTTTAGCCTGGCCAAAAGAAGGCTGAGGGGGGATATGCTCGCCCTATATAAATATATCAAGGGGGTTAACCTTAGGGAGGGAGAAGAATTATTTAAGTTTAGTACTAATGTAGCCACGAGGACGAATGGGTATAAACTGGATATTAGGAAGTTTAGACTTGAAATTAGACGAAGGTTTCTGACCATTAGGGGAGTGAAGTTCTGGAATAGCCTTCCGAGGGAAGTAGTAGGGGCAAAAGACTTTCCTGGCTTTAAGACAAAGCTTGATAAGTATATGGAGGGGATGTTATGATAGGATCGTTAATTTGGGCAATTGATCTTGAATTACCACCAGACAGGTCTGCTCAATGGTCTGCGGGGAGATGTTGCATGCGATGGGTACTGAGTTGCTGCGGAGAATTCCTTCTTGGGTGCTGGCTGGTGACTCTTGCCCACATACTCTGGGTTTAGCTGATCGCCATATTTGGGGTCGGGAAGGAATTTTCCTCCAGGGCGGATTGGCAGGTGCCCTGGAGGTTTTTCGCCTTCCCCTGCAGCGTGGGGCACGGGTCGCTTGCTGGTGGTGTCTCTGCAGCTTGAGGTCTTCAAACCATTTTTGAGGATTTCAATAACTCGGTCCTGGGATAGGGGTTGTTATAAAATTGGATGGGTGGGGTTCTGTGGCCTGCCTTGTGCAGGAGGTCAGACTAGATGATCAGATTGGTCCCTTCTGACCTATGAGTCTATGAGTCTATGAGTATATGAGTGGGGAACCACCTAAGCTAGCCAGCATCATGGACAAAGGAGTTCCTAAAGGCATGGAAAGAGATGCTGGCGGTGTAAGCACTGGACTGGGAGTCAGGAGATATGGAATCTGTTTATACCTTGCCAGCCTTTCCTGGGTGAGTCATTTAACTTCTCAGTCTCCCTTTTTCCAATGTATGAGATGGCAATAGTGACAGTAGTTTATTTCACAGAAGTATTGTAAGACCTAATCCATAAATATGTGTATAGCACTTTGAGTCTTGGCTGGACAGTACTGCAGATATGCTAAGAGTTGTTATCATATCTTCCATTTTCTTCTTCAATTATTTTATACTAAAAAACCCCTCTGTCACTGGAAACCATTCATGGGCAAATCTTCTAGAATGCCAGGACTCAATGTAATCACTCATGGTTTCTCAGCTTTAGTCTCCAAGGACACATGATGTGAACCTGGACATATTTCTGTCTTCCTTCCAAGCCTGACAATCTGCTGTTGAGTCTGCCCCTGCTATTTTCTCCTGCTCCCCTCCAATAAGTGCTCTCCATTGGTCCTTACCTTATACTTTCTTTCAGCATTCTCTATCCTCCTCCTGTGGTTTGTTTTTCATTTCCTTTTTCCCTTTCCTCTTTGCAAATCTCCTCAGTCCTCCCCTATATACTCCTTCCTATCTCCTGGTCTCCTCATTCCTCTCCTTTATCCAGTCCCACCAGAGCCTGGACATGAGCTCAGGGCTGGGAGCTGCTGCTGCTCACATGTCTCAGCTGTACCTGTGAGCAGACATGATGTCCATTACCATATGGTTCAGCTAAGAGGCACTGGGGCATCCAGGGAGCTAAGGAAGCAGAAGAGAGGCAGCCGCTGGATGTGCTGCTTTGTGAAGCACATACCATGTTGCAATGGGAATAGGCATCATAGACAGGGGAACTCCTGGGCAACCAAATATCCCAGGGTTTAAATGCTACTGGGGAAAACTCTGTTTCAATAAAATTTCTGGGACTGGCTACCAAGGCTAACATCTCCTGTAATCTAGAACTTTGCTGTCCTTAAAGTGAGGGATGCTTATCTTTCCCACTCATCTCCTCCTGTGACTCCCACTCACTTCAGAGCCAGATGAAAGTGTTTTCAAGAGTCTGTTTTCATTTGCCCTGTATTATGGGAGCCATTAGACAAAAAGCCAAGACAGGAAGCTGATGTCCTTTTCAAAAGATGGAAGAAAAGTAATGGGGGAAGGAGGAGGGAAGCCAAAGGTAATTCTGAAATAAATCCTTAACTTCTAAACAGCAGAGCCAGGGTCTTAGGTATTGTTAATGAACCATTAGCCCTGCTCTAATCACAACATCTCTTTCTTTTGTTCTCATACCCTACTGCTTTGTCTCAGCTTGGACTTTCAGAAGTGACAGCACCCCTCATGAGCAAAATCTGTTGAAAAAAAGGAGCATGACTCATGCTGGTTATAATGGACACATCTGTGCTTGCAGTGTTTGTCCATCATACCCAGTGTTTGCTTTAAGCAGCATGGTGGAGAGTATGTAACAACAGCGTGTATATGTGTGTGTGTGGGAGCAGGGGTAAGGAGGCAGTGAGAATGCAGACGCTACTTAAAACACCACTAAGTTATTTTGTTTCTCAGTACTGAATTTATTGCAATTCACTTTGTAGTCAGATGAATGGACTATATATATAATTAAAGACATTTTACTCCTGATTGTTTTTACTACAACGTAAATCTGCTGACTGTTTGCTGAGGATTTTGGACAGCAAGAATACAGGCAACCCTTAGTGTGACTTGATCTTCTATTGAAATCTTTGCTGTCAGTGTCCACCATTTAGCTAAAGAACAAACGCATGAAGACTAAAATTCCCACTAGTTTCATGATCTTGTTTTTTTTCTGTGCCAATTCCTCTCTCCCAGCTCTCCCCCGTCAAAGGATTAGTCAATGTTTGGAACTTGTTTGAAATAACAATGTCTATTCTTCCCTAGAACATTTCTAGAGATGGTGGGCCCAATTCAGCTCTCACTTGGGGCACATCTACACTGCAATAAAAACCCATGGCAGGGCAGTGGCTGGCCCAGGGCAACGGCTGGCCCAGGGCAGCTGACTTGGGTTCGTGAGGATGAGTCAGTTGGTTAAAAATTACTGGGCAGACATTCAGGCTTGGGCTGGAGGCCGGGATCTGAAACCTCATAAGGAGGTGGGTCTCATAGTCCTGGCTTCAGATGCCTACACTGCTATTTTTAGTCCCACAGTTCCTGAAAGCTTCAGTCAACTGATTTACACTCTGAGACTTGGTGCTGCAGGTTATGTCCTGCAGTGTAGATGTGCCTCTGGCTCTGATCCTGCAATGAGATCTACATGGGTGAGTCCTTGGGACTCCACCTAAGTCCACCAGTAGGAATATCTGAGCAGGACTGGAGCCTTACATAAGTATAATTCCATTTACTCCTGACATACTGCTGTAACTCAGTACTTACACTTAGGCTTTGTCTACACTACATAGTTTTGTCGACAAAAGTTATGCCAACATACAGCCACTGCTTTAATTAAACTTCTGTTGCTTGTCCTTTCTATGCTCCTTGTGTTAGCAGAGTGCATCCACCCTAGCAGCTCTTGTATCGACACAGAGAGCAGTGCACTGTGGGTAGCTATCCCTCTGTACAACTGGCCGAATAGTGCTTTGAGAAGGGTTTGCAATGCCTCATGGGGCAGATACAGTGTCACATGATGCAGATTTCTCAAGCCCCTCATTCCATGGGCATCCTACTAGATTGCCAGCCACTTTTCAACTGAAGTGTGGTGGGGGAGCGGGGGGAAGATTTTTTTTGACAGGGAGTGTATGTGTGTGTGTTTGTGGAGGGGAGACAGAGACAGAGTATGTATCACATCAACCCCTGCTTCCCTCCCTGGATCTGCACAGCACAGCAGTCCCTCCACCGTCCCTCCCACCCACCACAGCAGCAGCCTGTCTGCCACTGTGTTCCTAGTGCAGGAGAGAGCAGGATTCCACATTAATTATTTGCTCTTTGCTGCCAGAGCAATGCAGCATGCTCAGCTGTTAGAACTTCTCAGAGCTTTGAAAGGGGAGGAGTGCATGCCTGCAGGGCAGTTGAGCTCAAAACGGTGAACAGAGAGATCATGGTCAGCATTGTGGGACACTGGGGGAGGCCAGTTATGGCGACAATATGGCAATGTCTACACTGACACTTTGATGATTTAACTTTGCCACAGAAAGCATTATGCCCTTCTTCAAGGTGGTTTTATTTTGTCAGTAAAGCAGGAGAGTTTTGCCGATAAAAGTAGCATTGTAATGTGTATATTTCTACTGCCTTGTCGGCAAAAGCTGCCTTTTGCTGACAAAACTGTGTAGTGTAGACAAGGCCTTACACTGCTGCAACATCTGACCTGATTAATTCCCTGCCATTGCAAGGCCTCAGGCACTGGTGGCACCTTGGTCTCTCCTGTTGTCTAGCCTGTGATATACAGGAGGTCAGGCTAGATGATCTAATGGTCCCTTTTTGCCTTAGGCCTTGTCTTCACATGCAGAGCTACAGTGGTGAAGCTGTGCATGTGAAGACATTCCTATGCCTATGGGAGAGCTTCTCTCGTTGATGTAGTTAATCCACATTGTAGTTGTAGTGTAGGTGTTGGTATAGTTAAGCTTGCACATCAGTATAATGCTGTCTACATGGGGGGTTAGGTCAGTATAACTACGTTGCTCATGGATGTGGATTTTTCACACCCCTGAGTGACGTAGTTATACCATATAGGTCTGTAGTGTAGCACTGGCCTTAGATGCTATGAAACTAAGGGCTTGTCTTCATGATCATTTCATTTGAGCCAAAATGGGGTGTGAAACTACCCCACCCTAGTTTGCCATGGACTAACTGTCCCTGTGGACTCTGCTGAGGTGCACTAGTAGTTCATTAATGTGCTTTGATACAGTCTTCTTTGAAACAAGACTAATGAAAGTGCATTAAAAAAGTGCCAATGTGCACCAGCAGAGTCCAAGAGGACAGTTAGTCTGTGGCAGGCTAGTGAGGGGTAGAATCACCACCCCAGCTTGATGTAAACTAATTGTTCATGTAGACAAGTCCTCAGAGTAGAATCAGGCCCTGTTACCGTACAGGCCCCTTTCCTAAAACCTATTGCCTATTATCCTTGCAGCTGTAGATCAAATTATCTCTGCAGTCCCATTCAGGTAAAGGAATGCTATATTGAACTCTTTTCTTTCATTTTTCCTGCTCTTTAATTTAAATAGAAACAGGGTTTTTTTTCAGCCCTCTCAAATATTTTAGTCATCATTCTCTGTTGTCCTGAACTTCTGTATCGGAATGGCAGGATTTTACAGCCATCCTGCAGCCACTTTGCACTGGTGTAAATGACTATATCGAATGCAGGACAATGGAGCATTAGGCCTATAGTTAAGGCTCGATTTAGTCAAGGGTATTTTTAGTAAAAGCCATGGATAGGTCACAGGCAATAAAAAAAAAATTCATGGCCCATGAACTGTCCGTGACTTATATTAAAAATACCTGTGACTAAATCTTGGAGGGGTTGTGGGGGGGCTTCTCCTGGGGGTGGCACCCGGGCCCGGGGGGGCTCAGGTCAGCAGCACCAGCTGCTGGGTACCGCAGATGGTGGCTGATCTAGCTGGCCACCTGGGGACTGCTGCCTGCAGGTACGGACCACAGCTGCTCCGGCTGACCTGGGATCGCTGCCGGGGACTGCCCTAACAGCAGCTGGTGTGGCTGTCCCCGGAACCACCTGAGCAGAAGTCTGGTCCCTGCAGAAGTCATGGAGGTCATGGAAATTCATGGAATCCATGACTTCTGCGACAGACACAGAGCCGTACCTATAGTATGAGCACAAAGTCTTGTATGCACCCTCCGACGATCACTCATGGCTAGTCTACACTCGAAGTACTACAGAGGAGCAGCTGCACTGATGAAGCTGCACCACTGTAATGTGTCTGGTGAAGATTCTCTAAGCCAATGGGACAGACGTCTCTTAAGTACTCCACCTCTGCAAGAGGCAATAGCTATGTTGGCGGGAGAAGGTCTCTGGCTGACATAGCACTGTCTATATCGGCACTTATGTCAGTGTAACTTACATTCCTCAGGGGTGTGCGTTATTCACATCTCTGAGTGACGTAAGTTTTACTGAAGTATGTGGTAGTGTAGACAAACCCTCGGTCAATCTATACAGCTTCAGTGGTTTCTTACATCACTGTATTCCTGCAAATTTTTCTATTTTTTCCTCGCAAAAGTTCACTTTCCCAGTGTGGTGTTATTAACTCTATGAATATCACATAAATTTTTCTCTTTGACAAATATCCTCAAGTTGACATATAAAATGCCGACTGACTAAAATTGCAAACACTAACATTGCCTCTAATATATTTACTTTCATTCATTGAACCAAACAGGGTAAATGTGGAGTGACATTAAAACCAGAATGTTACAGTTTTTGTAATTTACTGCTCATAAACGATGATGATAACTAGAGGAGCAATGACAACTCTAGTTGAAGTTGCATAACTGTTTCCATTCCAAATCTCTGCTTTCAATTGCCCATAATTTTCTCAAATTTTCATCATTCATTCTAAAAGTTCACACTTTCAGTTTCTGCCTGAAGGTGAATTTTGTGGGAAAGTTTATGCAAGTATGATCCAGCCATTCTTGAGAATGAGCAGCTTAAAATCATTTAAAAAAAAAAGAGTACACTTTTGCCATTATAAAAAAATACTTTATCTTTCTTTGAACAGTTCTCTCCCCAGAACAACTGGGGTGGAATGCGGAAGGGTCAGACTCTTTGCTGGGATAAATGGGTGAAATTCCATTGGAGTCGTGCCCATTTACAACTGGCCTATAATTTGGCCTGGAAATAGCCTTCATTGAGAAGACAAGACCTGGTGAAAATTGGCTTTGCTCTGAACAAGTTATGAAACTTTGGAAATAGACTGCTGTTCTTCCTATGCAGTAGATTTTACATGCATAAATATGAGAAAGACAGCATATATATTCCCACTTCGTTTATAGATCACAAAGCTAATGAAATCCATGCTGAGGCAATGGGTGACTTTGCTGTATACTGAAAAGTGTAGTGCAGATATGCAAGAGCTATGCCCCCCACAGATCGCAGAAGGTGCAAAAGAATTAGATAGGATTGCTGTGCATTCTGGGTAAAATTAAACCTCGAGAGTCAGCACCTGTGCACCACCTGGATCCTACTTAAACTCTAGTGTGAGGGTTTATGTGCTCCATAAAGCTTGTGCTGGCTCTATATTCAGAGGAGACTTTTATCCTAAAACTTGTTTTAAAGAAATGTTTTTAGTTTTTATGTAATAGATGTAAACTATGACAACTGTTGTTTGGTACATAGCTTAATACACAAGCAGCCTGTGATTTGAGATGTACCTGGAGTTCCTAACATTCCCCAGGACAGGCTGGCACTCCTTTCAGCTAGGCTATAACATATGTTATTTTTTCTGTTAATATTCTAAGCACAAAGTGCCTTTTTCTGCTGTGTTCAGCACCCATGATTTTATTGACGTCTAGGTTGCCTTTGGCTCACCATTTAGTTGTATGTACCTTGCAAATATGTAGAATCAATCCCCCTTTTGACCATAAAACTTATGATTTGAGCCTGCCTCCAGATGTGCTCTCAGATTTAATCACATCACTGGTAAAATCTCTTACTATGCTTGTACTCGTGGCAAGATGGTACTGAGTATCTGCACAGTGAAAGGACAGTGGTGCCTCTTAATGTAGAGAGCAGACTTTACACCTCACTTGTCAGTAAAAGAGTAGCACAATGGGAAGGACAGGAGGAAATTAGTTTAATAGTTTATGGATGAAGAGATGCCTCAAAGGAACCTGCTCATGCTATTAACCCTGATCCAGCTGCCATCAAAGTCAGTAAGAGTGTTTTTGTTGGCAGGCAAATAAAACTCCATGCCCCTGATGTCCAAATACAAATTCTGAAGCCTCACTATCTTGCACTGACAACAAAAATAATAGTGGGCTAGATTATATCTTGAGGCACAGTCCTTAGCAGGGATGGTGCATGAATTGTACCTTCCCAGGAGTAGCTCCAGGTGGTGCTGAACATCCCTTTGAGGTACAATTTCTTCCTTGCTCCGTACTTCCCCTAGTGGAGTAATAACTTGCTGTTGATGAAAGCTGAAGTGCACTGGCAGTGACGTGTGTGGAAACTGGCACGGCCTACATGGCACAGTGCTGTTATGTGCTATTCCTGGCTGATGCTATCACTTTCAAATATGCTCACAGCTCTAAAAGTGAAATCACCTCATCTCAATTTACATCGCTGGCCCTATTATTTTTTTTTTTAACAAGTCCCTTATATGTATTTTTTGTGCTAAGCTCATTCCCTCACTTAGCACTGGACCAGGGAAGGACTATGTTTTGTCCAATAACTTGGGAGTCATTCTTTTTAGATGGTATATAGCTCCTCCCATTAATACCAATTCGGGATCTGGTCCTTAAGTGGATGTTGTGTGGTGGGTGACTATGGTTAGAACAAGCTCACAAAGTCATAGAGATTAAGACCAGAAGAGACCACAAGATCATCTAGTCTAACTTCCTGTATAGCACAGGACACCAAAACCACCCCGCACCTGCACACTCAACCCAACAACCTAATTTAAAACAATGTATTACAGCCCACAAGAGACTAAACTATTATGTGCCACAGGTAGAGAATAGGAGGGACCGAGATGCACCAGTGCCCATTCCCCCTGCAGTGGCAGGGAAATAAGTCAGCGAGATATACTCAGATACTCCTGGCAAATGACCTGCACCAACAAGCTGCTGAGGAAGATGAAAAAATTCCTTCCTTACTCCACATATGGCGATCAGTTAGACCATGAGCGTGTGAGCAAGAACCAGGCAACCAAGCACCCAAGAAAGAGAATACTTCTTGCCTGGGCCCACCCTGTCCAATGCTATCCATCTTCAGCTATGCTCCTCTCTGATGCTTCAACCAAGGGAGATCACTCCTCTTCCTGATTACGTTGGTGGGGAACAAAATGCATTGTCTAGCTCTTTTACACATATACTGGTTTAAACATGCAGCATTAAAGAACCCTCAATTGCTAAGCACAAATAAAAAAATAAAGGTGAACTTGGCAGGGTCTTAAAAGAAACCATTTCAAGGCTCTGAAACCATTGTCCACAATCCCTGATAACCCAACAACAAGCAAGACATTAGAATACGAAGGGCTCTGGTGCACTAAATTTTCAGAGCAGATCAGCACAAAGTTCTTTAGTACAGATGTTTCTGTAATTGTGATACACTGGGAAAAAAAGTCTCTGTTCAAATTTTAGTGGCTCCCAGACTCACACTTCCACCTGTGTGTTGTGGTGGTCTAGTCTTAATACACTGGGCTGTAATGTGAACCATGTGCTAACATGTGTCTGGCTCAAAAAGTTGTTAAGGCTTTCCTGCCACCACCCCCATGCACTCCACACATCTTTAAGTGAGTTCCTTTGTTTCTACTTTTATGTTTAAAAGATTTATCAAATAGGAAGAATAAAGGCACTGAGTAGCTCATGGGAGTGCTTATGTGGGAGAGATCCAGTGCAGATCCACCTAGTGTGGTAGTGCTCCAAAGTTGCTACGCTGTAATGTATGCGCAGTGGCCTGTGTGAAATGAGTGGGGTGGTCTCAGTTACAGCGGGGTGAATTATTTGTAGAGCACAAGTCGTTTAATGCAGTTAGTCTCTTTTGCTGTTAGCAAATTATCTGTGAACAGACTTTGTGTTTTAGAGACTTGTTCATTATTGAACAAATGGTTTATGGAAATATATTTCAGCCTGTGAATTGACTCATGAGCTATTTATCAAAGCTATTATTCTGATTATGGGTTTCTTTGTAACATGTGCTTTGTGACTGGCCACTTAAGCCATATCACCCTGTGTCTGACTGGATGGTGATGGTGATGATGATGATGATTTCTTTGTATTATCATAGCGCTTGGGAGCCCTAGTCCAGGAGCAGGATCCCTTTGTGCTAGGGGCCGTACACACAGAGAACAAAAAGACAGTCCCAGGATGATTCCCAAACCCACAATGAGCTTTCAAAAAGGCAAAGTGAACATTTCCATCACAAATGTTTCTAAAAATACATATTTGCATGATTCATCGTACCACTGTCTTTCAGTGAAAAGTTTTGATTTAAGAAAAAAGCCTGTACAAATTTTAGTGGAAAACAAACACAAAGGAACCTGAAACAAAATATTCAAATATCCTTTCCCCCTCATTTTCACACTCCCAATTAAAGTACAAATATTTTAAAATTATACCTACTGTATGTATTATATCTATCTTTATTACTGTAAAGTCTGAGCTCCTTGAAGTGTTTAATACTCACAGCTAGACCTGGTCAGAAATTTTCCAATGGAATCCTTTTCTCTTAGAAAATACTGATACATTATAAGCTAAATGATTTGTGGAAATGTCTTTTGGGAAAAAAATGGAAAAAAAATAGAAGTTTGAGATGATGAAAATGTTCCATTTTGCCATTTTCAAAAAGGACCGCTTTGATTTTTTTGTTTTGCATCTACTTATTTTTTAAGAGAATTGAAATGTAAAAACATTTCAAAATTTGAACAAAACATAGTGATTTTATCAAATGAAAATGTTTAGATCAATCCAAAATGTGTGTGTGTGTTTCTGTCTCCCTCACCCCCCAAAGAATTGTGTTTCACAATAATTTAAAATGTTTTGGTTTTATTCCATTTTTGAATGGAAACATTTTTAGAATTTGCAGGAACAGTAAATTAAATTCCCATCCCACTCAACTCACAAAACCTGTGCCTTTCCCTTTCACAGGTGCTGAACTGAGACATAGAGACTTTGGCCTTATCTACACAAACAAGTTGTGCCACTTTAGATATGCTGGCATACAGGTACCCTGCTTAGTGTGGACACCATGGATGGGGCTTAATGGAGGCTGGGAGAGGTTAAGCCTCCCCAAACCTCATGCCATGGTGGGGAGGAGGGTCAGTGGCAGATTACCACATGGGGCCTGGTCAATTTGGGGCCCCTGGAAAAATCTCCTCCTTCCACAGCCCCAGGGCTGGAAGAGCTCTCACTCTCCACCAAGGCTGTGGCAGGAGCACAGAGCTTTTCCAGTCTTGGGGCTGCAGAGAAGGCAGGGGAGGCAGAAAGGATCAAGTGGGGGCAGGGCCTCAGGAGAAAGAGGTAGAGTGCGGGTGGAATGGGGTGGGACCATGGACATGGCCACAGGTGGAAGGGGTGGGGCCTCAGCCAGAAGAGGCGGGGCAGGGGCCTAGCTTTCCCAAGGGGAAGCTTCACCCACTACCCATGGTGGACTCAGTTGTACCAGTATAAAAATGCTTACACTGGTATTGCATATTCCTATATGGAAAGGTCGGTAATCTTACTGGCAGAAGTGCTCTTATACTGCTATGTCCACACTAGGGGTTGAAATGGTATAACTATATCCGTGAAAATAGTTGTACCAGTACAATAACTCTGTGTATACCAGGACTAAGTGACTTGCCCAAAGGAAGCCTGAGGCAGAGCTAAGACTTGAACCTAGGTATCTACAGAGGTAGGTGAGCTCCATAACCAGTGAACCATCATCTCTCCTCAATTAACATTTGTATTAACATGTGATGCATGGACATATAAAAATAATACACTTTCAAACCCTTATAAACCATGCTGCCTTCCTACACATATAACCTTCAGCCTCCTAGAATGGCCCTCCAAAATGGCTGCAGTGTGTCAGCATTTCGAGTTCTTTCCCTGACCTGGGTTAGATGCCATTCACACAGCTTAAAATGCACATTGCTCACACATACAAAAAACTGAGAGATTATCATGAAAGAGTGAACCCTGCAAGGGTTATACAAGCAAGCCATCAGCCCACATGGAGTCAATAAAAGGCTTTGTAGAAAAGTTATGACTACAATTTAAAAAAAAAATGGTTTGACCAGCTCTTATTGGTAAGCCTAGTAGATGACTGAATGTACATGGAAACTAAAATACTATTGTGCCATACAGAAGTGACCCCCCACTCCAGGTCAGGATTGAAATATATTGGCATGGCACAAGGGGGAAGCTTGTATTGTGGTGTGAATGCTGCACTTATGCTTTATAATAATGATACTAATTAATGCATAATATTTTGTATTGTAGTAGAACCTCGGAGCCTTCTGTCATGGACCAAGGCCTCATTGTGCTAGCACTGTACAAACACAGAACAAAGATGGTCCCTGCCCCAGAAAGTTTAGGATTACAACTGGTTGAAAATAGGAACATTTTTGGGGAAATGTTTTCAAAAAAGTCATTTTGACTAGCTCTCTAGCGGGTCAAAAAGCAGGATTAGCATTTTGTGAAAACTTCTGCCAAAAATAAATCCCAATATTTGAAATTTCCACAAAGAAGGCATTCAAATATTTGAACTCAGAAGATAAATTGCAAAGAAATTCATTTTTTTAATTAAAATTTGCAATTTTAACAAAAAATAATCAAAAAATTGAAATTCGGAACATTTCTATTGAGGACTTCACTCGCCAGGGTTTTTAATAAGAACTAAAAACACTCCTAACACAATAATAGTACATTATTAAATAATAAATATTCGATTAAAATAATACATGAATATAAAAAAAACTGTAAACAATACTAGCATTAAATTTAAGTGTTATGACTCTAAATATGTTTTCCTTTTCTCCTTATCAATGCAGTCATTAGCTGATGTTTAAGGGGATGTTATTCTTGGACTTAGCTGTACCATCGTTGTCTCCCAGTGTATGTACGTATGAAAATGAGTATTGTTTGATATTAGCGGGCTAGAGCTTGCCCCCTTTAAGTCTGCTTTGCATTCCTCCAGTAACGTAAAATAGACTTCATACTGGCCTAAGCAGTGAGGGAATTCCTCCAGTGGCATAGATCCAGTGTACTCAGCCATCCATCACAACCCCTTTCAGGTTGTTGGGGACCTGGCAGAAGGGTCTGGAGCATGATCCTAGTGCTACTGTTGAACCAGATTCACAGTGTCAGCTGGGTAAAACTCAGAGGAGCCCCAACTCTGCTCTTGTTTAAGCTGGAGACCAAACTGACCCCCAGCCAGCTCCAGGATAGAGGGAGTGTAAAGATGGTCTACAATCACCTTTTCCTGTCTTGCCCCACCATGAGCACTGTTCTGCAATACCCATAGGTTCAGCCCGAGGTCTCACAGCTATATTTTCTCTTGGAACTGAAAAGGAGAGCAATGTTTAAGCAAAGTCTGTAATAATGACATTTCCAAATTCTTTTAACTTGTGTTTTTTTCTATATAAAGTATGTCTCCTACCCCAAGATTCATAAAAGGTTGCAACATAACAAATCAGCACTTAAGCATCTAAGGCATAATCATTAATTATAACTTAATGTCACACAGACAAAAATATATAAATCAGCAATCAATTCTACTTGACTTTTTAACTAGCATTACATCCATTTAAAAGGCTAAACAAACTCTCTTTCGTCAGAAATATTATTCTTACAAGAAGCAACAGGCCTATTGTGGCACTTCAGTGCTGAGCTCAGAATCCACGTGTTTGGTCTTTGAAGCATAGATTGGCCTGCATGTCTTAGAAAGGACCTTGGGGATCTTGCGTAAACAGTTCTGAAGATAATGCTTTGCTGTAATGATGTTTGTGTTTTCTTTGTGAAACTGCAGTGGAAACCTGGCAACTCATGGAAAACATTTGTGGTTCCAATGAATTCACCTATAACTGTGAGGGATTAGACTATGCAGAACTGAACTGATACAATCTTTCAGTTTAATTTGCAGTTGGGGGTTTAAAATAAAACATAAGAGGACAGCACGATAGAGCAGCATGAGCGCTGGAAGCTGTTTGCTGAATTGTAGGTCTAAGAAAGATCTCAAAGAGTTAAACTACATGGTCACTGAAAGTGAGCTTTGCTACTCTGGTTGTGGTCGGGAGGTGGCTCTCCCAGGGCTTCTGGGAAATGGGTAATAACTGTTTGATGCACACTCACTAACAGATTCTGGGAATGAGAAGATTGATGGAATAATATCAGAATCTGTATCTGGAGAGGCCACTTACTCCTAGTTAGCACAAGAACCAGCTACTAGAGCTGGGCAAAACTCTAGAATAATGATTTGTGAGTTTTTGCCAATTGCATGGTGATATTTTGTGAAAATAGAAGCATTTTATACCTGCAATCTACTCCTTTCCCCTCAGATCACACAGAGAAATTACCCCAAAGTCTCTGCTCCCTGCCAGAAAGTTAAGCAGTGATACTCAGATCTCAGTGGTTCAGGAGCCAAATTTGCAATCTCCATTATCCAAAAGAGCCACAGTACTGCTAAGTCATTGTTTGATTTACTATATATATATATAGTCTCACAGCAAAATGACTGACCAATTATTATTATTTTATTAACTACAATTGGTTAATAATATAGTAACAGCATCCTGATTGGTTAATAACTTAGACTGGTTAATAATTAAATCACAGTGTTTTAATATCTGTGCTTCAAAAAGGCACAGAAGGCACATTAAAGAGCCTCTTGAAGCCTCAGTCTGAGTATCACTGCACTATATATCCTGTACTTTAGGAGGCCTGGAATGTACAGGGGCAACCACTCTTGCTAGGTGTGCACAGGGTAAATGTATGCAAACAGAGTATTTCAAAACAGAGTTGCTGTGCAGATAGGCTATATCATCGAAAGGATGAACAAGGCAACCAAGTATTTCGTGCAAGTGATGCCCTTGCAGAGATCTTCTTGTTTAGCATAAGCATATATACAGAGGGCAAACATTGCATCACTTTTTCCATTCTTATATGTCAATGTACCAGAGTTCTGAGTATTAACACTCCTTTGAGTGCAGCTCTGAGCGTCTTCTGAGTGAAGACTGGCAGTCATGCTGGATTGTGTTTGTGTGCGGGTTTGATGGGATAGATATCTATTATGGAACCACATCAAGAACAACAAAATCCCCTTTATTTGTGATCTTATGCAAGTTTTGAACCCAGATCTTCAGAAAGAAAACGCTGTTTTCTGAACTCTCTAACTCAGTGTTTCTCAATCTTTTTGATGCCAGGGATCAGCTTGCTGCCTTCCTAAACTGTGTCAGGGAGATCTCAGGGACTGGTGCTGGCCCATAGACTGGTCGTTGAGGAACACAATCTCTTTGACTCTAGCTTCATATTGTCTTTTCCCTCTGCCTTTCTATTGTACGTGGACTGTATAACCTGCAGTCTCCAATCCTTGTAAAGTACCAGTCACCTCCAGCCTGACCTGCAGCAGCCCTTCCTGCTGCTGACCTATAGTAAAATATATTGCTGTATTTTATCAGATTACAATGAAACAATGTAAGAAATTTCTCCAGCACTATCTTAATGTGATCAAACAACACTTAAGATAGCTTCACATTGAGCAAAGATATATTGGATCATTCTGACCTGTAAAGTCTACTGGGAATGTAGTTATTTGACAAGAAATAAATAAAAGATATTTAAATTTGAAGTCTGTTAGAGACAATACTTGACAAGAGGGCCCTAAAAAAATGCTTGGAAAATTCCATGTTATATCCTAGGTCTTTGTAGCACCTTTTGATTTAGAGTTCAGCCCTGCTAAAGTCATTTATTTGAGAGGTGATTTTTGTGAACAATCAGTAACAAGAAATAAAGAAGGTTAAGTAATAGCCACTGTAGTACATTTTTGTACCTATTGTCAATTTGCACTGCTAATCATTGGTAAGAAGAGGAATCTTCATTTTACTTGAATTATGGTGTACTTTAAATAAAATATAAAAATAATTTCCCAGCATTCTTGGGTGTTCTAAAGACAACTCTAAACCCTAAATTTCTCAGAGAGGTATGGATTGAAACAAAAACTTGATTTCTTAACTCTATCTAGGGTACTTCTGTGGCCTCCATTAGCAGAGGACCTGAGCACCTCCCAGTCTCTAATGTATTTATCCTCATGATGCCCTTGGGATGTAGGGTAGTGCTCTTATCCCAATTTTACAGATGGGGAACTGAGACACAGAGAGTTTAAGTGACTTGTCCATGGTTAGAAAGAAGTCTAAGGAAGAGATGGGAATTGGCTCCTCATCTCTGGCAAGCATCCTAATCACTGGACCAGCCTTCTTCTCTTGAAGAGCTTTTAACTTATTGGCCATACTCTGCTTCACATATTCCAGTGTAAATCCAGAATAGTTCTATTGCAGTTAGTGGCAGAACTCTCATGAAACATCTTGAAAATATCTTACCAGTTAGTTGTATGAACACAATGCATAAAAGGGAACATTTGAATGACCGCATCCTTTCTTACTTTTTTTTATGTGCTTTGTCTAATAAGTTACTATGTGCTCAGTAATATTAATATACAGTTTTGACAATGATGACACAAACATAATAAATGAAAAACATGAAAGCTAAACTAGAGATTACAGGCTTGACTGTGTACTCATCAAAGTCAATGGGCATTTTGTACATACAGAGTGAATTCCTGACCCCACTGAAAGCAGTGGGAATTTTACCATTGACTTCAATGAAGCCAGGGTTTCACCCATAGACTTTCTACATTTGATTGTCTCGTTTTCCACCAGTGTACATTGCTTACTTTTATTTGGTGGTAGAAAGTATATACCAAGCATAAATGGAATCACGGTGCAGCAGTTTTAATGTACCACCCTTCATATGCATAGCTTAGTTTCCTACATTTATTTTTAGTTAAGTTCTTTCTTCCTTTTTTCCCCCTCCATAATGGCTTTAGCTAATTTGCAGGGTTTTATAAATGTACCTTAGGGATAATATTTAGAAACACTCTTCATTTTATAATTAACGTTTTACTTCTTCTCCACACACATGTTGGCCTCTGAGCAAAAAGTAAACCCTCAAGTGGTATTTATTTAATTGCGATTTTCTGTAGAGTTATTTAAGAGGGGTTATTAGGTTAAAGCTATTTTAACCTACCTGACTGAACACAATATGCTTGGTAGTGATTCACATCAAAGCTATGTTGCCCATAATATAGCAGCACTTATGTTTTAATATTTCATGGATTTTTTTGTATGGGGAAAAAGTAGATGTATGCCTGAAAAACACCCAATGTCATTAATAATATTTTACCAGGAGAAAAGTTAGCCTTCTTGGGTAAGTTTGCTAAATTAAACATGGAGATTATAGTGTTCATGTTATATAGGCTTTGCTCCTTTTCCTCAACCCTCTGACATTTTGTGATATGGCATGGGTCTGTACGCACTTTAAAGGTGAGATTAGGATTCACTCTACATGCTCACCCAGGGGAGGAGCAGATGGAAGGCATCCCCCTTTACTCTCCTGCCTGGGCAACTCTAGTGTGTGTGAGGAGGGAGCACTCTCTGCAGGGTGGGGAATGTGCATCTTATGTAGGTGAGTGTGCAGTGGATAGCAGTGTTCAGAGTGTTGGCTTCATCCCTCCCGCTGGGCCAGACAACACAGATGAGCCAGCACATGGGAGATATAAGACTAACACCAATTACTTCCCTCTGTATCAAGGAGGAAACCAGGGACTCTGTTGTGACTGAATGAGTGATGCTACAATGGTCTTCTCATGGGGCAGCGCAACCACATGCTGCCTCATGCTCAGGGCTTGAGGCAAAGCCACAGTTTAGTCTTAACTTAGTCAATCATCTTCACTGTAGGTTCCAATGGATGCCACAGAGCATGCATTAAATTCATATGTAAACCTATGTGCCAAGATGAAAAGAAAACTAGTGAACTTGCTACACCTGAATCTGAGAGCTGAGATTTCTTGGTGTTGGTTGTTGTGAAAAATGACTGGTTGTATAGAGAGAAAAAATATTACTAAAATATAGAAATGTGTCTTACTACAATGTAAATAAAAATGTGATTTCACTTGCATTAGTATTTTTCTTATGGAGGAACTTTTAAAAAAATGTGTTGTTGGATGGATGGGAAGCGTGTGGAGGAATTTTAATGTGTTTTTGTACCCTGACTTATTGTCGGAATGGTGTTCTGATTAGTTGTTAGCAACTCGGCAAATGTGTGTTTGTCTCCATGGGAAGGAAGATGGATGTGTGAAGTGTCACCAGAGTTCCAGGGAGAAACTGAGCAAGACTGATTAGCTCCACCTCAGCATGACACCTGAGCAGTGTCCTTATCTAAGGGGGTAAATGGATCAGAATGTTACTGCCCATTTATTTATTCTCCTTCTGTTTGGAGACTTTCCCTGATTAATTGCTGTCTCGTAATTGCTGCTGTTAACTAATGTCAGACTTAATTAACCTGGAGTCTCTTCAGCCAGTACCTCAGCCCACCCATTCATAAAGAAGAGGTCATCAACTCAGAGGTTCTGAGGATGGCCACACTTTACCAATTCGTTTATTTGCTTTGGGCCTTGTTTGCTATTCCTGCTGCAATGCCTGGCGACAGCTTTCTAGAATTCCCATCACGTCTAATTGGCTTGCTGAAGCAGCAGTGAACACAAGATTTAAGAAATGTTTTCTTTAAAAACTTCTGGTCCTACAGACACTTTGAGATCAAGTTTCACTCTGCTGAAATCACACACAATTCCCTGTGATTTTCATGAGAAATACTGTAAGAAAGAATTAAAAGAGAAACACGTCTTGGTGGTTTGCAGGGAGTGATGGCCGGGGGGATGAAGGGTGGGTGGTGGTAACATAGCAAGGCATCTACAGAATCTATAGAGGTTGCCAATATTAACACATACAAGGTATTCAGTATCAAAGTTTTCAATATTTGGCTCCATAAACAGAATACCGGTTGCAAAAACAAAGCTAAGGATTTCATGCTGATTACTTAAATAAAAACTGTTTAATTATGAACATTTGGGAAATGAAGTTATGAAGAACTGACCAATATTGCGATGGCTTCCTAGTGTTCATACCAGACTATGAACACTGTGCCAGCATCCTACTGCTCAGTGTACTGTAGAGTCAGCTACAGTAAACAGTATCTGAAACTTAGCACAGAGCATGCTGATAGCATAGCGCAGAAGCAGTGCTGACTTGCCAGTAAAGCAGATCACTTTTAACATATATCCATTGTCTGATTGACATATACTAAACGTGTAATAGTCCAAAAAATATAAAGCTTGTGGCCCAGTTTTCAGAGGTGCTGATGCTCACAGCCCTAAAGTCAGGCTGCTGTAGTTTTTTTTTGTTTTGGTTTTTGTTTATCGAGTTTTTTCCATATAATAGATGTATGAAGATTTATATTAGACATAGAAATAAATCACTTGCATATATAGCTACACGGTGGGTGTATTTGTGACAAGAAATCAGATTTTTGTACCAGGATGTTATGTGCCATTAAATAGCATTTGCTTATCATTGACTTTAATAACTTCTGCAAAAAGAGTTTTACATCAAAGCAAAGTATAACTCTAGGCAATAGTTGTCCTTTCCTTTCTAAAACTTTTGTCCATTCCTTAATCAGCTCTCTCTCTGATTACTGCCATTTTATCCTCTTTGCCCTTCCTTCCTCTCATGGGCCTGCAGTCCCCCTCTGATTATCCAAAACACCACCATAAAGTCATCTTCCTCTCACCCTCATACTTCAGTGACTGCTGGCTTGCATCTTCTTTTACTGCATCAATTCCAAGCTCCTTGTTCTAACATTGAAGGGCATGCTTGATCTCTTCCTTTATTTGCATCTCTGACTCTGTCACCTCTCCCCTCTCTTGTTCTTTATGGCCTTAATTCAACAAGAGGATTGGGTCAAAAGAAATCTGATGAGGTTCAACAAGGACAAGTGCATAATCCTTCACTTAGGATGGAAGAATCCCATGCACTGCTACAGACTAGGGACTGAATGGCTAGGCAGCAGTTCTGCAGAAAAGGACCTAGGGGTTACAGTGGATGAGAAGCTGGATATGAGTTGAAAGTGTGCTCTTGTTGCCAAGAAGGCTAACGACATTTTGGGCTGTATAAGTATGCCAGCAGATAGAGGGACGTGATCATTCCCCTCTATTTGACATTGGTGAGGCCTCATCTGGAGTGCTGTGTGCAGTTTGGGGCCCCAAACTACAAGAAGGATGTGGAAAAATTGGAAAGAGTCCAGCAGAGGGCAACAAAAATGATTAGGAGGCTGGAGCACATGACTTATGAGGAGAGACTGAGGGAACTGGGATTGTTTAGTCTGCAGAAGAGAAGAATGAGGGAGGATTTGATAGTTGCTTTCAAATAACTGAAAGGGGGTTCCAAAGAGAATGGATCTAGACTGGTCTCAGTGGTACCAGATGACTGTTTTCAGTGGTACCAGATGACAGAACAAGGAGTAATGGTCTCAAGTTGCAGTGGAGGAGGTTTAGGTTGGATATTAGGAAAAACATTTTCACTAGGAGGGTGGTGAAACACTGGAATGGGTTACCTAGGGAGGTGGTAGCATCTCTTTCCTTAGAGGTTTTTAAGATCAGGCTTGACAAAGCCCTGGCTGGGATGATTTAGTTGGGGATTGGTTCCGCTTTGAGCAGGGGGTTGGACTAGATGACCTCCTCAGGTCCCTTCCAACCTTGATATTCTATGATTCTGTGATTCTAAGATATTTAAGCATGTGTCTAACTTTAAGTATCTGAGTAGACAGGACATGGAGCTATTCATTTGCTTAATATTAAACATGAGCTTTAGCACCTTGTTGGATCAGGGCCTATTTTTCTCCCAATACCCAATACTTACTTCCTTTGTCTCCTCCCACTTTTTGGCTTTGCAACATTCTATTGTGCAACCCCCTAAGCTCAGAACAGTCACCTACTTCATGTCCACCTTCTTTCTCCACTTGTAAATTCATTTCTAGTTGTCTGTGATCCTCAAAGCTCTGTACTGTGTTTATTCTTTCTGTTGTGAAGATAAAAACTGAAGGAAGCAATCAAACTACAAAGGATATGAACTTATCTGCTAGTATCTAAAGCAAAAAAGGAATATATGTATATAAATTTGCACAAAAAATATTAATAATTCTCCACTGTATTTAAGAGAAAGAGTGTTCAAATGTGGTAAATGTCACCCAGGCACATACTATTTTATTGGGGGAAAAAAACTGGTGTTTTTCAGTTATACAATCTTGGATCCTTAAAATCTCACCAGTCCTTCAGGAAGATAATGTATTTTACACAAGATCATGTCATTACTCAGTGGAATTCAGAAAGGAAAGCAGGAAGTTCTCAGCTCAGCATGAGCTTCCAGGCTCGAGGAATGTCATGCCTTTTATTATATTTTCATTTTAATTAGGGATAGATGCACTGGTTTGGAAAATGAGAAAATAATTTCCCTCACCCCAGAACTTTCACCTACCTTGAGATTCAAACTCAAATCAAGTCAAACCTTTGAAAAGCTCCGATAATTTTCTTCACTTCTGATGTCTGACTGGGAATGGACTCAGGAATAAAGAAATTGTAGGAGAAAGACTCTTCTCAACTTTTCTCTGGACAGGGCCAGAAAATGCATTACAAGAAAATTCACAGAAGAAGCCTTTCCCTTGTAAGGCTTCTAGCCAAACTGAACAGACTCAGAGAGGTTTGGATAATCTCTGTTTCAGAATTTTAACATTTAAAAGTTTTTCTGAACCCTGAGTCTGCTGAGATTTACCCACTAGTAAATCCAGTCCTGCTATAACTTAGTCTCTGGCTTTGTACAGGTATTTCATACTGATTTATTTTAATAGGTACTTACATGGCTTCTGTGTAAGGGGATAGTGCAAAGGCCTGGAATTCAGGAGACTGGGTTCTATTTCTGGCTCTGCCATTGGCCTACTTGGTGACCTTGAGGAAGTGACTTTACTTCCCTGTGTTTCAATGTCCCTGTCTGTAAAATGGGATAATGATATTGGCCTTCTTTGTAAGACGCTTTGAGATGTAGCAATGAAAAGGGATATATAAGAGCTAGAGATTATTCCAGTATATGAGTACTTCCCAATCTTTATGGATTTATTCTCACAACTCCCCAGTAAGGCAGGGCAGTGCTATTATTCCCATTTTGCAGATGGGAAACTAGCATATAGAAAGGGTAAGTGAGTTCCCCAAGGTCAGTAGTAAAGCAGGGACTTGACTCCAGCGTTCTAAAGTCCTAGGATAGTGTTTTAACCACAGGCCCATCCTTCCTCTCTCTAACATTGTTAGTGACATTGTCACATTGTTAGTGACAACTTGACAGTATTTCTGTGGTCAAATAGTTAATGATATGAAGCTATAAATATAATTAGTGAGATCCTAAGTTTTGTCCTTTGCAGTTGAATTAAAAATGAAGTTCCAGGGCCTAAAATGTATTTCAGGAAAAACAGGAGTTAAGGGCATGTTTCAACTTCATTCCTACCTCTTGGAAAACACCTTGGTTTTTTTTTCTTTTATTTTGCCCTAGTGAATAAATATTAAAACGTGGTATCCTTATAAATCCATGGTGCACAGTCAGTATGGAACCATAACTACATGAGTTTGCCTATTTGATGGCAATTCATCTGTGCAGCTGCAGAGTCTCAGAACAAATGGGGTTGAGCTAATGACACCAGCCACGGTGCTGATGCCAATGGAATTACTCCAAATTTATACGGGTGTTGCTGTGACCAGAATTGGTCCCTAATTATAGGCCTGTGTTTTTACACTCACATGTGTTTATGTACTGGCTATGGAGACAATTTTCTTGGTAAAAATAGCAACTAGTTATAGATAGTCTCAAAAGTGTGTGTACAGGGGGAGTGGATGGGGGGAATGGAAGAAATTGCCTACATTGTTTTATCACTGAAAAAACTTGAACAATAAATTCAGTTGTAAGGAAAACAGAATGTGGGTGGAACCTTTGTCTATGTACACTGGGTGCCTAAGGCTGTTTCGTACATGCAGAGCAAGTTCCAGTAGGGTTGTACATTGCAGACAAATGTATCTTTGCATCTACTTCACTTTTCTATAAGTCAATATGTGTGTACTTCACTTGACATGACAGATTCATCTCCCCAGTTTCTCCTTGTAGATATAGAGTCAGTGATTCTTTCATTACCAAATAAACTGGAAAAAGGGGGAAAATATTAGAAGTTACCACCAGAGCACATGGCACAGGATTTTCTACTTTGTTAAAAATAAGCTGTACTCATCATATTACTGAAACTGCTGCTATTGGTAACAGTTGTGCTAAATTCCATGGTTTTGTGTCTTTAACGAGAAATTAATTGACTTGCTTGGGAGAGACTGTGGCCTACTGGACCTAGGAAGCATGAACTGTGGGTGGCAATCTTGGTCTTCTGACTGACTTGGGCAAGATATAAAATTAATGAGAGCTTTGAGTGCTCAGTACCTCTGAAAATCACTACACTGATATAGGTACCTAATATTATCCAAGTTTGAAAGAATTTGGTTATATTTTTTCTGCCATAGTCTCTCCATCTGTAAAATAAGGATAATGATATTTATTCACTTTGTAGGCTTGTTGTGGACAATAAGACGTTATTGGGAAAGTCTACACTGCAGTTGGGAGGCATGATTTCCATCATGGGTAGACAGACTTGTGCTAGCTCTGCTGGAGTGAGTATGCTAAAAATAGCAGTGTAGATGTTGTGGTACAAGTGATGGCTTGGGCTAGTCACCCAAGTCCAAGCCCATCTGACCGCCTGAGTATGAGCTCAGGTGGCTAGCCTGCTCCGTTCCTGTTCTGCATCATCCACACTGCTATTTTTAGTGCCCTTGCTTGGGGGAAGCTAGGATGAGTTTATCTACCTAGGCTGGGAATGATATCTCCCAGCTGCAGTGAAGACATACCCATGGACACTAGTCAGTTACAAAAGTAAGTATACTAACTCGAGAACTCTGCATTTCTTGTCTTCTGCTTATCCTCTGGACTACATAGCTTCTAAAGGGACACTTTCTCCATGACTACTATTCTAATGGCCTGGCCTTCCTAAAAATTTATAAGGCCGGGTGGACTTTTAATGTCCTTGAAAGTTTATACTGCACTAAAGCACTTTGCTGTATCTCCTTATATTCAATACTGCCTTACAATGGGCAGAAATACCTGAGTCTGTTTTCCATGTGAGCTCCCAGAGTGTTTAGCCACTCAAAACCTAACAGAAAACTCTGCTAAGCATACATGGAAAAAAATCTTTCAGTTTTAATGACTTCCAAAGGGCTGAATCAGCGTTCGTTTGCTCCTGAATTTTGCCCAAGCCAAACTTCTGATTGGAACATATGGGGAAAGTGTTTTCTTTTGGTAGTATCCTTTGCACTCTGTCTTTCTGTAATAGATTATTTATTAATAATAATAATGTTAACAAAGCCCTAAACATTGTGTTTAAAGGAACAGAAATAAAACAGAAGGATGCACATTGTTATTCAACTTCAACTATTTCACTGCAGAAAGAATTACACTTCCTTTTGGATGTGTGCAGTTCCATGTTCTTAAACAAATGAGGGAGGCTGGGTGATCACAGACCAGTGTAGCCTCCCATAACTTATTGCAAAGAATATCCAGTCTGAGAAGAACAGTTAGATTTTATAATGGTTATAATTATTATAAAAATTATCTCCATAGTCTGTGATCAGTAACAACACTCTATATCCTACAACACATTTTCACTGAAGACACTTCTGTTCCTGTATATAGAGAGCTTTACCTTAGAAGTTCTGTAACCAAATTTAAACAATAAATAAGGTGCAAATTTTTAACAGTGAGGGTAATTTAGCATTGGAACAATTTGCCTAAGCACATGATTGAGTCTCCATCACTTAAAGTCTTTACATCAAAACTAGATGTCTTTCTAAAAAGAAATAGAAGCTATGAGCTTGGTGCAGAAATTAGTGGATGAGGTTCTGTGGGCTGTGTTATGCAAGAGGTCAGAGCAGGGCTGTAGCCCAGGTTGGGTGAGCAGGGCAGCTGCCCAGAGTGCAAAGCCCCAGGGGAGGAATAATGGGGCAGAAAAATGACGGAAAAAAAACAGTAGGGGACTTCCTTGCCCTGGACACTAAAATACCTAGTTATAGCTCTGGGTCAGAGTAGATGACCATAATGGGACAGAAATCTATGAATCTATCCACTAGAGCACCATCAGCTTGTGCTTTATCAGCCAAGAATTGTTCAGCATAGAGTAATTCAAATGGAATGACAGAAGAAATAGAAGACTTTGGTTTTCAATGGAATAAAAGAATTTGAGAGTGTTCCTTCTTTTACAGGCTGCAAAATACCACAAGTTAAATGGATATTACATGAGAACAGTGCAATTTAACTTTGACAACTGCCAAAAAATAAGAGAAAATGCTGTATAGTTGTTTGTACTACAGAAAATCTCAGCAATCTGAGATGAAAAAGCCTTATCAACAGATATTTTAGATAAGACACAAATGAAGTTTATAGTACAGTCAGTAATAACTTATATTAGTTGATTATTTTAAAAAAACCTTTTACGGTATTTGACACCATCTAGTTGTGCCAAATACGCATGGAGTGTATGTTGTTAGGCTTTGTTACTGCATGATTTGTTGACAAATTCTGCTTCTGGTCGTTTATTACACTTACTTTTATTTCTTATACGGTAAATTCTGTAGAGCCAGAGTTGTGTACTCCTGTTGTACAGCACCTAACACAATGGACCTCCATCACTTTGGTTATTCTCTCTTATTCCTTATAATTTATCTATTCTGTACATGCTTTCCCCCCAACATCTGTATCCTCAGGTCCCCTCTGACATTGGACTTTATCCAGACTTGATGACTCCAGTGCTACTGCAGTGAAGAATTTCATCAGCTCATGCAGGGAACAGTGGGGCCCCACTGCATGCAAACTAGTTCCTTCTTAACTCCATCTTGTGCCTCAGATACAAGAGGAACACACTGGGTGAAATCCTGGCCCCAATGAAGTTAATAGGAGTTTTGCCATGGATTTCAATAAAGGAAGGATTTCATCCAATGTATGCAATCCCATTTTTGAACCGGAGACTCCTGCATTCCAGTATGGCTGCAAACAGCACAGACAGTACACCTCCTTAGCAATCCCCTTTAGATTTATGCTTCATACCCCAGATGGAGCCAAACATGCCAAAACAGGTCCAGCAGCAGCATCCAAACAGGTTTTGATAATACATGCAAAGTTGGAGTCTTCATCTTATGTTAAATCAAGAATGGTTGACACTTTATTTGCCACCAGTTTTGCATTCACCAGCATTAGCCTAAGAACAGGATCTTTATCCTGATTTATCAAGCTAACTACAAGCAAAGTCCACGAAACTGAAACAAAAATATCTTAGCTCAGGTTTGTAGCTTGCACAAGATCTCTTCCTATTTCTTGCCAACTACTAAAGAACATGAAGAACTCAAGCTTAGCAGCCAGTGAGGCTCTCCATATTGCTAGCATAAGGTAGTGTTGTTCAGACCAGTCAAAGGTACCATCAAAGAGTTGGGCACCCAACTAAGATTCTCCAGGGCAGGCTGTATAACTTATCTCTACAAATATAATCCTAGTGTTTAATTATTTATTTATTTTAATCTTTTTTTTGTGGTCCAAGTTTCTGTGTCAGTGGTAAAGAATTAAAGAGTCCTGTGGCTCCTTATAGACTAACAGACATATTGGAGCATGAGCTTTCATGGGTGAATACTCACTTCGTTGGATGCGGGTATTCACCCATGAAAGTTCATGCTCCAATAAGTCTGTTAGTCTGTAAGGTGCCACAGGACTCTTTGCTGCTTTTACCGAACCAGACTAACACGACTACCCCTCTGATACTTGGTAAAGAATTGTTTCACATTCAAATAGCCTTGCCAATTGTATTATACAGTAAACCATGTATTACTTTGTTGTGTTACAAATGTCTCCAGTGAAGGCATCCTAGAAACAGATTTGCTGTTCCACTTGTATCTCAGTAAAGCACTGTCTCCTTTTCTGTGAGTCTCGATCACCTCTTCAAAGGCAGTTCCAAATGTTCCCTATTGTCACCTCTGTCTCATATCCCTAGTGAAGCCACAATGTGGGGGGAAAAATTAGGCTCAAGAGACATGATAAAAGTAACCCCCCTCTCCTTAGATGACAAGGTATAGGGATTCCGACTACTTCAGCATTCTCATTGTCTTCCCCCCAGGTGGCTGATAGGGCCATCCCATCTTGGCGCTAACCCTCCATGCCTGCTACTGTTGTTGATATTGCTTCTGGCTTTATGTTGTAATGATTGATGCCTTGCTGACAGGCACATAAATCATGTCAGTTCATAATGGATAACATCGCATTCACATGCATTAGGCATGTTTTTGCTCTAAAACTCTTAGCACCATGTGTGCTGCATTCTGCTATCTCAGGGTTTTTGCCCAAACAGTGTCTATAAACTGCAGAGACCATTGCTAAAGAACCATATGGATGAAAGAGGATGAATTTTGCAGCTGGAGTGTGATTGACAACAGACTAAAAGGCCTTATAGCCTATTCTGTCTGGCCCATTGCATATCAGCAGTTGCAAAAGGCAAACAATAGAGAAACAGACCAAAAAATATCCACAATATCATGGGATAGTTGTAGATATATTGGATGTGCCACTCAAAAAGAAGGATGTTCTGCATCCTTAATGCCAATGATCCACGATCTTTAACAGTCTTTCATGGACAACTGACAGCTCTCTGGTGATTCTTGAGCAAGGCGCACACAACTCCTCAAATTTCATTCTTTTTCTATTGAACAGAAATAACCAAGGAACTATTCTTGTTCCTTTGTAATATAATTATTGACCATAGCTCTTATATTCCTGACCTGTGCAAAAGTTCTCAGAAGAGAACAATCTGTCCCAGAACTTGGTGGTCCTGAACGGGCTGCAGTTTACAGCTGGAGATGAGCTCAGGCAGGAAGTGGGGCCACGAAGACCTGCGAAAGCTAGGACTCTACAGAAAGTCCAAGCTCCATCCTACAGATCCCCAACAAGACCTTCCCTTTATGAAAATCCAATATGTGGATGGTGGTTTCAATAGCCCAGGTCATGGCTGCACCTGCCAGCCCTTTCTTATGCAGATTATAGTAGAAAAAAGATAATACAGCATTAATTTAACACCCTATTTTCTTCCATGTAGGCTAAGCAGTTTTCTTAAAGGAATTTGCAGCCAAGAGTAGTTGTTCCTGGATTTTTTCCCTACCCCTGGCCAGAGATCTTTTCTCCATGATGCTCATGGGCCTTACCCCAGCATAGTCTCACTGCATTTTTTAATCCTATGTCCTTGCTCCCTTTGGTGACATGGAGGGATGAGGCAAATAGGGACCCATGAAAGTACATAGCAGAAAAGGCAGTGGTTTGAGCATTGGCTTGCTAAACCTGGGGTTATGAGTTCAATTCTTGAAGGGGCCATTTAGTGATCTGGGGCAAAATCAGTACTTGGTCCTGCTAATGAAGGCAGGGGGCTGTACTCAATGACCTTTCAGGATCCCTTCCAGTTCTATGAGATAAGGCGCCTTCTACCTGATAATGTTATTATGATGGTACTCCTTCCTATTGAAGATGCTTGGCACATCATTTTTTTATGGAGTTTCCTAAGTAAAGTCCAATTGATTTCTATCCTCCTAAAGCATTTCGGTTACTCTCCCTTGTACAAAGCAATCCTCCAGATATGTAGAACATTCTAAAACATGTTGGAACTTCACCCATCTTTGTAATGACCAATAGGGTGAGGGATCTTAGGTAACAGGATGTGGCCTTTCAATGCAGCCAGGAATCTGGGATTCCATCTATCTTCTGAGCATGTCTTCCAGGCAGTTGGCGAAAGATTCTAATATGGAACCACAAAATATGTTGCAATAGCAAACAATAGTTTAAGGCTGAAATGCAGAATCACTGTAACATGCTATTGCACTTTGATGAATAAAGTGGAAACAACGTTGCCCAGTTTGTATCTTCCTGAGGTATTATTCTCAACTACTTTACTCCTTCTTGCATCCCTGCAGATTGGTTTTCTGGGAGACTTTTCAAATTGTAACATAGCCTTTCTCTTGACACAAAACTCAGATGGGAATAATAGGAACTGAGAAATATGTCAAACCAGCACTGACAATTTTTGAACAGGTTTTATTGTAATATTTTATATCACATGGGACCTTTCATACTTGGCAAGTGATTCACCTACAGTAGCATTGAGATACATTTCACTGTGGAGGGAAGGTGACAGCCACCTAGCAAGCTCCATGCCAGTGGGAATGGAGAGATTTTGGCTGAGGATGCCAGAAACAAGCCCCTATCCTTATTAAAAAACATCAAGGGATCTTTTATACCTCTATAGACTAGGAAGGGCATTGGGCCCAGATCATGAAAGACATTTAGGTTTCAGAGGTATTAGATTTCAATGGGAGTTAGGCACCTACATACCTTTGAGGATTTGGGCTTTGGTATTTAAGGTCTCATCTGAAATATCACAAATATTAGGAGCCAAATTAACCTGAAATTCTAGAACATCTGAGTGTCTCAAACATGAGTCTTAACCCCCTAAGCCAAACTTCTACTACACCAGGATGGTTTATCATACACTCATAACTCTTCTTACATTTGATGTACTCTTCACTTTCATGCTTGCTACCAGCTAGAATAAAAGTGGAAGTTTTAAATATTCTTTTTGTGATATTGCAAGTCTTGTCTTTCTAAGTATTACAGTTGCAATTAGGAAACTATCCCTGTACATCTGCAGAGTCTGTATCAACTCTGCTCATATGCTGTATCAAAAATCTTATTTTACCTTTCTGGAAATAGTGGCGTATTTTTTTGCATTGATCAGTAATTCAAAAATTAGCACATATAGTATGGTAAGTATGAAAGGACTCATTTTTATAATTCATTAAGATTATGAATTGTGTGTACCAATGAGAACACTGTCTAATCAATGCTGCAATCAGTCATGCACTCTGTTTCAAAATATTTCTGAGGGGAAAATTCAACGGGATGGGCTTCCATCTCTTTTATAAATTAAGAGGTAAACCCAACCAACAGCCAACCCACATTTATTCTGAGGTTCAGCAGGGTGTTAAATATATAACTACTCAATCTCAAACTGACATCTATTGTTACTGATGAGTATGAGTTATTCCAATGAACATTAATGGGAGTTGTGCACATTCAAGAAAGGGAAGAATAGATCCAGAATTTAATACTGTATCTCCTCTGCTGAGTGATAGCTCATTTTGGGGCCTTGCAGGTCAGCTTCCTCCAGGAGGAGAAAGTAGCCATGCAGAATCAGGATGTAGTGTAACTTTTTTATTTACACTATATACACTTGTCACTGAACTTTCTCTTTGTTAAACTAAATACATTGAACTCTTCGAGTTGATCACTATAAGGCACGTTTTCTATTCCTTTAATCATTCTCATGACTATTCTCTAAAACCTTTCCAATGTATCAAAATCCTTCTTCAATTGTGGACAGCAGAACTGGCCACAGTATTCAAGCAGCATTTGCACCAGTGCCAAATACAGTGGTAAAATAACCTCTCTACTCTTACTTGAGATTCCCCTGTTTATGCATTCAAAGATCACGTTAGCCCTTTTGGCCACAGCAACACACTGTGAGCTCATGTTCAGCCGACAATCCACTGTAATCTTCACCTCTTTCTCAGGGTCATTGCTTCCCAGGGTAGAGTTCCCCATCGTGTAAGTATGGACCATATTCTTTGTTCCTAGATGTATACATGTCCATTTAGCCATATTAAAATGCATATTGTTTGCTTGTACCCAGTTTAGCAAACAACCCAGATCGCTCTATACCAGTGACCTGTCCTTTTCATTATTTACCATCACCCAATTTTTGTGTCATATTCAGACTCAGTTGGGGGGAAGGATAGCTCAGTGGTTTGCACATTGGCCTGTTAAACCCAGGGTTGTGAGTTCAATCATTGAGGGGGCCAGTTGGGGATCTGGGGCAAAAATCAGTACTTGGCTAGTGAAGACAGGGGGCTGGACTTAATGACCTTTCAAGGTCCCTTCCAGTTCTAGGAGATTGGTCTATCTCTTATTATTATGATTTTATGTTTTCTTCCAGATCATGAATAAATATGTTAAACAGAACAGGGTCAAAAAAACAATCGCTATGGAACCCCACTAGAAACACCTGTTCAATGATGATTCACCATGTACAATTACATGTTCAGAGCTATCAGTTGCCCAGCTTTTAATCCATTTTGGGAGTGCTTTGTTAATTTATATCTTTCTATTTTTTAATCAAAATATAATGTGATGCCAAGTTAAATTCTGTACAGAAGTCTATTACACCAACACTATTACCTTTATCAGCCAAACTTGTAATATCATGAATATAAAGCCAGTTTGACAAGATCTATTTTCCATAAACTCATGTTAATTGGCCTTAATTATATTACACTTCCTAATTCTTTATTAATTGAGTCCTGTATCAGCTGCTCCATTATCTTGCCTAGAATCGATGTCAGACTGACTGGTCTATAATTAACCAGGTCATTCCATTTAGCCTTTTTAAATATTGGCACACCATTAGTTTTCTACCAGTGTTCTGGACTTCAGTTGGAAGCATTGGAGTTCAGCTTCTTTACTGAAAAATCAGGCCCTCAGTATCTCAAGTCAGGCATTGAAAAATAAAGGCACCCCAAATTAGTGGAGAACGCATATGCCTATAATGTTAATTAGGTATCAGTTCAGCCAGCTCAAAATCCTCACCACTTCTACATCAGTTCCAGAGTGCACAGGAACTGTACACAACAGTTCACAGGAAGAAGTTCTATGCTGTAGTTCAAACAGGAATTAATTCAGGGAAGTTCTCTGGCCCATGTTTTTCAGGAGGTCAGACTCAATGATCACAATGGTTCCTTCTGGTCTTACAAGCTATGAGTATGTCTGCAGTGAAATCAGATGTGTGTCTGCAGCATGTGTAGACGTACCCAAGTTAGCTTTGTTCTAGCTAGTTTGAATAGCAATATCAGTGAAGCCACAGCAGTATAGGCTGCATAGGGACTAGCAATCTGAGTATGTACCCAGGGTCCTGGGTGGGGTTGTAAGCCCACGCTGCTGCAGGTTCACTGCTACTGATAATTATCTAGATCAAAGCTATGTCAGGTATGCTGCACTAACATCTCTGATTTCAGCATAGGTGTACCCCACATTTAAACAAATGCCAGATAGGAATGTAACTGTTGGGGGAACATCGGTTAGGTAGAATGAATGATACAATTTAGAATTTGGCTGGGACACGAGAGTTAACATCTGTACTCCTGCAAAAAGTATTTTGGGATCTTCAGTGACCCCAAGTCTCCCAATGGCATGTTATTGACTTCATTAAGATCCCATAGAGTGGAATTTTTTGGCCCAACAAGTTATTGATTACATAGAGGGGCAGGATTTAGATTAAATTTGGATAAATATATAAAGTTCTAATGTTTATTTGAATTATTTAAATGCCAGTGCTTTCCATTATTGGGTTGGAAGTCTCATGACAGCAGTCTCATGACATTTCTGGTTAGAGAGAAAATAATGTATAAAAAAAGCAATTACGGTGACATTCCAGCAGTTCTGCCTCCAGCTGCAGCTCTAAAGTGAAGCGGCCTTCAAAAGTGATGACAATTTTGGAACTTCAGGAATGACTCTGATTTGCTTTTAAGCCCCTGGATGAAAGTTTAGGAGGCATTATTTTATCCAGTCTGGCTTGATCACCTCTATCATTAAAACAAGTGTTTATTACCCAAATTTGCTAATGGGCAATTGGTGCTAGTAGTGCTGAAACTCTTAATGCAATTTGTTAGGTCTCTAATAAATAGAGATGGACCCAAGATAAAATTGCATTGCTGTGCAACTCTAAGTTTTAGGGAAGTTTGGATCCAGATCTGAAATTTGCATAGCTTGCAACACATCTTCATTATGGGCCAAACAAAACTCCAGATTAGAATAACCCTCAAACTTTGGAGAAGTTTGAATTGAGGGCCAGCCTTACTTCTAAAAATAAATCATCTGTTCCATTTCTAGTTCATAACTAGCAGAGCTTGTGGTTAACTATTTCAAAGGAACTAATATTACCACATTTTAATGTACATGTATAATATACCTTGAACGAAGAAGGCACTTACAAGGTGTATCTACATGGATTCACACTGACCTAAGTCTATGAAAGAACGCTTACTAGTATCAATGACACTGGTACAAATGCAGTCTTCTGTGTATTTTTAAGTTACTTATCACCATGGAATCTGTGTGGAAATGCCTTGAATGTCTTTATAAGACACTGCTTAAATGGGTTAGTTTTTAAAATTCATCATGTCCTTGATGTTATTCAGAGTTAAGTAATTTTAAATGAAACACAAATTTATAATTTTACTGGTGATTGTACTGGAACGAGATGCCTATACTTAAGCAAGTAAAAGTCATGTCATGTTCCTGTTTAATTTTCTTGGCAGTAGTGATGAGAATTCTCGACTGCAGAGATATTGTATGACGTCTGAACCAACAGCCTGGCTTAATAGAGCATTTTCCCTCACTTCTGGCTGTCTGGATCAGTTATTTGATGAGCTCACTAACAAAGAACAAGCCTGATTCCGACCTCTCTCTGATTCCATTTTTACCCTTGTGTTACTCTATTCACTTCAGTGAAATTAATCCTCATTTACTTGTGTAAATGAGATTAATCAAAACCTGGGGACTCAGCTGGTACAAATAACAGTAGTTCCATTAAATTGATCTGGCATTTGTACCTCTAAATAAAGGCAGAAATGAAACTGTCTTCTGATCATATCTGTCTCTCTATTGAATCTCAAAGTTAATGTTTGCACTATGAGCATTTTAAAAAAAGTACATGAAAATAATTCCATAAATAACATGTATGACATTCCAGAATTTTTACCCTGTAAAGTCAGCTCAACCATATATAGTAAAAAGGAGGAAGGTTGAGGTCCACCTGTAAAATTATTTGTCCCCATAAGAGACAATGACAGGCATATGTTCAACATCATTTTGGGCCCAATTTCTGCGCCATGGAACCAAAGTAAACACATTTCTCTGATGTAATTGTTGATATTACTTGAGTAATTACTTGAGATAGTGCAATGCAGCCATAGCTGTGTGAAACATTTTATTTGGACCAGCTGTTAACCAGTGCTAGGACAGCATAGAATATGCACCTTGCAAGCTAGCTACAGTAGCCTGTTTTCACAAAGCTTACCAAGTTTTGTACCCTGTGGAGGATATAAAAACATTTTAAAGTATGGTGCCTGATCCTTCTCCAACCTAGAATTGAAGAAGCCAGGAGGCACTCAAGTGAAGCTCATGGAACTATTCTGGTTTACATGAGAAAAGAATCAGGTCTGATGTGTTCTTCTCCTTAACTGTTTTACATTCTGACACACTTAGAACCCAAAAGAACATAAGCACATACTGTTTTGATGGCTTGCACCATCACCATTTCTCTCATTTCTTCTTCCAGTCTCTCTGACACAATTACTGCACACGTGCACAATGTAGAGCAGTGAAAATAACGGTGCAGGTTATGACAGTGCTTTCTCTCCTGCCTGTGCACCAAAATTATTCCTCTTTAATGACATCTCTCTGATGCACTGCTAAATGCCCTGGTACAAATGCTTAAAAATATGGGAATACAGGAAGGAGGAATAGGTAACCTTTTCTCTCTTCAGCAGTAACAACTGGTTTACATTTGCAAGATTAAACAGGTCCTCTCATGGATCAGTAACTGGGTCAGACAGAAAACAAAGGGTAGGAATAAATGGTCAGTTTTCACAATGGACAGAGGTAAATAGTGGTGTCTTCCAGCATTGTGTACTGGGACCAGTGGAGTACAGCATATTCATAAATGATCTGGAAAAAGAGGTAGAAAGTGAGGTGGCAAAATTTGCAGATGATAAAAAATAACTCAAGATAGTTAAGTCCAAAACAGACTGTGAAGAGTTACAAAAGGATCTCACCAAACATGGGTGACTAGGCAACAAAATGGCAGATGAAATTCAGCAATGATAAATGCAAAACAATGTAAATTGGAAAACATAATCTCAACTATACATACAAAATGATGAGATCTAAATTAGCTGTTACCACTTAAGAAAGAGATCTTGGAGTCATTTTGTGGAGAGTTCTCTGAAAACATCCACTCGATGTGCAGAGGCAGTAAAAAAAAAAGTTAACACAATGTTAGGAACCATTAGGAAAGGGATAGATAATAAGATAGAAAATATCATAATGCCAAAGGGCAACAAAAATGATTAAAGATATGGGACAGCTTCTGTTTAAGGAGAGATTACAAAGACTGGTACTTTTCAGCTTGGAAAAGAGATGACTAAGAGGGGATATGACACAGGTTTATAAAATCATGAATGGTGTGGAGAAAGTGAATAAGGAAGTATTATTTACTCCTTCATATAACACATTGAAGTAGCTGGTACAAGCCACTGTCAGAGACATTACTCTGACCTCATATGGCATGTTCCTAGAAACCTTCATTAAAAAAAAAAAGAAAGCTGAGATTCTCTTGAATGTGTGTTGGTCCTCCAAATGAAGTGAGAGTTCATGCAGGTAGTTTTGAAGGCTTTGAGGTATGACCTGTTGTAAAAGGAACATGGAATTACTGTAAATACTGGTATATCAGTTCACAAAATCTTGAAATGGACATCTAGACCATCACCCTGATGGATAGGATTGCATTTATTATTGTGGTGTCCAGTCTGGTTTTAAACACGCCAAGCACTTCCCATGGGTGAATATTCTACAGATCTCATGGTAATTTCTATTTACACTACCGAGCATTGAGCTGGTCACACCTTCAGAGAGGGTATTACACAGGACCTGATCCAAAGTCCTCTGAAATCAATGCAATTCTATTGACTTCCATAGACTTTGGTTCAGTTCCATAGTTTTTCATCCACCCTTTGGAAAGAAACAACCCTTGAATAATAATAATATCTACCTCTTCTATAACACTTTCCCATCCATTGATCTCAATTTTTTTTACAAAGATGGTCAGTATCATTATGCCCATTAAGAAGAGACTTAGGCGCAGAGAGAAAATGTGACTTGCCCAAGGTTACCTATCAGGTCAGTGGCAGAGCCAAGAAGAGAATCCTTGACTTGAGTCTCAGATTAGTACTCTCCCCACTAGACAATGCTGTCTCCCTGATGGAGCAGTTATTACCCACCATGATGAAGATTATGGTGGAGAAGGGTAGGAGTAGACAGTGAATAGGATTTTCTTCTTCAACTTAGCTCTCCAACAGTAAGTTCCCTTTACACATATTCACACCATATCCACTTTCTCACACACACAAACAACCTAACAAAAGTAGAACCTAATCAAGTTCTTTGTCCTCTGTGCTGGGAAGAAAGAAAGAAAGAAATAGCGTGATTGTTACTTCTACTTTTAGGTACTTGAAAGGTGACCCATAATTGTGTACCCAGGTAGATACTTTCAGGAGCAAATACAAAAGCTTTCCATAGTAGAACCAGTGTAATTGCTCCAGTACTAGTACAACTCAGTTGGTGAATCAGGCCTAAATTCTTCAATATATGTTCACACAGCAACTGATGAAACACATTTACTGATCTTGTGCACATGAAGAGTCAAAGAACACAACAAGCATATATCCATTCAGTATCCTCAAGTTATTTACAGAAACATTTTCAATTACTCAAACAGATAAACAGACATTTTTTGATAAGGACACAAATAGCTTACATTGAAAGCCATCTTTCTTGTGTTTTCTATAACATTGTACAGGTGGTTCATTCATTGAAAACACCTTACGCTGTTCCAGATAGATTATCATGAAAACAAACAATAGTGACCTTTGCCACAAAAAGGAGAAAACAACCATTACATTTGTATGTCTTCTCCTTTTTTACTCACTTACTTCAATCAAATCCTGCTGTGAATCAAGAGATCTTATCTGTTTACCATTTTAAATAAAATATAGACATCTGGAAATAGATTACCTAAGCCCAAATGTGCAACAGAAGTCTATGAATCACAAAATTACCGTATCTTTCTGGAAAGCAGACATTTTAAGGCAAAGCTGACAAGTTAGTGTTGTGATAAGTGTGTTTCCTCACTGTGTGTCTTCCATACTTATACATTTGCAAATTGCTCATTCATTTGTGGGAGCTGAGCACTTAACTAAACAGGTAGACTCGTCTTTTTGTAGTGTTGAGCACTGAGTTTACGTGTTTTAACTCATGATATTTTCCCCTAGTGTAGAGGTGACCTTAGCTGAGGCTAAAGGCTTCAAACTAATCCCTGTACCTTGTTCTTTACTTTCGGAGTTGCAAAGAATGCTAATTGTTTCCTTTTTCTTTATTTTTTTTTAATTTTGCATATGTAAGATTAAAGAATGAAACAACAACTAAGAACCCACATATTGTAAAGACCCTTTTAAAAATGTTTTAAGTATTTCTTATTTAAAAAAAAAAGATTCCATAATAGTTTCGGGGAAAATCATCTCCCTACAGAACTAATGGAAAAGGAGTGAGAGAAAGCCAGCCACAAAGGGTGGGTGGGAAGGGTGGTGGGGTAAAAGTCTATACAACATCAGTAGACACATAGAAGTTCAAGAAAAATATACGTTCTCAGCATCAGGTACATATGTTTTCTTTGCCACTAGGAGAATATATCACTCCTAACAGAAGTGGACTTTAGTTTGCATTTAGCTGCCAAAGGGTGAAATTCACTCAGGTGCAGAGGACAAGTGCAAGCTGCCTTCCTTAATTCTTTGATGAGGCTGTAAGGAGATGGGGGAACAGGTAGAAGAGCCATGCAGTGACTTTTGACCTAGGCTGGTGCAGAGGACAGTGACGGGACAAACTTGGAGAAACAATGGGATCCATGTTTATGGGTATGTCATAGGACTAAATTACCACATAAAATGTATGGACAGGCCAAAGCTTCAAAGACACAAATAGCTGCTGCAGAAATAATATGCTACAGCCACACACCTTCATTCTCCACTGGGTGTATTTCACACTCCCCTTCTGTACTTCAGCCACATCCAGACCAACTGATTCAACTTTGTGCAGGCAAAGTGAGCTTCATTTGAGCAGAATAGACACAGCCAAACCTATGTGACTTAATGTAATATTATTTATTTTCTTCATTAAATTTGTGCCTTCCTTTTGAGGGTCTCAAAAATGCACTAAAAAAACTAATAAAGTAACCATCAGAATATCCTTGTAAGCTAGATATTAGTATTATGATGCTCATTTTACAGATAGGGAAACTGAACAGAGGGGTCAAGTGCCTTGCTCAGTATTACATAGGATTTCTGCATCAGAGTCAGGAAACGAACACAGATCTCTTGAATCCCATATCAGGGCTAGGGTTTGGATATTCACCAGGGACCCATGCATAGGACCAGCCAGTAGCTTATTCATTTATTCATTATGACTTTTTGACTTCTCACCTACCCAACAAAAGCACTACAATCTAAAAGGTCCTGGTGATATCATTGGGGTTTGAAATATGCCAATGAATATTGTTGGTGTCATTTTCCATTACGAAACCTCACTGAGAATATGGTGAAACAATAGGGTTTTTCTATTTCTACTCTATGAAATTATTTCTGTCATTGTTATTGGAGCAAAAACCAGTACTTGGTCCTGCTAGTGAAGGCAGGGGGCTGGACTCGATGACCTTTCAAGGTCCTTTCCAGTTCTAGGAGACAGGTATATCTCCAATTATTATTATTATTTTTTAAATGTTAAAATGAATCAGTTAGAAAAAAGGAAACCTGTTTCCTTTTTCAAAGTATTTATTTACTTATTTTTAAGTAGCAAGACTTGAGTTCTCCTCTGCCCCCCTTCATGTAACTATGGCTCCTTGTAATGCATCTGAATATATGATCAAGTTGTCCTAAAATGCATTCACTCTCTTGAGGATTATGATTTTATTATGTGTATAGCAGGTGGATCAGTGCTTTTAAGAAACCACTCCTGCCGTTGTGTTTTTGCAATTGTTTTCCTCCTGGATTTATATTTCACATACCGATCTTTATTAATGGAGAAAGAAAAAAAGAAAAAAAGTAAAGGTCCTGCTTTTTTCCTCATTTTGGAGTTTTATCAGGGGTATACTGAACAACCCTGCTTTAAGCCATGAACTTATGAACTGATGATTTTATGAAACCCAACTCTCACTGTTATAATATAATCCTCATTCACTTCACCACCCAATTTTTCTCTAAAGTAGGTCTAGCTTTCCTTTCCTGTTATGGAGACATGTTATAGACATCCATGTTTCATTCCATCCACCCCACAGTGTGGCCAATACCAGGTGCCCAACTAGGCAGTAATTGAATATGAGCAATTCCCACCGACTTCAAAGGATGGAAGTTGTTCACATGCAGTGGATGCATAGTCACGTCCCAGGATGACAATTTATTTGGTCTTCTCACCTGCTTCCTGACAGCCAGCTATAAATCTGTCTTTTGGGGCTTTATTAATTGCATGTTAAAAAGTGAATTGGGCAGCCATTTGCATTTTCCAAACTGGGGGATAATCGAAGGTTCTATTATATTACAGGGGGGTTCTTTATGAGATTAATATATTTCCATCAGCCATTCCATTTGCTTGTTCACAGGTAATGTTGTGCCACTTCTTTAGTGGTCAAAAATATTTCAAAGATTAAAAAATATTAAAAATAGTGGACAATGAGAATTTGGAAGCAAATCAAATGCTTCATTCACTTATGGTCTTCTTTAGGGACAGAAATTAAAATATATTTATAGAGTATTCCTTCCTATCTTGCAGGTGGAGAAACTTGCCTGAAAGCCCTTAGTTATGTTAATCACATAGCAAGGAAATATTGTTATGCAGGAGTCACCAAGTTTTTTTCCTTAATGTGAAAACTAGGTTGTGTCTCTGAAGAAATGCTGTATTGCTGTTAGTTTTGTGATGAAGTTCTTTTCGGGAGGGCTGTAGGAAACAGCAACAGAGTTTGTCTCTGCTGTAATCTTTGTAAAGTAAACTCTTGGGAAGAGTTGCTTCCTGAGCATTTGCATTTGGGCTGAGATTTCTGAAAATGAGGATTCTCTGAGTGCTATTTGTACTATCTCTATTCGAGGACTGAAGATAAATGGACATTAAATAAAACGAGTTTCACTAAAAATATACCCAGACTCTGCACCACTGATTTCTCCTCCCATGAGAAATTGACCTGCATCGGCTTGGTAGATCAGTGACAATACTGAAGTCCTTCCTCATAGCATTGTTTTCAATGCTCTCAAAATTTGATCATTACTACATTTGGGTTTGGATCAATTCATGAAGGGAAATGAAATTTGTTTATCAGTAATTTGCAATGTAGTTGTAGCCATGTTGTTATAGACAGTGAAGGTGGGTGAGGTAATATCTTTTGTTGGACCAACTTCTGTTAAGTGAAAGAGACAAGCCATCAAGCTTACACAGAGCTTTTCTTCAGGCCCTGTCTCTTTCAGGGGCAAGGATCTTGGGGTCTGTGTCTGGCCCATCTCCGCTCTCTGGCCCTGGTTCAGTTCTTGCTGAACCATGTGAATTTCAAATAAAATAAAAATGGTTCAAAATATCAGGAGTCCATGAAGTCTCCTGTGGATGTATAAGGGCTGACAGATTGTACTGACATACTGTAATATTGCACTGAAATGCAGCCAGTTCTAGGGTAAAATACAGAAGCAGCTGAACAGAGCGCAATAATATTGTACATAGTAGTTTGGGGCAGGAAGTAAGGAAGAATAGGCTTATTCAAATGAAACTATCAAAGCACATAGATTGGTATAATGTACTCACTAGAGCTGGTCAAAATTTTTCCGTCACAACTTTTCTTCCAATGAAAATTGACTTTTTTTTTCCTGAATGAAAATTGTTATGAAAAAATTCAGTTTGTTCCAATTTCACCATTTTTCAATGAAAAACTAAAATGGTTTTGGTTTATATATATTAGTTTTTCACTGAGAAACCAGATAACTTGGACAATAAAAATTTGAGGGGAGGGAACGAAAATTTTTAATTTCTTTTGAAACTATTGGAAGAAAGTACTTACAGTTTTTTGACCAGCTCTCGTAAAGACCTACAATAGAATTTAGCCAGGACACTGAAATTTCCACCCTTTTCCCATGCCCTAAAAAGTGCTAGTAGTTCTATGATGATCACAAGGGGTTGAGATCTCTGATTTCTGATTCAATACTGACTCAGATGAGATTGCCATCTCTTGTATCCCTGCAGTCTCTAGGGAATCTTTGTATGTCTCTGATTCAGATATGAGCCATATTGATCCTGCATAGCTGGTAAAGCTTGTAAATATTACAGCTCAACATGATACAATAGGAGGTGAGAAATGTCTAATTTGAACTCCTAGATCATCAGTTTGGTTAGAACTCTCACTCTTTCTGTGTGCATACATACCCATACAGGGCTTGATCCTGCAAACCGCTGAGCATGATAGCCCTTAAGTGTGTTCTTAACCTGAAGCCAATAGAATCAAGCCAACAGAGAGGGAATCTGACTTGACTTGTATTGTGACACACCAAGCATATTTATGGCTACAGCTAATCAGAAAATAGGAAGGGAAAGTCAATTATTTTTGTTTCTGTCTTACACTGAAATTTCCATTTCATCAAAATTTTCCAACCAGCTATACATATAGCAGTATGGGTAACATTTTCAAAAGGTTCGAAGCCCTTTAAGCACTTTTGAAAATGTTACCTATACATAAATAGTAGATCATTATCATAGTAGTACCAATCTTTAACAGAGCTCAAATGTATTAATATTGAGCTTTTCTAGAAGATTGCAACACCTGCAAGCTCAATTAAAGCTGCAATTTGCTGTAAGTAGTAGTCTTAAAAACACACCAAGGGCCTTAAAATTTTTAAAACACCCATTTAATTTCTCCACCTTCCCAAAATGTTTTTGTACCACACGACAGTAACTAACTCGGTGTCAACAAATGACTACTATTGTGACTGAACTTTTGCCTTACACAATGTCGTTAAGATAGCCCATGATACTATATTTCTTAATTCTTTTACTCAGCTTAATCCTTTTTATTGAGATGAGAGATGATCTATTGAACAACTGAAACCTAAATTACAGAGGAAATGAATGGGGCAGTGTTTCTTTTCAATTACTAATGCTTTGTGGGGGTGTTACATCAGATTATACCAGGCTATAAGATGATGCAAGGTGACATGTCAGGATGTGGTGCCAAGTCATCCCAGAAGAAATGCTTTCAGGCCATCTCAATTCAGACTAGTTCCCACCTCTTGATTCTAAGGCCATTTGTCTCACAGTGTGTCTAACGTACCTAGGAACTTTAGCATTGACTTCAGTGGCTGCAGGATGAAGTATGCAGCCCTTGTACCAGTATGTGACCCTGGCAACCATCTGACAAGAAGGATGGAACTTTGGGCCAAAACCCAGGGTGCAATCTATAAACTCCACAGATTAGGCAGAATATGGTTAGTTGCACCTGGCTATTTACCAGGTTAGACAGGCATGGGAATGTGGTGTACTTAACCCTGTTTTACCTATAATCTCTAATTCCCTACAGACATGTAGAAGCTGGCCCATGCTCCACCATTGCTGCTGCTCTTGAATGGGCATTGGACCCATTTTGGAAGAGCACCATCATATGTTCTTCCTCAATGCCCCTTATGCATGCAAGGATCTCCCTGTAAAGGCCATAAAAGGCCACTGCATTATTTTCCTTTACCTCTCATCTTAAAACCCACCTATGCTGTGATGCCTGCAAAACACTTAAAAATGATCTGGCAGCTGGTATGCTGTGACTGATGTGTCCTCTGTCCCATTACTTATTCATAACTGTCTCATTGTTCCTATTCGTTCCCTCTGTCTGTTTTCATTCTAGCTTCTGGGAGCTACTGCAATACAAATAAATAAAAATAATAATTCTATTTGGTGTCCCTCTCTCCATGGAGAGCAAGGAAGATCGCAGTTATATTGGATTTACTCTGGTGTAAATGAGATTGGATTCTGTCCTTTGATGTGCTTCTTTCTAAATATTCCTGATTATAAACAAAGTTAAAAAGGCCCAGGGCTCAAACTAACAAGAGATTTTTAAATCTAAAATCTGAAATTGCTGGCCCTTGTTGGTTAAAATAAGAACAATACATTTTATTTACCATTTATTTATTTTTGGCCTTACAGCTACTACATGATTTTCAAAAAAGCCAAAGGAAAAACTAATAAGCTCTTGCAAGAAACTGGAAGAATTCTTTGGCGAGATGGTGTGTTAATACACATGTAGATGTCCACAAAGCTATTTACTTTCTGCCCAATGCAGTATAACAAAATAGAATGTTCAGTATAAGCCCATTACTGCCTCTAGGTCTTGTGGACTGCACAGCTGTGGAGGCTACTCACTGTCCTGAGGGGATGCTTTTCCTGAGCATCATGGAATGGGAACTGTTACCCAGGGAAAAGGCTGAATTTAACTTCCTTTGACACATCCACTGAACCACCCCATCCCCCTGACAAACTCTTGTAGAGGGATAGCCCATGCATTTGAAACTCATCAAACAGATATGGCTTCTCAGATGATTTGAGGGGGAAAAGACACACCCTGTTTCCCCCCTCTGCCCACCCATATCTATATTACCAGGTCACCATGTACAGCACTACTGCAGAGTAGGAGACTTTCATCTCAATCATTAAGGCATGAGCCCTTACCCCTGAAACACATGCCAAGGTTGCTCAGATCCCCTAATAGGAAATGGAAAGACACACCCACTCCCTAGCTTGCAAGCAGCTCTGCATCTCCCAGGCATGCAGAAATGTGCTTTTCACTCCTTGCCCCAGTGAACACTGAGCTGATCCTCTCCTGAATAAGTCAGCCAAGTATGAGAGCAACATTTGGGGCATTCTAGGGCTTGCACAAGTGGTATTGTTTTAGACAGAGTAGGGCCCCCACTGTGCCTGACTTTCCTCCCATTGAAATGAACAGCAAAACTCCCATTGCCTTCCGTGAGAGTGGGATCGGGCCCTAAGCTTGTATTCAGAAAAAATGTATGATTCAGAATTCCATGAAAGTCCATATTATCTACATTACTCATGTCAAATAACTATTTAGACCATTTTAATGCATATCATTTGGAATATACAGAGTGAAATATTTTGTAGTTTCTCTGCAAATACAGTTTCTGTGACCATGAGGCAGCTGCTGTTGTCATAGTGATATAATACAGTCAATAACATTGCCTGAATGTGCTAATTTACTGTTCCTTTAGTTATACTGATTTTTAGAAAAAAATTAGGATAAATTTTAGATGGCTTAGAAAAATCAGAACATTTTCCAACCACAGAAATATAGCCATATGTTTGCTATCTGTTCTTTTTATTATGAAGAAAGATTTATTCATGAAACAAATTTACATATCCTGACTCTATTCTTAGTAGAGTTTTGCTGTTTAAAATAGTTACAATGATATGCAAAAATACAACAGCTACAAAAATACATTTTTTACGTAATGAGAATGTGGAAAAACATCCCAAAGTGGAAAAAAGTCTAGTTCTTTTTCCTCTTTCCAAAACATCAGTTATTCAAAGGCTATGGTTGAAAACCAAACCAAAGAAAAGAAATTGATCCTTTGCTTACATCTTTCTTGACCAATGTATAAACTCCCTGAAAAAATCAGGATGTATAATGGCAACATTGGCCTTTAGCTATGGGGCTGCTACTGGACATTCCAAATTTCTGGGTTTGCATGCATCTGTGAGTGAGTGAAACATTTTCCTGGAGAAAGACAAGTCAGACAACTTGCATTTTAATTAAAATCACATCCTAAGCATTTTAGTTTTCAAAAATTGTTAGAATGATAGAGGTTACCTTTTCTTGTCACTATTATTATTACTGTCAGACTGTCTGCACTGAGTAGGGGCTGAAGGTTACATATGGGATGGGGGAATGCAAAGTTGGTTGGGAGGGGTTAGTGCAGACTTGAAATGCTCTTGTTGGCTAAAGTTCTATAGCTGTCTTGTCTACAGCTGTACAAAAGACCCCTTAGGACATTTTGTATAGCCCTCAACAATAACTGTGATGCTATAAACTACAGGTGACTCCTGGTCAAATCCAACTTCTCTTCCTTACCAGAGCACATATTGTCACTGTTGCTTTTCCCTTGCCAAGGAAAACAGGACTAATAACATATATGCATTTCTTTCAGATCCCTGCATTATTTTTTTTAAAATAATTTTGTATGGTTTGCATTCCTAAACTTGGGATTGTAGCTAGATGAAACATAAGGTAATAAGTACACATTAGGAATGCATATTAATAATCTTACACAGAAATAGATGAAGGCAATCAAGCTCGGTATAGGTGCTTGTGTTTCACCTGATGAAATAGGAATTAGTCCTTCCCCAAACAGTCACAAAGAGAGTCTGATTCTTCTTTCATGTACACCCATTTTATACCGGGATGTAATTGCTCCTGATTTACACAAATCTAAATGAGAAGAGGATTGCATGCATAGGGATTGATTTCCCAAGACCTGCATCTTGTGTAGTAAAGTGGGTATAAAATACCTCCATTGGTATGAATGGTGGAGAATTCTGATTTGGTAGCATTTTGCATCTACTATGCACTGATGTGAATACCCAAGGTGTAAGACAGTAGAAAATCAAGCTCAGAGCATCCTAAAGCTTTAAGGGCCATTGGTGTTAATGGGAGCCTTATACTGACTTTAGGGAATTTTGATTCAGCCCCTAAATCACTTCAGGCTATAGTCTAGATGGAATTACTATAAGATGGGTGCAAAACTATTTGAAAGACCACACTCAAAAAGCAGTTGTCAGTGGTTTGCTGTCATACTGGGAGAACATATCTAGTGGGGTCAGGGCCAGCGCTACCATTTAGGCAGCCTAGGCAATCGCCTAGGGTGCCAGAATAATTGGTGGGCGCCGTTTTGCTGGAGGGGGTGGCAGGCGGCTCCGGTGGAGCTGCCGCAGTTGTGCCTGCGGACGGTTGGCTTCTCGCGCAGCTCCAGTCAACCGCCTGCAGGCACGACTGTGGCAGCTCCACTGGAGCCACGGAGCACTGGACCCTCTGCAGGCACCACTGCGGCAGCTTGAGCGGAGCCGCGGGACCAGCGCGCGGGGTGGCAAAATTGCCGTGCGCCTAGGGCGCTAAAACCCCTAGTGCCTGTCCTGAATGGGGTTCCTCAGCATCTGGTACTAGTAGATATTTTCATTAATGACTTGGATAATGGAGAAGGGTGTATGCTTATAAAATCTGTGGATAACACCAAGATGAAAGGAGTTGCAAGAGCTTGAGAGGATATGATTAAAATTCAAAAGGACGTGGACAAATTGAAGAATTGGTTTGAAATCCACACAATGAAATTCAATAAAGACAGCTGCAAGGTACTAAATTTAGGAAGGAAAAATCAAATGCACAACTACAAACTGAAAAATAACTGGCTAAGCTGTATTATTGCTGAAAAGGACCTGGAGATCATAGTGGACCACAGATAGAATATGAGTCAATAAGGTACTGCAGTTGTGAAAAAAAGCTAATATCATTCTGGGGTCTATTAATAGAATGTCATTTCTAAGATACTGAGGGTTTTGTCCTGCTCTGCTCTACTTGGCACTGGTGAGGCCTCAGCTGGAGTACTGTGTCCAGTTCTGGGTGCCGCACTTTAAGAAAGATGTGGACAAACTGGAAAGAGTCCAGATGAGAGCAATAGATTTGATAAAAGGTTTAGAAAATCTGATTTCTGAGAAAAGATTTTAAAAATTGGGTATGTTTAGTTTTGAGAAAAGAAGACTGATGATAGCCTTCAAATATGCTAAGGGCTGTTATAAAGAGAATGGTGATCAATTGTTCTTCATGTCCACTGAAGCTAGAACAAGACGTAGTAGGCTTAATCTGCAGCAAGGGAGATTTGGGTAAAATATTAGGGAAAACTTTATTACAAGTTAACCTCTGTAATGGGCTTTCAAGGGTGGAATCCCTGTCATTGGAAGTTTATAAGAACAGGTTGGGCAAACACCTGTCAGGGATGGTCTAGGTGTACTTGGTCCTTCTTCATCAGAAGGTGTTGTACTAGATGACCTCTTGAAGTCCCTTCCAGCCCTACATTTCTATTATTCTAATATGGGCCCTTTTAACGTAGAATCTGAGCACCTCAAACGTTTACTATTAATTACCCTCACAACACCAACATCCCTGTGAGGTAGGAAAGTGCTGTTATCTCAGATGAGGAACCAAGGCAGAGAAAAACTAGGGGCTTGTCTACATGGGGACAGTCAGGAAAATTAATCCAAACTAACAAGGGGTGAATTTGAAGTGGATTAAATATGTGTGAACATCCTCATTTAGAATTATAGTGGCCTTAATTTGGTTTAGATTAATTCATTTCCAAAGCGAACTAATTGATTTCCAAAGTGAATTAAACTAAATCAAATTAAGGCCACTTTAATTCTGATTGACAGGGCAAAATAGGAATTTAATGAAATTTAACTAATCCACTTCAAATTCACATTTTAGTTAATTCAGTTTAACTTTCTGGCATGTCCCCTTGTAGGCAAGCTCTAACTGACTTACCCAAGGCAACAAAAGAAATCTTCAGCGGAGCAGGGAATTAAATCAGAGTCTCCCAAGTTCCAGGTTAGTATCCTGACTACAGTACCATCCTTCCTTTCCAGCACCTAACTTCTACTGGTGCTTTTGAAAATCTTTCCCTTTGGAAACAAGCATAGGATCAGTTCTGCAAACCACAAGCTGTTTAAAAAAAATAGAAAAAGAATACTTTTTGAGGAAAGGAAAAAAGTTAGCACAAGAAAAACAAATTATTTCATAGTGCAAAATTCCACTTTGATGTGCATTTTGGTGATTATGAGATAAAACCCTGAGAACAGCACTGGAACAACACTATATACACTTGATTCATCTCTCCCTTTAATGGATCTTTTGGAACTTGCCTAAATTGCCATGAGAAGTTGTTTTTTATCATGCTCTACTGTAAATATTTTAGTACTAAAATTGGCTTTTAATAAAATTAGCAAGAGGTTCAAAATGTCTAATGGACTCCATGGCAGTAACATTAAAAAGTATGTCATTTTGCCTCTTTAATGTGCCACCAAAACATTCTTGCAATGAGTTAGAAGTTGATTGTTATTTTTTAGCTCAGGACTTGGCAGGTGTGTAACACGACTCCTGATAGCAGGACAGCAGATTAGATTCTCCCATGTAACCATTTCTAAGGGACTTGGCACAAAAACTGTTATTGCATGTCTGCAGGTGTTTAGTAATTGGATTAATGCAGAGCAGAAGGAATGTCTGCTGCCCTAGCACTGAGAAACACTGAGGAAAGACACATTCATTTCTGAGAGGAACCTGGAATGTATGATGACAGGCCTGTTCACACACATAAAGCCAGATCTAAGCCTGTGAGTTTAAAATTAACTGCTGTGAGCAATCACCTTCCAGAGAAAAGTTTATCCAAAACTAAATATAATAACAGCGACTCTGTAAGTAAAAGGGTAGGGAGCTTTGGACTATGTTTTGATCCCATTCCAAAAGCAACTTACATAACCTTAGCAAAAGTCTTTATATCAGGCATATCATGGATCCCTGAAATCCTATGTGTCTAATAAAAATGTCCTTGATAAACATAATAGACTCTTAAAAATACTGCAAAGGTATATAGAATATATTGTAATCTTGGATCAAGAGCTTTCAAGGTAAAATTGATGTTCTTTTAAATACCTTGATCATGAATTAGACAGACTTTTTTTATGGCAGAGAGCCAAATACATAAATATGGTCTCCCTGATGAAAACTTTAAACTAAGAGGTCCGTTCAAACTAGTAAACAGAGGGACAGCTTTTTAAAAGGGGCAGTCTATGTTAGTGCTCTGGCCACCACTTACACACACAATTTTAATTCACTCTCTCTGCATACATAGATGATAGGTTGTACTTGCTCAAAACTCATTTGAATGTGTGAATAGATGGGTTCCTTAATGCATACAAACAGAGGCCACCTTTTGAACTGGTGGCCCTTCTGATTAACCCGAACAGCAGTGGAAGTCAGGCACAGAAGAAATGCAATGTGTTACTTCCATTCTGGGAATCCAAGACTCTTCAGAGACAACTAACCCCAACTGGAATTCCATGGAGCACAGAAGTGGAATGGCATCATGAAGCACTTGCTGTAACTGGGATATTCCCTACAGAAATACCACCAGTAAAACCAGTGGGAGTTAATGCTGCTAGGGCAGCATTAACCACACCTTCGATATTGTCTCCTACTGATGGAGGGGAGTAAAGTGCAGATGTAGCCTTCTGGCTTCTCAGGCAGCTATGCTGTCAGGGAGGAGAATGGTCCTTCAGTATTGGAATTGTCTTTCCCATAGATTACAAGGAACACCAGGCTTTTGATGCTCCTTCAGCTGCTAGCACCTCTTCCAAATGGCGGAAATCTATGAGGTGAACCTCCAAGTCTCATGGAGTTCTCTTCCCATCGCATGGATTTGTACCCTGGTGGTAAGGAGCCTGGGGGACAAAATGGCCCCAAACCATCTTTATGTTGATGAGGATGAAGTGCAAATAGGGAACCTCAACTTTTAGATTGGTTTGGATAAGAACCCCCAAATTAACTATTTGAATTTCCTTGATCTGCAAAATTGGTCTGGAAATCTTGTGAAAATAAGCTCTCTTGTGAGGCTTCCCATACTGTCTGCTTCCCAGGGGGTGGAATTAGTGCAAGAATAACTTCTCTTATGCTATTACAATTCTTCCAGATCTGGTATATGCCAGAATACAGAATTTGAAGAGTTAATGATTAAAGCAAAAGACTAACCATCCCCCTCCACCAAAAAAACCAAAAACAACCCTCAGAAAGCTTCAGTTTCAGTTTGGAGTAAAATCTGTAGTCGGTTATTACAGCTAGACTAGTTTCCAAGCAATTAACATTGAGAGGAAGTATACTCCTATATCACTAGGATTTAGAGATGAGAATATACTTTGAAGACTAAAACGTACACAGTATATTTTCACTATTATGTTAAGTTTAATTTTATCTATGGAAGAGGTTTATTTATTTACTTCATGGAATTTGGTGGAATTTAATCAGGTCAGCCACTTGCTTTTTTGTTATAAAAATGCTTAATAGCTTTATCAAAGTCTTAATAATGTAATCATATCAAGTGACTGTCTTTTCACGGGGGTCAGCCTGTGTGTCAACTTCTGCATAAGTGTAACTCTTTAAGAGAATACGGCTTCAAAGGGAACTGCACCATAACTTTCAAGAGCAGAATTTGGTCCTCTGATCCAGAATCTAGAAACCTTAGCAGATACAGATAAAGCTGACAAACAGTTTCCATTATAACCTCATATTTTACTTGCTCGTAGTTTTCTGAAACAAACTCCTTTTGGAGTGAACATTTCCATGCTGGTTTTCTGTCTGAAGCTTGTTTTATTTTTGAGTTTTGAGCAAAGGCAACTGCATCACCAGCAGTTCCCCGGGACATTCTGTCTGCAGAGCACATACAGAAGCAGTTTATCTTTGGTAACAGCATAGGGAGGACAATGAGAAGCAGATCTGTCATGTTCTTCTTTGGAGGTCTAGCATGTATGGGCTCCACACAGCCCTAATATGTGGGTTTCAGTCTGCCAGTGGCTATGGAAAGGGTTTGGGGAAGTGTCCTTTAGTTGGAGTACATTGTGCTGAGGGTGGCACTAACAGCACAGCAGAAGGATCCCAATGACTGGGTTTGGGGGCTGCTGCTGGGCAGAGGACTGATTGTTATCTTCTGTCTTGCACATGTGTGAAGGTTCAGCCACAATCTGTACTTTTTATATCATTAAATCTACAACCAGGATGTGCACCACAATCAGTTTAGGTTTCTTCTTGGAAACCTATCTTTTGCATTCCTTGACATTTTTTGTAATTTTAAGCATGTAACCTTAAATTTGCATTAAAATATGCACTTTTTTGCCTATATGTATTGTCAAAGGGAGTTTTGAGTCCAAGGCCAGCAGTGCTGAGGTGATACTCCAGACTGTGCTGCCAATGGCAAGAGTCAATGGTCACCTTACCTATAAGTGGGATTAGGCAGCTGTGTTGCCCAGTGGTGAGAATCAGTGGCTGCTTTGCCTAGCAGTGGGGTTCAGCAGCTATGTTGCCTAGGGGCAAGATTAAGTGGCCAGGAGTAGGGGAACCTTGGCCCTTCTTGCTCCACTGGATTCCACCCAGGACTCAGAGAAACAATAACTCAAATTACGTGGCCTAGGAGATGGGCGCCCCTACACCTGCTACCTTGGCCACTTCCTACCTCAGCTTCAGATCCTCTGCTAGTGCCACTGGTTTGCCTTGGGGCTCCCTTGGAGTTCTTTAGAGCCATCCTCCAGCGAGTCTCCCTCACTCTGCAGTGGCTTGACTGTGGTGCCTGGTCCTGGTCTTTGGGAGCCTTGGTGGCTCCTCTGCAAGAGGTAGTTGCACCCCCTGGCTCTCCTGCACAGTCAGCCCAGACTGAGCTGAGCTGAACCTTCTCTCCACTGGGAGCATGCCCAGCAGAGGCAAGGGGGTGTGCTTCCTGTGCCTGTAGCAACTCCTTAACCCTCGCCTGACTAGTGTGTGGGTGGACATCTATCACTAGTGTGACCAGACAGCAAGTGGGGGTGGGGGTAATAGGCACCTATATAAGACAAAGCCCCAAATATCAGAACTGTCCCTATAAAATCAGGACATCTGGTCACCCTATCTATCACATACAGATAGATAGATATAGATAGACATACATACATACATACATACACACAAGATCATATAACACTCCAAAAATGACATTACAATTATTTAGGTTGCCAAAGTCAAGCAATTGAAAGTTAGGAAGTACCAGAATTACAGTTGCCCACACCTTCTCAACTCAGCCCAACCTGTGCATTGAAGGAGGCAGAGTCTTGTGGGGAAAAAAAAGCATGTGATCATGTAACAAGATTATCATAATGCATATTCCCAAAAGGGCTGACTTAAGGTTATGTGAGCAAGCATGCATCTATTGTTTCCTAACTTCTGAGTGCCTGACTTTACAACTCAAATAATTGTCTTGAAAGAATTATGTTTAATATGCTGGTCTTGATTCTTTTTAAAGGAAACAGATAAAAACAAATGCTGTTATATACAGTGTAATAACCTATCCATCGTGCATCATCATAAGGTTTGGAACACCGAATCTTTATAGCACAGTACTTCTGCCACTGCACTGGTTACTTTAGCTGACAGCAGGAGAAGGGTGCTATCCCAGAGGGTTGCTGGTGTCATGTGTTGGGTCCCAGGGATGGTCAAGGGGACCAGCTCTATATCCAAAAATAAATAAAGTAAAATAAAATAAAAAGTAAAGTTGACAAAAGCTTTCAGGGTTTATTGCCCACAATTTGATTTGTCAATGAAAACTTTCAAAATGTAAAAAAAAATTGAAATTTGAAAAATTACAAACAGTTCTGAAACATAGAGTCTGAGCAAGACCGGCTTGAGGCACCAGCCCAGCAACGGTGAGGGGTGCCACGTTCAGGTCTTCGGCAGCAATTCAGCAACAGGTCCCTCACTCCCTCTCAGAGTGAAGGACCAGTCGCTGAATTGCAGTCGAAGACTGAAGCGGCGGCGGTAGAGCTGCAGATTGCGATCGTGGCTTTTTTTTTTTCTTTTTGCTGCTTGGGGCGGCAAAAACCTGGGAGACGGCCGTGAGTCTGAGGACTAGATTCTGACTCCCTTGACACATAGCCAGAAGCATATTCCATCAGTAGTCCCACTGATTTCAATGGGTCTACAGATGAGGTAAGAGTATGTGAATCTGGGCCTAACTATGCAACTTACTGGGGAAGGGGAACAACAAAAATTAATATCCCTGGAAATCAACACTCATAATTTTTGTCTTAAGAAAAGTTTATGCTCTTGATTGATTTTCTTTTCAGATGAAGGCCAATGTTACAACATGATGCCCCAAGGTCCAAGTAACAACACAACAGACATTTTTGATAGCTGGCCTGTTCTCAGAAACTCTGGATAGTTTTTTCACATTGGATTGCCTGTTGTGAGGGTATTTACTTGCTCTCCATATTTTTAGAGCATTAACTGTGCTTAGAAATGTATCTCTGTACAGTTACTAAAAAGGATTTAAATTCCTACGGTGCATTTTTGCTTTAGTTTCCTTTCCTTTTGATTTTCTTTTAATTAAAAAATAAAGTGGCCTGTCGACCAGAAGCAGAGATATGTTTAGACCTGTAACCTTACAGGTTCAGGAAAACATCAAAGTCGAAACTGGTAGGATCTGATTACATTTCATCATAAATGGTAAATTTATGCCTGTAAGCCATAACCTTTGGTTGCACTTCTCTGCTTTTAGCTTTTGACTGGAAGTTACAGTTGTGTTATTCATTTATCATACAGTCATACTGAATGCAATTCCACTTTTCTGTTTCATTTTATTGGCAACTTACATTTTCAACAGAGATGGTACAACACACAATCCTGTTTGGATAGCTGTCTTTTTTATGACTGCCCACAACATATCTGAAGACTGTTATCAGGTCCCCACCTCAGTTTTCTTTTCTCAAGACTAAACATGCCCAGTTTTTTAAATCTTTCCTCAGAGGTCAGATTTTCTAAACCTTTTATCATTTTTGTAGCCCTCCTTTGGACTCTCTCCAATTTGTCCACATCTTACTTTAAGTGTGGCACTGAGAACTGGAAGCAACACTCCAGGTTAGGCCTCATCAATGCCGAGCAGAGAGGGACCTTCTGTATCTTAGAAATGACATTTCTGTTAATATACCCAGAATGATACCATTTTTTTGCAGTTGTATAACATTGTTAACTCATATTCAATTTGTGATCACTATAACTCCCAGATTCCTTTCAAGCAGTATTATTGCCCAGCCAGTTAATCTCTATTTTGCAGTTGTGCATTTGATTTTTACTTCCTAAGTGCAGTACTTTGCACTTGTCTTTACTGAATTTCTTTGTGTGGATTTCAGATCAATTCTCCAATTTATCCAGGTCTTATTGAATTCTAATCCTGTCCTCCAATGTGCTTGCAATCCCTCCAAGCTTGGTGTCATCCACAAATATTACAATCATACTCTTTACTCCAGTATCCAAGTTATTAATGAAAGTGTTGAAAAGAATCACACCCAGGACAGACCTCTGCAGATCTCTATTAGATATTTTCTCCCAGTTGGACAATAAGTCATTAATAACATTCTTTGAGTATGCACAGTTGTATTAATTTACATGGAGATAGTGGGGGTGGCAGCAATGATGCGGAAGCTTGCCCAGTAGCCTCACTCTGTTCTTTTCTATTTTCTCCACAAAGTCTCTTTCTTTAAGGACCCACAAAGTGAGTGATGGATGGAATAGCCCATCCTCTCATTAGTTTGTACACCAATGAGGCCTAATATTCAACACACCAATTTTGGTTTATTCATTTCTGGACTGCCATTTTCTTGTTTACTGAGCATGAGCTCAACACGGTCCTTGAATTATATCAGTAGGCCTTTTTTGTTTAGACTAATACAGCTCTTTTGTTTTCCTTTCATACCTTTTCCCATTAACATTTGTTATAATAGGCTATTGTGACATCTTCAAAACGTTCACATAGTTTTTACAGTTGAGCTCAGAATTAGGGTAAATCTGTAGGTCCAATTATCACAACACAATAGTAAGTTCACCTAGACCACATTCCCTTAAGAGAGTGTCACGTGGATCTGTATCAAAAGCCTTACTAAAAATCAAGATATATCATGTCTACAGCTTTCCCCTGCACATTAGGCCAGTAACTCTTTCAAAGAAGGAAATTAGGTTGGTTAGGCATGATTTGTTCTTGAAAAATCCATGTTGGCTATTACTTATTATCCTTTAGGTGCTTATAGATTAATTGGTTAATAATTTGGTTCACTATATTTCCAGGTACCAAAGTAAGGTTGACTGGTGTATAGTTCCCTGGGTCTTTTCCCCTTCCTTTTTTAGGAGGAGGGCAAACAAAATACCTATCCTTTGGGACCTCAGCTGTCCACCATGAGTTCTCAAATATATTTCACTCTTTCCTTTCTTATAATCATGAAATCTATCATTTCACAATTGCTTTCACCTAAATTGGTTGTAAATCTGAAGGTTGAAGGCAATTCCTCCCTGTCTGTCAGAATCAAATCTAAAATAGCTGTTCCCCTGGTTACTTCCTCCACCTTACGAAACAAGAAGTCATCTCCAATTCATTCCAAGAACTTCCTGGAGATTTTGTGTTTTTCAGTATTACTTTCCCAACAGATGTCTCAGGATGTCTCAAAGGCTCACATTGCTGCAAGCATTGGTAAAAGTGTCATGATGTTTAAGACAACAGAGCTGTTATGTTACAGCAGCATGCAATAGGATCTAGACAGTAAAACATTATTGTTTCTATTATTAATTATTTGTATTGTGATTGCATCCTGGAGCTCCAGTTATGGATCTGGACCTCATTGTGCTAGGTGTTGTAGAAACACAAAACAAAATGCCCGTATCTTCCACATAGAGCTTGAGACGCTGGTTCTGATACCCAGGCAGCTAAGTCTGATACTGGGCTCCAAAATGACATGCTTCATTTTCCTTCTGCTTTGTGGATAGTGAACAGTTGACCTTTCTTCATTTTCCTATTTTGGTATCTGGAACAGTGGCACTCGCTCTCACTGTTACTGTTACCATGAGCCATCAACATCCCTAGAGAAAAACCCCTTCTTTCTCTCAAAATTCTGCTATTATCAAGTAAAGAACCACATGATATGTTTTTCATGAAAACCCAGCTTCATAAAATCAAAACAAAATATCTGAATGTTTTGAACAGCTCTACTTCTCACCATAATAACTTTATTGACCACTTCTTGAAAATATGACCTATTTGTGTTGTTCATTACATGAGCTTTCCTGACTTTTTTTTTTTACCATTCACAAATAGTTCCTCTTGGGGCTATAGAATGAGTTACATTATTTAAATAAAAATTGCTGAACTATGACTCATCTGTGCTACCAACAGTGCTACTCATCTGTGACTTTGGGTATGTCTTCACTGTCGAGTTAACCTGTGCTTTTACTGAGTTGTTGCCCCTAACCTCTCTCTTGTCCACACACAAAACCATCCCACCTGAGGTTGGTGCTTTCAACCCAGAATAGCTGGCCTGGCTGGGGGTGAGGTCAAAACCAAGGTGCACTTTCACTCAGGCTATTAACCCACCCACTTTGTAGTGAGGATGCATTGCAAGCTAAATTATTTGATTGCTGACTTTCCTTCTAGACACATGGTGGGTGGAGAGGGGGAGATTGTGGGAAGGAATTGGATGACTGACAAATTCCACAAATCACTGGAAAAGAATCAGAGCAACTCAACTGACTGCAGAACCAAGAGCCATGGGATATGCTCCCAGAACTCCTAGTAACTCACACTGGGTGAGTGCCACACCAGTGAGAACACAGTAACTAAGGTATTGTTTTGCAATGTGACTGTTCATATCTGACTATGCTAACCTGAGTTAACTCTGCCAAGAGGATATATTCTTTAGAGTTGAGATTAGGAAAGAATACAAGACTTCTAGCTGACCAGAGTTTGTGTTCTGGGTATTTGTTGCTCATGCAGTAAAATAAAAGGAGCTGATGAAGAAATTACTGACTCCAACTCTAATTTACTTGGACAGAACTTGTGGGATTATAATAATTGTCTGAGTTGGGTTTAAAAACTAACCTGTATTGTTTAACACGTGCTAATATACAATCACAGCCTAAGATAATGTTATATAAATACACAGAAATACTGGCAAGCGGTACATAAAGAGAAGCAAGGTATAGCTGATTTTGAACCAAGGTCCTTAACACCTCTGCATATCATCTACTACAGCACAAAGTGAAGCCACTAGAAAAACTCACTGTAGGTAAGAAACACAAAACTGTATGTCCCGTGACAACAGCAAAGTTTAACATTAGATCAGCACCAGTAAAATTACCTGTTTCAACTGGAAATATTATTCTTCATTACCTGCCCTCGGCTATTGCTGTGTGCTGTTAAAAAATAGCCATGTTTCTTGCAAGAAGAAGTATTGTATTGCAGACATTAGTGAAGTGATTCCAAGATAGGGCCTGATCCCAAGGCAACTGAATTTAATGGTAGTATCACCAGGTTCTCCCTGGGGTGCCAAGATAACCTGACCACCAAAGAAAGGGCAGTAAAAAGGAAGACAGAGATATAGCGGATCTTTAGTTCACCAGCACTCACACTCAGTTGCTTTCAGCCCCATTTCTCCACCAGTTATCCATACCAGCTGATCAGAATCTTTCCTTTTCTGGGAAGTCTAATGTCTCTGTAAGGAGACAGACCCCATCCTGTGAGCCCAACCACCTGAATTCAGTACTTTATTTTCAAGATGCTGCATCTCCTCACTCTACCAGTTCTCTTCAGCCTAATGCTCTCTTTTCCTGGCATTCCTTCATCAGCGCACCTTTCTCTAGAATTGTTTCTTCTGCTACCACCCCAATAGTGTGCTGAGCCTGTATTACATAGGGTTTCATGCACCTCCCACTCTCAACAGGCTTTGCTAAAGATTAACAATCAGTTGAAGCCAGCTCAACCACAACATAGTTCTAATTCCTGAGGTAATCACAAACTTTTACAGCAGCTTCCAAGTCTAGCTTCTCAAAGGACTTGGAATTTTCTCTTTTTTTTGTCTAAGTGACAGTTTACTCTGCTACATTACTCACTCACACATTCACAGGAGTCTGCAACTTGATCACAGTGCTCTTAGCTCTTTCCATTGACTTCAGCTGGCTTTTAGATTATACTGGACCATACTGAATAGCCAGTAGTTCATATCTGTCAGTTTGTGGTATGGATAAAGCAGTATAGAGACCTTGAGATATATCTTCTATAAGGCATGTATGCAGAATATATGTATATAATCTTGTCAGCCTAATATTTTTAAAAATGGATTCTTACAATGCTGAGCCAAATATTCAACTTATTTTCTAAGTCTAGGTACATAAACAATAGGATTTGTACACACCAAACTTGTCTAAATTATCTGCATTCATAAATGACAGTTGTGGGTGCAAATTCTAATATCTGAATATGCAAATGATAGCACAAAAACTATGTGCACAAAATTGGAGTACATGCTTTGGAAAGTTGCCTCTCTGTGCTTTTCTGCATTAATGAAAGGCCTCTTGTGTGAAAAAGCAGACATATGGAGTTTTAAATTAGAACCTGGAAATCTCCTGTACCTCAATCAGATGAATGGTCAAAATATCAGTTAGTGTGCAATAGAAAATCAGGTTAGGTGGAGTCTGATGATGGTTCAGGAGAAGAATGATGAGTTTGTCTCCAAGGCACTGGAGTGGGGCTCTGGAAATATGCTCTGGCTCTGCTTGAGTTCTCTGTGTGATCTTGGAAAGTCACTTAGGCTCAGATCCTCAAAGGTATTTAGGCTCCTAACTTCTATTGATTTCATTGGGGCAGAGCCCTAGAATAGTGGGATCTTGATTTCAGTTGGGGGTCTCCAAATGCTACTGTAATATAAATAATAGCATGTTGGAGTACCCAGGTGCTATACGAATAACATCACCACATTTGTTCCAACAGGCAGTTGTGCAATTTGTTACATAGTATAGCTAGTTATTCTTTCCTTAGTGTAGACAATTTGAAGAATGCATAAGGTAAAATATTAGTAACGTGTATACAGGTAGTGCGAACTGGGATGTGTGAGGTATGGATCCTTTCTCATGCAGAAGATATATAAATGGTTTAGGATAGTATACAGAGACTTTCTCTGCAATCTCTAATCTCTCAATACAATTAAACTGTCTGAATCAGGTCTTCTTCAGCTGCATCATTCCACAAAGCAGATGCTGATTCTGTGAGTCTTTACATTTAAACATTCCATGATTCATAGAAAATTTATGATTAAAAGATGGTATAAAAATGAGAAACCTTCTACCATTATGTATCCAGATGAACATGTTTGCAAAGTTATTGCAGAATATCCACTGCATTGTACTCCCAGAAAAGAAAAAAACAGTTCCCTTTGGTTGAATAAAATATATAAATTAAGTAAAGATGTCCCTCTCCTACTGTTTGATTCTTTCATATCAGTATGCAACCAGTAAAATCATATGTGCTCAGTGTTGAGTACAACATTGTTTCTATTCAGCTGTCATTTTCAAGAAATCAGATAATATAAATCCACGAGTAATCCTTAGAATTCCCATTGGATCACTCTACATACCTAAATGTGTGTTTTCAGACTGTAAATATATTTACTCTCAATACATACTGTATATACTCCATCATAAGCCGGTTCGTTTATAAGCCGACCTCAGCCCCCAAGATGGATAAGTAAAAACGGAAAATTTTTATAACCCATTCATAAGCCAACCCTATAATTCAGGGGTCAGCAAATTTTGGCTCCCGGGCCATCAGGATAAGCCGCTGGTGGGTCGAGATGGTTTGTTTACCTCGAGTGTCCGCAGGCTTAGAGGGAAACCTAAGTAAACAAAGTGTCCCGGCGTGCCAGCTGCTTACCCTGATGGGCCGTGACAGCAAGAGGTGGGGAAATTTTTCGGGGGGTAGAAGCTGGGAGTCAGGGGAGTAACCCCTGTGACATCGCCCACATGACCCCACCCCTAGCCTGGGACCCCACACTCTCCCCATCCCATCCCTTCCCACGTTATCTGGAGAGGGCCAGGGGAGGATGTCTCTGACCTGGCTGGAACTGCTTCTGCAGGCTGGGCAGTGCAGCCACAGCCTGCTCCGGGGGGCCAAACCAGGCGGCGCAGCCGCAGCATGTTCCAGCAGGTTGGGCCAGGTTGTACGACCACAGCATGTTCCAGTGGCGTGACCACAGCTTGCTCTGGGGAGCGGGGCCGAGTGGCACGGCTGCAGCCTGCCAGCCTCGGAGCTGCAGCTGCTTCAGAGGCTGGGGGGAGAGCAGCTTGGCCAGAGGTGGAGAGACTCTGGCCCAGCCTCTTCCCTTCTGGCTGTGCTGCCTCTCCTTGCTCCTTCTGTTGGGGCAAGGGGCTGTGTCTCACCTCTCCCTCTCTATAACCGTTCATAAGCCGACCCCCTTCTCTGGTGCTTCCCTTTTTTACTGAAAAAATTCGGCTTATGAACAAGTAAATACATAGTTTGGTTTGGGTATCTGAAACCATGAGGTGAACTTTTAGATCAACAAAGGGTTTATTCATACTCTCGTTTATATAGTATGTTCTGAATTTTTCTAATGCTCCCCTGAATGTGGTATAGGGGCAACATATAAAGATAGAAGTATTTGCATGGAATTGTTTGTGCCACCATCTATTCAGGAAGCAGAAAGAATGACATGTGACTTACTTGGCCAATCTCAACTGAGTAACTTATCACATTCTGAATATTCATAGTCATTCCATGGAGTAATAAAATAAAATAAAATAGAAAAAAAATTGGTATGCACTTGGAATTTAGAGTTTAAACGTGACTTTGTAATTCACTTTCTTTTGCCAAACACCTTGCTAGCTAAATATGTGTGGAAAAGAAATGCAAACTATTGTTAATAAAGTCAAAGAGAATTGATGTTTAATTATTTAGTCATCTTTGCTCTCCAACCCTCTATTTATTTTGTCATTTTCTAAGCAGTTGTTCTTGCTTGTTTTTGCCCAATTGTTTTTAAAATTTTCCCCACCCATTAGTGTTGAAGATTGATTCTTCCATCACATTCTCTTCCCATTGCAAGAGTACTTGTGTGTGTTTCATATCAGTGCAAAGCATAGATGTCTGACAGCTGTGCTCTGCTCACAAGCAACAGCCAAATTACATGAAATGATGATGAACTAAGGCCTATAAACTTAGAGGACTCTGTCATCTCCCTCTCTTGCTAGAGAAGACAAATCACAATGTGTTCTCTCTAGTACTCTTAAAGCACTTTCCTTTGCTGTTCCAATCAGCCTCATTGGTGGAGTAATTCAAAAACCTTTCGGATACAAGGCCTGACCCGAAGCCCACAGAAATCAATAAGAGCATTTCCACTAACTTCAAAGGGCTTTGAAACTGGACCATAGAGTTAATGGTGTAAGTGGATCACTGCTCCTAACCGTTTTGATTTGCAAGATAAAATGTGTAGCATACAGCTCACTCTAGGGATGGCAATGTTAATTCATCAGGTAGGTATCATAACAAAGAAGGACCAAACATGAAGAGGACTTTTCACTTTGAAAAAGCCTTTCAATTGTGAGAATTACACTCACAACATTGACACTCTATCTACATCTAAATTCTTACCAGTAAAAACTAAAAAAAAGAGGAAATAAAAAAATACTAGAACTAACCAAACAGCATCCCTTTCCCTCACCTTATCCCAATAAGAATTTTGGTCTCAAGAAGGGAGAGTGCTAGAGAGTCCATGAAGTCCACTAGAGACTTTGCTTTTGCTATTGCTTTTACATGAAAACCACTGTATAGAACCTAAAATAGATGGCTACTTCAGAATATCACTGCACCCTTTTGTAACATCTTAAACACCCTCCTCCCGATATTCATACCTTTCATATATCTGAAAATGATAAACTGGACTCCATGGTCCCTACACACACACACAAGTTTGAATGTCTCTCAGTACTTTCCTTTGAATATCCTTCCTTTAACAGCATTTTTAAAGAAAAATATTACCACCTACAATCCAAGGAGACCAACTGGCCTACAAACTTTTGCTGAAGCAAGGAGATCAGGAATGTTGGAATATTGTAAGACCTTGGCTACCACAAAGGAAGAAGAGTATGCTACAGAATCATTCTGATGTCCTCTTCTGTAGCATTGAGCTGCTTCTTGAGCAAAAGACTGGTCAAGGCCATTTTTATTTCATTGAAGATAGGGTGTAATAATTTGTATAGATTTTTGGATACAGTCGCAATGTTAAAATATAACTGTTTATCATTGAAGGCAAAGGATCTTTAATGCTTTTTTATTGGATACTCTAGAAGCATTTTTTCAGGTATCCTTGTCTGACATTTTGAGACAGTGCAGAGTTTAAAGCCAACTACATGTTTACTTGATCCAGTTCCAACATGGTTGTTAAAAGAATGCCTGCCTTTTCTCGGTCATGCTATCCTGAGAATTGTAAATTGCTCTCTTGGATCTGGGATGGTTTCAAAACAATTTGAACCAGGCTATAATAATTCTTTTATTTAAAAAAAATCTCTTTGTCTGTGGATGATTTGTCTAATAACCATCCAGGTCATAATTTACACATTTTAGCTGAGGAAAAAGCTGTTTAAAGTTCAATCCAGATTTTATATACACTATAATACTGGAAAGGCATTGCTAAAAGTTTACAGTCATCTCATTGTTGCTAGTAATGTGAATTTTCTTTCATGGGCTCCATCTCGCAAGACACTATGCACTCTGGAACCAGTCCTGCAAAGCACGTAACCATATGCTTACATTTAGGCACACGAGTACATCCATTGAAGTCCATGATACTACTCATATACTTAAATGCTTTGGAGGATCAGGGCAAGGGTGCTTAGCAACTTGCAAGATCAAGATCTTTTCAGACCTTTGGCCAATGTTTAACATTGTTGATCCTTTTGGCTTAGCTATAACCTATTATGGGACTATGTGGAACATGTTTGAATTAGTTAATTTTTTTGTCTCTCCCTCTTTACAATCAGCATTGGTGAATATAGGGAATTTAGGATTCATCCATTTGATCTGTGCCTAGGCATATATTGCCTTTTGGATCAGTTACCTGTACTGTTGCTTGTGATGCTCAAAATACAGATTTAGGCCTTGATTCTGCAGTGAGTTCCAGGTGGAGTCAATGGGGCCATGCTGGTAGGTTGGAGCCAGGGAGCCACATGTAGCTCCAACTGCAGGATTAAGGCTTTATTTAGTACCTCTGCTTAATGAAACCTAATGGTCTGAAAATTGTGTCTAATTATCTGAAGAATGACCCAGTGGTGTCATCTCTCCTGTTTTTATTGAGAGTTTTATGATATCTGGTCATTTTCTTACATCTCCAACTCCTGGGATAGTATGACACTGCAAATCTCAGATGTCTCTTAAAAGTTCCTTTCTAGCCCTTACGGTAGCAGAAAAATGTGGGAAAGCATGAATTCTAAAGACTCAAAAAACAGAAAGATTTAAAAAAAAATCATTGTAAACAATCTCATGATTTCTAAGCCAATTTTCCACGGCCTGACTGAAGATATTTGAATACTTGGAGATGAGGATATTGATGTCCAGGCTTGAGAGGCACCAATTTTATAAATCTAAATCTACATCCTAGGAAGACTGAAATATAGGCTGGCCCTATAGGATTCAAATAACATTCCCACTCCAAGGATTAATATTTATTTTTACAACAGTTCTATCATCTCTACTGAACTTTAATTACTGAGCTGTTGGGGTTGAGGGGAGGGACAAGTGTAGCTGAACATCAAAAAGTTTCCTAATTTATGCAGAGGAAAACTTCATAAATCAGCAAAGAGATAATCTAATCAGAGGAGAAGTCTTCTTAGATCTACTTCTTAACAACAAGGAGGAGGAAATAATAGAAAATATAAAGCTTTATGGAAACCTACTGTCCGAGACTGTAAACTGGATTCCAACTTCTTCATTATTGGTTGAAAAAATGTAGAAACAGATACGTAATGGTAAAACAAAATGTTGATTTTTAAAAAATGTTATTAGAGCAGATTGACTGTTCTACCAGTCAAACTGGTAGTTTCCTCTCTAGTTATATGAGAAAAACTACCCCTCCACCCCCCAAAAAATGCTTACTATCTGTCTCAAGAGGAACAACTCAGGCAAATTTTAACCCAAACTGCAAGGATAAGAGAAAAAGAAAAAAACTCACAATACAATGAAAACAAAATATCCTGCTTTAAAAATGTGTGATCCCTTTTATAGAGAATAGAGAACAATGGAGGATGAGTTGTTACTCAGAAGTAACTGCATTTAGATAATTCTTACTTGGCATGTAAATAATTTCAGTGGGGAAGATTTACTTTGCTAAGTCTGGATAAGACTGTTATGGTAAAGTTAAGAATATGTGAAATGTGCAAATTCAGTAGAAAGTTTGGTTAATGTGGTGTTTTCAAAGATGGATGTCATGCATGGATGTGCATATAGATTGTTCAAGGGAGTTATGAACTCTGCTAGAAAAGGTCTTCATGGTTACCCCAATTATGTCAATATTTGAATGTGAGAGATTTATGCTGACCTTTTAACACATTATATAACACCAAAAATAAAATCCTTAAAAGTTCAGGTGAGCTACCCATAAAATGTTGTGTTAATACTTGGATAAAATAATAGTCAAATAACCCAGCATGGAATTTTCAAAAGCTCTTTAGAGAGGTAAGCAAGGAATGTTAATGGAATTTGGAAGACTAGCTCCCTTCACCTACTTTGTAATCCCAGCCCCAACTACGAACCACACCATGGATTCCAAATTGTCCCAATATCCAGTTTAATGTTGAGTGTGTGACATTAATCTAATCACAAGTTGAAAATGGCAAGGACAACTGTAACACGGTCCACATGAAAAAGCTAAGGTTGCCCTTGACTCAGCAGGAGCAGAAGAAATATAGAATTCTTAGCAGCAACATCTACCTGAACATCCAAGACTGCCATGTTGCAATTCTATGTAACAAATGGTGGATACTCTGCAGCAAATGGGCACTCATATAATCTTTGCCAGCTCTTCTCCAACCGACCAGCATGACCTCAATTGTCTCTGACAGTCTTGTCTTCTTCAGGCAGTGAACCCCAATCTCATTCAAAGCCTGGCTCATTCTTTCTACCATGCTAGCCAAATAAGACAGATGAAGATAAGCAGGCTGAAGCCACCAAAGACCATGTTTCCTTACTAAACTTCCTAATGGCCTCATTTAGGAGGGTGACAAGACAGAAACCTGCTGTATATGAGCAATTGCACAGCATTACCCTTTGGAATCTACCTCCAAGAAAAGAGTAGATTCATTCATGGAGGACCTACAAGAGCACAAATAGGACTTATAATTTCCCGTTAGCACTGCTCCACTGGTGGTAGTAATGGTATGAGTCAAGCCAAGAAAGTTTGTGGAAGATCTGTGGCCAAAGTACCCAAATGACATTTGGTAAATGCAAAAAGATTTGAGAGCCTGGTCCAAAGGTCACTGAGGTCAAGGAAATGATTTTCATTTATCTCAGTATGCCTTGGATCTGGTCTTCTGTGCCTGAAATAGCTACATGACTTTAATGCTCAATGCAGATTTAATAAACCTGCTTCAGCTACATTTATCTGATTGTAAAATATAGATTTTAAATCAGAATTCATTTCTTGTAGTGTTTTACACACATGATCCACTTATAACCTTACATTAAAGAAGCTGGGTTACAGCTGCGAGCCATAGTTTTTATAAGCTTTATCTCCTTCAAATCTTATAAAAATAAATTTAAGTAGCCTACATATCCCTAAATAAACTATAACAATATTATAGCCTAGTTCTGTTATGTTAGTATGGGGGGAAAAGGTTTCCTTGCTGTTTTTTAAAATGTTAGAGATTTGCCGGATATATCATTACCACCAAGTTGGTACTGACTTGTGCAGGCTATAAAACAAATAAAGTCATTAAAAATAATTTGAACAAAAGAGGTAACTTGATATCATAATGCCATCCACATTTGGTTAAAATGACTTATTTTAAAGATCTCTTTCATCTTACTAAACAGATTTCCAAAGTAAAAAAAAAATGTGATTAATAAATTATCCTCCATAAATCTTATGATAACTATGATAGTCTTTGGAGAATTATGAAGCCACATCTGGAAAAAGTATTTTACTGCCTGTAAAACAGTATGCCATGTATTTTACTAGCGCACATTAGTAAGTAAAATACGGTATATAATTTTTGCATGCATCAGTGTGAGCAAAACATTATTTTCTCCTCCCAAAAATCCTTAGCTTTATTTCACAATAAAGGATTCTTGTAAAGTTTATGAGGGGTTTGTTCTCTATTATTCATATAAAGATATTTCTTCCTTGTATTTGGTGTAATGCACATTTATAAGGTCAAGCAGAGAGTACTAAGCATCAGAACAGAAGTGAGTAAACAGAAAGAGTAATAGGGTTCATTTGTTATTATTATTGCATCAGGGTTTAAACAAACAGGTCAAAGCAACTGAAGAAATGCCAAAACACTAATCAAAAGAGAAAGCAAAGAAGTTCATTTTCAGCTACGTAATCCAACCATAGCTATTTCATTATTCCTTTTCATTAGCAACATTTTAAAATACATAGATCTGAGGTGCAAGTCATTCAAGATAAGTGGCTGCAATATTTCTGGAATTAAAAACTTGATTAAACTTAAATATTTGTTAAATAAAATGAGCAACGGTCTCTTTAGAGCCAAACATGTCCCTTGGAAATATAAAACTCTTTTTATTTCCAAGCAGATGTTAGCAATAAGAAATGGATGGTGAGTGAGAGGGAAGAACACCATTAAGCTAAGGTAACCCCTAAAGATTTTTATATAGTTCTGCAATCATGCAAGCTCCATCAGTGATAAATATCACAAAAGCAGTTGTAATGTGCCTGGTTTTATTTACATGTAGAACCTTGAATGTGCAGTACCTCAAGTAATATTCACTTAATGAGCATAGGAAAGCTATATTTTAATGTAAATGAAAGCAACATTCCTTCCTCCCTCCCTTTTAACCTGAAAGGCGTCTTTCTGTAAGGATAACTCACAATAATTCACAGCAATAAAGTCAGTAAACTCATGTTTTGTTGTTAGAATATAAATAGATTATTAAAAAGTTGATGCAAAAAACGAACTAAAATCTTAGGGGGTAAGTTATGATACTCTTACTTATGCTGAGTAGTATTTATGCCACATTAAGGTCAATCAGGATTACTCGTGATGTAAGATGCTACTCAAGGTGAGTAAGGGTCTCAGAATCTGTCACTGGGTTTGCCAGTTGCCATAAATCCAGATCTTATAGACATCTACCTTGAAACCATTATTGTCTTGTAGTGCTGCAATGCTAATAGTTTTGCTGCATTTACATGTCTAAATACTTACAGATGAAATTAGCCTGTATGGAAAATTACCTGCATCTATGTAGACACTGGATTTATGCTTTATGTCAACAACGTGTAACCCACTAACCTCCCTTTTTGTCCTATGACTGCAGAGGTGTTCACAGTTAACTACTTATGATAAACACTCTGTTCCACCTTCTATTTAACTGTGACACTCTGAGTACCTTTCCCAGACCCAAAGAAGACTTCTGTGTGGCTGAAAAACTTGTCTCTGTCACCAATAGAATTTGGTCCAATAAAAGATATTACCTCACTACCTTCTCTCTTATAGACCAGTCACATTTACCTGAAAGAGAGACAAAGGCCTGGTCTACACTACGCGTTTAAACTGATTTTAGCAGCGTTAAACCAATTTAACACTGCACCCGTCCACACAACGAGGCCCATTATGTCAATATAAAGGGCTCTTTAAACCGGTTTCTGTACTCCTCCCCAAAGAGAGGAGTAGCGCTGAAATCGGTATTACCATATCGGATTAGGGTTAGTGTGGCCGCAAATCTACGGTATTGGCCTCCGGGCGGTATCCCACAGTGCACCATTGTGACGCTCTGGAAAGCAATTTGAACTCGGATGCACTGGCCAGGTAGACAGGAAAAGCCCCGTGAACTTTTGAATTTCATTTCCTGTTTGCCCAGCTTGGAGCTCTGATCAGCACGGGTGGCGATGCAGTCCCAAATTCAAAAAGAGCTCCAGCATGGACCGTGCGGGAGTCTGTATCTGACAGCTGTATGGGGAGACAAATCTGTTCTATCAGAGCTCCGTTACAGAAGACGAAATGCCAAAGCATTTGAAAAAAATCTCCAGGCTATGATACAGAGTCCATAGCACAGTGCTGTGTGACAAGCGTAACGGAAAGCCAAAGACTCAAATGGACGCTCATGGAGGGAGGGAGGGGGTACTGAGGACTCCAGCTATCCCACAGTCCACAGCAGTCTCCAAAAACTATATGCATTCTTGGCTGAGTTCCCACTGCCTGTAGGTTAAAACACATTGTCCAGCGTGGTTCAGGATATAGCTCGTCAACTTACTCCCTCCCCCACCATGTGAAAGAAAAGGGAAAGAAATGGTTTCTTGACTTTTTTCAATGTCACCCTATGTCTACTGAATGCTGCTGGTAGACACGATGCTGGGACAGTGAACAGCAGTATCCTCTCCCCTCCCCTCCCCAGTGGCAGATGGTACAATATAACTGCTATCTGTCATCATCATCAGCCCGTGAGTGTTCCTGGCTGACCTCAGGTGAGGTCGGCTGGGGGTGTCTGGGTAAAATAGGAATAACTCCCGGTCATTACCAATAGAAGGTACAGAACGGCTGGTAACCGTCTTCATCATAGCAACTGGGGGCTGAGCTCCATCAGCCCTCTCCCTTTCATGTGTAAAGAAAAGATTCTGTACTGCCTGGACTATCATAGCAGAGGGATGCTGGGCTCCTCTCCCCTGTACCGTTTAATGTCCTGCCTGGACTATCATAGCAGCTGGAGGCTGCCTCCCCCTCATTTTATCTCACTAACAAGTCAGTGCTTCTTATTCCTGCATTCTTTATTACTTCATCACACAAATGGGGGGACACTGCAACGGTAGCCCAGGAGGGTTTGGGGAACAGGGAAGCAACAGGTGGGGTTGTTGCAGGGGCACCCCCTAGAATGGCATGTAGCTCATCATTTCTGCAGGATCTGACACCGAGTGGCTGTGTTCTCTGGTACACTGGTTCTCTAGTACACTTGCACCATATTCTAGGTAGGACGGACTCTATTTTTAGATACCATAAAGGAGGGATTGACTCGGGGAGTCATTCCCATTTTTGTCTTTGCGTCCCCAGCCGACCTCAGCCAGGGACACCCATGACAGCAGCAAATGGTACAGAACGACTAATAACCATCATCTCATTGCCAATTTACAATGGCACAGCAGACAGTACAGAACGACTGATAACTGTCTCTGCTATCTTGCAAAGGCAAATGAATGCTGCTGTGTAGCACTGCAGTACCGCGTCTGCTAGCAACATCCAGTAGACATACGGGGACAGTAAAAAAAAGTTGAACAGGCTCCATGATTGCCGTGCTATGGCGTCTGCCAGGGCAATCCAGGGAAAAAGGGCGCAAAATGATTGTCTGCCGTTGCTTTCATGGAGGAAGGAATGAGTGACGACATTTACCCAAAATCACTCGCGACACTGTTTTTGCACCATCATGCATTGGAGTCTCAACCCAGAATTCCAATGGGTGGGGGAGACTGCGGGAACTATGGGATAGCTACAGGATAGCTACCCACATTGCAACGCTCTGGAAGTCGACGCTAGCCTCCAACCATGGATGCACATCACCAAATTAATGTGCTTAGTGTGGCTGCGTGCACTCGACTTTATGCAATCTGTTTTACAAAACTGGTTTATGTAAAATTGGAATAATCCTGTAGTGTAGACATACCCTTAGCTAATACCCACTGAATCATCTACAAGTCATCACATCAGCCACAAACTGAAGTCTTGATCCTACAAACACTGACACACGTGCATAAATTCTCCATGTAACCACTTTGAAGTCAGGTGCTCATATGCTGTGGGAATGAGTTCCAATATGAGAACTGGGATAGATCCATAGAAATCAAGGCAGAATTTGGCTCTACGAGTCCAATACTGTAAATCTTCCTTACATTGCATAGTACTTTATGAGGGTCCTCCACATGAATGAGCTCAATGGGATTACTCACTTAAATAAATACTCATCAATACTCCCAGGATCTGGTCTCCTGAGTAGCCCTAATTTTTTTTAACAGGGAGAGTGATTAATCATTAGAACAAATTGCCAAGGGAAATGGTAGATTCTGTGTCTCCTGATCTCTTCAAATCAAGACTGGATGCCTTTCTGGAAGATGTTTGAGTTAAACAGAAATTATTGGACTCAATATGGGGGTAACTGGGTGAAATTTAGTGCCCTGTGAGATACACTAAACTAGATGATTTACTGGTCCCTTCTGGCCTTAAACGCCATGAATAATGGCATCTTCTCAGCTGGATTATTTCAATTGAGTAAGAGAGAGATTCTGTGCTTTGCATTCATGGAGAACAGAACACATAGCTCAGGCAGAGATGGGACTGCAGCAGCACTGAGCATTATATCTTTCCAATTCTTGTCTGCTCCAGGAGCCAGAGCAGCCCTCAGAGTAATTTAGACAACCGTAGCTGCCTCTATAAGTTACAGGTTTCAGAGTAGCAGCCGAGTTAGTCTGTATCAGCAAAAAGAACAGGAGTACTTGTGGCACCTTAGAGACTAACAAATTTATTTGAGCATAAGCTTTCATGGGCTACAGCCCACTTCATCGGATGCGTAGAATGGAACACACAGTAAGAAGATATTCATACATGCAGAGAACATGAAAAGGTGGAAGTACCCCAGCAATGCCCCTCTGCCATATACATTGGCCAAACTGGACAGTCTCTACGCAAAAGAATAAATGGACACAAAACTGACATCAGGAATCATAACATTCAAAAACCAGTGGGATAACACTTCAACCTCTCTGATCACTCAGTGACAGATGTTAAGGTGGCAATTTTGCAACAGAAAAGCTTCAAAAACAGACTCCAAGGAGAACCTGCTGAACTTGAATTGATATGCAAACTAGATACCATTAACTTAGGTTTGAACAGAGACTGGGAATGGCTTGGTCATTACACTAATTGAATCTATTTTCCCTTGTTAAAATATTCTCACACCTTCGTGTCAACTGTCAGAAATGAGCCATCTTGATTATCACTTCAAAAGGTTTTCTCCCTTGCTGATAATAACTTCTCTTAATTAATTAGCCTCTTACAGTTGGTATGGGTACTTCCACCTTTTCATGTTCTCTGTGTGTATAAATATCTTCTTACTGTATGTTCCATTCTATGCATCCAATGAAGTGGGCTGTAGCCCACGAAAGCTTATGCTCAAATAAATTTGATAGTCTCTAAGGTGCCACAAGTACTCTGGTTCTATAAGTTACCGTAGCCTGAGCCTGTCCACGCTGTTTAGGAGCAGTAGAAGTGCCTAGAATTTTCACAATACTACATGCTGTGTCCCCAGAAAACCACTCCCACCCTTGATATGCTCTCTCTGACAGGGCTTGTGAAGGAGTCCTCAGAGGACAGCCTGAAGCTGCCTTCCTCAGTTCCTGCACCAGGAGGATGCTCCCTGGGCAAGATCCAGAACTTTTAGGGTTTCTATATATCATACTTGCCCTTTTACCCTTAGTAAATGGGATGGAGTGGGGGTGACACTCGTACTATAAATGTTTGCAGGATCAGGCCCCAAATGATTGGAATTTAAGACTTCAGAAATGTTTTTAGTGTGCAGAGAATAAAGTACTGTAGGGTGGGCTCTCTCTCACTCTGCTTGACTCTGAACTAGCATTATTCTATGACACACCTGTCAAGGAAATGATTTATTAATAACATTAGCTGTTCACCAGTTTCTCAAATCTGTCCTACCATTTTGTTCACACAGGCCATCATGTCTTCTAATGCCCCTCCAAAGACCTGTGCAAATTTTAGGCATTTGGTTCAATCACAGAGTTGCAAGCAAGTGCAAGCAATGGGACTTTATCTCTTTTTGCCTAAATTCCCCCTGAAAATCCAGTTCAATCTGCTACTCAGCTTCACTTCATTTCCGAACTATTGTGTACACAGCTACTCAACATTAATGGAAGAAATACGGTTGACATTTGTGCGTCAGTTTTTCCCTGTGTTTCTACCAAGTGTACAGTTGGTTGGAATTTTTCCATTTTTGAAATATAGGAGAAAATTTCCTATGAATTTTTGAGAGCTGCTTATCCTCAGCTCCCTGAACTCTAGTTGTGTATTGTTGTTGCAGGTTGTTAAAAAGCTGTTTTGTTCCTCCCTTGATGTGGCTGCATTGGGGTTGTGAGAGGAGTGATTCCAGTACTTTTTGCACCTTGATCCTGCAAGTTATTCCATGCAACACAGAAGAACCCTGCTGAAGTCAATGGTGCTCTGCTTGAGCGCAAGATTCTGAAAGTACTTTAGCATTTGCAATTTCAGTACCTTACTTTGTTAAACCATGTATGTTTTTTTTGAGCCCTAAGGATAAAAAGAATGATATAAAAGTGAGATGATATCATTGTAAGTTCTCCAAGACTGAGAGAATTACCTCTATATTTAACCCTGCCAAGTGTGCCTTTAATGATGGAATGTATAAGTCTGGATGAATTATCTAATTATTTCCCCACTCGAGGTAACATGAGCAGGTAAATTTACATAATGAAATGATGAAATAATTGTTATGATATTACATTTCCTTTCATTAAGATAGACAGTCCATCAGCTATAATTTATTTATGAATTCAACCTTGGGCGCTACTGGTCACCAGACACCATGGGGAATGAGTGTACATAGCTATATTTTAGAATATTTGTAATGTAGGTACTGTATCCAGAAAGAACATTTTTGACACTGTGGCTGAAGAAACTCAAATTATATTAAGCTAGACACTATAAATGGAAAATTATGTGTGCATGCAACAGTGTGTGTGTGTGTTTGTGCGAGCATGCACACTCATAGACTCATAGACTTTAAGGTCAGAAAGGACCATTATGATCATTTAGTCAGAAAGGACCATTATGCACAATGCAAGCCACAGAATCTCACCCACCCACTCCTGTAACAAACCCCTAACCTATGTCTCAGTTATTGAAGTCCTCAAATTGCGGTTTGAAGACCTCAAGCTGCATGCATTGTGGGAAGGATGATCTACAATGGTTGAGGAAGGGTAGGCCTGATATCATTATTAATCATGTTTATTACAGTAGTATATAAGGGCCAACAAGAATGACAGGGAATGCAAAAACAGAATAGTGGGTGGTCTCGACCCCATAGAGTTTACAACCTAAGGATACAGCTATGCTGTAAATTAAGGTGTAATTGTAGCATGTGTAGGCATACCTGGACTAGCTTTTATCTAGCTGGCTTGGGTAACTGTGGTAGTAAAGACATGGTATCAATGAAGGCTAGCCATCCCAGCACAAGTCTTCCAAGTAGCCTGGACACATGCTTGTGTTGCTGGCCCAGTGCTGAAGTCCATGCCACCACATCTTCACTAGCTACATTTTACTAGCACAGGTATGTGCTACAAATGCACCTTAATTTGCAGTGTAGAGATACCTTTAACAGATGAGATAGACACAAAGCATGGGAAGGAATATGATACACAGAGTGAACAATGTGATGGCAACAAATGTTAGGTTAGTACCACTCTTTTGTTTGTTTAGGTTTTGGTTTTATTTGTAACTGAACAGAAAAGTGCAGAGGAGAAGAGGGTAAGAGTGAGAGATGTGAAGTAAACTGTGAGAGAACGGAAACATTGGAGCAAACAGCCAATCAGCAAAAAACAGAGAAACTCTAGTCAAAACTGTATAAAGTTCCTTGAATGTTCAGAGGTCCTCACATTGACTTCCTTATGCACACATCAGCTAGAGTATCTGACTGGCTTTTTTGTTTTTCCCCAAGGCCACGTCACCAGAGAGCAGGTGGGTGGGAAGGGAAGGCACCGCCTGGTATACTTATTAGAGTGTTGGCATGGAACTTGGGAGAGCCAGGCTCAATTCTCTGCTCTGCCACAGATTTCCTGTATGAATTTATTCAAGTCTCTTAGGGCTGAATGCTCCAAAGGAGTTATGCTGCTCACTTCTGTGTAGGTTCCTAATTTCGACCGAAATCAGTGGAAGTTAGGCACTTAACTTCTATTTATGCTTCTAATTCCTTTTGAGCATTCATCCCTTAGCCCTGGTCTACACTATGAGTTTAGGTCAAATTTAGCAGTGTTAGATCGATTTAACCCTGCATCCATCCACACGACGAAGCTGTTATTTTCAACTTAAAGGGCTGTTAAAATCAATTTTGGTACTCCTCCCCCGATAATGGGATTAGCGCTGAAATCGACCTTGACGGGTTGAATTTGGGGTAGTGTGGTCGCAATTCGACGGTATTGGCCTCCAGGAGCTATTCCAGAGTGCTCCATTGTGACTGCTCTGGACAGCGCTCTCAACTCTGATGCACTGGCCAGATAGACAGGAAAAGGCCCGTGAACTTTTGAATCTCATTTCCTGTTTGGCCAGCGTGGCGATCTGCAGGTGAGTGCAGCTCTCATCAGCAGAGGTGACCATGATGGAGTCCCAGAATTGCAAAAGAGCTCCAGCATGGACCGAATGGGAGGTATGGGATCTGATCACTGTATGGGGAGATTAATCTGTTCCAAAAGATGAAATGCCCAAACATTTGAAAAAAAACTCAACAGGCATGAAGGACAGAGGCTATAACAGGGACTCTCTGCAGTGCCACATGAAACTTAAGGAGCTGAGGCAAGCCTACCAAAAAAACAGAGAGGCAAATGGCCGCCTGGGTCAGAGTCCCAGACATGCTGCTTCTATGATGAGCTAGGTGGTGCAGCCACCACTACCCCACCCCTGTGCTTCGACTCCGTCAATGGAGTATCATGCAACAGGGATGCGAGTTTTGGGGACAAGGAAGATAAGGAGGAGGAGGTTGAAGACAGCTTACAGCAAGGAAGCGGAGAAACCGTTTTCTCTGACAGCCAGGAACTGTTTCTCACCCTGGACCTGGAGTCAGTACCCCCTGAACTCACCCAGGGCTGCCTCCCAGGCTCACCAGGCGGAAAAGGTGAGTGTACCTTTGTAAATATTATACATGGTTTAAAAGCAAGCATGTTTAATGATTAATTTGCCCTGGCATTTGCAGCCAGTACAGCTACTGGAAAAGTCTGTTAACATCTCTGGGGTTGGAGAGTAAATCCTCCAGGGACATCTCCATTAAGCTCTCCTTGATGTACTCCCAAAGCCTTTGCAAAAGGTTTCTGAGGAGGGCAGCCTTATTCCGTCCTCCATGGTAGGACACTTTACCACGCCAGGCCAGTAGCACGTAGTCTGGAATCACTGCATAACAAAGCATGGCAGTGTATGGTCCTGGTGTTTGCTGGCATATAAACAGCATCCATTTTTGTCGCTCTGTGTTATCCTCAGGAGAGTGATATCATTCCTGGACACCTGGTTGAAATAGGGTGATTTTATTAAGGGAACATTCATTAGTGCCTGTTCCTGCTGGGCTGTTTGCCTGTGGCTGAACAGAAATGCTCCCCGCTTTTAGCCACGCGGTGGGGAAAGGGGTGAAGTGATCATCACAGAGAATTGTGTGTGTGTGGGCGGGGGTTAGTTGGGTTTGTGCTGCACATTACCCTGAAAACCGCAGCCCTTCCTCCTTTTAAATGGCTAACCTATTTTAAATGGCCAACCCAATGGCTGCTTGGTATGGGAAATGAGGCCTTTGCTTGCAAGCAAATGGCTGCCTGCAAGCCAAATTCTGTTGCCCAGTTCAGTGTGAAAGATCTCTCACACTAAACCAGCACACCCTCAATAAGAGGCAAAATGTGACCTTGTACCAAAAGCAAATGTGCTATGTAACGTTAACAGCGAGGTTTACCATGAAAGAGTCTACCCATTGTTCTCTAAAATGCGTCTTTTTAACTACCACTCTCTCTTTCTTTTCCTCCACCAGCTGCAAATGTTTCAGTGCTCACACTATCTTCTCCTTCCCAGAGGCTAGCGAAGATGTAGAAGGGGGAAAAACGCACTCGGGATGAAATGTTCTCTGAGCTCATGCAGTCTTCCCACACTGAAAGAGCCCAGCAGAATGTGTGGAGGCAGACAATGTCAGAGTGTAGTAAAGCATAATATGAAAGTGAGGACAGGTGGCAGGCTGAAGATGATATGTGGCATCAGCTTGGTGACAGAAGGCAAGAGGCAATGCTGAGGCTACTGGAGGAACAAACGGATATGCTCTGGCGTATGGTTGAGGTTCAGGAAAGGCAGCTTTAGTACATATTGCCGCTACAGCCCCTGTGTAACCAACCACCCTTCTCCCCAGTTCCATAGCCTCCTCACCCAGATGCCCAAGAACGCGGTGGGGGGGCCTCTGGGCACCCAACCACTCCACCCCAGAGGACTGTCCTAGCAACAGAAAGCTGGCATTCAGTAAGTTTTAAAGTGCAGTGTGGCCTTATCCTTCCCTCCTCCTCCACCCCACCCAGTGCTTCCCTCCTCCCCCACCCCTCCTGGGCTACCTTGGCCATTATCCCCCTATTTGTGTGATGAATTAATAAAGAATGCATGAATGTGAAGCAACAATGACTTTATTGCCTCTGCAAGAGGTGATCGAAGGTGAGAGGGAAGGGTGGTTACCTTACAGGGAAGTAGAGTGAACCAAGGCGGAGGGGAAGGAGAGGGGGAGGAGGGGTTCAGCAAGGAGAAACAAACAGAACTTTCACACCATAGCCTGGCCAGTCATGAAACTGGTTTTCAAAGCTTCTCTGATGCGCACCGTGCCCTTCTGTACTCTGCTAACCACCCTGATGTCTGGCTGAGTGTAATCAGTGGCTAGGCGATTTGCCTTAACCTCCCATCTCTCCATAAACAACTCCCCCTTACTATCACAGATATTGTGGAATGCACAGCAAGCGGTAATAACAATGGGACTATTGGTTTCGCTGAGGTTTATCCGAGTCAGTAAACTGCACCAGTGCGTTTTTAAATGTCCAAATGCACATTCTACCACCATTCTGCACTTGCTCAGCCTACAGTTGAACAGCTCCTGACTACTGTTCAGGCTGCTTGTGTACGACTTCATGAGCCATGGCATTAAGGGGTAGTCTGGGTCCCCAAGGATAACTATAGGCATTTCAACATCCCCAATGGTTATTTTCTGGTCTGGGAAGAAAGTCTCTTGCTGCAGCTTTTGAAACAGACCAGAGTTCCTGAAGATGCAAGCATCGTATACCTTTCCTGGCCATTCCACGTTGATGCTGGTGAAACATCCCTTGTGATCCACCAGTGCTTGCAGCAGCATTGGAAAGTACCCCTTTTGGTTTATGTACTTGCTGGCTTGGTGCTCCGGCGCCAAGACAGGGATATGGGTTCTGTTTATCGCCCCACCACAGTTAGAGAATCCCATTGCAGCAAAGCCATCCACTATGACTTGCACATTTCCCAGAGTCACTACTCTTGATATCAGCAGCTCTTTGATTGCGTTGGCTACTTGGATCACAGCAGCCTCCACAGTAGATTTGCCTACTCCAAATTGATGCCTGACTGACCGGTGGCTGTCTGGCGTTGCAAGCTTCCACAGGGCTATCGCCAGTCACTTGTGAACTGTGAGGGCTGCTCTCATCTTGGTATTCTTGTGCTTCAGGGCAGGGAAAGCAAGTCACAAAGTTCCATGAAAGCGCCCTTATGCATGCGAAAATTTTACAGCCACTGGGAATCATCCCAGATCTGCAACACTATGCGGTCCCACCAGTCTGTGCTTGTTTCCCGGGCCCAGAATCAATGTTCCACGGCATGAACCTGCCACATTAACACCATGATGTCCACATTGCTGGGGCCCATACTTTGAGAGAGGTCCGTGTCCATGTCCTCATCACTCTCGACACTGCGCTGCCATCACCTCCTCGCCTGGTTTTGCTATTGCAGGATCTGATTCTGCATATACTGCAGGATAATACACATGGTGTTTACAGTGCTCAGAATTGTGGCGATGATCTGACCGGGCTCCATGCTTGCCGTGCTATGGTATCTGCACTGGAAAAAAAGTGTGTGAAACAATTGTTTGCTGTGGCACAGGGAGAGGCCACTGATAATATGGCTTACAGGGTTGTCACGCAGAATGGTCCCCTCAAGGATTGAACTTGCAACCCTGGGTTTAGTAGGCTAATGCTCAAACCCCTGAGCTATCCCTCCCCTCACTAATCATGAAGGGAGAGGGGAGCAAATGAATACAAAACAAATCTGGTCTCTTTATTGTTTTGATCCACTTCATCTCTCTTATACATCTTAGGCTGGCAGCAGATGGTGAAGGACAACTGCTAGCCATTGTCATCTCCTGGCTGCTTGCCAGAAGATGGTGCAGTATGACTGCTGGCCATTGTCCCATTGCTCTCATTTATGTCCAGGCACCCCTGGCTGACCTCACCAGGCCAGCCAGGAGCACACACATCTGCCCAGGCGCCCCCGAGTGACCTCACTGCGGTTGGCTAAAAGAGCTGGAGATGACAATGGTGCAGAATGAGCTGCTGCTGTGTAGCAATGCAGTACCATGTCTGGCAGCACCCAGGAGATATACAGGTCTGAGCTGCGCGGGCTCCGTGCTTGCTGTGGTATGGCGTCTGCACGGGTAACTCAGGAAAAAAGGCAAGAAATGATTTATTGCTGTTGCTTTCACGGGGGGTGGGGGGTAGGGAGACTGATAACATTTACCCAGAACCACCAGCGACAATGTTTTTGCCTCATCAGGCATTGGGAGCTCAACTCAGAATTCCAATGGGCAGCGGAGACTGTGGGAACTGTGGGATAGCTAACCACAGTGCAATGCTCTGGAAATCTACGTTAGCCTCGGTACTGTGGACACACTCTGCCGAGTTAATGGTCTTAATGGTCTTAAGTGGGGACACACACAATCAACTGTATAAAATCAATTTCTAAAAAAATTGACTTCTATAAATTCGACCTAATTTCTTAGTGTAGACGTACCCTTAGTCTTTCTGTGCTTCAGTTCCCCATCTATAACATGGAGATAACACTTCACCACCTCGCAAGGACACTCTGAGGCTAGGTACAGCTAGAAGTTGGTAGCGAATCTGAAGGTGAAAGGCAATTTGAGTGACAGTGACAATGAAGTGATGGATTTCATGATTCTAAGGAAAGGAAGAAATGAGAGCATCAGAATAAAGATAATGCCCTCCAAAAAAGAAGACTAAACAACTCAGAGAACTGGTTGGTAAGGTCCCTCAGGAAGAAAATCTAGGGAAAAGGGAGTTCAGGAGAGCTGGCAGTTGCTCAAGGAAACAATATTAAAGGCACAAATACAAACTATTCCGATGCAAAGGACAGATAGGAAGAATAGAAGGATGTCAAAATGGCTCCATTAAGAGCTCTTTAATTACCTGAAAAATCAAAAAGAAATACTACAAAATGTGAAAATATGGTCAATATGGATGATTACAAAGAACAGCACAAGCATGTAGGTGCAAAATCACAAAGGCTAAGGCACAAAATGAATTACACTGGACAAGCGACATAAAAGGCAATAAGAACAGGTTCATTAAATACATTAGGAGCAGGAAAAAGACTAAAGAAAATGTAGGTCTCCTACTTTGTGGGGAGCAAGAGCTAATAACTGATGACTTCAAGAAAGCTGATGTGCTTAATGCCCATTGTGCTTCAGTCTTCATCAAAAAAGTTAATGATGACCAGATACTCAACACAATTAATATTGGCAACCAAGGGAAAGAATGAAAGCCAAAATATAAAAACAACAGGTTAGAGAATTTTAGATAAGTTAGGTGTATTAAAGTCAGCAGGGCCTGATGAAATTCATCCTAGGATACTTAAGGAACTAGCTGAAGCAATCTTGGAGCCGTTAGCAATTATCTTTGAGAACTCCTGGAGGATGGGAAAGGTCCCAGAAGACTGGAGAAGGGCAAACACAATACCTATCTTTAAAAAAACAGAACAAGGAAGACCTGGAGAACTATAGATCAGTCAGCCTAACTTTAATACTTGTAAAGATATTGGAACAAATTACTAAACAAGTAATTTGGTAGCACCTGGAGGATAATAGGGTTATAAGGAATAGTCAGCATGGATTTGTCAAGAACAAATCATGCCAAACTAACTTAATTTCCTTCTTTGACAGAAGTACTGATCTAATGGTTAGGGATGGAAGCAGTAGAAGTGATACACCTAGATTTTAATAAGGCTTTTGACACAGTTCTGCATGACATTCCCATAAGAAAACTAGGGAAATGTGGTCTAGATTAAATTGTTATAAGGTGGATGCACAACTCATGGAAAGACCGCACTCAAAGAGTTGTTATCAATGGCTTGCTGTCAAACTGGAAGGGCATATCTAGTGGGATCCTGCAGGGGTCAGTCCTGGGTCTGGTACCATTTACTATTTTCATTAATGACTTGGATAATAGAGTGGAGAATATGCTGATAAAATTTGCAGATGACACCAAATTGGGAGGGTTGCAAGCACTTTGAGAAATAAGTTTAAAATTCAAAATAACCTTGACAAATTGAAGCATTGGTCTGAATTAAACAAGATGAAATTCAATAGAGACAAGAGCAAAGTACTTCCTTTAGGACCGAAAAATCAAATGCACAACTACAAAATGAGGAATAACTGTCTAGGTGGCAGTCTTGCTAAAAAGGACTGAGGGTTATACTGGACCACAAACTGAATATGAGTAGTCAATGTGATGCAGCTGCAAAAAAGGCTAATATGATTCTGGGGTGTATTAACAGGAGCATTGTCTGTAAAACACAGGAGGTAATTGTCCAGCTCTACTTGGCACTTCTGAGTTCCCAGCTTGAGTACTGTGTCCAATTTTGGGCATAACAATTTAGGAAGGATGTGGACAAATTGGAAAGAGTTCAGAGGGGAGCAACAAAAATGAAAAAAGATTTAGAAAACCTGCCCTATAAGGAAAGGTTGAAAAAACTGGGCATGCTTAGTCTTGAGAAAAGAAGTCTGAGGGTTGACCTGATGACAGTCTTCCAATATTTTAATGGTTGTTATAAAGAGATCAGTAAAGGGATCAATTGTTTTCCATGTCCACGACAGTAGGACAAGACGTAATAGGCTTAATCTGCAGCAAGGGAGAATTAGGTCAGATATTAGGAAAAACTTTCCAACTAAAAGGGTAGTTAAGCTATGGATTAGGCTTCCAAGGGAGGCCATGGAGTCCCTATCATTGAAGGCTTTTAAAAACAAGTTGGACAAACACCTGTCAGAGATGCTGTAGGTTTATTTGGTCCTGCCACAACCCAGAGGGCTGGACTTGATGACTTTTTTGGAGCCCCTTCCAGCCCTACATTTCTGTGATTCCATGATTAAACACTGTGAAATCTTCAGATACTATCGTAATAGGTGGCATATAAGCATCGTACATAGTTGGTAGGATAACTACACTTGATATAATGAAAGATTTTCAACTCAACTGCTAATCTTAACAAGAAATATTAAGTGTTTTCCATTTTTTCATCTTTGAAAAAGAATCCAACACTATTTAAATCTTTCAGTTTGACTGAAATAAAGATCCTAACAAAATTCCTTATAAAAGCACATTAAGTAACTTTTTCCTAAACTTTTATGTGTATTTTATAATCACAATATCTTCTTAAGCTACAAAAGTCTTAAAGAAAGTCTGATCTAAACATGTTAAATGAAACAATTTGGTTCTTACTATTGTTCAACCATAAAATGGGAAGTCAATAAGACAGGAGGCATGGCACTGAAAAATACTAATGATACTGATCTTCAGATGATCCTAAAAAGTATTCCTGTGTTTAGCTTTCCCATTTCTTTGGACAGAGAATCATAACACATACTAAGGCTTATAAAACTTCTGGAACTCGAGAGACAGTTAGTACCATAGATTTGATGATGTGTTAGTCAAAACTTGACATTTTTCTAGGGTAGCAAGAAGGATAATTTAGGCTTTTTGTCCTTAATGTCCACATTCTTATAAACACAAAAACGATTTGTTTAAACAGTATTGTTACAAAATACATTGCAAGTTCTTTTAAAATCCAATTTTTGAGAAGCAGGCAATAGTTTTTGTTGTCAAAAATCACTCTTCGGTTTAGTATTTAAGATCTGGGTGCAAACAAACAAAGTGTGTTTTAATGTGGCCAGATTTAAAGTCACACACGTAAGAACAAAGAATGTACACCATTCTGGGAGACTCTATTCTGGGAAACAGTGACTGAAAAAAATAAGTTGGGGGTCAAAGTGGATAATCAGATGAACATGAGCTCTCAGCGTGATGCTGTGACCAAAAGTGCTAATATAATCCTTGAATGTATAAACAGGGAATATCAAGCAGGAGAATATATTTTCCTCTGCATTGCTACTGGCATACTGAATCCAGTTCTTGTGTCCACAGTTCAAGATGGATGTTGATAAAATGGAGATGGTTCATGGAAGAGCTGTGAGACAGATTAAGGATTTGGAAAACAAGCCTTATAGCGAAAGAGTCAGGGAGCTCAATCCGTTTAATTTAACAAGAGAAAATTAAGGAGTGGCTGGATCACAGTCTTTAAGTACGTACTTGGGGAACAGACATTTGATAATAGAGGGCTTTTCAATCAAGCAGAAGAAGGTGCAACAAGATCCAACGGCTGGAAATTGAAGCGAGAAAATTCAGACGAGAAAGAAGGTGCAAATTTCTGACAGTGAGGGTAATTAACTATAGAACAACATACCTAGGGATGTGATGGATTCGCCATCACTTGAAGTGTTTAAGTTAAGACTGGATATCTGTTTATAGGATATGCTGTAGCTCAAACAGGAATTAATTTAGGGTAATTCTACAGCCTGTGTTATGTGGGAAGTCAAACTAAATGCCACAATGGTCCCTTCTGGTCTTATTATCCATGAAAGACTGTAAAGATCATCACTACTGCCACAATCCTAGTCATGTGGAAAGCATACAGAACACCGATAACTAACTGTTCAACATTGGGTAGCTAACCTCAGGACTGCGGATTTTAAAAGGGTATTAATACTACTGTAGGGGTCATCACTTTGGGATTTCATTTTGCATATCCAATTACTGGGCTTTCTGTCAATTCTCTAGTCCAAGAAAGCACTGAAAGAATTCTCTTTTGAATAATCTTCAGAACTTGATGTCAATCGTACAGTATATGATATTTTATACACACACACTTTCCAGTTGATATAAAGCTTTGCAGATTATTCAAAAGAGAATTTTTGCAACAATTTCTTACACTAGAGAGCTGACATATATAAATTTCCAAATTACTACTTCTGTTTTGAACTAAAGGAGAATCTTTATTAATATAGGGCCTATGATACACGAGCAAACAGTTCCGGTTTCTTTGATTAGATCCCAGCTATTTAGTCACATGCTAACACAATGCAATGTTGCGACGCTGTATAATTAAGGATGACCATTTATATAATTGATATGATCACTGTTACTGCAAGAACGTATATCATGTAAGGTGTCAATGGAAAAGTTACAGTGTATCAAACATGATTATCCTGATTAAACCCATGAATCATCTTTGTATCTAAAGTTACGAATATTGGCTATGCATTTGTATCTCCAACATGTGCTTTGTTCCTGGGTGACACCTTCCAGATAGATTTACATCAGGGCTAGACAGCTGTGTGTTGATAAAGGACACTCCACTCTCACAATGGGCCATTGAAGACACTCATCCTGCCCAGTAGCTCTTCCTGTGGATGCCTCAGACAGCAAGGAGCCAATGGCCACCCCCTGTGATTCAGCAAACCATGTAAGGACATGTGATATGCTCATATGACCCTGGACCCCATCTTGGGCCAGTAACTTTCCATAGAGAGTGGCTGTGGGCTTTGTTTGGGTCAGTAATATTCCATGCACATGGCAATGGGTATAAAAAGATAGCGGAGACACCTCCATTTTGACTCTTTCCTACTCCAATTCTCTGCACTGTAGATTTACAACTAAAAGGAGTATTTTGAACTATGGATCTTTTAATCTTTTGGAAGTGACCAGAGAGACTTTTGCAAGCCAACCGTCTATTCAATGGCTGCTACAACCCTGATATAAAGATTTTGCAATCATGTGTATGCATGTGATCTATTAACCATTTATAACTCTCTATTTCTTTTATTAATAAATATTTAGTTCATTTACTAAGGATTGGCTGATAGCATGCTATTTGGGCAAGATCTGAGATTCAGACTGACCTGGAGATAAGTCTCTGATCCTTTGAGATTAGTAAAAAACCCTTATATGGTGAAATGGGTTTTCTATAACCTCTCACTATAGTATGTTGGGTTGCCTGGAAGGGAGCCAAGGGCTGAAATGCCTAAAGGGGACTGTGTTTGGTTTCTGGTTAACCAATGCAGAAATTCTTCTGTTACTGGTTTGATTAATCAAATTATAGAATAAACCTAGTTTTGGGGATTGTCTCTCTTATTTCTTGGAGTGTTCCCTGAGTGTAGCATTCTCAGTGTGGTCCATCCCAGACACTTGGCCGTAAATGTGAATGAATGTATACTCACTGAGCTGCATTATACTTTCCTAGTAATCATAACCTTGGAATTTAATATATATTATTGTTATGAATTGCAATAAGTCAATACACCAAAATATGTTAAATGGAGCTGGTAGAAAAATTATATTTTGTAAAAGTTTAGAAGGAAACACAAAGGTCTTTCCTTCTAAAGTTTACATTTTTTTTTGTTTTGATGAAAAAAATCAAAAGTAATGTTTGTTTCTTTTGATGGACAAAAAAAACCTCTCTCTCTCTCTCATTGGTATATTTTTTCCACTGGAAAAAGGGGAAAAAGACAAGAAAAAAAAGGAGAAGGGGCCCTTCTTAAAAATGGGAAAATGACTGAGAAAGTAGAAACCATTAATGCTCCAATAATATGTGGCATGAGCACATCACAGAGACTGCTACAGTGGAACTAAAAGACAATCTCCTCATGGCCATGGACATAGGAAATATCTCCTTGCTCATGCTGCTGGATGATCCTTTAGCCTTTGACACAGCAGACCAAAAGGTGCTACTAACTTGCCAACATGATTTAGCAGGTGTAGATGACCCAGAACGACAGTGGCTCCAATTATTCTTCTGCTGCAGGACTCAGAGAGTGGTGGTGAGCAATTGCACCTCCTCTTCGCAGGCCCTCACTGCTTGCTTCCCCAGGGATTCATACTATCCTCATGTTTCTTGAATATCTGCATGAGATCGCTGGGAGAGCTAGTGAGATGCCATGAGTTCACCTGCCCACAGTGTGCTGAGCACACTCAATAATATAGCTCATTTTCAACTAATGCAACCACCACTCCAGCTAAAATGCCAGAATGCTTACAGGAAATTAGCTCTTGGATGAAGAGCTGGTGGTTCAAGCTGAATTCAGGCAAAGTGGTGCTGCTCAGAAAGGGGACCAAGAAGTTGTCTCATCCTTCCATTGAAGGCATAGAGCTCCCACTTGTTGAAATAGTTCAAAGCCTCAAAGTCCTGTTTGATTCCTCACTAAGCTTGGATAATCAGGGAGCATTATCTTCCAAAAAAGTCTTTTTTTCACCTCCAGCTTGCTAGGAAACACCTTCCCCCTCTATTGGACAAAGACCTGGCCACAGTAATCCATGCAAGTGTCACCTCCAGGCAGGATTAGTGTAGCTCATTGTATCTTTGTTGCTACTGTGTAGAGTCTATCTTCAAATGGTAAAACCTAATGTGATGGCCTCCATCTTGGCTGACAAACCAGAGACTGTCAGGCCGAAAAGCATGAGCTGCTACAGCTTAGGCTAAAGAGCCAAGACTCCCAAGATGGGGCTGTAACAGTTTCAGATCCTTTATGGATTAGGCACAGAGTGGGACCTGGAATATATACTCAGCAGCCGGTAACGCCAAGAAAAAGATGAGATGCTACTAACATGTCCATCACTCATTCCATTATGCCTAGGGTCAAAGGGGCCAAATACAGTGGGGAACCTTACATTTCATTTCTGTAGAAGGGCATTTAATGGTGAGTTCCAGCCTCCAGACTTACTCTTGCAACCATTTATGCATCAGAGATATTTTACACATACGAATAGACCCATTGAATTAAATAGGCCTGGTCACATGCATAAAGTCACGCATAGTTAACCCAATCTTTTTAATCTTTCGATTGAGCTGGCTGGTCAGTTTTCTCTGCTATTCAGTGTAAGTTTAGGGTGGTTAAATTTTTCTTTGTTTTGTTTTGTTTTTAGAGACAGAACATTTTACAAAATGTGAAACAATAGCAAAAGGAAGTCATATGATCTCATAGCTCTGGTGGCTTTTCATAATGGAAATAGCAAATAAATACTGTAAAATACTAAATCTAGCTTCTACCCAAAGGGGATGCATACACCCACACTTGTTTTGATCCCTGGAGGGGAAAGGAACGTGCAAAGCCTAATATGACTTTTTTAACGTGGCTGTTTGAAAATGCTTAGAATAGAACTTTTTTAACTTGGCTGTTTTGACCAACATCACACTCTCAAATGCCTGACCTCTTAGTTTTCTAATGTAGCTTCTCCTTTGGATGCGTTTTGTGTTTTGGAACAGTTTTCACTTTATTTGCAAATATAAATAACTGACTGATGAGTCTGTGTGTAATCATGTCATCCTAAGAGAAAAATACGTATTTTGAGAGATTTTTTTTAATGGCTGCAGAACTGCAATTGGGATTAAAACCAAATTGGGTTTGAATAAAATGACAACTTTTCCCACAAACTCAAACCAAACAATTATTTTAAGGTTTGAAAAAGTTTTCTGAACATTTAGTTCCAAACCCCCTCACTCCCCCCCCCCAGTAATTCCTGGTTTTGGCTACAAAATGGAAATACCAAATATCATGGGACAAGGCTGTTCTCACAGCACATTTCCAACCTCAACAAAAGCCTGCTAGCACTGGCTATCGCACGATCATGCAAGATTCTCAGATTGATTTCCAGGCTAAAGAAGCAAATGTGTCCTTGAATAAACAACAAAATAATTATTCAGTAATAACAGAAAGTCCAACCCCTCCTCCTCTCCTCCCCCCCCAGTTTGAACCAACATCCTTCTGTATCGGAGACAATCATTTTTCTTTTTGTTGTCATCATTAGATAAAAACTAAATGATCTACTCATGTGAATAAGGCACGCAAGATTCAGCCAAGGTCTTTGACCTTTTTTCTGAGGTCAACCACTATCAGCAAATTTTCAGGCGTTAATCCAGCCTCCAGAGGGCATTCATGAAGCCCTGTGACTGTAATAGGATTCTGATGAAATTGCAACAGAAAAAAATAACAACAATTATTGAATGAGGTCAACAGATGTCAAACAAAACACGTTTGCTGCTTCCTGCCAGATTCGACATGTGTGCAAAATTAAAACAATACATCAGAATTCAGTAACTCTCTAACAAATCCTGAATCCCACACTCAGCTGTTACTCAAGAGATAATTCAATGGGGCCATATCCTGAGGTTCTACATTTTTACTCAGTCCCTACTCTGGCAGGCTTTGATTGATGCCCACCTGAGTAAGAACTGAATGAAAACTTACCACGAACCACAGCATTTGGCTCCTTGACTTCAACAAGATGAAATAAATGTTTTCTTTACCCTTTTAGCTTTGTACAATGACAACGAGAGCATATTTATTGGGGTCTTTTTTGTTTAATTTTTTGTTTTTCACATGGAATGTTAGTGTATTTTCCCCCCAAATAAAACACCTCTGACAATATGACTAGCCTGTCTATATGTTCCATAAAGCTTAGTCCTGACAGGCCCAGAAGAGTATGATAGGTGAGAAGATGTGTCCAGTGAGCCAGTTCTCTGCAATTGTACCTCACACACCTTCTGGATGTGGTATTCTGTCCCACTGAACGGCATCGAGACCACTTTGAGGGAGAGATTAACAAGTCTACTCTATGGGTACGTCTACACTACAGGATTATTCCAATTTTACATAAACTGGTTTTGTAAAACAGATTGTATAAAGTCGAGTGCACGCGGCCACACAAAGCACAATAATTCGGCAGTGTGCATCCATGTACCAAGGCTAGTGTCTATTTCTGGAGCATTACACTGTGGTTAGCTATCCCGTAGCTATCCCATAGTTCCCGCAGTCTCCCCCGCCCATTGGAATTCTGGGTTGAGATCCCAATGCAAAAATAGTGTCGCGGGTGATTCTGGGTAAATGTTGTCACTCATTCCTTCCTCTGTGAAAGCAACGGCAGACAATCATTTCGAGCCCTTTTCCCTGAATTGCCCTGGCAGACGCCATAGCATGGCAACCATGGAGCCTGTTTTGCCTTTTGTCACTGTCACTGTATGTGTACTGGATGCCGCTAACTGAGGCGGTACTGCAGTGTTACACAGCAGCATTCATTTGCCTTTGCAAGGTAGCAGAGATGGTTACTAGTTGTTCTGTACCGTCTGCTGCTGTCATGGGTGCTCCTGGCTGAGGTCGGCTGGGGGCGCAAAGACAAAAATGGGAATGACTCCCCGAGTCAATCCCTCCTTTATGTTTTATCTAAAAATAGAGTCAGTCCTGCCTAGAATATGGTGCAAGTGTACTAGAGAGCCAGTGCATCAGAGAACCAGAGAGCACATCCGCTACGTGTCAGATCCCACGGAAATGATGAGCTGCATGCCATTCTAGGGGGTGCCACTGCAACAACCCCACTCATTGCTTCCCTTCTTCCACAACCCTCCTGGGCTACCGTGGCAGTGTCCCCCCTATTTGTGTGATGAAGTAATAAAGAATGCAGGAATAAGAAACACTGACTTGTTAATGAGATAAAATGAGGAGGAGGCAGCCTCCAGCTGCTATGATAGTCCAGGCAGGACATTAAACGGTGGGGAGGAGAGAGGAGCCCAGCATCCCGGTGCTATGATAGTCCAGGCAGTACAGAATCTTTTCTTTAGACATAAAAGTGGGGGAGGGACTGATGGATCTCAGTCCCCAGTTGCTATGATGAGGATGGTTACCAGCCGTTCTGTACCATCTGCCAGGAATAACCGGGATTCATTTCTATTTTTACCCAGGTGCCCCCGGCCGACCTCACCCGAGGACAGCCAGGAGCACTCACGGGATGATGACGAGGATGGCTATCAGTCCTTTTGTACTGTACCATCTGCCACCAGGGAGGGGAGGGGAGAGGATGCTGCTGTTCACTGCCGCAGCACCGTGTGTACCAGCAGCATGCAGTAAACATAAGATGACATTGAAAAAAGTCAAGAAACAATTTTTTCCCCTTTTCTTTCATGGGGGGGAAGGGGGGGTAAATTGACGAGCTATACCCTGAACCACGCTGGACAATGTTTTAGAACCTACAGGCATTGGGAGCTCAGCCAAGAATGCAAATACTTTTCGGAGACTGCGGGGACTGTGGGATAGCTGGAGTCCTCAGTCCCCTCTCCCTCCCTCCATGAGCATTCACTTGATTCTTTGGCTTTCCGTTACGCTTGTCACACAGCACTGTGCTGTGGACTCTGTATTGTAGCCTGGAGATTTTTTTCAAATGTTTTGGCGTTTCGTCTTCTGTAATGGAGCTCTGATAGAACAGATTTGTCTCCCCATACAGCAATCAGATCCAGTATCTCCCGCACGGTCCATGCTGGAGCTCTTTTTGAATTTGGAACTGCATCGCCACCCGTGCTGATCAGAGCTCCACGCTGGGCAAACAGGAAATGAAATTCAAAAGTTCGCAGGGCTTTTCCTGTCTACCTGGCCAGTGCATCTGAGTTTAGATTGCTTTCCAGAGTGGTCACAATGGTGCACTGTGGGATACCGCCCAGAGGCCAATACCGTCGATTTGCGGCCACATTAACCCTAATCCGACATGGCAATACCGATTTCAGTGCTACTCCTCTCGTCAGGGAGGAGTACAGAAACCGGTTTAAAGAGCCCTTTATATCTATATAAAGGGCCTCGTTGTGTGGTCGGGTGCTGGGTTAAATCGGTTTAAAGCTGCTAAATTCAGTTTAAACGCATAGTGTAGACCAGGCCTACAGCCTTAGCTAATAGCCATATGGCTTTTAGCTCATGCAGTAGAGGCTCAAGCACTAAGCTCCAGAGGTCCAAGGTTCAATCCCATCTGCCAACGACTCGGGTCTGTCTGTGTTACAAGTGGAGGCTCATCTGGGATATCAGCTGGGAAGTCTCTGAAGTTCGGGACACATTTCCTCAGGTAAGGGAAATATGTAACCCATATACCTCTTGGGCGTGGTGTTCTGTCCCATCTAGTGGCACCAAGACTGGCAGCAGAGTTCAACTCAAATTGGGGTACATTGCTCGTGATTTACTTGTATCTCTGAATTCATGCATCCAGTTCTATTCTCTGACACATTTATGCACTTTCTGTTGGAGCCAGTGCTTTCACACCTGAACAGGGCTCTAAAGAGGAAGGCTCAACTTTGAGGTGGCAATGCATCAAAGGAAATATACAGAGGGGAGTGAGAAAGATTGTAGAGCATCAAGAAGAGTCATTAGATTAAAAGTAAAATGCTTTTTGTAAGCAAACTTACAATCAAAGATAAAGGATAATTAATTCTCCTCAGTGCAGCATGTGAAAATTAATGCACTACTGAAGGAATTCTTAGCAGTAGCCAAGTCTGGTGATATGTCTTATAAGTAATTCGTTTAACTGATGTGGAATCACTATAACCCCAAAACTTCAATAATTGTTTAAAGATTTAAGTTTTGCAGTCAGTTTCATCAGCCAGGCTTGTGGCTGAGCTGTGAAAGTGAACAGAACACCATGTCAGAATTCACTTAAAAATATCAAATCCATAAGAATACTGTGGGCTTTGAAGACATTTAGGAAGGATGCAAAATTTCACTTGCTACAATTTAACTTGTTATGAAACTTGAGGGCCTCACAGGAAAGATCATCTAAATTCAGATGCAAATTACTTCCGATGTGAATACACATACCTTGCAGTAACCCTGCTGGTGCTGAACTTCCCTCTGTCAGGTTTAGAATGAAAATGGACATTGAGTATGATATGCCAAGTAAAAATATGCACTGAACAGGAGCTTGAGTTGTTTAAGGAGCATCTCCTTGAAGAGACTGGGGGAATGGGATGGGAAACATTCAGAAATGCTGTTTTTTTGATAAAATTGCAACTGAGTTATTGTGCTGGGCAATTGGATGTTTTTGGCACACCCACAGATAGAACCTAATAGGTGTGGCTCCTCCCATGTGGCAAGCACTCCTATTTCAGGAAGTAACCCTGAGAGGAAGTTCAAGGCTGGGGTGGCTACTTCCTGCCTGAGGGGGACAACAAAACTGTTTGTACCAGGAGTGGAGCTGCTTGTGTACCCTTGTTCAGCAAATGGGGTTCTGTTGTTTAACTGAGCTTGTACCAGTGTCATTATTCCAGGGACTCTGCTTGGATGTATTAACTCACCAGTAAGTAGACCTCATGGCCATTTAACACACTGATATTTGATTTACATGAAGGACCAAATTAACCCAAGGTCCCCAGTGGTAGAAATCCTCTACTGGGCGGAGAAGGGTAAGGGAAGCACAGTATTGTTGCATTACAAGACACCTACTCCTCCATTCCAACAGAAGACCTCAAATGGTCCAGCTCAGATCCAAGAGTGGTACTGTAGCAAAGGGTTCCTACTGGGGTCCAGCAGGCCAGGCCAGGACAGTGCATGAAGAAGAAATTTGGTCTTAAGTATAAAGAACATGCATCAAAAAAGAGAAACACAATATTTCAACCCCATGCAAAAGATTGTATGAAGTCAGCTTGAAGATGAAATACAACAAATCAGCCTCTACAAGTTTCTTACAATAGTGTTCAAATTCCCATCTAAATTCTGCGGTCCCTGAAGCTGAGGATGAAGTCTTTTACAATCTAATATGCCACAGGCTGAGCATAGGACATTTTTTTTTTCAATAGACAGAGCTGATGATGCCAAGGAACTGTACCACTGGAACAGTTGCTTCATAGAACTGGTATTTTGAAGTGGCACCAGAACTACTGGATATATCAAGAGTCTGAACTGCTTCCCTGATATCTGAGTATTTGAACATTTCATCTATAGTAAAGTAGTGCTGATGTATTAATTAGGAAGAAAGAGAGAGAATTCCACCAATCCTTGCCCATTTTTAGAACCAAACACTTCTGATGCTCCTAAATCTCTGGATAAATGGTTTTTATTTTTATACTTCCAATCCCTGTGAAGGACTGGAACCATAACACCACAAAAATTATGTTTCTGGCTCGTACTGGAAAGGTAAATGCCAGAACTGTCACAAGGAATACTTGTTTTTAAGGGTACCAGCCCAAACTAGAGACACAAAAGGCTCAGCTACTCTGGATAAGCATTCAGACTCTTGGATACTTATCTGAACAGAACCTGAATTCTGAATCTTTTGAATGGAGCTGTTTTAATACAGAATAATATTAATGTTTGATGGATAATAGCACTATTTAATGAATATATTACTCAACAAAGGTTGTTCAACCATCTCTTTTTGAGACTTGCCCACCAGTAGGTACAATTTTACCTTTTTCAGCCAGGGGCAGCTCTAGGGATTTTGCCGCCCCAAGCACGGCAGGCAGGCTGCCTCTGGCGGTTTGCCTGTGGAGGGTCCGCTGGTCCCTTCCGCAGCTTTCCTGCGGAGGGCCTGCTGGTCCCGCGATTTCTGTAGACCTCCCACAGATGCCTGCGAGAGGTCCACCGAAGCCGCGGGACCAGCGGACTCTCTGCAGGAAAGCCGCCGAAGGCAGCCTGCCTGCCGCCCTTGCGACGCCGGCAGAGTGCCCCCTGTGGCTTGCGGCCCCAAGCACGCGCTTGGCGTGCTGGGGCCTGGAGCAGCCTCTATTTTCAGCAGTACCAACATCAACGTTACCATTATCATCAGCATTTTGCCGAACAATGAAGCATTGTTTTTCTGTCTGTTTGTTTTTTGGGGGGTGTGGGGATGGCAGGCGGCCGGTTGCAGCTGAGAATTGCTTCTTGTTTTGGGGAAGTTGGAAGTTAAAAAACAAAAAATTTCTAATTTTTTTTCCACAGAGCTGTAAAAACACCATGCATTTATTTCTGCTAGTTATGTTGGCAACAAGATTATTTTTTTCCCCCCACAGACTGCAGTACTGTGATGTAGGAGTTCTAGATTTTTATTTCACAGTTCTCCTTGTAACCAGTTCACATTTCTCGGCCCAGGAAAATTATTCAGATGAAGATCTCAGGCATGTGACTGTTGTGTAAAACATACACGCTTTTTAAACACCCCGAGTTTGTGTTGAGCTACTGACCTCCATTATAGCCCAACTTCAATTCAGATTTGTTTAAACAAGCTTTCCACTTGCACAACCTCCCCCTTTTACTCCCAGTGTAATGCACCCTTCCCAGAGGAGGCTGACATTATAAATCACCAAAGAGTGTACGCTGCTGCTGCCAGCATTACAGGAGTCTAGCACCATGAATTTGAGGGGTAATGAGGGAAATGGAATGGCACACACACATTAGGGAAGCAGAAACCAGAACACAGCTTCAAAGTGTAAAAAGACCTGTATCTAATAAAGTATTTAAATATAGGCGCATTAGATTCAGATATGGAGGTGTAATCTGTCATTAGCTGTGACCATGAGGAAAGCAACAGATAACGTGTTTGTATATATATGTATGTGTGTGCATGGACAGACACAGGCCCACAGTTATAAGAAATATGTCAGACTACAACAGAATACTCTAAAACAAACTCATAGATGGATTTAAAAATCTATAATGTTAAAAATAACAAACTGTGGGCCAAATCCTGAAGCACTTACTCTGGCAAAATATTTACTGAAATTAATGGGCTAAAATCTGAGATAAAATCCCACTGAAGTTGCAGGTCCTTAGCACAGCATAGAACTTGTCTCAAAAGAAATTTACCTGAATAAGGCTCTTAGGAGTTGGCCAGGACCAGTAGTTATGGTGTTTTTTAACTCTTCTCACTTCCAACTGGTCTCAGGCTAACTGTGTTCTGTTGCAGATCTCTGCATTTGCCACAGTTCTCTTCCTTCTCTTAAGGAGATTGATGGGCTTTTAACTTCCTGGAACACCTCCTCTTAGTTGGCAGTTGTTCTGGTTCCCATCTATACTCCAGCCAGTTCATATCCAGCTTCACACCACCCAGTACATGCAACTCAAAATGTTATCTATATCAATCTTTAATATACTACATTAGACACTAGTGGGAGAGATAGTAGGCCAATTTCTACCCTCACATACATACACTCAACTCCTAGTGATGTAAATACCTAGAATACAATTGCTCTGAGCAAACCAACCACAGTTTCTGAAATGGTGCGGAACACTGCTTGGTCTTGTTGACTCTTGCAGATAATCCATGATCAGCAAGGTCTACTCTAGATGCATTTTTTGAGGTGATTACAAGTTTGGCTGATAAAGGTAATAGCGCTGATGTAATATATTTAGACTTCTGTAAGGCATTTGAGTTGGTGCCACACAAAATTTTGATTAAAAAACTAGTATGATATAAAATTAACATGGCACATAGTAAATGGATTTAAAACTGGCTAACTGACAGCTCTCAAAATGTACCTGTAAAAGGGGAACTATCATTTAGCAGGTATGTTTCTATTGGAGTCTCACAGGGCCCTACACTATTGAACATCTTTCTGAATGCCCTAGAAGAAAACAAACGCATCAGTGACGAAGTTTGCAGATTACATAAAAAATTGGAGAACTAGTAAATAATGAAGAGGACAGGTCACTGATTCAGAGCACTCTATATCACTTGGTAAACTGGGTGCAAGCACATACTATGCATTTTAGTATGGCTAAATGTAAATGTATACATTTAGGAACAAAGAATCTAGACCATACTTACACGATGGGGGACTCTAACATGGTAAGCAGTAACTATGTCTCCTTCAGTATTGCACTCAAAACCTTTGAATAGCATGGAAGAGAAGTAGAAGTAACAGGTCTCATAAAGCTCTATAACTGTGCCAGAACTGAAGCTGTCAGAGCATTTTTCTTGATGTCAAAGATTTGACCATGAAATAATCCTCCTTTTTCTGTGTGGACTAGTCCTAAACCACAATCACTTGATGAAACAAATAAAATTAAACAATGTTTCAGATTTAAGTTAGGGGATGGAACAGACCTTTTAAGTACAGATTGTTGGGAAAGCTTTTCAAATTTTAAAATTTAAATTTTAGCTCTTTGGTCAAAAAAACAGGGTGTGGAGGAAATTTGTGAAAATGTAAAAAAAATCCAATTTTTGAAATTTTGACAAAATTTCAAAATTAAATAACAGTGTTGACCAGCTCTACAGTTAGTCAATCTCTCTGATAATACAGGACTATTCTCCATCAGGAGTAATACCTTGAACATCAATGGATTTACACTGATGCAAAGTTGGTGTAAATGAAAAGAATCTAGAACATGCTTCTGAGAAGAAAGGTCCTGTGATGAAGGCATTGGCTGGGACTCAGGAGATCTGGATTCAATTCTTGATCTTGTCACAGACTTCCTGTGGGACCTTAAGCAAGTCACCATCTCTCCATGCTTCAATTCCTCATCACTGAAATGGGGATAGATAGCATTTCTTCCTTTCTCCCACCCTCTGTCTCATCTGTTCAGATTGTACTATCTCTCATTCCATGGTTTCCACCTAGCACAATGGAGCCTTATCTCAGTCAGAGCATTGAGGTGCTACTGCATTACAAATAAAAAATCACAACTTCTGTTGGCACTGACAGTGACGGCTGGTGCCCAATGCGTTTAGGGATGATAGGCCATGAAGTGCACATGCACACACACAACAGTCAAGTGAACAGTATTGTAAACACTTTGATTAGACCTGTGCAAATTTTTTCAAACCATCCACAATGCCAGGAAAATATTGAACTTTTACTAGAATTATGGAAAAGCTCAAAACCTGAATTTTTTGCCAACATATTTTCAAAGTGTTTCGTGGTGGTGAAATGTGGGGTTTGAAAATTGCTTCCTTCCCCATCTTCCTCGCCACTGCTAAATCTCCTTAATTCCCAACAAAAACATTGTACATGGCTCAGAAACTGTCTTCCTTTTAGGCTGTTAGAAAACAGTGCGGGGAAGACATCCTCCTTATATACCTAAGGCCTCATACTCCCCTGCCAGGAGCTACCTCATCAATGGAGCCAAAGCCTGGAGGCATTGTTAAGTCCATATGCCATCCTTCTGGAGCCTGTATGCGGTTTTGTCTCTCTTTACAAATCCCATGTGCTTCCAAGACTTCTGGGATTGCTCCAGCATCAATTAGAAAAAAGAAAACCTTTATTAATGTGGGAGGTCTGAGCTCCCGCACAAGGTTTAGGAGACCTGGAGCATATTCGTATGGAGACAAACACTGGCAGCTTGCCACTTGGAGAGGGAGATGTGGGAGCCTCAGCTGTGAACAGCCTTAGCTGCTATATAGATATTATAGAAATGCTGGCTGATAGATTGGATAGTGGGAGTGCAAGCCCACCTGTATCATACAAGGTATGTGGGATTTTTTTTTTTTTGTCTAGTGACGAGGCTGCTAGTGCTTATATTTGGAGGTAGTTGCTGGACAAAGTAAAGATTGAAAATGCTTTGAGAGTCTATCTTTTTGGAAAATGCTAGGCTTGCTAGCCAAACATGCCGGCAGGCCTTTAGATTTCTCCCAGCTCTTAGCGTCTCAATGAAGTTTCCATCTGCACAATTTCCCTTCACCCAGGGATGAAACTAGCTTGTGTACGTAACATTTCCATTCATTTTTTTCCCTTCAAAGCTTTTCATTTAGGAATAATATTTTTTTGATTGATTGCAATAGTTTTACTCGCTTTTTCTTCTTTTAATGCTCCACCTTGTTCCATTGTTTATTCCCCAGCCACATGTTGACTGACTCACCTGTTGTATGATGAGAAGTCTGCATCAGTGATGAATGCCAGTTCTGTGAAGCTGCTCAGAAGAGGCAAATTGCATGACTATTATGAACCAGTTGCATGAAAATCCTTGGGTAAATATCATGTAAGTCAATGAACAGAGCCCTAAGTTGGCATGTTTTCTTTTTAGGTAATGGATAACCCTACGTACAACTACTGGAGTGTTCCCTCTGAACTAATAATGAGGAGGAAGCAAAGATCATACTTGGATTTAGTACAGCCAAGTGTGAGGGCAAGAGTTTTATTAAAGGAGTTCAAACAAAAGGGCAGGCATGACCAAGATGTTATGCCTAAGGATTTAAATTTAGTTTCCTGTCTAAGTATGCAATGCCTGCCAAGAGACAAATTGTTTCCAGGGTAACATTCAAAAAGAGTGATAATATATCCCTTCAAGCCAGGCTGTAGAACAGTTGCATAGCTACACACCACCATGATTTTGTGTGTGTGACAAGTTTTACACAGAACTGAGGTTAGTGATGTTATACTGAGGGGAATGACTTGCACAGGACCGTTTTCTGTCATCTTCCCAGACAAAGGCCACCAGCAAAGAGGGCATTACCTAGATACTGCTGAGAAAAAGGGCAAATACATACATGGTAAGAGTTAAGGTTGGGATTTTCAAAGGTGTCTAAGTGAGTCAGGTGTTCAATTCCCACTGAATTTTAATGGAGGGTTGTGTACCCAACGCTCATAGGCTCCTTTAAAAATTTTAAAAAAATGGATAAAAAGGGAAATATATACTAAATCAGAAGACATGCAGAAACTCAACAGCTACTGATAATGCTGCATCTTTGGTTTCTGTTCTGTGATTAAATTGCTGTAAAATAGATAAACAATGCCATGGTTTAGTGAGCAGTTACAGTACCCTAATGGTTACTATGTCTGCAAAGACTACTAGAAATCTGTCTTTACGGGTATTTCACGTCTAATAGATTTAGCCTAGGACTTTGAGTCAGGAACTCCTGAGTTCTAAACCTGGCCTTGATATAGACTAGATTCAATAATGATTTCCTGTTTACAGTTACATTTTGAGATATATCAGTTAGCCAGTTTTGAATCCATGTAATGTGTGCCATGTTAATTTTCATACCATTCTAGTTCGTTAATCAAAATATTGTGTAGATATTGGCCTTGAAAGAATCACTACAAAACGTTATGCCTAAAGGTATGTCTGTATAGCAAAGAAAAACCCATGTCTGGCCCATGCCAGCTGACTGAGGCTCTTGGGTCTCAGACTGTGGGGCTGTTTCATTGCTGTGTAGACTTTCAAGCTTGGGCTGGGATGGTCTCAGAGCTTGGGCTCCAGCCTGAACCCAGAAGTCTACACAGCAATGAAACAGGCCAGTAGCTCAAGCCTCACGAGTCTGAGTCTCCTGGCATAGGCCAGGCGCAAGTTTTTCTTTACTGTGTAGACATGCCATCAGTTACTTCACTGATAAAACAGGGATAACAATGGTGTAATCAATGCACTACCCTATATACTATGCTGCATATCATTGCCAAGTGAGACTTCACATAGACAACAGGAATCTAACTCAGAATCCTTCTGCTGCAAAAGAACAGACCCCTACCACCTGAGCTAAAGAAGAATCTGCATGATTTTTTAGCCATACAAGTTCTATGATGCAAAGTAGAAGAGCTCTGATTCTAGTAATAAAGGGAAGCTGTAAGCAAACTATCCAGTCCATTACAATACTTAGTATGTAACAAGAGTATTTCATGGTGTAATCAATATTTGTAAAGTGTTTTGAAGGCTGTGATTATATATACAATATAAATGCTGTAGTAATTACAGCAACTGCTAATTGTTGTTGCTTCAAGGAAAGCAACCTTAGCATGTCTTTAAGAAGCAAAGGGAGAAACATTTCTCAGCCTAGAGAAGCTTCAAATGTAAACATAGACCTTGAACAGATAGAAAATACATTGGGAGACCCGGAAGATGGTACCAATTTACAAGAAGTTATCCATCTGTTTTGATATTGGGGTGTTGAAAGCATTTCACTGACAAGGGTTAGCATTTGGGAGTATCATGAAAGAAGTAGATTTAGAGGATGGATTTGAATAAAGGAGGGTAGTGACGGGGGTCCTAGTACAGGGAGGGAGCTGCAGGCCTAGTAAATTATTTGGAAGCAGTCATATAGATGAGAGTGGCAAGATGACATTAAGGGAGATGTCAGATGGGTTTCTACAGTGGAATAAATAAGGAAAAAGAGAAGAGATGGGGCAAACATAATTTCTCAAATCACACTCAGTTAGAACTCATGACAGACAAGAAAGGAAGCAGTTTTTCTCTAGGAATACCAGAACCCAAAATGATTTGGTTTACAAATTTTACACTAAAAAACCCTGAAGAATCTGTTCCGGGGACAGGCACCAGAACAATCCCTTGTGGAGGTTCAGTTTCTTCAGAAACAATCAACTCACTTCTGAAGCCAGACCTTCCCTCCCCTCCCTTCTACCTCACTCTCAGTTCTCACCATTGGATGTCTTTGGGTTTCAGTGCAGGGCATGACCCCGTTTAGGTGTCAGGAGGCACTGGGTGGCTCCTCCTTCTGAAAGTCTTTGAGGAACCACCAAGAAGAGCCATTTGTTAACCATTATGTAAACATGTTTCTGGTGTGATGACAGTAACCATGGGATTAGAGAGGACAATGGGAGCCGGGAAACAGCCTTTGAGAAGTTGTGTAGTAACCTTAGAGTTTCCCAGCTGCCCTGCACTAAGTACTTTGTTTCCTCCTCACTTATCTGTCCCTGTTCAGTTACAAAGCTAGATGTAGTGGTAGTGGGACAGGCAATGTTGCTCTGGCCCACTCCCCTATATGAACCTGAGAATGTTTCCAGTCCCACCATGAAGTCCTTTGAACAGTGGGGCCACAGGACAGGAAAACAAGTCCCAGCTCCCCTCAATCCATGTAAGAGGAATGGCCTAGGTCATAAGACTTTTGAAAAACCTGATGTTCACAATTTGGATAGAACCCAAACTGCCCTCAGTTACGGATGATTTTCTGTTTCTGACCTGTTCACACAGCCTTATATTAGTACAAATATTGAGCTAATGGCTCCATACTACTGTTTGTGTACTCTAGCCATTAAGGAGGAGGGTATGAATGTAAATGTTTTGAAATGTCTTCTGTACTTGATTTCTGAAGTAAGCTGTGCCTTTAGAAACTGTCTTTGTGAGGACTAGTTAGAACCAGTTGAGTGGAACTACAAGGGGAGGAGGAGAGTGCCAGGTTCCATGTGTTGTGTTGCAGTCACCCTCTTGTAAATATAAAAGATATCGACTTTCAGGTTAGCATTCTTGCTCTGTCAGCACAGCATGATTTCTAAGTCTGGGCTGTGGATTTTAAATATAGTCAGCTCATGCTGTCCTGTTTTATGGAACCTATTTTTTCCTTCTAAGGATGATTTAGACGTTATTGAGAGACACAATGTATGTTCTGAACAAAGGTTAAGATGGTGATTTCTGTTTGTAAATACTGAGATAACTGCTGCTCTTGAGAGAAGAAGTGTTCAAAGAATATTACTGACTTACAAATCTCTTTTCTCAGGCATTTGCTTGAGAGGGTAGGATAGGGGGAGAGGAACAAGTTGTTTGGAGTTTTACATCAGGAAGTATGGCAGAAGCCACTGCAGCATCTCATAAAAAAGTCATGCAGCTGTGCGCAGACCTCAGGTTCACAGATGCATGTGTATTATATTTCCTTGGAAGGGGCACAAGCTGAACTTTGTGATTTTGACACCCGACTGCATGCAGAAAAGGTGAGGTATGCTACTTGTGATTTAGCTTTTAAAATTAAAACCTGCTGTGTTGGACCGCTCACATGACATATACACAACTACATGAGTGTCAATAGATGATTGCATTTACCCATCATTTAAACAAAACACATCTAGACATATGTATGCCCCAAATGAGCAACGATGTAGTCACATTTCCTTAGCTACTGCCCTTTCTAGTACTTTCATCACTTATCTGCCATGTCCATCGCTTACACTGTGAGTCTCAGGACCTGTCTACGTGCTTTCTGTGAAGTGCATGGCACTGTTGTGACACTATAAAAATAAGAATGGACTGAAAACAAGGGATAGCAGGGAGGCACTGTACACTTTACACCATAGCTCTGCTAATGAACTTTATACAACTCTTATCCTTCCTGAACAGAAACTGTCAATTGTGCTGTATCTCATTGTAGTTTCTAATGGTGATTCCCCAGTTTAAGGTGGCAAAATCAGTTCTAGAACACTGAAATGAGTTTACTAGGAGCCCAGAAGTTTAAGGCTAGCAAAGTAAGTCACGGTGCTATACGTCTATTACAGCTAAGCATAACCCTCAACCAATAAATAAGAATTCCGACTAATCTACAAATCTCACTTTAAATTCAGGTCTTACCAACCTTGATCTTTTCCAGTCGCAGACGTTAAGAGCAAAATGTTGTGTTTATCTAACCAGAATCCTAGTTTTCTGTTAAAAATAGAAGCTGGTGTTCTGTTTTGTGACAGTTTTCAGTTACTCTTCATGTCAACAGTGTGTAAGTTAAGTTAGCATTGTAATGCTTTAGGAGCTGTGTGTGCATGTGCAGTTGCTTGGCTCTGATCTGTGCTGCATCTGTTAGCAATGAAAAAAAAAGATTCTAGTACATAAAAAATATGTTTTCTCACACACAAAATTCTGGGCCACTTAAAGGTGAATGTTTTCATCAGATCTCTCCCCATCCTGTAATTTATAATCAGTAAAACTAGCGTGCAGTGCTCTCAGACCGTAAAAGATAGAAAATAATAAGTATGAAGGGGAAAGTTCTAATGTTTGCCAGATGATAATCCAGCAGCTCTACATGTTCAGAATTTCGATTGGTGACCCCTGTTACCTGCCTCAACATCACAAGATGGAAGGAGATAATAAGATTATATGGCTGTAGAATGAGCAATCAACAGTGTAACCGGGCAGACTTCTATTAATGCACTTGCATTTGGATGCTCAGGATTTACATTTGGACTAGATGTTAAAATTAAGCTCCAGCTGCTGCCATCCTTACTCATGTGGAGTGACACTTTACTCCACAGAGTAGCCCCACAGGTTGTTCCACTGATTATAAACTAGAGAACTGGGGGAGGTCCGAAATTCAAAAGCTGAATTAACTTCAGGTTAAGCCTGCTACCCTGTGTTTTGCCATGGAACATGAAAAAGCACTGAAGAGGGCAGAAATGAAGAGTTAAAAGAAGATAGATAAATAGTACTGTCAAATCTGTTGAATGGAAGTTTCTTTGCATGAGACACCCATACTACAGTTCTTGAACGTTTTTCTTGTGTAAAATACTGTGTAGTCTCTGCAACATTTCTGTCTGTGGTTTATCCATTTGTGAGCTCAAGAATGTGGTTCTAGTCAAAAGAGAAATAAAGAACATTGGAACCTTCTTACTTCTTCCTTAACTTAACCTGATTTTTCTGTGTGTTTTGAGTCCTGTCTACTTATTGCCTAGTAGTTACTCCTGCTAGCACTGCAGAAGGGATACAGCTTTGAGAAAGTGACCTTTACTCTATTTTGACTCTTGGCATTATCAAAAAATTGTTAACTAGGGCCTTGCTCCTGCAATCACTCATGCATGTTTACTAGCTGTGCCATACTAGCAGAGTGAACATTTACATTATTCCATAAAGTTAAGGAGATACAATTCCATTTGTGAGTGTTCAGCATTTGAAAATCTAGAGCTAAATTCATATATGGAGAAAATCAGTTCTCACTCAGTGAGACTACTCACATGCCCACAGTTAAGCATGTGTATAAGTGTTTCCAGGATCAGGGTCCAGATGCCCATTGTGAAATGTTTGTTGTTAATGACCATGAGCCAGAAAGAACATGAAGGCTGAGGGGGGCTATGATTGCTTTCTAAAAATACATCAGAGAGACAAAAAGCAGGGAAGGAGAGGAGTTATTTAAGTTAAGTGCCAATGCTGACACAAGTACAAATAGATATAAACTGGCCATCAACAAGCTTAGGCTTGAAATTAGACAAAGTTTTCTAACCATCAGAGAAGTAAAGTTCTAGAATAACCTTCAAGGTGAGCAGTGGGGGCAAAAACACTTGTTTCAAGACTAAGCTTGGTAAATTTATGGAGGTGATGGTATGATGAGACTGCTCAGAATGTAATGTGGCCTATCTGTGACTGCCACTAGCAAATATTTCCAATGGCTAGAGATGAGGCACTAAATGGCTCTGAGTTACTACAGAGAATTCTTTCCCAGGTGTCTGGCTGGCAGATCTTGCCAACATACTCAGAGTTCACCTGATCACCATATTGGGGGGTGGGAAGGAATTTTCCCTCAGGTCAGACTGGGGACTCTGGGGGTTTTCGCCTTTCTCTGCAGCATGGGACATGGGTCACTTGCAGGTTTAAACTAGAGTAAATGGTGGATTCTGTAACTTGACATCTTTAAATCAGGATATGAGGATTTCAGTAACTCAGCCAGAGGTTATGGGTCTATCAAAAAAGTGGGTGGGTGATGCTCTGTGGCCCGCGATGTGCAAGAGGTCAGACTAGATGATGGTCCCTTCTGTCTTTAAAGTCTATTAAACTGGTTTTTTCAGATTGCAGGATGTGTCTGAAGGGCCATTAGAGCTAAAAAAAAAAAAAGAAAAAAGAAAGCTTCCCTTGATTTGTAAACTGAAGAGATTTGATCTGACGTCATTACTGAGAGATAAGAAATAAGGAACCCTACTGTCATATTTTCAGTCACTTTTCATGAGTGAAAACTGAATTTTAATGTAAAGTTTTTTTGGGATCATTATCTTATTTTACATATTAATGTAAACTTTGTCAATAGCTATTATTTAACTATGTTACTTTTTCCATAAAATAAAGTCACTAAGTGCTCACCTACCTTGCAGAATAAGGCCTGAATTTCCACAGTTGAGGAGTTTCACATCCAAAGTTTTGATTCTGTCTGCAGTGTATTCTGGAGTCCTTCCAGTCTGGGCCAGGAATGAGGGAAAATTTGTGTGGTGACAGTATGCAGAGACAAAGAGCATCACAGTCCTGTTTGTGTCTACCAGACTTGATTAAGATTCTCTTTGATAGTCATTAAATAATGTTGTACCAGGACTGACACTACACTGCTGTCTGCAGAGATGGTGGAAGCTTCAAAATTCAAACCTAGATTTGAACTCCCACCACCTTAAAGGGTGTTTTGATCTGGCAGAGGTTGGTACAGGCTCCATAGTAGTCTCCGACAAGTGCAGCACACACACATTGGATATTTTTACATCTCATGCTATAATGTACTTGGTGTCTCTTTTTGTTAGGGAGAAATGCTTCATTAGAATCTCTCTGTAATTATTTTGCTCTATACTACCATAGTAACATGTTATCTTCCTCTTTGGGTAGAATCACACACAAATGCACAAGTATAAAGTAAATAGCTAGTTCTCAGCATCTGGCATGTTATGTTATGTGAATATATTGAAATGACATGTGGGTAACTAGAGAAGGGTGAACTGGTTCAGCCTAAATAAGAATCAGCTCCAACCTTTGCTCACTACAAAAGCAACCTAACCCAAACCTTCTTTTTCCAATTTGGATTGGTTCAGAGAGATCAGCTGTTTCATCTGTCAGCTGGTGGCCAGACACAAGAACAGACATAATTAATTAGTACATTCCCTCATTTGGAGGTTAAACATACCTTGTGTGCTCCCTGCATGTTATGGCAGTTGAGACTAGAATCAGAACCCTTGCAATCTGAAGGCAGCAGCTCTACCGAAGTGACCCAAGGCAGTTTCCCTCTGGTTAAACCAGTAGCTGCTCTATTGGTCTCAGCTGGAGATTTCTCTTTGGTGTTTCATAACAGCACACAACTCCCAGCAAAGCTCAGCCCCTGGTGTAACCCCTATCCCACCCCTCATTCAAAATCTGGTGATGAGTCCCAGCATTCACAGTCACCACCCAGCTGGGCCTTGCTGCTTCTCTCTTAAAATTCCCCAGCACCCCAGGACTTTTCTGCTTTGCTGCTTCCTAGTGTGCACAGTGCAGCTTCAGAATCCATCAAATCATAGAGCTGGAGTGTACTCTGGGGCTTCAGTGATGTGCTATGTACTTGAGGATGTGATTAAATGGGGAAGCAGCATAGGGAGAGGAAATTTAACTAGAACAACTGAAATGGGGGTCCCTCCTGAACATCACAACCTGCTGAAAAGAGGAGTGAGTTGGGGCAGAATGTGCAGCTTTGTCAAAATAAACACATGTGCTTCTCTTTGCTTTAGCATTTATTTTTTGTATCCATTTTTCAACCTGATCCCACCATGGGCAACAAATGTGCTGATTAACTTTGATGAACTTTGTTGCTAGCAAAGAGGGGTCCAGAATCAGAGGAAAAATTAGAGTAATAGAGAAAAGATGTATAAGTAAGACCAAAAGGATTAAAAAAAGGGTCAGACATTTAAATTCACAATGAGAACATGAGACAACTTTTGAATAGAAGGAATGTAAACTCACATGCAGCCATGTGTCTATGAATGGGGAAAATAATAATTAGCTGTTTCAGACTAAATCTCAAAGTGCTTTACAAAAGGGGTCAAAATCATTATCTCCATTTCACAAGTGACAAAACTGAGGCACAGAAAGGTGAAGTGACCTGCCCAGGGTCACCAGAAAACTAATGGCAGAGAAGGAATAACACCTGGCTCTCCTGAGTCCCAGTCCAATGTGCTATCCACTAGTGGAGCCAACAAAAGATGACAAAATATTTAAAGAAACTTACAACAAATGTCTTCTGCTGCTTTTCAAAATAGATTGGATTTCAGGAACCCAATCTGGTATTGGTCATTATGAAAAACTGAACATTAGATATACATTTCCAGAGATAAATGAGGCATTCTAAATAGGAAAGGTAATGCTGAGTTCCTAACTAAGATGGTATAAATGGTTCTCTGGATGACTTTTTATTTATGCCAGACTGTGGACTGATTATGTGTAAATGAAGTTTTTAATATCACTGAAACAGTAAATGTATTTCTACTTTCCATATGTCAAAGCTGTAAGACAACTGGAATGACTTTCTAGAAACCTTGTTTTCTGACAGGCCATGCCCATTTTTTTATTGTTTGTATAACCCCGCTCAAACTTTCCCTTGCTGTGACACTCATTGTCTGTAACAGAAATCAGCTGCTGCTGAAGCTCACTCACTAATGATCTCAGGACACAGACACCATGATTTCCAGCTGAACCTTGGTGTGAGTAATAGAACTCAGAACCATCTGCACCAAAAAGACAGACCTCTCCCACATTAGCTGCCTGCTGGAGAGGTGAAAACCTGTAAAAGAATACAGATCAGATTCTAATACCTTTACACATGTCTGGTAGCAATGTATAAGTAGTTCAACTGAAGTCAATGCCAGTGCCTCTGGAGTAAGATTCTACCCAGTGTGAATAAGGAAGCCAAATCTGCCCCATTGTGTTTAACAAACCTCAATTTCAGTTTGTGACATTAAAACATTTGGGGTCAAAAAACCTGAACTCAACAGAGTTTGTTCTTAGTACCAACATGAGAGAACCTGATCCTGCACCATTGATGTCAGTAGGAGTTTTGCCATAGATATTGATGAGGCCCCCAAGTAAAGAAGAGGTATTGTTACTCAATGTGCAGTACAATCCCAGACCTGTTCCTGGACATTTCTGATACCCTGATTACATTTGCTGAACACTAATAGGCATCAGATCTGAGACCTTTTAAAGGAGAGTCGCTACCTAATTGTGTGTTTATGTTGACCTGCATCAGGCTTATGAGACTATTGCCATTTGTCTACATGTTTAGTTCACACTTAAAATGCACCGGGAAAGCCATATCCCACATTTTCTTTGATGGTAAACTAATCCTTTTAATAAAGATACAGGGCCAGATTATCAGATGGTGTAAATTTGTACAGGATTAGATTTCCCAAGGTATTTAGGTGCCTAAAGATGCAGATAGGCACCTATTGGGATTTTCAAGAGAGCTAAGCAGGTTGGGCACCTAAATAACTTTGAAAATCTTGCCTATAGTTTATAAAGTCAGTGGAGCAATACCAATTTACATAAACTGAGAATCCCATTTTTGGAATGGAAAAATTAACATTTCATATGCAAAAGCAGATGGTGAATCTGGAAATATCTTCAGTGCGCAAGATATTGAGCCTGACCCTGAGAGTGATGAATGTCAACCCATCCCACTGATTTCACTGGAAGTCATGGATATTCAGCCAAGAGCAGGCCAATTCGATAGTTGATTGTTGTACAGAATAATTAATTTGTGTTACGAGAAACGCTCCCCTTTGAAAGAATAATGAAGAGGGAAAGCAAACCCAGACAGCTTTAGGCAGAATTCCTGGTTTCCTGTTGAACGGTGGCAGGGAAAACTAGCCTACTGGAATCACCTGATGGCTTTTTGATAAGAAAGAGAGGTGTAACAGATTTCATCACTTTGGCAGTATGTGGCCAATTTATCAATCTCTCTTTCATTGCTTTGTCATAAGAACTTACTGATATAAGCTCACACACCTTATGCTGTAGGAAATGCATATACCAGCTTGTCATATATACAACTAAACAAAACTGTTTAAAACAGCTTTGGCAAAAACAAAAAAACAAAAAACAAACTAACAAACAAACAAACAAACAAACATAAGGATAGCTTCCTTTTTAATAAAATTTATTGGTTTAGAGAATGAACATGGGCTTTTTAGTGGAAAAGGCTATTTTGTCCATTTATTTTATTATTTTAGCAATATTAGTAGATTGATACTTTGCATGCACATAGTGTTCTTTCGCTGAGGATCTCAAAGTGTTTTAGTAGTATTAATTTATTAAATCTCACAATGCACTTGTATGCTACATACATTTTATTATACCTAGTTTGCAGAAAGATAATCAAGGTGACACAGCAAATCAGTGACAGAGCTCAGAGGAGAACCCAGAAATCTAGACCTCCAGTGCCCTAATCTAGCCACACGAACTAGAGATCTCTGGTAGAAAGGGTTCCGTGTACTATAGTCTCCATTTAAGAGTTCAACATTTTATTAACATTTGCCTCCTGAGGTATCACCAATGGAACCTGAGATATCACAGTTAATTCTTATTCCAAGTATAGAGAAACATGGATTTCAACATTTTAAGTTGTGTATGCTGTTAGACTGGGTAAGAAAGTGATCTCACTTAACATCCTCCTTCCTACTTCCCTCTTAATGTCTTTTACCCACTTCTTTCATCATGTCTTAAACAAATGGTAAGCTCTTCTGAGAAGGGGCCATGATTCTGTGTGTGTTTGTATAGTACCTAATACAGTAGTGCCCAAATCCTTCAATGGATCCACTCAAACCCACCAGCCTCCTGTTCCCTGAATAATGTCATGTACGACCACCATCAGACGTGAGATCCACATTGCACAGAGAGTGCATGCTTCCTCTAACCATGCCTTTGTGACCATAGAAGGCCGAGCTAGATTTGTCCTATAAGTATTCCAATGGTACCATAAATGTACAAGGCAATTTACAAGTCCCAGAATATGGTGCAGTCCCTGCCCTGAAGATCTTACAGTCTGACTGAGATCTTACAATACTTACTGAGACAAAACTCCACTTGACTTGGCTCTAACTGTCTAATTACTTAGCCTTGCATAGTGAAACAAAGCTGAGGATGGTCATTATCCAGTTCTAATTTAGCATAGTGCCATAGGTCAAGTCAGTGGGCTCACATGAATGCAACTAAGAGCAAAATATGGACCTCTGTGTTCCAATGATGTGAAGCCACAGTTCATTTAAGTTTAAGACTTTAAGGCCAGAGGTACTACTACGATCATCTAAGTCTGACCTCTGATATAGCATAGACCAGAGCATTTCATAATTCTTGCAGTGGAGAGAATTTTTCTTTCTTGCCATCAAAGTCAATACTACCAGGCTGAAAAACTTTTTGTTCTAGACACGGAGGTAATGGGGCTTAGTTTGTTATTTATTCAATTATGTCCTAGAGAAGCAGTGCGAGTAGAGGCGTAGGAATCAGTTTTATCTTTTCAAATCTCCCTCAATTGTCTTATTATAGCAGTGTTTATGATCTGGCCCATATTTATTGCATTCTTCACTAGTGTAGCCTTGCATTCCTTACTTGATGTCTGCCATGTGTTGGTCATTACTTGAAATACATAGTTATAGTTTCCTTTCTCCACAGTTGGACAATTAGCTGATACAATGGAGGCAGTTTTAGAAACATCATTTCAAACCATTAGTAATAAAGGTAACATGCTGATAAAATAACAATATCAAGGGGAAGACATGAGTGATAGATTTTGCCTATCAATACAATCACAGTAAGAGACAGTAAACAAGCAAGTTGGCACTGTGATTCGGCAAGGTTCTTAAGATGACAGCAGGTCCTCTAAATCATTTTCTAGATTTTTTTAAAATGAAAGGTGACTCACGTCTGACATGAAGGGGAAAAAAAAATCCAAAACAAAGAAATTTTATTTGTTTTTCCCCCTCCCCAGATGTGAAGTGAGCAAAAAAGCAAACTTCACTGATTGTGGGTCCAGCGTCTTCACAGACTTATTACTGGTCAACACCTGCACTTCCACTGTTTTGTGTCTGCTGCTTGAAAGCAGGTCTGTTCAATATCTGAGCAGGTAATATGAAGGCGATGCCTGAAGCCACTGCTTTCTGTTTGTGCAGGCAAGAGGCACAAAGCGAACATTAAGCAGGCACACCGCTGTATACCTGATCAGTGTCTGCTTCATGTCTGTAGTTCTCATATTTGTTTTATACCTGTTCCAGGGGCCTTTTTTTTTGTTCTCTCTTTCTTTCCTCTTCCCCTCAGGAGAGGTAAAACTGTGGGGCTGGGGAAAGACTGTCATCTTTGAAGAGGTTTGGGTAAACCAAAGGGGAAGCAAAGCTGAGCAGTTCTCTCAACGGCACTGTGAACAAGATGCACATTAAACCAACCCCCCAACAGACTTTGAGAGACTACAGCTAAGCTACCCAACCCCAAAATGAGTATTACCAGTGCTATTAAGATCCTAGGAAATTAATACAATTCTAGCATGGGGTGGGGGAAGTTATGTTTCTTTGCATGTATCTTACCTGTTATTAATATTTATTAAGTGTGCTAGGCATCTTACCAATAAATCTCTCTCTCCCAAAGAGTTTACAATCTAAGAGCTAGATTCTGCTTTTAAGTGGTACATAAGAGACAATGCTAAGGCACAACCCCCCTCTCTGCTTCCACGAGGAGACATAGGGAGGGGCAATAGGTGCAAGCCAGTAGCTATTTACTACTCTGTTTAAAATTACTACTCTCCTTGCCCCCCACACACCACCCTTAAGTCTCCTTCTCCCTGTAAGACTCAGTTCTGCTCCAGTGTCTACAAGGAATTAGCCCTCTAGTTAAGGCTAGCAGAGGGGCAGCTGGGGGGGGAAGACATTTATTATTTCAAGGAGTTATATGTACAGATTGGTTGTATGTTCTTATCCCTCGTCCCCTCCCTCTCTGCACTTTATATGCCACTAGTCTTAGACTGTCAGCTGTATGGTTGAGAGGTTTCATCCTTCCATATGTATGGACAGAACCAAGCACATTATGGGAGTTGCTGGGAAAACAATCATGATATTGGTAACAAAGATGCAGTGTCAGTCATTCTAGTTACCAGTCCTAGATGTCATTTTCTCTCGAGTTCTCAATGGAAGTAAACAGTAAGAGACCTTATGTCCCAAAAAGTTTAAACAGCGATTCTCATTTGCACAAAGGCCCTCGTTTTTGCCAGTCATGTACAGTAAAGGGCCCCTAAAGGGGACAAAAATATGTATGGCCATTTTAAAGATTGTTTACACTACCAGAGTGGTCTAAAGGGGCCCTTGTGTAAATGAGAATCAGGTCCGGAAATCTGAGGTTTTCCTCAGACTATGGGAGACTGAATGAACTGTAGAGGGAAGAAGAAATAGGAAAAGGAGATTGACTATGGTAAATTTTCAGAAGCTCCTAACTTGTTTTCAGAAGTTACTTAGGAATTTAGGAGCTGAAAACCCATGTACTTTCATTGGGTCTTAAGGCTTAAAATAACTCAAGTGCTTTTGAAATGTTTACACAGTGATTTTTAGTTTAATAACTTTTTAAACCCAAATTTAAAACTTTTGTAATGGTGGTTAGGAGTGTGATTATTTATGGCACTTTTATACTGGCAAAAGCCCTAGTGTAGACTCAGCTTATATCAGCAAAAAAACGATTTTGACAGGATAGCTAACTTTGTTCAGAGATCTGGTATAAACTATACCAGCAAAAGCAGCCTTCTGTCAGTATCAGGTGCACTAGAAGAGTTTGCTGGTATACCTATACTGCCATGCCTTTTCCAGTGTAGACTAGGGCTAAGCAATGTTAGCAGTTTGTGAAATGGGGCACATTAATGCTGCACTAGATACTGAAATCCTTTAGTCAACACAATGGGTACAGTATTGCCTCTATCAGGGCAAGTTTTCTTTCCTATGTGCCTCATCACCCACTTAGAGGAAGTGAGAAATATCCTTGTCCCTTCAGTTCTCTGCTGAGATTTCCCCAAAGGGTACAATTCAATAATAACAATGCTGGTGGTTTTTATGTCGTCACTACCTCTTTATGGGGGGATGGGAGGGAAGGTGAACACCAAGCAGCAAGCAGTTTTGGTCACTACTCACTCAGGCTGGATTTGAATCAGTGACTAGGCACTGTAAGGCTCCGTTCATTATCAAACTCCTATGCCATCCAGAATGCAGATACAGTAATTCAGCATAATGTGTAAGTGTCTTGTATAGGATATTAACCACACAGGCACTCTGTTGGTTGCTCTAAGGGTATTTTTTACTATTCCTGACTCATAGTGAATGGGTTTCCCAGACTTGTCAGTTAAATTATTTTCTAAACGTGTTCTTGTGCTGTATGTCAGATCAATGCAATAATGGTGATGATGTTCCAGCTATTTTTTTTTAAAGTTATGAATTCCAGCACTTCAGAATCCTCTGGATTTCAGTTAAAACAGACATTGACAAGATTATCCAGAGGATTAATCCATGGTAAAGAAAGATTATAAATGAGTAATGTTTCCATTGTGTTTTTGTCACTAGACAATACCATACTTCAGAAATGCAGAAAATATTAACTCCACTTGATCAGATGATTGGGCCTTCTTGGAAATCAGCCTTAGAGACACTCACAGACAATACCAGGAGGATAATATAAATGTTGAAGTTTGTACATTTCAGATTACAATCATGCTAAAAAAAACAAACATTGGGCCAAATTTTCTCATCAATTGCATATATGTAATCCCACTGAAATCAATAATGTTGCACACGAATAACTGAGGGAAGACTTTGGCCCAGGATATGGAAAATATTGATAGAAAATGATGAATTAATTTAATTTGGCTTGGATATGAGTAGTATCTTGTGGAATGAAAAGTGGCTGAAGGACTGCAAACAAATGCATAAGACAAAACACTGACGCATGGAGTTGTGGGGAGGTCTCTCTCTAGCGAGGTATTGCAGGGATCTGATTCAGTCTGGTTTTCATTAATATCTTCACTAATGATCTAGAAGGAGTAAGCAGCATGTTAATGAAATTTCCATATGATATAAAATAGGGTGGAGTTGTGAATACCAGTGGTAAAAGAGGAATACAAAGAGACCCAAGTACTGATCCAAGATTTCCGTTGACTTCATAACTCTTCGGATCAGACCCTCAGAGAGATTAGTCTCGGGCAGAAAATTACAAAAATCATTTTCAGCAAGGGAAAATGTAAACAAATGCATCTTAAAAAAGATTACTCAAGACCCAATAATCAGTGGGAAGGAGAATCATGGAGAGCAGTAACTATAAAAAAAAAACCATAAGTTTGCAGTGCATGACTGAAGGAAAAATGGTTAATAAAATTTCGAGCATTAAAAGGAGGTAATAGTCTCTCTTCTGCAAATGGGACTGGTGACATTAGGCCTTAAAGACATTCTGGAGAATTACCAGGAAGAGCAACAAAAATAGTAAGGGAACTGGAGAGACTAATTTAAGAAGAAAGATTAAAAGCATCTATATATAGTGCAGTTACACCAGACTTGTGTAGATGTATATTACACCTAATTATAACTACAAGGGAAAGGAAGAGAGGCATAGTCCAAAAATAATATGAAGAGTGTAAATACCCAGGAGAGAGAGGAGTAATTTAGCATAAGGCATAATTAGGAGTAATGGGATGAAATTAAGAAAGGAAAAATATTCCCCTGGAAAATATTTGCATCCTTCTACAACACCCTGATGATAATTACCATCAAAAATGAACTGAAACAGATTCAGCCTTTAATATAGAGGAGGTAGGCAAGTTGGTCTTTTGGTAGACACATCTTCTAGACAGATTCCAGTTTTCTGGTCACACACACATAGAAGTTCACAGAAAACCTCTGACTGTTTTTGATAAAATCTCCACCTATTATAAGGCCACCATTCAACAATTTCCTAACAAAGAGTACTATTCATTCCAAATAATTACAACAAGCTGCAATAAAAGGCATTCTGATACTCATAAAGAAAGACCTAAAATGAGGCTAAAGACAATTAAAAAAATAATAAAAGAGATAGAACAAATCACAGCTTGAATTTGACAATCTCTTGATCTGTTTGTTAATCCTTAGGCACAAGGCCATACCCTGTTTATAACACACAACAAACACTGACAAATAGCAACAGTTAGAGCCATTACCATATTTCACAGCACCAGAAACATATATTGCCTTTCTCCCTGCTCAATATACTAATACATGTATAGAATAATTCTTCCTTAGCCAGTCACACACCTAATTATGACATACACTGCTGTTGCAAAAACATCTGATTGTAATGGTAACAAATAATGATTAGGGCTGTTGATTAATCATAGTTAATTCACATGATTAACTCAAAAAATTAATCATGATTAAAAAAATTAATCATGATTAATCACAGTTTTAATCACACTGTTAAACAATAGAATACCAATTGAAAATTATTAAATATTTTGGATGTTTTTCTACATTTTCAAATATTTGATTTCAATATACAAACAGAATACAAAATGTATAGTGCTCACTTTATATTATTATTTTTGATTACAAATATTTGCACTGTAAAAACAAAAGAAATAGTATTTTTCAATTCACCTCGTACAACTGCTGTACTGCAATCTCTTTATCCTGAAAGTGCAACTTACAAATGTAGATTGTTTTGTTACATAACTGCACTCAAAAACAAAACAATACAAAACTTAGGAGATTACAAGTCCACTCAGTCCTACTTCTTGTTCAGCCAATCACTAAGACAAACAAGTTTGTTTACATTTATGGGATATAATGCTATCTGCTTCTTATTTACAATGTCACCTGAAAGTGAGAACAGGTGTTCACATGGCACTGTTGTGGCAGGCATTGCTAGGTATTTATGTACCAGATATGCTAAACATTCGTATGCCCCTTCATGCTTTGGCCACCATTCCAGAGGACAAGTTTCCAAAGTGATGACGCTCATTAAAAAAATAATGCATTAATTAAATCTGTGACAGAACTCCTTGTAGAGAGAACTGTATGTCTCCTATTCTGTTTTACCTGCATTCTGACATATATTTCATGTTATGCAGTCTCAGATGATGACCCAGCACATGTTTGTTTTAAGAACATTTTCACTGCAGATTTGACAAAATGCAAAGAAGGTACCCATATGAGATTTCTAAAGATAGCTACAGCACTTGACCCAATGTTTAGGAATCTGAAGTGCCTTCAGGATGGGGTGCGGAGCATGTTTTCAGAAGTCTTAAAAAAGCAACACTCCAATGCGGAAACTACAGAAAACAAACCACCAAAAAAGAAAATCAACCTTTCTGTTGATGGCAGCTGACTTAGATGATGAAAATGAACGTGCATCAGTCCGCACTGCTTTGAATTGTTGTCAAGCAGAACTTGTCATCAGCATGGAAGCTTGTCCTCTGGAATGATGGGCAAAGCATGAACAGACATATGAATTTTTAGCACATCTGGCACATAAATATCTTGCCACACTGGCTACAACAGTACCATGCAAATGCTTGTTCTCACTTTCAGGTGACATTGTAAACAAGAAGCAGGCAACATTATCGCCTGCAAATGTAAACAAACTTGTTTGTCTAAGTGATTGGCTGAAAAAGAAGTAGGACTGAGTGAACATGTAGGCTCTAAAGTTTTACTTTGTTTTATTTTTTTGAGTGCAGTTTTTTTTTCTACATAATTCTACATTTGTAAGTTCATCTTTCATGATAAAGAGATTGCACTACAGTACTTGTATTAAGTGAATTGAAAAATACTATTTCTTTTCTATTTTACAGTGCAAATATTTTAAATTAAATATAAAGTGAGCACTGTATAGTTTGTATTTTTATTCTAATTGAAATGAATATATTTGAAAATGTAGAAAACAAAGAATATTTAAATAAATAGTATTCTATTATTGTTTAACAGAGCAATTAATCATGATTAATGTTTTTAATTGATTGACAGCTCTAATAATGATATAATACTCCTCTCATCCCCACCAGCATAGTATCTATGAACCTCACAAACATTAACAAAATTATCCCCATAATTTCCTGCATGGTAGAGAAGCAACATAATAATCATTTCTAGGATAGGAAACAGAGGCACAGATTTACAAAATTATTTAGGCACCTTAAAATACCGATTGGTGCCTAATAGAATTTACAGTCAATAGAAGTTCAATGCCTAACTTATTCTGGTACTTTTGTAAATCCTACTAGATGCCAAACTGCAACATTAGGCATTTGAAAATTTGGCCCTTGGTGACTGGCCAAGCTCACACCAGAAGTCTATGGGAAAGCAGGAACTGAACCTAATAGATCTGTAGGTAGGAAAGGAGTCACTTCTCTATAAGATCACGCTAAATATCAAAGAGAGTTGAGCATGTTACACACGGATTTTCAGATGATATAGATCAACTTAGCTCCACTGACTGCATCAGCTGAGAATCTGGCCCAGCATGTTTACAGCCATGTGACTCCTTATGTAGGGCCTGATTTAAAGGAGGCTCTTAAGCATGTGCTTAACTTTAGTTTTAAGAAAATGCTTGAGTCCTTTGCTGAATGGGAGCCCAAGACCATTTGCAATTTCTAATTACAGAAACTGAAGGCAGTACCAAAACAATGTAAACATTACTTTCAAATCAAAAGTTTGCTATCTCATTCCTTTTTAGATCGTTCTACATGTGCAGGAAACAAAATATGTCTGGGGGGGGAAGATGTGTTTTGGAAACTTCTGATTTCCTCCAACTTCAAATGGAATGTGTTTAAAAAATATAAACATATTTAAAAGTATAAAGATATAAAGGGGAGATTAGAAAGTCCCGCTTGGGTCTGAGTCCAATCTTTCTTACATTTCTGTAAATCAGGAGCAATTCCAATGAAGTTTAATTATTGGGAAACCCATTGTAAGCAAGATCGGAATCAGAGTCCTTTTTTTTCCCTTTAAATAACTATATAGTTGCTGAAATGCTGGGCCTAATAATCGTTTACACTAATGATTTACACTTAGGCTTTATATAGCTCTGGCAGTCTCAAGTTGCCTTAAAGTGGGCATAGAGTAACTGTAAATGTAACTTAAGTTTCCTTTATACTGCCAGAGTGGTGCTTAATGTAACTGAGAGCGAGGCCCAATATGGTAATAGGGGCCAAACGAGAACCTAAACAGACAAACATCGTCAGACAAGATTAGGTATTTCAGAAAAGGGGTGAAGTGACAGGAACAAGCAGGCAGTGTTAACTCAGTGAAGATTCCATCAGAACAGAACTCTCTAACTCTGTTCATCAGGATTGTTGGCATATGGGTATACTACACAATCAAACAAAAACGTGTTAAAAGAATGTTATTTAGGTTACAGAGTCAAGCAGTCAAAAGTTAGGAAATGCCAGATTTATAGTTGCTCATGCAATCTTAATTCTGCTTCTTTTTGCATTCATCCTGTTGACAGACTGAGGCAGGGGTCCTGTGGAAAAAATAGTATGGCATCATGTAGTTAAAGCCTTTACACCATAATGCACAAGGGGGCAGAATTAAGGTTGCTTGGGGAACAATGGATGTGTGAGATCTTCTCAGAGAAATGGCCACAAGAATATTTTATAATGGAAAATGTTAGGAGACCTAAAGATAGGTGCTGCTATCAGCTCTCTTTTTGCTGTGCAATGGATCTGAATGAATAATTTAGAATGGTTATTAAATGAATTTAGTCTCTTTTTCAATCAGAATATCTATGAGAAGATCATGATTTCCTTGAATTATTTGCTACTCAGTTTTATTCTATGAATTCACAATTTGAGTTGTGTTGTTAGGTTCTGATAAGATGGACAGTCATGTGGTATTTGTAGGAGTGCACTCACTACAGACGAGCCTCATGGCTGGGCATGGGGTAGCAGATCTTTCATCTCTCATGCCCACTGCCACTGTTCACTGTAGTTCCCCTCTTCTTACAATTCAGCCCTCTGGTCAGGTCACATTTTAGTCTTATCCCTTTTGGGGTAACAAGAGTCCAACCAAATAATAGTCCTAATTCTTATGTCTGGTCTTTGGCTCTCAACTCTGGGTCTCCATCATCCCTGTAAACCCTCACTCAGGGCTTTCAGTCATCTTTACCCTCTTCTCTGGGCCACACACAACCCACACACAGTGGCTGGAAGGGAAACCAGGTGCTCCCACTACACTGGGTTCCAGTCCAGGGATTCTATAAGCAGCAGCCAAGGTGTGCTCCACCAGACTCCCTGCTGCTGCCTTCCTGGACTTCTTACTGTAGGGTTCCTCCCCATGTCCAGCCCTTTTCTGGGCTCTTGTAATAAGCAATGGCTCACAGGGGTTCTCCCTGGAGGTCTGGTTCCTGCCCTAGGCTATATTTCCAGTCCATCACAACCCTCATATCACGGTTCCTGAGAACTTGCTCCCTCCAATGTTCCACTCTCCAGGCTCCCCCACCTGCAAGTCCTACCCCTGCTATGCTCCTCCAGGATCATCCTCCTTCTCTTGGGGTAAGCCTTTCCCTCCTAGTTGGCCTTTACCTCAGGGCCCCTCATGAGACTTCTACCTAGCAAAGTTTCTCAGCTCTGGCCAGTTCCATCACAACATTCTTTGCATCAGCTCCTGATGGTCCTTTCCTGCACTTGTGCTATCTACCACCAAGAGGATGGCTGTGGAGTTCTTCCTTCTCTCCTGCAGCCGCCATTGTCTTCTCCTCCTCTTACTCCTGCTTCAGTTTTGTGGCATAGCAGACTCACTTCCTGAATTTATGACCTCCATGCACATGACTTGGAGTCTCGCACCTTTCCCGGTATTCTTAAAGAATTGGGCCCTATTTTCCTTGTATTCTCTATAGATGTTTTCAGGAAAATTTTGTTACTTTAAGACCTCTGAGTTTTTTTACATAAAGACCTCCTTTCACTGGTACAATCCTTACAATTCCAAATGATATGATCTGTCATTTCCTGGACCTTACATGTTACTCATAATCCATCTTTGTGCATGTTAATTAGAAATAAATTACTATTTAATCCAAAATGCTGTTACAATTCTAACTAGAGCCACTTCTCTCTTCCTCTCAGAGTCTCGGATTATATCAACATTGTAAATTGCTGGGCATATTTGATTAGGTGTTTAAATTCCAGTTTGCTTAAGGAGATTCCTAGATCAACTTGTTCATGATTAATAGCACTTTTGGCCTATTTGTCAACCCTCTTCTGTTCCATACTTCCTGCCTTTATAGCACTTCCCCACTCTTCTCCAGCTGGGCCCCATATTTAATTATGCCTGGCCAACACTCTGGTACAACCAAGTGGGTTAATTGGCCTCTCAGGCCCATATTAACCCTATCAGTGCCTGGAGAGGGTGTACACCCCTTCACAGTACTGTTGCCTGATTGCCTGTGCATGTATGCACTATAGAGACAGATATTTGCTAATGCTATTTAAGAATTAGATTACTTGCCAATACTCACTCACCATGGAAACTGAAGCTACCATAATTTGGTAATTTGAATGTACACGAAAAGTGAGGACAAAGGGGCAAAGTAAGGACACACTAGAAGTGAATTCATTTTTCAAAAATTCAGCAGATATTATTGGAAGTACCATAGTATTCAGCATGATATAAATACTTAGATTAGATACACAGACAGGAAGAAATTTATTCCAGAATTAGAATTGGGCATACCATGTAACAAATTAATGTTTTATTATATCTGAATGATTAAACATCACTATCAGCCAGAGCTATAAAACTGGGAATTTCTTCTCTGCAGCCAAACAGAGATTCTCTCTTTCTCCATTATATCAGATTGTTGCACGATAACTTGTTTGCTTGTCTCCAATTTGCCCACATGTCAGTATTTAACAAGTAACTGAGGCCTTGTCTCTTTCTGAAATAATCATTCCAACACCTCAAGGGAAAGCCTGCTGGATAGGACACTGAGTTGCAGAACACCTGTGTTCATTAAAGAGCCAATGGCATTTTTCACAGATGGATTGTTAATCCTGATGTCTTTAGTATTCTGGGAAATTACATTCAAACTTCCTAAAAATGACCCAGCATTTTCAACCAGTACTAGTCCTTCTTTCCCATTTAAAACTCTTTCTATAATCATAAGGATTGGAAGGGACCTCAGGAGGTCATCTAGTCAACCCCCTGTTCAAAGCAGGACCAAACCCCAGACAGATTTTTGCCCCAGATGCCTAAGTGGCCTCCTCAAGGACTGAGCTCACAACCCTGGGTTTAGCAGGCCAATGCTCAAACCACTTGAGCGATCCCTCCCCCTATGATGTAGTACACTGTCAGATAGATGCTGCTTTCCTTTTGAGAGGGGCATTTAACTAGTTGGTGAAGGGATTCCTGCAGGATATGTTGTCCCACTAGAAAAGAACAAGTCTCTCTCCTACTCAATGGCATTCAAACTTCAGTGTAGGAAAATTTAGGCCTTATCCATGTGCAAAAACAGTTTTTCCTATTTATTTTAACTAAAATTGGTTTTTAAATCAATTTCATTAAGTCACTGAAAACCCCACTGTGGAGAACTGGTTTATATCAGGTTTAAAATGACCCAATTAAGCTGAATGGTACGAACCAATTGTAAGTGGAGGGGTAGGAGATTTGCACTGGTTTAACTAAATCAATTTTTAAAATGATTTTTATATAAAGGGGTGCAATTTTTGTGCATAGATAAAGCCATAAGTTAGTCAGAGTGAACTTATTCATGCATTCTTATCATTTTTGCATTGAGTTCAGTGGGAGCAGGTCCATGAAGTATATACAGAGTTTATTGAGGGCTTTGAAATCTTTCAGAATATGTTATTTTGTAGGCCTCAAACCTTCTCCAACCATTTTTCTCCACTTCTAGTGTATGTGCAGAATCACCATAATAGCTATATTGTCCATCAAGGCTGGATTTACTCTCCAGTGGGCCCAGGGCTATTAGATTATGTGAGGCCCCTGTATACAAGTATTTTTCCTGGGAGGGAGTTTGGTGCAGGAGGATGCTTGGGCAGGGGATTGAGGTGCAGGAAGGGATGTGGGGTCTGGGAGGGGGGAGTTTGGGTGCAGGAGAGGGATTCTGATCTGGGGCAGAGGGCTGGGGTTCAGGGGGGCTGGGAGGTGCAGGCTCCCTCCAGGAGATGTTTACCAGAAGTGGCTCCTGGATGGCAGCATAGAACGGCTCAGACAGGCTGTCTGCATGCTATTGCCTCATGCTGCTCCCGGAAGTGACTGGTTGCTGGCACGTCTCTGTGGCCCATGGGGGTGGGGTACAACGTGTCTCTGTGTGCTGCCCACACCCACAACTGCCACCCCCATAGCTCCCATTGGCTGGTTACTGGCCAATGTGTGCTGGGGAGATGGTGCTGGGGGTGGGGGAAGCACGCAGAGGCACCGCCTACCCCCTGCCAGGGGCCATAGAGACATGTTAGCAGCCGGCCACTTCTGGGAGTGGCATGGGGTCATGCATGCAGGCAGCCTGCCTGAGCGCTTTGCTGATCCATGGGACTTTTAATGGCCCAGAGTTGGAGATTGCTGCCTGTGATTTATTTTTGTGGGTCCCTCCTTGTGCTGGGGCCCTGGGCTGCAGCCTCTAAAGCCCCTGCCTTAATCCAGCCCTGTTGTCCATATGAAGGAGGCTCACTATATATTCTGCCCAGGAACAAAAGCAATCTCTCTGCCTCACTCTTCATTTCACTGCTATTTTGTGTGGATTGAAAGTTTAGAGGAAATCATTCACAAAGACAATGGAAGAGCCTCTGAAGTTCTGAGTGGGGAAGGCAAAGATATGGGCTGCACAGCAGTTCTTAAAAGGGGCATGACTTGATTTAGATCTTCAATTGCATGACACTAGTAGAATGTAAGGTTCTGGGATCTCAAGCCTCTTTCTGAACTTCATTATTTGTTATATATTCCGTATGCCAGCAAGCAAGTTTAGAAAATACTATAAAAATTTAATGCATTTGTGATATTAGCCCATTCATAATAAATATTATGGGGGGAAATATTCTGTAGGTGATTTAGTGTGTTTTGTTTTGTTGCCAAGCAAACTGGAAGGAGGGTTTGTTTTTTTTGCACACAATTCCATTAATACATAACATTGTTTACTTCATGATTTATAACTTAGCTCTGTGCATGGGAATAGATAAAATGTAGTTAAAATAAATAAAACTATAAAACAATTAAGGAGATTTGTGCTCACTGATTTGTTCCTGTTTATGAATATACAGTGTTAATATAAACAGACAGGGGGTCCTCACTTTATCCTTTTATCATTTCCAAATGTTGTTATAATATGGTAACCCCACTGAAAACAAACAAAAGAGTGTGTCATGTAAATGTAACTTCACTCTAATGTTGCAGTAGGTCACATCAGCTTTGATAAATGTGGCATTTTCAACTATTACTTTTGCTGGCAAATTCTGTTTGCAAATGTCACAAAAACATAAATGACAAAAAATCCTTGTGTTGAAAAGAAGCAGAAAAGGTATTCACTGTTCACTTTACATTCTTCACAATACTTTGATATTATACGTATTATCAGGATTTCAGTTCGTAAAACAATTCTTTGGCCTGTTTTCACCTACATTCATATGTCTTTTGTACAAACAGGAGGCATTTGATCCACCGAGGTTATCATTGGACTGCACTTCATACCGTACTCCTTTTGTAAGATGCAGAAATATGTATGTACCATTCTCTTATTCTTTCCCACTGCCCAGTTTGCACAATGCTAGGGTTGTTTCAGTGTACCCAGCTAGGAGAAGGGTTGTAAGAGATAGTGTACATATTTATTATACTAAGTTGAAATTGGACTACTGCATAGGAATTTCTAATAGAAAGTTCAATTGATTAAATCTTGAAGTGTTAGCTAAGATCTGGATGTATAAAAGAAGTTAGGCACCGTGAAAATGAGCATCACAGCCTGTAATTTTTAGGCACTTAGAAAGTTACTGCAATTCACAAAGTCTGAGTTCAGTGCCTAGGTTCCCTATACCATGAATGGTGAGAGATGTGGCCTCCACAGATCATGATTCACAAAAGTCAACATACTAGACAGGGATTCACCTGAACTAGCAAATGAGAGATGCTGACAAGAGCAGTGTGTGCAAAGCCCTGCCCCTCTCATGAAGATAGCATCTAACTCCATGCTGCAGGAAGGCGCCTGTCTCCATTAGCCATTCTTAGCTGTCAACTCTGTCCTGGAGATAGGCATCTGTGCCATTTCTTGGGCCTGGTTTACACTACACGTTTAAACCGATTTTAGCAGCGTTAAACCAATTTAATTCAGCACCCGTCCACACTATGAGGCCCTTTATATCGATATAAAGGGCTCTTTAAATCGGTTTCTGTACTCATCCCCAACAAGAGGAGTAGCGCTAAAATTGGTATTACCATATCGGATTAGGGTTAGTGTGGCCGCAAATCGAAGGTATTGGCCTCCAGGCGGTATCCCACAGTGCACCACTGTGACCTCTCTGGACAGCAATCTGAACTCGGATGCAGTGGCCAGGTAAACAGGAAAAGCCCAGTGAACTTTTGAATTACATTTCCTGTTTGCCCAGCGTGGAGCTCTGATCAGCACGGGTGGCCATGCAGTACCAAATCCAAAAAGAGCTCCAGCATGGACTGTACAGGAGATATTGGATCTGATCGCTGTATGGGGAGACAAATCTGTTCTATCAGAGCTCCATTACAGAAGACGAAATGCCAAAGCGTTTGAAAAAATCTACAGGCTACACAGTGCTGCATGACAAGCGTAACGGAAAGCCAAAGAATCAAATGGACACTCATGGAGGAAGGGAGGGAGTACTGAGGACTCCAGCTATCCCACAATCCACAGTAGTCTCTGAAAACTATTTGCATTCTTGGCTGAGTTCCCAGTGCCTGTAGGTTCAAACACATTGTCCAGCGTGGTTCAGGGTATAGCTCGTCAATTTACTCCCTCCCCCCACTACGTGAAAGAAAAGGGAAAGAAATGGTTTCTTGACGTTTTTCAGTGTCACCCTATGTCTACTGAATGCTGGTGGTAGACACAATGCTGCAGCAATGAAGAGCAGTATCCGCTCCTCTCCCCTCCCCGGTGGCAGACGGCACAATATGACTGATATCCGTCATCACCATCAGCCCGTGAGTGCTCCTGGCTAGCCTCAGGTGAGGTCGGCCGGGGATGCCTGGGTAAAAATAGGAATGATTCCTGGTCATTCCCAATAGATGGTAAAGAACGGCTGGTAACCATCCTCATCATAGCAACTGGGGGCTGAGCTCCATCAGCCCCCTCCTTTTCCTGTGTAAAGAAAAGATTCTGTACTGCTGTCATAATATAATTCCCAATTCTGGACCTTAGTGTCCAAAATATGGATATTAGCATGAAATTCCCTAAGCTTAATTACCAGCTTAGATTTGATAGGCTGCCACCAATCAGGACTTATTTAGAGCACCTGATAAACTCTGGTCTCCCCAAACCCTTCCCTGGGGACTCCCAAGACTCAGATTCCCTGAGTCTCACAACCAAGGGGAATAAACCATTTCCCTTCTCCCCTCCTTTCTTCCTCCCAGCTTTTTCCTGCCCTGGGAACACTAGGAGATCGCCTGATTCAACTCCTTGAATCACCACTCCCCCCTCCCTTCTTCCCCGGAGAGAGATACGCAGATAAACGCTGAGAGCAGGTTTCCCTTCCCTCCTCCCCTTCCTTTCTCCCACCAATTCCCTGATGAGTGCAGACTCCCTTCCCTGGAGTTTTACAAAAGATAACCAGAAAAATCATTTAGATTCTAAAAAAGAGGAAACTTTAATAAAAGAAGAAAACATAAAACTTGTCTCTGCACTTAGATGGTAAAAAGTTACAGGGTCTTTCAACTTCTAAACAATAGAAAGAAACTTTCTCCAGCAGAAACACAATTTAAGCTACTTCCAGCAAGTACACATATGCAAATGAAAAAGAAAACAAATTAAAAGACTATGACCGCCTTTTCTACTTACAATTCTGAACAGATAAGAGACTGTAGCAGGGAGATTGGCAGAAACCTAGTTACACCTCTAGCCCCATCCAGGACTCGGAGAGAACAAAGCCAAACCCAAAACCCACAAACAAAGGCTTCCCTCCCCGAGAGATTTGAAAGTAGCTTGTCTTCTGATTGGTCCTCTGGTCAAGTGTTTGGGGTCCCTATTTGTTAACCCTTTACAGGTAAGTGAGACATTAACCCTTAACTATCTGTTTATGACAACTGCCTGGACTATCATAGCAGCGGGATGCTGGGCTCCTCTCCTCCGCATTGCTTAATGTCCTGCCTGGACTGTCATAGCAGTGGGAGGCTGCCTCCCCCTCATTTTATCTCACTAACAAGTCACTGTTTCTTATTCCTGCATTCTTTATAACTTCATGACACAAATGGGGGGGACACTGCCACGGTAGCCCAGGACGGTTGGGGGAGGAGGGAAGCAACGGGTGGGGTTGTTGCAGGGGCACCCCCCGTGAATAGCATGTAGCTCATCATTTCTATGGGATCTGACACAGAGCAGCTGTGCTCTCTGATACACTGGCTCTCTAGCACACTGACCCCATATTCTAGGCATTATTTTTAGAAACCATAAAGGAGGGATTGACTTGGGGAGTCATTCCCAGTTTTGCCTTTGCGCCCCCAGCCAACCTCAGCCAGGGGAGGGATAGCTCAGGGGTTTGAGCATTGGCCTACTAAACCCAGGGTTGTGAGTTCAATCCCTGAGGGGGCCATTAAGGGAACTGGGTTAAAAATCTGGGGATTGGTCCTGCTTGGAGCAGGGGGTTGGACTAGATGACCTCCTGAGGTCCCTTCCAACCCTAATAGTCTATGATTCTATGATAGCAGCAGAATGACAGATAACCATCATCTTACTGCCAATTTACAATGGCAGCAGACGGTACAGAATGACTGATAACCGTCTCTGCTATCATGCAAAAGCAAACGAATGCTGCTGTGTAGCACTGCAGTAACGCCTCTGTTAGCAGCATCCAGTACACATATGGTGACAGTAAAAAAAAAGCTGAACGGGCTCCATAGTTGCCGTGCTATGGCATCTGCCAGGGCAATCCAGGGAAAAAGGGTACGAAATGATTGTCTGCTGTTGTTTTCCTGGAGGAAGGAATGAGTGACGACATTTACCCAGAACCACCCGCGACAATGATTTTTGCTCCATCAAGCACTGGGATCTCAACCCAGAATTTCAAGGGCTGGGGGAGAATGCAGGAACTATGGGATAGCTACAGAATAGCTATCCACAGTGCAACGCTCCGTAAATCGACGCTAGCCTCGGACTATGGATGCACACCGCCGAATTAATGTGCTTAGTGTGGCCGCATGCACTCGATTTTATACAATCTGTTTTATAAAACCGGTTTACGTAAAATCGGAATAATCCCGTAGTGTAGACATAACCTTGCTCTCTAACCCAAATAACTCTTCAGGTATTTATCCACACTGCAACAGCTTCACCAAGTAAGACAGAGAGCCCCCTCTCATCAGAATATCCCATTACTTAGTGGTTACAGCATTCACCTGAGAAACATCAGATCCCTGTTCCAATCCCTTCCCCTGTGGAGGGGGAACTTGAACTGGGGGTTTCCTGCATGAATACCCTAATCACTGGGCTAGCACTTATGAGGGGGAATACCTCCTCCTCCACTTCCAGCTGGTTTGTTTGGACTCACCTGAGGGAACCAATTCAGTGGGCATGCTCAGATGGCACCTATCTCAGATCAGGACTTGTATGTGAGTTAGGAGGCTGAACTCCTGTCTTTCTCTGGTTTGTGAATCATTCTGGGGGTTAAACAGGCATCCAGATGCCTAGAGTAAGGCAGAAACATAGGTGCCTAGGGAACTTTTTTCCACAAAATTTTAGGTTCCAGGTGAATGTAGGTACCTACAGGCAGTTTTGTGCGTGTCAGTGGTCCTGAAACTGGGAGTTTGGTGCATCAAACGGAGATTTAGGCACTTAACTCCTGTGCATCCAGGCCTAGCCTGCTACCATGAAGTGGCAACAAAGTGCTCGATCCTCCATGTACTCTGAAGTCAGTGGTTGCAGGATGGGCCAAAGACTGGAAAAATAAGAAAACAAGGCATTACTAGCAATCCTAGACTCTCACTAGCCACCAGGAGCCCTGAGTTCTAATTGTGGCCCTGACACTCTCTTTAGTGACTTGGCGAAGGATTTAGGGCTTGGCTACATGAACAAAGACTGTTGCAAACTGGGATGTGAATCTACCCTGCACTAGCCTGCTGTAGTGTGTGCCCTCCTGATGACCTTGAGCAGTTCATTAATGCACTTTGAGCTAGTCCCATTTCAAAGAGAACTAGATCAAATCACTCTGAAGAACGGTTAACACATGCAAGCAGGGTGCACATGGACAGTAAGACCACAGAAGGCTAATGCAGAATAGATTCACATCAGCCTGCCATGGCCTAATTGTTCATGTACACAAGCCTTTAGCTACTTCAAGTTTCCACATATATAAAAAGGGGATAAGTCATACTTACCTGTGGCATTTACAGTACTGTTTCTTGAAGGGTGTTGTGAGGATTAACTAATAATTGTAAAATACTTGAAAAGTGAAAAGCAATGGTTATACAATATATACTGCTATTACAGTAGACATGCCAATGCTTCCTAAGTAGCCGAATGAAAGCTGGTCAGGTGATCTTTCAAGATCATTTACATGGGTCACAGTGGGAAGGCACTCTTTAGTACAGAACATTTCCTCAATGCTTCATTAAAATCAATACATTACAGAGCTTACTCAAGCAACAAACGGGCCTTATAAATGACCCCTAAGATCTCATGACTGGATCTTCTTTTGCTTTGTTTCACAATAGGACTAATGTTCATGGAGTTGTAATAGCATGTAATAAGCAGCTTTCAATATTAGTAAACCTTTGACCACAGAAGCCATGCATTACCGTATGTATTGCACCACTGTGCTAATTAGCCTGAATGTGATAGCCTTACTCCATGAGAACTTAACGGGGCCTGGGCGTGGTATAAGGTATTTCATTCTGAGAAGTGTCTCACAATCTGATCCTAAGTATTTTTATAATAGCTAAATAAATGTGATGATACTTTCCAGTAATTTATTTTTGGTTAGTTCAAAAAGGAAAAAGGAAAAAGATAGATAAAAGGAACGCTCTTCGTTCTACCAATATAGTCTACTTTTTCACTCAGCATAGACTGCTGGGAATTGGCACTGTAATTTGTACTGGGATGGAGGTCTTTTTTTCATTTTCAGGAGATAATAAGGCCCATACAGATGCAAAAATAGGACATCTAGTTCCGTAGCACAAATGACAGGAAGAGCTCGAGAACAACAAAATTAAAATCAAATACTTTCTGCACAATTCTTTAATGGTCTTTTATATTACGGTCAAGCTTCCCACAGAGTAAATACAACCCATATTATATAAATATGATCCCATGTAGATTCATTTAATTTGACGTTACCATCAGAACAGAACATTTCACACATGGGAATGCAAACTCCAGCAAGGGAGCAAATTAACTGCCCACAAATTGTTTGCTAACCATGAAGTTTTCCAAAAGAAATCTCTAAGGTATATCTTTACCAAGGGCACAGTATTAGAACTCTAATACCACATGTTTCCATTTGAACAGATGGCAGTGAAAGGTTTGACTGCAATGTGTTACTAGTTAAGAGAAAAAGACTTACTGATATAGATCAAGGGGACTGTTTAAATTTATTTAGAGGAATGGTGGTTTGTAATCCATTCATGCTTGCAAGTGTAATTACTTTATAATTACTTGTAAGTGGATAGAAAACTAGAAAGTTCTATGGCTTTTTGCTCCAGAGAGTGTAGCTTATCTGCTATTCCAATCTTTTCTTTAATGTGCTAAAGGATGTATTAATCTAGGTTCATCTGCTGTTGAAATGAGACATGTTTTTTAATCATTTTCATTTTTAGAAAGTTGTTTAGATGGAGCCACGTTTTGTGAACATTCTGATTCTTAAAGTAACTGAAAATCATTGGCAAATTGCATTTCTTTTATCATTGGTTGAACTGAAGTGCAATACTTAAAATGTGAAAAATATATTACTATTCTGATTTATTTTTGGTACTCCAGTAGTGCCCACAATGTGCTAAACATAATTCATACACACACAACAATGCAGGTCCTGTCCCCATGTAGATACAGTCTTACATCCTGCATTAACTAATATAATGGTGCACTCCTATGTGTATGATTCTCCGTGTAGATCAAGTCCACAGATCCAGCTCCCTCCTGCAGATACTTACACACATGCATAATTTTTGAAGGTGGGATTTTCATAAGGACAAAGGTGACTTAGGAGCTTTTGAAAACCCCACCCAAAGTCATTACAACCTTTCACATGCTTAATGTTAGCCATGTGCATCAACATTTGAAGGTTCAGGGTCTAATACATATTAGACAAGATTCTCATGTAGTCTAAGGCCACTTTACATTGATCTGGCATCTTAAAGAGTCCTCAAATACAATTATATTTATTACACTCATTTCAATGCCGAGTTAATCTGACAACGAGGTAGAAAGGAGTCTGAGAGTATATGAGAAGTACCTGATTTGAGAGCATGAGACCCATTAACTTCCAATAGCACTTACATGGCTAACTACCTCCAGCATGATGCAGAATTTCACCCTCAATTACTCTCAGAAGAATTACATACTGTTGCTCTGTTTTAAAGAAAAAAGCGTTTACTTGGAAAAACTACGGTTGTGATGCAAAACACTCTTCCTAGCCTTTTTTTGGAGCTAGTTAATGCCTTTCTTTTATTCTTTCATTTAAAGATGCATGTAGGTATCTTTTAAAAAAAAGACAATGAAGGTCATGACCAGATCATCAGAATTGGAAGGGACCTCAGGAGACCATCTAGTCCAACCCCCTGCTCAAAGCAGGACCAATCCCCAGACAGATTTTTGCTCCAGATCCCTAAATGGCCCCCTCAAGGATTAAACTCACAACCTTGGGTTTAAGCAGGCTAGTGCTCAAACCACTGAGCTATCCCTCCCCCCTGTGAAAAGTGCTCATGGTGACTGTCATGTTGTACATGGCTCAAATACATAGTGCCAACTCCTAAGTAGAATTCTCATCTGAGGCTCCATTCCATTTTAAAACAATGTTTAGCAACTGTTTCGGACCATGTACCAAGGGAGAAACAAGGAACAAAACTGCACAGACTATTCACAGTGCAGGCCCAGCTCTAGGCCCCAGCTAAGGAAGCAGGTGCCTGGGGCTGCAAATCTGAAGGGGCGGCACTCCGACTTTTTTTTCCTCCTTCTTCAGCGGAACTTCAGCGGCAGGTTTTTCTTTTTTTCTTTCTCAGTGGCAGTTCGGAGGCAGCTTCTTCTTTCTTTTCTTCTTTGGCGGTAGTTCTGCAGTAGCTTCTTCGTTTCTTCTTCTTCGGTGGCACTGCTGTGGCCGCTTTCTTCTTCTTCTTCTTCACTTCGTCTCTTGGGGCAGCAAAAAAGATAGACCTGGCCCTGTCACAGTGAAGAATTTTCTTGAATGGCATTTCTAGCAGAGTCTGACAGGGATCTGTTCTCAGTCCAAAATTATTCAACATCTTTACAAAATATAAAATCACTGTGGGTAAATTTTGTGCATGACACAAAAGTTATAGAGTCCAGAGCTGGCATGAGGATCTCACCTGTTCTAGTTACTGAGAGATTTTTTGGCAGCCCTCAGAACATCTCAGCAATATTAATAAATGTATCCTCACAGCCCCTCTGTGAGATAGAATTGTGCTATTCTTGTTTTATAGAAATGAGGCACTGAGACATTAAGTGACTTGAATGGTCACAGAAGAAATTTGTGGGAGATACAAAAATAGAATGCACATCTCTTGAATCCCAATCCAGTGCTTTAAACTCAAGACTATCACTTCACATTCGAGGGATTGCTTCTGAGCTACATGCTGTGGTTGCTGCTTTGAGCAGTCACTATTTGTAGTTTGTTATTCATTCTACATGATTTCAAAAGGTGCTACACTGTTTCAAACACGGTGATAAAATTGTGAGCAAGCTGCTCTTGTCCTGTGACTACATCAACAAGCAGGACATTTTTCTTTCCTGCCCTCCTGACATAAAATATCCATTGAGGTCAATGGGAGATTAGTGTAAGCAAAGGGAGCAAGACAAATCTTAAAGAAAGTGGAGTTTGGCAACATAGGGAAAGTCACTTCACCTCTCTGTATGCTAGTCTCGTAAAGTGGGATAAATGATATCTACTTTCCTTTGTAAAGTGCTTTGAAAACTATGGATGAGCATTGCTACACAAGATCTAGAAAATGTTCTATATCATTTAATAATGATGGTGGATAAAATTTTCTAACGTGCATAAGTGAGGCTTCTAAGTCCCATTGAAATATTCTTTAGATGATGTTATCCAGTTAGTTGGGTCATATACAAATTTAACAGGGGGCTCGTCATAAATTATTGTAAAAATCTACAGACTAGACTTTTTTAGAGAATGAGATCCTTGCTTTAGGGTATTTGAACCACCACAGAAAGCTGCCAGAGCTTTTCTTTAATATTTTGGTTCGTTTTGGATATACTCATGCATCTAAGCTGGATAGGAGCAGAGAGAAAACACCAAGACTTAGATCTTCAGTCAGCCTGGCTCAGCTGCTCTGAGCAATATGCTTTCTTCGCCTAATTCCCTGGGCAAGCAGGGCAACCAATGAGCCAAATAATCTTAGTTTCATATGTGCAACTCCTGCTGTGTCCAAAGGGGAGTTGCATCCAAGTGACTGAAAGGAGAATTTGGTCTGGTGAATATACTTACTCTCCCTAATTTGTTTTGTGGCCATAAAGCTATTTTGAAATTACCAGTTCCTTAATACTTTTCAGCTCCTGCCAGGACATATACAGTTGACTGCATACTATTCTGGTTTCTCCTATGCTCTCACTGGTCACTGGCAAATAACCACAAAGAGAGAGGGAGGTCTATGGATTACTAGGCTGAACAGAAGATTGTCTTCTCCTAAAATAGATGTGTTACAGCCTGTGTGCTATAAAACATTGCATATCAGGAAAAGAATGATTCTTTCTATTTAAGCAGCTTTTGCAAACAGTACATTGACTTTCTGGGTAATTTGTGCAATAATATGGACCTTCCCATGGATGGAACTTATTATTTTTAGCAAAGTCGAAGACTTGTGAAGCTGGCAAACTAGGTGGGCTTTCCTGATGGCTTGCTGATCTCAGGACAAGTGTGGATATCTTATAGCTTACACAGCTGTAATGTTCTTTTACACTCAGTCTGGACTATCACATGTGCTGCCACAAAAATGTTAAAACATCAAGCCTCAAATGTTCTTTTGTTCCCCTTTCCTTCTTGTGTATGTTTTACTCAGTAGCTTTGTTTATTTTCTTAAAATATTTCCCTTTTGTTTGCATTTCTTGGTAGAGGCCTCTTCATGTTTTTCTAAATGTAATCTTCTTTTGGTCCCTCTGCCAGCTATATTGCACTAGATGAACCACAAGTGAGTTCTGAGGGCTTCCATTTCTCTAAAGCTCTGAGAGTGTTACTTAGGAACCAAAAAAAAAAAAACCTTTATATTTGCCTCCCAATTTAAGCACTTCAGCCTGGGTGTATTCCTGAAGAAGAGAACCATTTTATAACTGTTTTCTTCCCTTTTAGCTATCTACATAACTCAGTGGATAGCTTTATACTGGTATCTGCATGGCAGTGAATTACACTACTTCTTTTATATTGCAATGAGCTGGGCAGTATGTACATGCACTAATGCCTATCAATGGATGGACTCAAAACTGCTCAACTCTGTGTCATAGTTTGCTATGTTGCTAACAGCTAATGGATACAGCTCTGATGCAGCTGCACCACTGTAGCGCATCTGGTGAAGACACACTATGCCAACAGGAGAGTGACCTCCCATCAGTATAATTATTCCACCTCCATGAGAGGAGAATTCTATCTCGGCAGGAGAGTGTTTCCCGCTGACATAGCACCAGTGTGGACAGCACTTAGAATCATAGAATATTAGGGTTGGAAGAGACCTCAGGAGGTCATCTAGTCCAATCCCCTGCTCAAAGCAGAACCAACACCAACTAACTCATCCCAGCCAGGGCTTTGTCAAGGCTTAAGTCATTGTCACTGGTGGCATCTGGGGGGGTGTCTTTTTCACACTCATGAGCGGCATAAATTACATCGACTTAAGCGGTAGTGTAGACCAGCCCTAAGTATTAGATGGTTTGAAGCAGGAGAATCTGAGCACTGTTTCTGCTTTCCCTGTGTACTTCCAGTGGGCCATGGTGTGAAATGCAGTGTCAACTATGTACATCCCAAGTGGTGTCAAAATTGTGACAATATTATGTGATACTAGAGAGGAAAGGACAAATAAGACTTTATAATCAAGGTATTTAAAAATTCAAATTCAGTACTCAGTTGAGCAACTTACATCATTGAAATTCTTTCTATACAGCAGGTGTCTCCTTCAAGGAACAAACAAAAAATATCTTTATAAGGTCATTAGCATTCCTAAGAGCCCACTGGCATTTTGCAAAAGACCATCATCCTGAGCTTGTGCTTTTTTTAAAAAAAAAAACAACCAATAAGCTTAAAGTTGTTGGCTTGTTGAAAATCTCCTTCAAAGAGCTAAATACCAGCGCCTCCTGAACTAACAATAAGACATGTTTTACTAGTAGTGATGAAACATCTTCTATAAACACTCCCTACCTTACTATCCATCCTTTTCCAGTATTGATTCACCACTGAAATATTTGTGTCACTTGAGTTCAAGTACATGAAACTAAACCTTTCATTGCTTGAAGCTGTATGAGAGCCACTAAAAGCAGCATGCACTTCAGCAGTTAGTGAATTAAATAAGCAAAAGGATGCTAATGGTCTCTCTGAGACCAGTGAAGCTGACCTTAGAAAGAGAATGATAATAAAATGAAGAATACAAACAAGGGATGGAACTATGGGCCTTTTACGGGTCAGATCAATAGAGCATGCTGGGATTCAGTGTTACATATAGTATTTGTCAGGCCACCTTATATAGCCATGATACATAGTGACTGCCAGAATAGCAAGGATGGAATGTTGTGTGCCAATATTATTCTCTTTGTTCTGGATTTAGATATGTATATAATTTTGAGCTCATACTAAGGGGGGGAAATTTGGTTTGCTTGCTGCAGCTATTGTTAAATTTACCATGTAGTGTGATCGTTTCTGAACACCTCACATTGCTATTTCATGAATTATCACACATAATAAAAGGTTTCAGTTCCTGGATGCTGCCAAATGAACAGGGAAAACTAGGTAGCCTCCAGGTTCTTCTTCATCTGGTTGCTTTAATTCAATTTAAACTGCCCAGTAAATATTTTCATACTACTCCAGAAATGTGTAAATCAGCAATCCTGTTTAAGACTTCTAATAGAATACTCTGGCTACACAACACATTCTGACTTGATGTGAGCCTGCTTTCCTCACTAGCTCTGTTAAGAGCCTAATAAAAAAAGAAAATTTAAAGGGAAAAGAATGTTAAAAAATGAAACTTCCTGTGTGCTAAGAATAACAGACTATTTCTATCACTTACTGATACACAGATCCTAGATTAGCATAAACTAGTATGGTGGAATTTTAAAGACTTGTTAGCCATCTGATCTGTAAGGATCTAGTTCTACCACCTCTGTTTACACTGAGTAGTTCCTTACTATGTAAGGTTTCAGAGTGGTAGTCTGTATCAGCAAAAACGAGGAGTCCTTGTGGCACCTTAGAGAATAACACATTTATTTGGGCATAAGCTTTCATGGGCTAGAACCCACTTCATCAGATGCATGGAGTGGAATATACAGGAGCAAGTATAAATACATGAAAAGATGTGATTTGCCTTACCAAGTGTGAGGTCCATCTAATGAGATAATTCAACTGACGGCAGGATAGGTTTCCGGTATAGGGTGAGGTTTATGTGACTATCGCTTATTAACACTGTAATGTCTAGGAAGTGGACCTCTTGTGTGGACTGGTCCAGACTGAGGTTGCTGGTGGGGTGGAAATTGTTGAAATCTTGATGGAATTCCACTCACCATCAACCTCAGTCTGGACCAGTCCACACAAGAGGTCCGCTTCCTAGACACTAGAGCGCTAGTAAGCAATGGTCACAAACATCACTGTAGACTGGAAACCTACTGACCACTATACTTACCTGCATGCCTCCAGCTTTCATCCAGACCACAACACATGATCCATTGTCTACAGTCAAGCACTAAGATACAACCACATTTGCTCTGATCCCTCAGACAGAGACAAACACCTACAGGATCTCTATCAAGCCTTCTTAAAACTAAAATACCCGTGTGGTAAAGTGAAAAAACAGATTGACAGAGCAAGAAAGGTACCCAGAAGTCACCTACTACAAGACAAGCCCAATAAAGAAAAAAACAGAACCTCACTACCCATCACCTACAGCCCCCAACTAAAACCTCTCCAGCCCATCATCAAGGATCTACAACCTATCCTTAAGGATGATCTCTCACTCTCACAGACGTTGGGGAACAGGCCAGTCCTCACTTACAGACAACTCCCCAACCTGAAGCAAATAGTCAGCAGCAACCACACAACAAAAACACCAACCCAGGAACCAAACCCTGCAACAAACCCCGATACCAAGTCTGTCCACATATCTATTCAAGGGACACTATCATAGGACCTAACCACATCAGTCACACCATCCAAGGCTCATTCATCTGCACATCTACCAATGTGATATATGCCATCATGTGCCAGCAATGCCCCTCTGTCATGTACATTGGCCATATTGGATAGTCTCTACGGAAAAGAATAAATGGACACAAATCTGACATTAGGAATCATAACATTCAAAAACCAAGAGGACAACACTTCAGTCTCCCTGGTCACTCAACAACAGACTTAAAAATGGCAATTCTTCAACAAAAAAACCTTCAAAAACAGACTCCAATGTGAAACTGCAGAACTGGAATTAATTTGCAAACTGGACACAATCAGATTAGGCCTGAATAAAGACTGGGAGTGGTTGGGTCATTACAAAACCTAAACCTAATTTCCCCAATACTAATTTCCCCCTACTGTTACTCACACCTTCTTGTCAACTGTCTGAAATGGGCCACTCATTACCACTTCAAAAGTTGTTTTTCCTGCCTTGGTATCCTGCTGTCAATTGAAATATCTAATAGACTCATAGACTTTAAGGTCTGAAGGGACCATTATGATCATCTAGTCTGATCTCCTGCAAAAAGTACGCCACAGAATCCTACCCATCCACTTCTATAACAAACCCCTAACCTATGTCTGAGTTATTGAAGTCTTCAAATTTGAAATTGAAATATCTCGTTAAATTGACCTCACACTTAGTAAGGCAAATCACATCTTTTCATGTATTTATACCTGCTCCTGTATTTTCCACTCCATTCATCTAATGAAGTGGTTCTAGCCCACAAAAGCTTATGCCCAAATAAATTTGTTAATCTCTAAGGTGCCACAAGGACTTCTCATTATTCTTACTAGGTAAGAGTTCTCATTGATGTCATTCACTTTAATGGCTTTAGATCAAGCTCTAATTGAGAGTTATACTTTTATGGCTAAATGCTATAAATACTAGAGCTGTTTGGAAAAACTAATTTCTGTTCCATTTCAAAACTGTTTTTTGTTTCACAGTGTAATGAAAAGAGAAAAATTCAAAATCCCCTCCCCCCCCAATCAAAGTTCAGTTTGGAACCATTAAATTATTTCATACTTATATCTAATCATTTTGCTCTGAGGATGGCTTAATATTAGGGATGTCATAGACTCATAGACTCTAGGACTGGAAGGGACCTCGAGAGGTCATCGAGTCCAGTCCCCTGCCCTCATGGCAGGACCAAATACTGTCTAGACCATCCCTAATAGACATTTATCTAACCTACTCTTAAATATCTCCAGAGATGGAGATTCCACAACTTCCCTAGGCAATCTATTCCAGTGTTTAACTACCCTGACAGTTAGGAACTTTTTCCTAATGTCCAACCTAAATCTCCCTTGCTGCAGTTTAAGCCCATTGCTTCTTGTTCTATCATTGGAGGCTAAGGTGAACAAGCTTTCTCCCTCCTCCTGATGACACCCTTTTAGATACCTGAAAACTGCTATCATGTCCCCTCTCAGTCTTCTCTTTTCCAAACTAAACAAACCCAATTCCTTCAGCCTTCCTTCATAAGTCATGTTCTCAAGACCTTTAATCATTCTTGTTGCTCTTCTCTGGACCCTCTCCAATTTCTCCACATCTTTCTTGAAATGCGGTGCCCAGAACTGGACACAATACTCCAGTTGAGGCCTAACCAGCGCAGAGTAAAGTGGAAGAATGACTTCTCGTGTCTTGTTTACAACACACCTGTTAATGCATCCCAGAATCATGTTTGCTTTTTTTGCAACAGTATCACACTGTTGACTCATATTAAGCCTGTGGTCTACTATGACCCCTAGATCTCTTTCTGCCATACTCCTTCCTAGACAGTCTCTTCCCATTCTGTATGTGTGAAACTGATTGTTCCTTCCTAGGTGGAGCACTTTGCATTTATCTTTATTGAACTTCATCCTGTTTACCTCAGACCATTTCTCCAATTTGTCCAGATCATTTTGAATTTTGACCCTGTCCTCCAAAGCAGTTGCAGTCCCTCCCAGTTTGGTATCATCCGCAAACTTAATAAGCGTACTTTCTATGCCAACATCTAAATCGTTGATGAAGATATTGAACAGAACCGGTCCCAAAACAGACCCCTGCACAACCCCACTTGTTATACCTTTCCAGCAGGATTGGGAGCCATTAACAACTACTCTCTGAGTACGGTTATCCAGCCAGTTATGCACCCACCTTATAGTAGCCCCATCTAAATTGTACTTTCCTAGTTTATCTATAAGAATATCATGCGAGACCGTATCAAATGCCTTACTAAAGTCTAGGTATATCACATCCACCGCTTCTCCCTTATCCACAAGGCTCGTTATCCTATCAAAGAACGCTATCAGATTAGTTTGACATGATTTGTTCTTTACAAATCTATGCTGGTTATTCCCTATCACCTTACCACCTTCCAAGTGTTTGCAGATGATTTCTTTGATTACCTGCTCCATTATCTTTCCTTGCACAGAAGTTAAACTAACTGGTCTGTAGTTTCCTGGGTTGTTTTTATTTTCCTTTTTATAGATGGGCACTATATTTGCCCCCTTCCAGTCTTCTGGAATCTCCCCCGTCTCCCATGATTTCCCAAAGATAATAGCTAGAGGCTCAGATACCTCTTCTAGTAACTCCTTGAGTATTCTAGGATGCATTTCATCAGGCCCTGGTGACTTGCAGGCATCTAACTTTTCTAAGTGATTTTTTACTTGCTCTTTCCTTATTTTCTCTTCTAAACCTACCCTCTTCCCGTAAGCATTCACTATACTAGACATTTCTTCAGACTTCTCAGTGAAGACTGAAACAAAGAAGTCATTAAGCATCTCTGCCATTTCCAAGTCTCCCGTTACTGTTTCCCCCTCCTCATTGAGCAGTGGGCCTACCCTGTCCTTAGTCTTCCTCTTGCTTCTAATGTATTGATAAAAAGTCTTCTTGTTTCCCTTTATTCCCATAGCTAGTTTGAGTTCATTTTGTGCCTTTGCTTTTCTAATCTTGCCTCTGCATTCCTGTGTTATTTGCCTATATTCATCCTTCGTGATCTGACCTAGTTTCCATTTTTTATATGACGCCTTTTTATTTTGTAGGTCACGCAAGATCTCAAGGGTAAGCCAAGGTGGTCTTTTGCCACATTTTCTATCTTTCCTAACCATCGGAATAACTTGCTTTTGGGCCCTTAATAGTGTCCCTTTGAAAAACTGCCAACTTTCCTCAGTTGTTTTTCCCCTCAGTCTTAATTCCCATGGGACCTTACCTATCAGCTCTCTGAGCTTACCAAAATCCACCTTCCTGAAATCCATTGTCTCTATTCTGCTGTACTCCCTTCTACCCTTCCTTAGAATTGCAAATTCTATGATTTCATGATCACTTTCACCCAAGCTTCCTTCTACTTTCAAATTCTCAACAAGTTCCTCCCTATTTGTTAAAATCAAGTCTAGAACAGCTTCCCCCCTAGTAGCTTTTTCAACTTTCTGAAATAAAAAGTTGTCTGCAATGCAGTCCAGGAACTTATTGGATAGTCTGTGCCCCACGGTGTTATTTTCCCAACATATATCTGGATAGTTGAAGTCCCCCATCACCACCAAATCTTGGGCTTTGGATGATTTTGTTAGTTGTTTGAAAAAAGCCTCATCCACCTCTTCCACCTGATTAGGTGGCCTGTAGTAGACTCCCAGCACGACATCACAGAATACAAAGTGTATAGTGCTCACTTTATATTTATTTTTTATTATAAGTATTTGCTCTGTAAAAAAACAAAAGAAATAGTATTTTTCAATTCATCTAATACAAGTTCTGTAGTGCAATCACTTTATCATGAAATTTGAACTTACAAATGTAGGATTATGTACAAAAAACTGCATTCAAAAATAAAATAATGGAAAATTGTAGAGCCTACAAGTCCACTAAGTCTTACTTCTTGTTCAGCCAATCGCTCAGACAAACAAGTCTGTTTACATTTTCAGGTGATAATGCTGCCCGCTTCTTGTTTGGAATGTCACCTGAAAATGAGAACAGGTGTTCGCATGGCGCAGTTGTAGCCAGTGTCGCAAGATATTTATGTGCCAAATGCACTAAAGATTCATATGTCCCTTCATGCTTCAACCACCATTCCAGGGGACATGTCCATGCTGATGATGGGATCTGCTCGATAACAATCCAAAGCAGTGCGGACCAACACATGTTAATTTTCATTATCTGAGTCATATGCTACCAGCAGATGACTGATTTTTTTTTTTTTTTGGTGGTTCGGGTTCTGTAGTTTCCCCATTGGAGTGTTGCTCTTTTAAGACATCTGAAAGCATGCTCCACACCTAGTCCCTCTTGTATTTTGGAAGGCACTTCAAATTCTTAAACTTTGGGTTGAGTGCAGTAGTTATCATTAGAAATCTCACATTGGTACCTTCTTTGCGTTTTGTCAAATCTGCAGTGAAAGTGTTCTTAAAATGAACAATATGTGCTGGGTCATCATCTGAGATTGCTATAACATGAAATATATGGCAGAATGAGGGTAAAACAGAGCAGGGGACATACAATTTTTCTCCATGGACTTCTGTCACAAATTTAATTAATGCTTTTTTTTAACAAGCATCATCATCTCAGAATCACGTCTTCTGGAACGGTGGTCAAAGCATGAAGGAGTTTAGCATATCTGGCATGTAAATCCTTGCAAAACCAGCTACAAAAGTGCCATGCAAATACCTGTTTTCACTTTCTGGTGGCATTGTAAACAAGAAGCAGGCAGCATTATCTCCAGCAAACAAACTTGTTTGTCTTAGTGATTGGCTGGACAAGATGTAGGACTGAGTGGATTTGTAGGTTCTGAATTTTTACATTGTTTTGTTTTTGAATGCAGTTATGTAACAAAAAATTACATTTATAAGTTGCACTTTCACAACAAAGATTGCACTACAGTACTTGTAGGTGGTGAGTTGAAATATACTATTTCTTTTGTTTATCATTTTTACAGTGCAAATATTTGTAATAAAAATATACACTTTGATTTCAATTACAACACGGAATATAATATATATGAAAATGTAGAAAAACATCCAAAATATTTAATAAATGTCAATTGGCATTCTATTGTTTAACAGTGCGATTAAAATTATGATGAATCACAATTAATTTTTTTAATTGCCATTAATTTGTTTGAGTTAACTGCAATTAATCGACAACCCTACTTAATATAGAATATAATATTGAAATTAATACTGTAATATATTATAAAAGTCAAAACAAAAAATGATAAAGTAGAAACAAAATATGTGTACTTTATCAAAATAAATTGTTTTGAGATAATTGAAATAAAATGAATCATTTTGGATGTCTTCTGTCAAAAATTTCATTGAAATTGACATATTACCACAAAACTTTTCAATTTCAACAAAATTCCACTTTCCAGTGAAAAACTCTTCCATCTTTTTTCACTAGCTCCATTAAATAATAACTGCCAGAGTTCACCCTGTGAATAATTCAGCTGACGTATTTGCAATATCCAGGTTATATCATATTCCAATCCAATTCAACAATCAATACCATTAATAAAACCTTGAGTGGTGTTCCTTAAACACACAGTGTGAAATCCTGACTCCCATGAAGTCAATGGGAATTTTCCTTTTGATTTCAATGAGGACAGGATTTCTCCAAGAGAAAACAGAGTCCAAAACAAGTTATATACAATTTTATTCAAATGATATTTCAAAATGCTATGTAGGGCTACTTGTTAATTATGGGGGTTCAGGTGAATAAAGTCTATTGTCTTTAGATAATGTAAAATTGAAGCAGTAGTACTTTAATAAAAAATAAAGTACTGTATGTGGATTCACATTAACAAAATATTATATTTTAAAATATAGTTAGTATAGACCTAGTCTCCCTGAAATGCTATTGAGAGTGACGTGCTTAGATCCCAATGTATTAAGAGAAGAATAAATCCCATAGTAACTGAAATATTTTAATACAATATACACACACCCCATATATCAGCACAGAGAGAATCATTCTGATAGTTTTCTTGTCATACAGAAACACTCCTATGCTATATTAAGAGGTTGACACTCCAGATCAATTACCAAAACAACTGAACATAGAATCATAGAATATCAGGGTTGGAAGGGGCCTCAGGAGGTCATCTAGTCCAATCCCCTGCTCAAAGCAGAACCAATTTCCAACTAAATCAGATGTCTTACTTTAAATCTGTTTCATCCAAATGTAGCTGCTCCGAGCCAATAAACCAGCAATAAACCAATTGTTTCATTATTCATTATCTAACAAATCAGTTATAGATCATATGGTAGGTCCATTCAAATAAATCATCCAGCACAGGGGTAAACCTTTATTCTAAAATAATCGAAAACGAGTGTTACGTACTGTGATGACACTTGCCTGAATTCAGTGATGTGCTCCATTCTTCTAACGTGTGCAGTTACCTTTCACACAGCTGGAGGAATTTAGTTTTGTTAAAACTATTAATTGCCAAAAATTGGAACTGAAATCCAATTTCACTAGAACAGGTGAAAATTAATAAGGTATGTTATTGCTATTTATAATTTGCAATGCAGTAGTACCTAGAGGCCCATCAGGAATCAGGACCCCTTTGTGGTAGGTACTGTACAAACTCATATGAGAAAGATGGCCGCTGCCCCAAAGACCTTACAATGTAAGTGTAAGAGAAGAAAAAACACCTGGAAACAAAAAATCGATGGAGGGAGCATAGGACAACAATGAGATGATTAGGGTCACAGCACTCCAGCTGTCTAAGTGCTGTTTTTATAGGCATCATAGCAGAAGTGAGTTCTAAGGAGAGATTCAAAGGAAGCTGAGGTGGTGATTTTGCAGATTTTTAAAGGAAACTATTCCTGTGCATGCGGAGTGGAATGGGTGAAAGAACAAAGGGGGCTGATGGAAAATTTGACAAATGGGAAATCAGGACAAGTTTCTTTGGCAGAGCAGAGGTTGGAATCTATATCTCAATAGTGCACAAGAGATGAAAGGTGAGTGGGATAGCCCATGAAAGGGCTAAAAGTGAAGACAAGTAGTTTGCATTTGATGCAATGGAGAAGAGGGAACCTTTGGAGGAATGCTACAATTGCGGCTCCACCCTCATGCCTAAGCCAGACTTGATCCAACCCAAAGGCAGAAGAAGCAGTGCTGCTCCAATGCACAGGGGAGGAACACAAGAAAATGCCCACATGAGGGGAAGATATGCACACAGCTAAGCTCTATTGGCCACTCAGAAGCTAAGAAGGCTGAGTGAGGCATAGTACTATGGCTAGTGGATACACAATTGCACAGTATCATGATGTATGGAGTCACAGTCCTTAAACTGGTGATGTTTATTACAGAAAACAGCTATGACTAAATACACAAATGGACCTCCACACCGCTTGAGTTCCAGCTTCATCTCCCTTGTTTACCTCGTACTGCTCCCCACACAACTAGTGGTAGAAAAGTATGCTGGCAGTGAACATATGGATCCATTAGTTAAATCCACCTAGCAGAGTGGGGCGGAGTGCAGTGACTAAAGGTTGTTGTTGTCCAAGGTTAGTGATCTGTAAATTCCATCACCCAAAGCCATACTGAAGAATGTTACACAAAATCAGTTGATTCATGCTTTGTACATGAGCCAAGGCTTTGGGCCATAGGCCAGAAATAGAACCAGAGTACCTGTTTCAAAACATAAATGGATTCTGAGTTCTTTTGGCTTGACTTGAGCAGATGTTGGTAGTCAAGTTGTTTGACACTGGCACCATTTCACTGCATATTTATTTTCAATCACATGGGAGGGGGAACAAACCCTTGAGGTCAATGTGTTCTTGATAAAGAATCTTTAAGAGCATCTAATAAAGGGAAGTATAAACAAAGTCATGAAGAAAAGGGGAATGGGAGAATTGGCCAAGAGGAAGATAGAGGAAATATACAAATCAAGAGAATGAAATAATGTGCTTCCTCCCTTCTATTCAGAATTCCAATTACCATTAGATTCTTGGGCCCTGATTCTGCAAATACTTAACTTTCCTCACATAAATAAAGGTATTGCCATGCATAAGTGTTTGCAGGACCAGCGCCTGAGATTATAATCTCTTTGGGTCAGGAAACTTCTCTGCTTCTGTGTTTGTACAGCACCTAACACAATAGGGCTTCAATACCGATCAGGAGCTGTGATTGGTACCATAATATTACCAGGTTCTTAACACCTCCGTTTCCAAAGTTATGAATATCTGGCCATCATTTCAGGTTATTAAGAATTTTGGTTTCTTGGCCTTGTGGTAATGCACATTGATAACACGGATTAAAGGATGTAATTGCTTGTAAGAAAGTTATTAAGATGCAATGTTTGATAAAAACCAAAACAACTCTGATGCTTGAGACATTCAGGCAAACATTGGCACAGTGTAATGTAATGTAGAGGCCTTGGCACTTTGGAATGTTGCCTTCAAGGATTAGATATACGTGAAAAAAACAAACAAGCAAAAACTCTACAGCTACCAGTAATTAAATACAGAAAAGGTACCCCTTTCTTTTCACACAATAACTGTGTTTTTGTCATGGCTATGTATACCATATAGTCATCACATTTTAAACAGGGCAATTCAGTTACTTCCAATTATAAACAATGCACCTCAACAGCAAAAAAAAAATAAAATTAAAATAAAAAAAGGTAAAAATGTTCCCATTAATTGACTGCCGCTAATTATGACCAGTTATTGATTGTCTGTGGCTTTAACCATATTCCTGTCCTTCACTGTCTATTCTCTCCTTCTCCTGCAAACACATCCTGCTGTCTTCAGTTTTCTTTTACCTCCTGCCTCTTCTATTCCCACCAGCTCTACTTTCTCATTTTTCCAACCCCTCAGGTCCCTAGCCCACATTCACCTCCTCCTCCTCCTTCCTGCATCCAGTGACTCAACTTCAGGCTATTTTGGAGCAGTCATTTATTTGCTGCATTTTATTATATATTAAAATTTGGTAAAATTGGTAGATCTCATTTGCACTGCAGATTACAGAGTTTGCCAGAAGGTATCCTTCATCTGTATTTTTGCATATACAAACTCAATATGTGATGGCTGTCATCTTGGTCAATGCACTGGATATTGACCCAAGAACCTCCAGAGCTAAAACAACAAGCTGCTACAACTTTAGTAGACTCTAAGGCCAGAAGGAATCATTGTGATCATGTAGTCTGACCTCTTGAATAACACAGGACATAAAACTGCCCCAAAATAATTCCTGCTTGAGCTAAAGAGACAACCAGTAGTCTCTAGCTGGGGTAATAAGACTTATTTCTGCTACAGATTGGGTACAGAAGGGAACCTGCGACACACACTCACCAGTGGGTTACATATACATCTTATCTACATTCCTTCACATTCACTTATGACTTCCCTGGGAACATATCTGACCACAAATCTACACTTAGGTACAGATTCTTAAAGGTACCACTCCCTGGCCTCCTTTTTTGGCAAGCAAGAACTACCCACATTTTTCACTTATTCATTTTGCACCTGCAATTAATTGTGGGCACAAATTAACAGCGTAGATGGCTCAGTATCCAAACACTGATGTAAATGATGTATTAAATAGACAGATGTGCACTCAGAAGACCTGAAATCTGGCTCTTATGGTGTGTGCTTCTGCTGCACCACAGCTACATCTACCTAACATTTCAGTCCCATTAGCTTTGAGAAGGAACAAGAAAGCACCAGGGAAAGAAGGAAATTAAGGGCTAAATGAATCATAAATAAATCCATGTGCATGCTGCTAATTGCTCTCTCTTTGAAAACCAAATTTAAATGATTAATTGTACATAACAATGATACAATAATTCCATTTTCCTTAAAAGAATAAGAGCAAGAAAAGTTGCTTGAGTGGCTGACTTTTCCTTCTAACTACTGTTCTTTTAAAGCAATTCCACTCAACATTGCACAAGGTCAGCAAGTCAATGCAAGACCACCCTGCTTGGGGATTTGCTCTCAACACAGAGTTGTGTTGAATCCCTCAGCTGAGAAATGTCATCCAGCACCTTTCATATTTATGGTGACTCATAAACAGGAAACTCAGCCCTGTCCGCGACACTGTAGCTTTTTCATATCTTAGATCCTTTTATGAAAAAAAGAAAGAAAGAAAGAATGAAAGAAAAAAGACACCTTCCCCTAAAAAACAACACAAAGAACTTAGCAGGACATTTAAAGCAGCTGCCTCCTACTTTCTATGCCAAAATAAATATTGCCAAATTAGTAAGGCATACTGAACAAATTAAGCGCTAAATGCAAATTTATCGACTGAAATACAATGGTAGAGTAGCCAGGGAGCTAGCAATGGTATAGTTCATCTTTGTAAGTAGGTGTTTTCGTTGGCCAGTTGCTAGAGAGTGACATGGGAACAGTAATATAAAAAGAGAGCATTTCTGTTACACCCAAGATGAACAGTTTGTTTTAGAAAGTTCAAGTAAACATTTTCTAACATATATTCATTGGATTCAGGGTCTCTTTTGCTACCAAAAGGGAGATAAAAACTGGCAAAAAAATAATCTTTCCTTAAACCCCCCCCCCACAACATTTAAAAATGTTAAAGTCAGCACCATAAATCATCCGATGGAACTTTGCAGCACTTCCTCATCTCTGAGTAATGAAAAGCCTTAGTGCCATTTACCCACCTACCTACAGGGAGGCATAGGCCCCTTTTAATATCCAAATGTGAGTGACTGAAACGTTAATAGCTAGAAAGGCTGTCAAATGAACTGTTCTGGTGGGATTTTTAAAGTTTGCTAATATTCAGGATAGAATAATGATGGGCCTGACCCTCAAAGTCTGGATCTGGTGCCTGAGAGTTTGTATATCGGTTTTAGATTCAAGCTGGTTAGCAATTTTGAAATTGCAGTTTCTTCAAAGTAGATATTTTCTGCAGGAAAATGTCAATTTTGCTGATTTTTTTGTTTGTTTGTTTTTCCACTGGGAAAATTGAAATTAAATACTTTGTTTCGGGTCAGTTCAACCTATACTGAAATATTTCAGTTTGTTGAACCAATGCAATGCATTTCATTTCAAGTCAGCTTAAACTTACCTTCTGATTTGGCTTGCTGATGCATTATGTGATATGTAGTCTGAGAGTCCAGCCCTGAGGGGAGAATGGGAGAGTCAGCTACCCGAACACCAACTCCCATGAACCAATGTGGGACCATAGGCCCAGTTAATGTTGAACTGATGTGAAAGAGAACATTTAATATTAGCAAAACAAATGAAATCAAAATGTTTAGATTCAGCAATGTCAGAACAATAAAACTGACAAAATTTACCATTTCCAACTTTTTGGAGATCTTTTCAACTTTTCATCCTGATTTGGGATAAAAAAAGAAACTCGAAACTTCCTGTGTTCTGAACGATCCTTTTTTTGCTCAGATCTAGTTTTCATTTGGCCCACTACAAATAAGGCCAGCTGCAATTTTCATAATTGGAATTGAAATTCTCCCCAGTTTTGGGAGGGTCAGATGCATTGTTTTCTTTGGACCTATCTCTAGAGCAGACTCTGCGGAAACTATGCATTTTTTTTTAAAGAGGCCTGTTAAATGTCCTCTTTCAAACATTTGCTTAATATTCTAACAGTACTGACGTCTACTCCCCAAATCTGTTTCTTATTCACATCCTTGTGCAGCTACAGCACATCATTGCTACCATACACTTTGTTATCAACTAGCAAATGAAAAGTAGTCCCAAATATCCTTGCCAGAAGCAGTTACTTAGGAACAAGCTAGCCCAGGTCAAGTGGAACCTGGACCTGATACACTAAGGGCTTGTCTACATTGCCTCACAATTCAGTCTCTGGGTGGGTGTGAATATCAATGTTCAAAGTGCTACCTAATTCCCCTAATCAGGGATTATATTAATGCAAACTAGCAACCTTTTAGTTTGTGCCTGCAGCATCCACATGGGGGAGTTACAGAGCAGCACTTTGGTGTGCACTGCTATTTACTCCCCCTAAGTCCAAACTGTGGGGCAGTGTAGACATACCCACGATTCAGAATTCAGATTCATTGCATGTGCAATGCCTATCTTAACAAGCTCTGGGTTTTGTCTTTAACCCAAGAAGGATGTTAAGGGAGTGACTTCTACTCTGGTTTACTCTAAAATCATCATCAGAAACAGTGTTGTGCAAAGTATTCACAACAAAAAATTTAAAAAAAAATCAAATCCTGAACTTTTCCAAACTTCAGTCTGAATTTGTCTAATAATATTATGATAATTTCTCTGCTATAGGAACAACAGCAACAACAAAAAACAGTTTTTAAACTCCGATATTTTTTGGAAAAGATTTTCACTTAGAAAGTTTTCAGAGTAGCAGCCGTGTTAGTCTGTATCCGCAAAAAGAACAGGAGTACTTGTGGCACCACTAACAAATTTATTTGAGCATAAGCTTTCGTGGGCTACAGCCCACTTCATTGGATGCATGCAGTGGAAAATACAGTAGAAAGATATATATACACAGAGAGATCATTGAAACAATGGGTGTTACCATACACACTCTAATGAGAGTGATCAGTTAGGGTGAGCTATTATCAGCAGGAGAGAAAAAGAACTGTTTGTAGTGGTAATGAAAATGGCTCATTTCCAGCAATTGACAAGAAGATGTGAGGAACTCTGTGTGTGTGTAGTGGGAGGTGGGGGGGAATAAGCATGAGGAAATAGTTTTACTTTATGCAATGGAACATTTTTTCTCTCATTTAAATATTAAACTATCTGCTTCCAAAAATCTACATTTCTGTTCCGTGAAATGGCCTAAATGTTCTTTTCATTTATCATGAAGTACCAGTCAGGATGATAGAGGGAATCCTTCCATGCACTGACAGCGTATGTGGATCTCAACTTGAGGTTGCAAAGACAATTTGGAGAAAATAAGAACTAATCCAGAACTTTGCTCATCCTTGAAAATGAGAAAAAAGTGAATCCCTGTTTTCTAAGTTTGGCTTGATGTGGTAAATCAGTATCATCACAAGTTTACCTCCAAGTATCTCTGTTTATGTGGATACAGAACAGTCTTCCCCCAGGCCAGTTATGCACCTGCTTAAAAGAAATGCCTTATTTTGCTTATCCCAGGAGACTTTATCTTCCTTCTTGTTAAACTGAAGAAAATGGATCCAGCTTTCTTTGAAATAACATGAAATATATGAGAGCAGGGCTGTGTAAGTCATAAGTTGAAAATCCTTCAATGATTGTCTCAAATCCCCACAGTATTTCTGAAGGCCATTGACTGTTGCCAGACAGCTCCACAACACAGAAGGTTGTGTGGGATAAGTTATTCCTCTAAGGTCACAAATAATTTGTGCTCCTGAAAGTGATATTAGATAGGCTTTTGTCAGAGGTTAGAAACTGATGAGTGGTGCATTGTGCCCATATAGATTCCCTTTGTGTCCAATTAATTCCCTCTTTTTAAATTCTAATGTCTGAAATGTGACCAGAAGATCTCTGTGAAACACATTTGAATCCTTATGTTCATTATCATCAACATGCATGTTCTGCAAAGGATCAGACTCCCTTACACACACTTACCAATATGTAAAGAATATCATCTTTATGGATCAGCGCTGAATTTGGCCCACTTCTCTTCACCATATGCAGGTTACCCCCATTAATACTAAAGGCATATGCCCATTCATGTTGTCATACAGCCTTGATGCCATCTTCCTGAAATTATGAGCTACTCCCCAGTACGTCTTATTAACAAGACTCATCAGTGGATGTGGAAGGACGCAAAGGTGGAAGCATATCCCATTATATAAATAGCTCGAACAGAGCGATAGCATAAGCTCTGCTATTGACACAGCAGAGCCAACTATATTTTATCAATCTCTTGCCACCGTATCTTATCCGTTTTTGAAAATTGAAATCATGGAACTGCTATATATAAAGACATAATTTCAGACTTTAAAAAAAGAATATTTTCAAAGAACCCCTTCCCATCAGCAACCCCATATGGTTCTATTTTGTTTAATTATTGCTCTTGGTGAGAATACTGGAGATATTTTCTGCAATGTCACAGCTGTATTGCCAGCTGCATTGCTGACAAAAGAAGTCGTTCCAATATGACATTTTTTTTCTTTTTGTCTATGATTTATAGATGAGGATTGTCCTGTGCTCATTGGTTTGTTTAAACTACGAGAGTATAATGTCAGTCCTACCCAGCGGATTCACTTATTTAATGGAAATATATTCAAATAGCAAGCTTTTCCTAAGGACTAAAGTCACATGGGCAAATTATGCCTAACTTACACACATACAACCTCACTGAAGACAGTCAGGGACACTGAGGACAAATTTGGCTCGTGGTCTGTTTTTGATAAGTATGTTACTGCTCTACTTTTTTCTCTCTCTCTTTCTCTCCCCCTTTCCCTCCCAATCCCCATATTATTCTCTGAGCCAACTTCCTAACAATGTGTAATTGTGCTAGGTAAAATTTGAAGAATACAATATATTCTTTAAAATGCTTGAGGATTAGTGTCTTCAGCTAGTTGTACAATCTTACTATTGTCTCCAAAGCTCACAGTCTTCTTGTTTTATCTTGGGGGGAAGTTTATTCCTAGATAGTGATCTTCTTAACATGAATTCGAGAGCAGAGACATTGGCAATCAGTGGATATAGTTTATTGCTTCTTTATAAAAGCACTGTTTAACAGCAAGAGTGAATATTTGCTTCAGCAAAGATTTGCGCTTGCCCTTTTCAGCTAATTGTCAGTTTTTGCTTATTTATAGGCTAAAGAAGCTTCTTTCTAACTTTTAGACATAGCCAATATATTGGAAGATGTTGTAGATTTCCACATGCTTTTTGGAGAGGGCTTCGTTTAAACTTTAACTTTTACAGTCATGGTACCAACAGAAAACGGGGTTTATATGCTATATCGTGATTTATACGCTAGCTAGAAGTTGCACAGATCATAGAAAATAACTGGCACCAGGAAATTCAAGACACATTCAGAAATGTGTCCTTGATACTTTAAGAACCCTTCTTCTAGTGCTCTCCTGGGAGCCCAAGTCCTTTTTATGCCTTTAAAAATCTTCCCCATAGAGAATATGATCAAAACAGCAAACATTCCTTTCTAGACATCGTCTCCCGACCCAGATTCATTTACTCTTCTGTTCAGAGCAGAGTCTCATTGATTCATCCAGTTTACATTACCCAACATAATTAAATAAGATTGCCAAAGTGGCTGCAGCATTCCCTACCAGTTCCCCATACCTATACTATAGGAAATATTTTGAATTCTGCAAAATCTTACATTATCTGAAGTACTGATTTAGTTACCTAAAGTAAGTGGTGAGTTTTTAAGAGCCACAACTGCCTGGGCTTCCAAAAATGCAGCTCAAAACCAGCAGCACAATTCCTGGCATGTTATTGCTCATTTACTTATAATGGCCAACTTTATGCTGACACAGATTGAGCCTGGTGGGAGAAAACAAGAATATATTGGTGAGGACTTTTGTTTGTCACTTTATAATAATGAATAAAATAACAAAAACAATAATAATTCTTTGCACTTAAAGCATCTGGCATCTGAGGATCTCAAAGTTCTTTATAAACATCAAGTCTAACAAGACCCTTCTGGGGTAAATAAGTATTATTGTACTCAATTTACAGATAAGTAAATTGCAGCAGACATATCATATTATCTGGCGAGTAGTAGCTGGAAATTTTAGTGACAACCTGTCAGTTAGAGACAACAGAGCTGCAGATCATCAGGTGTTCATGGCCTGATTTTCAGCTGCTCTGAAATTCGTTGACTGACAGTAGCTGAGGGTGCTAAGTGTAATGATCCACCACCACAGGATTAATCAGGATTTGAACACAGGCCTTTCAGGACCAAAGCACAGACCCCAATGAGTACTTGAGCCAGAAGAAGAACTATTTTAGTTGCCAATAATAGTAAGCTGTTATTCTCCCTGTAAATTAATCACTAGAGTGGGATGCAACACACACTTTATATGAAACCCTGGAAATATCAGGATAGTAGTGTCTTCATGTTCTGAGAGCTACATCTTCGCAAGCGATGTTGCGCTCTCTTTTTCCTAGGATATCTCCTAATGAATACCCATTTCTTTAAATACAATTGTTATATTAATCAATAAACTTTCACTTTTGCCTTCTTGCACCTAGACTGTTGCATATAATATAACAGAGTTTATTATGGAAGGTTGAGTCTGTCTTTTTAAAATTCAGAAAGCATGTAATTAGCATATCTCCTCTGCTTTGCCTTTACCCAGAAGAAGGTGGACAGCAAAACAAGAAGTAGTAGTAACTATGAGATCACATTAAATCACAGCTGGCCCAGAATGCAAAGTCTGAAATAAAGTTGGCAGTGAAAGAAGTGAAGTAACATGTTCCTGTCTAAATAGCTGTGCATGAGAGTATATATAATACACCAAATTCTGCACCCATTCAATGATGCAGTGGAATTATTCCAGATATACCACACTGTAGTGGAGATGAGAATCTGACCACTGGTGGGTATGCAGACTATAAACAACGTCTCATTTTTTCCCCTAGGAAAGTCTCAGGGCAGTACAAAGCTCCTTTTTGGAAAAATTGCTAGATGGATAGTCAAGACAGGCAACATTAGTAGAGCGGAGGTGGGAATGGACATCTTTTTATCATAAAGAGATGATTACAGAGAGCATAACCTACGGAGGGCTTTCAATGTGAAGACAAGTAATATGGGTTTTGCGGCACGGAAAGGGGAGCCTGTGGAAGAATGGAAAGAAAGGAGTGCCATGACTGAAGTGAGAGGCCAGGAAAATGCCCTTTGCAAGTGTTTTTTAATGGACATAAGGGTATGTCTGTGCTGGAAATGAAATGGGTGATTTCCAGCTTAAGTAGGTTTACGATAATTGGACCTACAAATACACCCTGATTGTGAGTTCAGTTGTGAAAAGTGAGTGAAAATTCATTAAGTGTCACAATAACCTATAACAAGAAATGTTGATAGGGAAGAGGTACAAGGGAAGCTGGTCCATGTCAGCTGACTCAGGCTTAAGCTACAGGGCTGCTTAACTGTGGCATAGACATTTGGGTGCGGGCTGGAGCCTGGGCTTTGGGACCCTCCCCCATTGCAGGGTCCCAGAGTCTGAGCTCCAGCCCAAACCCAGCCATCTACACCACAATTAAACAGCCCCGTAGCCCAAGCTCCATGGGATCAAGTCTGCTGATATGGGTCAGACGTGGGTCTTTAATTGCAGTGTAAACATACCCAGAAAGATTGTAACACAGGTTATAAACCTGAGTGAGCAGGAGGATAGTGGTATTGTCTGCTGTAGCTGAAAAAAAAAGGAGAGAGTTGGGGAAGGCTTGTGGGGAAAGTCTAAGAGTTCTGTTCTGGACACACTGAGCTTATGCTGACACTGAACATTCATCAGCAGGTGACAGAAACACAGACAGAAATTTTGTTTGGACAGTAGGAAACAGATCTGGGGCAAAGAAGCAAATACATGAGCCATCAACACAAAGATGATAACTGAAATTGTGTTTATGAATGAGATACTACACCCTCAAGTCACACAAACAACTCTCAGTCTCAGTTGTGCATAGCTGAAGGACATTATATGACCTTCAGAAAATAAATTTTTTGCTCCGAGTGTGAATGCAGTTGGAGTAGCTTTCCTGATTGTCTTTATACCATATTGAGAAACCTGTTCAGTCAAGTATACATTTGAACCCAATATTTGTTAAGTGGAGAAAAATATCCAGTGTTTATTGTTTTAAGAATTTACAGATGCCTTCTGCAAACATCCTCCTGTAGCTGCTATCAAAGTACATGCCCTGTAACTCCATGAATTACAATGTTTCCCTGTACTGGAAATGTTTTTGTTCACATCCCTGAGGCAACTGTACCACATTCCAGTGCCTTGGTCAGCCAAAGGAATGAAAACTATTTTCATTTCATATGAAGCTTTAAGAAATTATTAGTAGTTACCCATCACCTCTATTCATGCCACTCAGCGTTCTGGTGATATTTTATTTTTAACATTTAGCTGCTTTATCAGAATTGTCCATATTGGAAATCCAATATCCTTTCTCATTAAGAAGCTTTGGAAGAAAGAACATTCTTAATTTATAGGCATGTCGATGCAGTGCTCTTCATTCAAAGTGTGTTCTTGTTTGCTGGCCTAGATTAAATGTTAAAAAAATGCTATACATTAACGTCTGCTATTACACAATAGCTCTCTATGCTGCTTCCAGCAATGTTACAATAACTCAGCATTGCATAATTTCTCACATAAAACAATGAGAGCGTATGCTAGCCTGTAGAAGAGTGAATGACCCCAAGTAATAAATACCTCCCAAAGATACTCAGCACAAAACTTCATTGTTTCTGTGAAGAAAAGTCTTGCCATAGGAGTTGCATTGCGGTTCAATCCAATGAGTAATAAACATTTTTGATGATGAAAGAGTTAAATTGGCCCAAATCCTGCAGAAGCACTAACAAACAACTGGCATACCATGCAACTGAAAAAATGCACACATGATTTAAATCATGTTAGTGTGACAGATGTGGTCTAGTGGCCTGAGCATGAGGCTGAGAGCCATGAACCCAGCCCGAATAGTGACTTTCTCTGTGGCCTGGATGGAGAATGTTTCCCATCTCTAAAATAGAGATAACACTTTCACACCACAGAGGGGTTGTTTTCATAGACTTTAGGCCAGAGGGAACCTATTAGATCTTCCTGGCTAACAGGTCATAGAATGTTGAGGATTAATTATAGAGCTGATATATATCTTTCAAACATAACTTTTGTGGAGAATGCTGTTTTGCAGAAAGCAAAAGCTATTGCAAAGCCCTTAAGATTTCTCTAGCATTTCCTGATTTCAGTGACAATTCAAATAGAAAAAAAATGGTGTAATTTCAGGGAGGGTATATAAAATGTTGATACTTTTACCCCCAACACTTTTAGTTATTTGTGATTGATGCAATTCAGTAACTAGTGATTGGCCTGTAACTCGTGAGCAGTGAGTTTTGTCACATGTTGATACTGTGTTGTTACCTGATTGGGTAAATCCATATGTTCTTGGACAGCATGCAGTCAGCCTGGGTGACTTGCATATCAGAAGATGAGCTACTGCTCTGTTTGGCACAGGGTGTGGGACCAGGATACACTGTATGACTGACCATACACTTGTGGGGTTCCCAGTAGGTCTGCTGAGCAGTACCTTCTTCCTCCCAGTCTTTGAGAGGAGGAAGTGGATTTTGAGCTGATGTTTGCAAAGATCAGTGAAACAATTTGAAACTCCATGGATGAGCTCTTCATTACAGGGGAATTCTGGTCTGATCTTACATTTTGTGGGTCTCTCCATCAGCTAGTTGGGATCCTTGTAGTGCTGCCAGGCTACATCCCTCTCAACCCCAAATCTCTTTAAGTCTGGGGGTTTCTTTTTCTTATTTGATGTGCACAGATGCACCTGGATGTGAGGAACAATCCACCCTGCCTACAGATTCACTAAAATAACTCCCTCAAAATGGTCTCCTGACATTTTCTCTAGTGAGTGTAGGGACTAGGAGGTGGCAGTTGTGCTTAGTGGTCAGAGCAGGAGTAACTAGCCAGGACTAGGAACCCCAAGTCAGAATTGGAGAGAGGTCAGATGCCAGAGCAAAGAGTCAGAGCTGAAGTCAGGAATCTGATCCAAGAGTCAGACATAGGTTACCTGAAGTTAGGCAAGGCAGATGATGTGCTGGGAACAAACAAGTGCAGGCACTATCACAGCCATGGGCAAATGCTTTATGCAGCCAGCAGCCTATAGCCGCTGTTGAGCTTAAGAGCAGGTCTGCTGATCCCCTCAGCCAATCAGGTAGTTTGACCAATCAGGCAGCTCAATTGTGGCCCAGCTGCGCTCCTTAGACTGCCTAGGGTTAAGCTAGCAAGCAAGCAAGGTAGCAGCATGTCTCTGCCCCTGACATTGGGTCAATATTTTCAGTTGGCTAGTTTTGAAATTTTGACACATTGTTCACTTGGGATTTTTTTTCTTTTCACCATTTTTTCATTCATAATTGTTGAAATTGCAAGTGTCTTGCCAAATGAAAAATTCCAACATTTCATTGTCTTTTGGAACAAAAAGAATTTTGAACATTTCCACATAATTGATATTGCATTTTCTGACTCGCTCTAATTAATTAGTTTGGGTCAGATGGTGGCAGGGCCTTCTGAAGGGTGTGTGGGGGCATGTATCTGTTCCCCCTAGAATGGACCATGCGAGAGCCTCTCACAATTGTAGTCCCTTCAATTAGCAAAGCATAATGACTTATCCCTTGGAGCATGTTGCTCCCAAGTGGAGGAGATGAGGCCATGGCTCCATCCCCACCTGTGCAGCAGCTTTTATGCAGGGGAGCTGAGCTAGGAGGATGTGGCATCTGAAGGCTGGTGTAACCTTTTTAGTACTTGATAGCAAAGGCCAGGCTGGGGCAAACCGTGTTGCACTGAGGACAGAGCCTAAGCATAGTTCACTGAAATACTGTAGGGTGTTTATTAGCTCTGTTTATTTGTTTAGTAACCAAAATATGCTTGGTGCTGAACAATACAAAGAAATAAAATTAGCTCCTGCCCCAAAGATCTTCTAGTCTAAAGAGGTTCCTATCATCCCAATGAAGACGAGTAGTTCAAAATCAGATCCAGATTTCTCATAATGCAGAGTGGAAACAGAGGAGGAGGATGTGGATTCATCTTTAGTTTTAACATTATTTGCAAGTTACTGTAAGTTGGCAGGTTACTGTCATACCCTCAGACAATAAAAACAAAAGCCTGTGGCTATGTTCTACATTGGCTTGTACTCGGCACAATTCCACTGATTTTTCATAAGGTTGCATGGAGCAGAAATAGGAGCAGAACTGCTCTGATAATGTAGTATGGAAGGCTATTCTTATAGGGCAGCCTTTTTGTGTGTGTGTGTGCACACTCTCACATTATATGAGAAAAGCAAAAGTATTATTGGTGTCCTCCCGCCTCTAGGTTTTAGCACTGACCGCCCCCTGCAAATCATTGTAAGCCAAGCCCAGTAATTCTGCTCTCAAGGGTGGTAATGAAAAGTAGGAAATACGGAGATATTTTTGGTCTGCATGGCCCCAGAAGAATGCTATGTAATATTGCTAAACTCCAAAGGGAGTAATGCCAGTGGTTAGAAAAAGGCATCCTAGGCCAACTTTCAGAGGATGGTGTCTTAGCCAAAGAAAGAGTAACATTCCAATGCAAAACAAGCTGGCACAAAGAGCTTGGAAAAGCTAGAGCCTTTAGAACATTCTTGTTACACTTATTTACCTTTTGCAATATTAATGCACTTCTTACTGTACTCTAGCAACACCCCGAGAAGAGATTTTTCTGCCCTCACACACAACATGTGGCCAATCCTAGCAACCATCCTCTCCTCGTATGGCACACACCCACCTGCTGCAGTCGTGGAAAGCAATGGAATCAGTATGTGATGGGTTTTTTGAGGGGAGGGGATGTTTGTATTCTTAGTCAGATTTTGTGAAAATTACATTGTATTTCAGGCTCCATTTTGAGTGTCACCTTGATTACGTGCTTTACTGTACACTGTCCCTGTCATGTTAGATTGCATCATCTCTGGTGCTTTGGTGTTTGACTTTGAATAAAAGGACCATCACCAACTGAATAGCTTCACTCTGACGGAACAATGGGGAAGCCTTTTAATGATTCTCTGACCAATGGGGCTCCCATGGCATTGCAGAATGAAAAGACTCCAGTGGAAGGACAGAAAGAAAAAAAAAGGACATAAATTTAAAAAGGGCTCACAGACTGATCTTAAAAGAGACATGCTTGATAAGTGAGGGAGAGACCATCGTGACCCTGGTCAAACCCAGTGTAATTTGAAGCATGCAGAATCCAAAAGTTGAGTCCCATACAGCAGTCTGATGATTGGCCATGAGGAGGAACTCAGCCGCACTGCAACACAGTGCTGCACCAATGTACAGTTTGGGGAGAAGATTTTTTGTGGGGGTGCTACCTGTGTGGTCCATATGGTGAAGACTGGGAGTGAGTGTCATAACATGTTTCCCAGATCTGGACCTTAGCGTCCAAAATATGGGTGTTAGCATGAAAACCTCCAAGCTTAGTTACCAGCTTGGACCTGGTAAAGCGACCACCAGCCAGGAATCTATACAGTGCCTGGCGCACTGTGGTCTCCCCAAAACCTTCCCTGGGGGATCCCCAGACTCAGATTCCTTGAGTATCACAACAAAGGGGAATAAACCATTTCCCCTCCCCGTCCTCCCCTCCAGGTGTTCCCTCCCTGGGTTCCTGGAGAGATATACAGAAGCAAGCTCCATGAATCTAAACAGAGGGACTCCACCCTCCCTGTTTCCAGTCCTGGAAAACAGAAGTACCGAGAGCTAATCTCTCTTCCTCCCTCACCCAGAGGGTATGCAAAGTCAGGCTTAGTAAATCTAACACAAAGAGATTTCCCCCCTGACTTCTTCCTCCCACCAATTCCCTGGTGAGCTGCAGACTCAATTCCCTGGAGTCCCCACTAAAGAAAAACTCCAACAGGTCTTAAAAAGAAAGCTTTATATAAAAAGAAAGAAAAGGACATAAAAATGGTCTCTCTGTGTTAAGGTGACAAATACAGGGTCAATTGCTTAAAAGAAAATGAATAAACAGCCTTATTCAAAAAGAATACAATTCAAAACATTCCAGCAACTACACACATGTAAATACAAAAGAAAACAATATAAACCTTATTGCCTTACTATTTTTGTACTTACAACTTGGAAACAGAAGATTAGAAAGCTGGAGATAGAAAAATCACTCTCATAACCGAGAGGGTCAGACCCAAGACAAAGAACAAAGAACTCACACACAAACTTCCCTCCACCCAGATTTGAAAAAGTCTTGTTTCCTGATTTGTCCTCCGGTCAGGTGTTTCAGGTTACTGGTGTTACCCCTTTACAGGTAAAAGAACATTAACCCTTAGCTATCTGTTTATGACAGTGAGACATGAGAAGAGGCTGGACACTGAACATAGTTCCTCATGGTGGTGGCACTGGCTGGCTGGGGTGCAGTAGTGGCCACAAAGCCACCTTCAATCTAGCAATCCTCATACTTTCCAACAGCCCCTGTTGTTTACTCCCAGCTTCTGGCAGTCAGAAGCTTAAGACACCAGAGCATGAGAATTGCATCCTTGATCATCGTAGCTAATAGCCTATCCTCCAGGACCTGGCAATGAGTTCCACATGTTGACTGTGCATTGTGTGAAATAGTACTTCCATTTGTTTATTTTAAACCTGCCTATTAATGTAATTGGGTAACCCCCCAGCTCTTGCATTAGGTGCCACTGCACACTGAGTGGCTATTTTCAGAGACCTATCCACAACGACTCCAAGGTTTCTTTCTTGAGTGGTAACAGTTAATTTAGACCCTGTCATTTTGTATGTATAGTTCAGATTATGTTTTCCAGTGTGCATTACTTTGCCTTTATCAACATTGAATTTCATCTGCCGTTTTGGTGCACAGTCACCAAGGTGAGTGAGAATGCTTTGTAAATCTTTGTAATCTGCTTTAGACTTAACTATCTTAAATAATTTTGTATCATCTGCAAACTTGCCACTTCACTGTTTATCCCTTTTCCAGATCATTTATAAAGATGTTGAATAGGACTGGTCCCAGTACAGATCCCTGGGAGACACTGCTATTTACCTCTCTCCACTATGAAAACTGAAAATTTATTCCTACTTTTTTCCCCATCTTTTAACCAGTTTCTAATCCATGAGAAGATTTTCCCTTTTAATCCATGACTGCTTACTTTGTTGAACAGCTTTGGTGAGGCACCTTGTCAAAAGCTTTCTGTGAGTCCAAAAACTCTTTATCCGCTGCATCATCCTTATCCATGTTTGTTGAGCTCCGTTCAAAATATTTTAATAGATTAGTGATGTGTGATTTCCCTTTACAAAATCAATGCTGATTCTTCCCCATCCATGTTCATCTATGTGTCTGATAATTTGTTTCTTTGCTATACTTTTAACTAGTTTGTGTGGTACTGAATTTAATCTTACCAGACTATAATCATGAGTCACCTCTGAAGCCTTTTTTAAATAACAGTGTCTCATTAACTACCCTCCGGTCACCTGGTGCAGAGGCTGATTTAAGCAATAGGTTACATATGACAGTTAGTAGTTCTGAAGTTTCATATTTCAGTTACTTCAGAACTCCTGGGTGAATACCATCTCGGGTGAATACCTGGCAACTTATTACTGTTTAATTTATCAATTTGTTCCAAACCTCCACTAGTGACACCTCCGTCTGGGACAGTTCCTCAGATTTGTCACCTAAAAAGAATGGCTTGGGTATAAAGATGTTTCTCATATGCTCTGCAGTAAAGAGCAATGCAAAGAATTCATGTAGCTTCTCTGAACTGCCTTGTCTTCAGTGAATGCTCTGTTAGCACCTGCATTGCCTGTTGGCCTCACTGACTGGTTGGCAGACTTCCTTCTTCTGATGTACTTATAATTTTTTTTTGTTATTTTCTGTCTTTTACTATTTGCTCTTCAAATTGTTTTTTGACCTAATTATACTTTTTACACTTGACTTGCTCCTTCTATTTGCCTCACTAGGATTTGACTTCCAATTTTTAAAGCATGCCGTTTGCTTCTAACTGCCTGTTTTACTCTGTTCTTTAGCCATGGTGCAGACATGCCAAACCCACGAAAAAAATGCAGACATTGGGCTTAACCGGCTTGTGAGTTGCTTGATGGCTAGTTTTTGGCTTGTTTGCCTTGTAGCTTGTTGTTTGTTGTAGCTTGTTGCTTGGTTGTTTTTTTAATCAGCTCCTGCCAAGTGGGGAGCAAGCAGGGGCAAAGGGCAAGCAGGGGCAAATGAGGGAGAGAGTCAAGGGTGCACAGCAGGCCCACCACAGTCCCAGAATGCATGCCAGGTGGATCTAGTCACATAGAGTGTTGGGGGTTTTAGGAATTGGCTTGTTTTGGCCTTGTTTTGAAATGGGATTAGCTTGATTTTTGGCTTATTGTGAAAGTCGGGGTGCTTATTTACCGCATGAAACTTGGCAACTGTGCCATGGTGGCATTTTTTGATCTTCTTCTTATTGTTCTTTGTTTGAGTTATACATTTAGTTTAAGCTTCTATTAGAGTGGGAAATTCACATGCATTTGCAAAATTCAGATGTATATTGATAGACTGATTTTCAACCTCCCAGATGTGAGAGAAATTTTGTTCTGGGGTTTGGGCTTAGGCTTATTATTCATTTCAATATAAGATTGATTGTGGGATTTTCTTTGATTTTTTTAAAATAAATTGATATGGCAAAGCTGGAGAAATAAATACAATGCTTAGTGTAAAATAAAATTCAGAACTCAAATAAATCTGAGCTTTATTTAAAAAATACTCTTTTCACAGAAGGACCTCACAGAAACGAGTTTTACTCTACATAGTATTGCTGGAAATTGTTTTCTTTGCAGCAGAACTGATGACCTCACTGTAGATGGCAGAATCCTGAATAAGACACTTTAATAAATAACCTTAAATTTGGTTATTAAAGGAGGGAAAAAGGCCAGTAACTTAGTATGCGTATTACATCATGTAGCCTTTTGTCCCTTAATCTTCAGCTTTATCCAATCTTGAAAGATTTATAGTTTGCTAACGTTATGAAGTCAAAGGACAGTTTCCTACCCAACAAGGTAAGTCAAATCCACTCCAATCAGTGGATTAACACGTCACTGAAAGACTTATAACTTTATTGCCACCAGAACATTCCTGTTCAAAAACATGACAGTGAGAATGCCAAAACAGACAGCAGGATATCTGCTGGGTGCCGCAGGCTTGAAGGAATGCAAGCCCTTTGGCCAAAGACTGCATTGGCTCACTCCTGTTTAAGAAGAAGTCTGTTCTCATAACTGGTGTTATGGAAGTATATATTCTTCAAGGGTTTGTCAGAACTCCTGAATATTTGCATTTTGATAAAGATAAGACCAAACCAAATTCCTGCATGAACACCGCCAAAATATATGAGGGGCGGGGCAGTGTCCATCTGGATCTGACTTGGAATCTGGACCCAGCTCTGTTCAGATCAATGAAAGTTTTCCAATTGGCTCCAAAGGGAACAAAATCAAGTCAGTGGTGGTTAATCTCTCTATTCCTTACACTGGGCCAAACCAAACCCCCAGATCTTAACACCTGAAACACATGCAGAGATCTGGGATAGAGGAGCATCAAGAGATTAATTTGTACCACCTTTGGGCTTTTGTGCTTCCAATTTGGTCCCTAGCACTATTTACAACAGCCTAAGGAATGCTGTAATTTATGGGCAGCAGCAATCGGCCCCAAGGGGTCATAGTGGCAGCTGGGAATCACAGGAGCACAGCCCTGTTTTGGTCACATCCTCTTCCCAACCTCTGCTGGCTTTACACCAGTTGAGGATTCCCCAATGCCAAGTGAATCCTCAATTGACTGTTCAAGTCTCTTTGGACTAGTACAGCGGTGCACAGGGACTGAAGCAGATCCAAGGATCTGACCCTCTACTGTTATTCTTAGTTCGTTTATTCATTTCACAAATAGGCCATACTGATACTCATGTCCAGTGAAATCTTCAAGGAAGTGATTGTAACTATTGTTCTGACAAAGAGGACAGACAGACTGGAAGAAACAACATCATTTGCAGGTACTGGTAAACTTACCTTTACTTTTGGTTGATGTTTAAATGCACATTAAAACTGGTTGGCCAAATTTCCAGGTAGTGCGACGGTTCTCAAACTTCACTGCACCTCCTGGGTTCGTGTAGTAATTTTCATTATCAGGAGGGGGTCACGGTGCAATGAAGCTAGTGTAAATTGGCATCGCTGTACTGAAATCAGCGGAGTTACAAAGTTTTGCAAAGGGGAGAATCTGATCCAATATTTATGTTGTCTTTGCTTTATATAAATTAAGTACATGTTTGTCATATAAAAAAAGGAAATGGTAAACAAGTATACAAATCTTGGGCCAAAGCCTTAACTGCGGTAAAGTGACATAACACCATTTACTTCACTGGAACTATGCTGATTTATGCCAGCAGAGGATCTGGCCCCTTACATACAACTTAGAAAAGTGCTTCCTGGCAACCAGAGGGATTAACTCTGGAGCCACACATTTCAGGCTATAAGATTACCTACATGGTATATCTACAAATGTAAATTATCAAAAAAATAATCCCAATCTTTTTCTTAAATCCAGACATGATATTTGTCTCTGTGACCTCAAATTCAAAAAGTCAACTATATGTTACATGAAAACAACAAATCCTCTTGTTCTAAATCCATTGCCCATTTGTCTCATTGTTCTTGTATATGTGATTGGCAAAAAGGGAAGGGCTGGTTCATTTTCACTATGCCCTTCACCCTGTCAAACACCTTAATTAAATCCTTTGTACCTCTTTTCCCTTGCAAGCTATATTATTCCAGCCTTTGCAATCTGTTTTATGTGAACCCTGCCTTACTACTTCATCATGTTCATGTACTGGTACTTAGTGTCCAATAGGCGAGTTTGCCTACTGAAATGCAAGGCTTTTCTGCCAACTGTCAGCGGGAAGGATCAGGTGAATGAAAGGAACTCTCCAGCCTTAATCTGTTATGAGCTGCCAAACACCCTCTTGTTCATGCCACTTTGATCTTTGGGGCTGGGAGGGCACTCGTGCTTTATTATAAGGTTAGTATTTAAAAAAAAATACACAGCTACTGGCCTTTATAGCCAAAGCTCTTTATATACAGTACATAGGCCTCCTTGTAGTATGCCAGGGCAGAAGATTATGTGCATCCAGCGTGTATGTGCAACTAACATCTTGTGGAAAAAAGAGCATGTGGAAAACGGCATCATTAGTTAATTTTTGGAACAGAACCTGCTTGCTTTATTTTTGTGACCTATCCCCAGCTGCCTCCCTTTTTCCCTTATTTTTCAATTCCTGACCCTACATTTAACCTCCGTTCCCAATCCATTATTCATACCCGGCTACTTTATGCTGCCTGGTGCTCCTGGCACTTGTTAGCAGCAACTCGAATAGGACCTCTGTGAAATTCTCACTCTAGCAAAGCCTTGCCAATGCTGGAAAGTAACCAGTGGCATGGCCAATTTATTCAAACAATTTAGTTTTTATTACTTCTCTGTCATTGCCCTGATGTTTCATAATCTATAAAAATAATGTTATAAAGGGTTGCACTTACACATCTGAAAGGCAGGAAGTATTATGATTAATTCTCTAGTCCTCTTCAATATCCTACACTCCCTTTCCACATTGTCTTACAAATGCAGCCGTGACTGTGTACCATCAAAGTACATGTCTAACCACCAGTTGAAGTCTCGCCCAATGGTTGAAAGTTGTTATTACCTGATGCTTTTCATTGGATTATTTGAAATGAATTGACAATCTCAGTTTCATTCCTCATGGATAGATGACTGCATCCCGAAAAGAACCACCACAGTTGTTACCTGTCTTGGCAGTCACAGCAGGGATATTGAACACTGTAGGATCACCGAAGCTTCTTAAAGGGTATTCAATGAGTGCATTTTCATTATTCAGTGAAGACCAGTGAAATCTGATTGATTAGATACAGCAAAGTGAATTAAGGTCACCTTAATTCTGAATGAGAGTATCCACACAGGGATTTAATGCAGTTTAACTGATTTACTTTAATTTTCCTGAGTATCCCAATGTAGACAGGCCCCTCAGTAATATATTGTAGCAGTGAGTTCCATAGGCTATTTGTGTTGTGTATTTTGAAAAGTTCTCTTTTATCAGTTTTAAGTTTGTTGTGGACAGTAAATATCACCACAACTAATTAGTGTCAGTTAGCCATTAAAGCAACAACTAATTTTAAAAGGCTATTCCCTACTGTAACCTTTCTTCCTTTTTTTATAAGTTATGGTGAATTGCAACAATTTGTCCCAAGCCTCCTCCTTTTAAGGTTATTAATTTCCCTCTGAAGGCCTGTAACTCTAATTTGACTGAAGGAATGGAACATTAACAAATTTTAGTTCTTATGATCTCAGACATCAAGGGCCCTGCAGGCCCTAAACTCCCATGGACATCAGTAGATAAAATAGACTGAGCCATGCCTTTATATTATCTATTATTAATTATTATTGTTATTATGATACATGCCTTTGTCATCTCCCATCTGCAATGTACTTGGGCATGAAGCCATCGGCCCTTTGGAAACTCTAACTAAATGACAGTGCAGAACATATCTCAGCAACAAAACCGCATCAGACCAGTTCTTGGCTGTCTACACTGGCTTCCTACTGAATATCAAGTCAAATTGAATGCTCAGTTCTTATCTTCAAGGGTCTCAGTGGCCTAAGCCTAGGGTATCTAAAAGATCACCTAAAGCTCTGGCATGAGGCTCATGGCCAACAACTCCCCTCCTCAGGCACAACAGAATGTTCTATCACATGGATAAAGCTTGTGTATGCAGGAAACAGAGCTTTCTCAGGGATCAGTGCAAGACTGTGGAACAAACACCCACAGAAACTAAGAGCCAGCTGTGACACTAAGCACCCCTGTATTTATACCCTGCAAACTATTGCCATGATCTTTGTAAAAAATATGCCTTGTGAGGTATTATTTGAAAACTAATAACTCACTGATCATTAATAGACTTGCGTGATATATGTACAAGATTAGTATTAAGAGTTATGAATTATAACTAAATGTGTGAACCAGGTATGTCAGGGGGATTTGTTAAACAGGTCTAACCTAAACAAAGGAATGAGTGTTCACTTCCATTTACCTATAAGTTGTTAACAAGTCTCACACTAACAAGTGGGGGAGAAGACAGCAAGATATCTACACCCAGCAGGAGAGAAAAGTTCGGCCCGGGTTTCACTTTTCTGAAGAATGCATTTCAAAGATTTACTGTGCTATAAAGACGGGGGGACTGAACCTCAGGTGGTAAACAACTGAATCAGTTGATTGTATACAACGGTGGGGTCTTGTTTGTCTGTGTTTTACAGCACAGAGCACACTATATTAAATAAGTCCTATCTCAGGCTAACTCTCATTGACGTGCTGATATCATGGCAAGCATATTTACACAGTCCCAAAGTTGCTGATGCATCAACATTTTGCAACATTTTGCATTTAACTGCACAGGAATAATGTTCTGCTGTTAAAAATAGTTTGACGCTTTCCCTGCTATTTGTTGCTCATTATCAACACTCCTGCCAATTCCACATTCCCTTTAAATGGGAATTTGGCCTCAGTTTAGTGGGAGTTTTGCATGAGTTAGGACTTCAGCGATAGACCTGTTTATCACGGTTCTGGCATACAGAGCAGAGCAGCGTGAAAGTTTGGGCAGTGAAGGAGATTGGCTCACCTTGTGATTTACTTTGAGTTTGGGGTTTGAATAAACCAAAACGCACACTGCGAAATTGAGTCCAAACCAAGGAGTTTTACCTGATTTCATATATAAACTGAGTTCTAAATAGTTTGGACGCAAAACTATATGTCAGCCAGGTGCATCTGAAAGATTTGTGAACTTTACAGAATGTTTGAAGAAGCTGGGCTGAATTTCAAATCTGCAATGGAACATGAAAGCAGGTAAGTTTCATGTGGTTTCAGGGTTTTATAGTGAATATTTTGCATTGTTCTAATAATGACAGATTTAAAAAGCAAACCCTCCCAGATGTACTTTACAAAAAACAAAACAAAACAAATAACAAAAGAACCCTAGTATTAGATAGAAAGCATGGGTAAATGAATAGATGTGTTCTACTGCTCTCTACTGAACAGGAATAGAACTGCTCAACTGTGTGTTAAAGATCCTATACTGTCAACATGTAACAGAGTGGTAGGAAACTGTGGTTTCATAAGAGAAAACACTGCAAAGTTCTGAGTAATCATGGTATGCAACATAGTGACAACTCATTTAAGGATAACAGTCTGAAGTTGACGATTATTTTACCTTTTTAAAAAATTTTAAATTAAAGTCATATTTTTTATATGCCAGAGTTAAGTTAGTGTGGTCTGTATAGGTAAAAGAGCCTATTATCTCAGATAAATTGTCTATGAAAAATTTCAAGTTTTCAGGGAAACACAAAACAAAGACATTTTAGCTGAAAACTTTTGGCGGAGCACTGAAAATATTAGTTCAGAAATGTCACCACTGTACCTCACGAGAATCCCATGACCTCTATGTGTAGAGCTCCCTGGTCAGACAACATTGACATGATGCACCAAAGGGTCTCTTGTACTAATTTAGATGGAGTAAATGGGCCAAAGGTGTTAACATAATGCAGTCACTGTCCAATATTAAACAGTGTAAACAAGGTTTGGGGTTTAGTATACAGAGACCTCAGCCTGCTTAGTATCATGGCAAATACACCATTAAACATCCTTTTAACATTTTATTAGGATACAGAAAAGAAGGAAATCAGCTATAGCATTTGAATTGTAAAAAATTAAGTCAGGCTTTCATCTTCACAACAATTCTTGTTCCCTTTCCCTTTAACTGGGGAGAGTTTAAGAAGGAAAAACCCCTTTGTCTGACAGATGATATCAAAGATGATAATAACTGTCCTTTTGGGTTAAAGAGAAGAAATTAGCTGCGAGAAGCTGGAGCTGCTGTTGCTGCTTTTGTAAAAGTGTGATCCCATTTCATCCCAGGTGATGTCTGGGATTCAGATGGAGCTGGTAGGGGTGGTCATCTGGATCCATTTCTCTGGCCTAGTCTGGTTAGGATATTTCTCAGGATTAGGATGACAGTGGCCCAGGGTTGCAGGAGATGGTAGGAGCAGCAGTCATGATGGTGAAATTTGCTCCATCTGTCCTTCCGTATTCTCCCCCCAAGGTCTCTTTCTTTAAGGATCCACAAATGGAGTGATGGGTGGAATAGCCCATGCCCTTGTTGTCTTGTCCATCAACTAGGCCTCATATCCAACACACCAAGTTCTGGCTCCACATTTTCTGTTTTTACCAAGCATGATTTTAACATACTCATTGAACCATAACAGGAGGCCTTTTTGTTTAAACTAATTCAGTCTATCTCCTTTTTGTATCTTTTCCCATCAACATTTCTTATCAGAGGTTACTGTGACATCTTATGGACTTTCACAGACTTTTCACAGTTGAGCTCAGAATTAAATTTGTAGGCCAAGTTACCATAACAGGTCCCCTTTGGTGAATTGCTATGATGCATGATGGCAGTCCCTAGACATAGTGTATGGTGGGGCATGAAATGTAAGCAATTAATCTCTGTTACATAACTATACACACCCAAGCACGATAAACAATATTCTTAAATTAGGTACATTCACTTCCTCCCAACAAATTCCGGCTTGAGTCGCTTTTTGTGTATGGGGCAAATACAGTATTTTCCTATAGAGAGTCTGTCCATCAATTCCATTTCTTTTAGCATTTCCTAACTGTGAAAATTTATTTAAGGATAAAAGTCTGAGGCTGGTGGTTATTTTACATTTAAAATGAATTCAATTTTTACAAAGATATTAATTCAGTTGGTGGAACATTTATAAAGAGAAAAAAAGGATAAATATGTTAAATAAATTATTACTACAAAGAGATTGCCAAGCATGACTCAAGACTACTTTCAGTTTGGAAAAATGTATCTGAACAAAGCCCAAAGCCAGAATGGGAGCAACCATGTTTGAACATTATATATATAATGAATACAGGGTTGAGGCTGCAGGGGGATCAGGATCAGGATCTTAAAATAACACACACTGTTCATCTGCATTCACTGTGAGAAGCTCACGCTTTCCCTTGCATAAGCTAAGTTAGCTTTTTTTAAGAAAAAATAACTTATAGAAGTCCATGTTTTCTGGGAAGAAAAAAGGCAAACTGATCACCACCAGAATAGTACATTTTGGGTTTCTCCCACCATCATCTCTATCCCATTACTAGGCATAATATGATAGTTTCTCATGAAATAGTTAGTGTTCCATGACAGACATACTTTATATAGTACTTGGCACATCTAGATCCATTTTACTCTTGGGCATCAACATCTTTCCCTAAAGATGTTGGCACATGTCATTAATTCTTCTGTGAAATGTTTCTTCAGCTCCCTGCAGGAAATATGATGCCCATAATTCATGGACAAGGTAGTACATGTTCCATTCTGTGATTCATCACTGCCTCATATGGTCAACAAAGAATTTCTCTGCCTCTGTTCAAATTGCGATACAAAATGAACCTTGTCTCTTTCCTTGTAATTATAATTTGTTACAAATCTGAAATTTTTGTGATTCATTTCACACTGAGTCTACAACTCTGAGTCACAACTAAAACATTTGCAGAAAAAATGTGAATAGTTGTATGAGCATATTTTGGATAAATAGCAACCTTATGCACAGAGTTGGACTCTTCGACTCTTATTTGCACTGGTGTCAGTCCAAAGTAAGTCCATTGACTTTTGTGGAGTTACTCTGGATTTACACCAGTGTAAGAGAGAAGAATATGGTCCATTAATTGAAATACATTTCTAAAATGTAACTTATTTACAATGAATATTGGCCAAGATCTACTTGTCTTAGGCGTATAAAAATTTCTATTGACTTTAATGGGAATTTTGCATGAATAAGGCAAGCAGAATTTGACCCTGTTCCTTAGAGGATAACACCTCTACGTTAGTCATTTTCTTGCTGCATTAGCAATTTTCAAATTACAGGTAAGGCAGAAACCTTGCTATTATTGTGGGAAATACATTTACACAGTAAAAAAGTTGCTGATGCATTAACATTTCACAGCATATTAACCACACAGGAATAATGTTCTGCTATTAAAAATAATTTGACACTGTCCCTGCTATGTGTTACTCATTATCAACACTCATTGCCAGCTCAACATTCCATAAAAACTGTAAATCCAAACTTGGGAAAATGAGGTAGGGAATATGTGCATTGGCTGATGACATCATCTGCTACTAATGGCTATAAATCTTAAGTGAATTTGTAAGTACAAATGAGTAACTCTGAAGGTGCCAGATTTCACGCCTGCATGTCTGTAGCTTGCAAATACATCAAGAGCAAAACTTGAGAACATCATTTTCTCTCCAAATAAACTCAGATATACCTTGGTTTCCAAACAAGCAAACAAAAAAGGCAGGCAGTCTCTTCTGGAAAAAAATATGGTGTAATTTTTTATCAAATTGCCATTTTCTTTTCTTTTAGACACTTTCGAGTTGCTTTGAACACTCCATTTATGCCTTCATCAAAATGACAGATCGACAGTCTGGAAAGAGTTTAGAAATTAAGTTTATAATATAACTTCAAGAAGTCTCCTTGCATGCAGAGTGCAACATAAGTGAGTGTTAAAGCGCTAATGCTATTTGGACAGGATAATACTAGTTAGCATGTCCAAACCTCTTAAAAGTACATTCCAAACTATTATATTGCCAATTAAGAAGGAAGGTGGAAAATTCTCATCTTTCTATTGGCATAAAAAAGGGTTTTTCTAGTGTTTTACACACACACACACACACACACACACACACACACACACACACACACATTCCCAGATCTCATATGTAGGCTTGACAGGATTAAATTTGTATTTTTAAAATAATTTCAATGGATAATATTAATGTTTATTTTAAAGAATTTTTTCTATTTTTATTTTAATTTGCACAGTTGTGCAAAGTTATGGTTTATAAGCCTTGGTTTTTTATTTTTATCTATTTAAATGTTTACAGTTTGGAGAAATTATGGGAGTGTGTCAGACGCTATGGGAGCAAATGATAATCAGATTCTAAAATTAAAGCACTATAACCATTAAAAAACAAATTGTCAGTTACATGTCAAAATATGCAAAATAAATATCCTTAAATCAAACTTCAGTAAGTTCTCAGGCAGCATTTTTTTACTTTGCCTATCTGTACAGTTCAATTATTACGTGTTTGTGTGTGTAATGTAAAATCAATGTTTACCCACATTTACTGATAAAACTCTAATCCAGGGGTCAGCAACCTTTCAGAAGTGCTGTGCCTAGTCTTCATTTATTCACCCTAACTTAAGGTTTTGCGTGCCAGTAATACCTTCTAAAAACTTTAAAATGTCTCTTTCTACAAGTCTATAATATATAACTAAACTAATGTTGTATGTAAAGTAAATAAAGTTTTTAAGATGTTTAAGAAGTTTCATTTAAAATTAAATTCAAATGCAGAGGCCCCCAGACCAGTGGCCAGGACGCAGGCAGTGAGAGTGCCACTGAAAATCAGCTCGCATGCTGCCTTCGGCACATGTGCCATAGGTTGCCTACCTCTGCTCAAATCCTTACGGGTTTACATATATGGCAACCTGGCTCCAGAAAATATCTTTTAGGGAAGCACATGAGTCTGTGCTGAGGAGGATGGTTCTTCCTCATATATGGGCTTTCACTGTAAATGCCCAAAGTGACCTCCATAGCATTTGAGTCTGGAGGTGAATCAGAAAAAAGACAACAGCTGCTTTTATTAAGGCTAAAAGATAATTAAGCTGCCATTAATTGAAAATGATAAAGCACAAACAATCTGGATAGTGAGAGAGAGAATTCAGTGCTGTCTGGTTCCACAGACACTCCAACTTCTAAACTATGAAGCAGATGCTCAATTACGTTACATGATTCAAACAGTAATTCATGGGCTGATTTTCGCAGGACGAAGTTAGCACTGTTTTCAACTATTTGTGGAAACAACTGATACAAATGACTGTTACTCTGAGACCTATAGGCAATCCAGTGTGCTAAATGTCCCTACAGCCTTATCTAATGTCTAGTGACATCAGAGGGAGTCTTTCTATTGGCTTCAGTCAGCAATGCATCAGCCTTTAGTGGGGTGAGTTGGGAAAGAGTTCAAACTCAAAATAAACAATTGTGCAACATAAGAAGTAGAACAAAAACCAGTGTGACATACTCATTGGAACCTCTTTAAGCTAACTGACTTTGCAATTGACTTGTCCGAGATAAATACTGTCCAAATATCTATGGATGAAATCCTGGTTCCATCAAAGTGAATGACAAAACTCCCATTGACTTCAGGCAGGCAGGATTTCATCCTGTGACTTAGCAGTTTTGCCATGACCAGTTCTGTACCCACATTGCACACACTCACTTTATGTACTAAGATCAACTTAAATCTACAATAAAATAATAGTCATTAGTTAGTAACCGCCTTGGCTTTTGGGTACCCTTGAAGGATGTCCTTGTTTTGGATGCCATAAATGCTCCTAATTTTATTATCTCTAGTTCGACTATTACACTACTAAATCCCCCCTCCATCTGCTACCTCCTCTATATTCTACCATTAGAAAACTAACAATTTCTATTTAAGTTGTTAAAATATCACAACTTATGAATTCTGTAAGTTTCAGCTAAAATGTCAGAGCATGTGCTTTCAAACTGCAGGACTGAAGTTCACACAATTAAAATCTTCACTTTTGCCAACAAAATTGAATGGAAAGAAAATTATTATTCTTCCATTGTGTGTGGGGGGGAAAGGAAGAGGGGGAGGTTGTTAAGTTTTTACTTCTATAATGTCTAACTGAACAGTGACTGAAAACATAGTAGTACTGAATTTATCTATTCTCTATTAACCCCACTGAGTGACACAAACAGTGCAATAACAATACACTAATCATAGAACATTTAAAATGATGTATGTAGATGCAATTTTCTGCACAACTATTTAAGTAGCTATACAGCTTTATCTATTAGGAACATTATGCTGGAAAGAATTTGCACAGATTTTCCACTGCTCCTTGCAGTCACTAGCACTCTAAAACCATCTCATATTTCAGAAGTCCTTGTATTTACCACTTATCCTACTGAGAATATTTATGTGGTCTACCAAGGTAAAAGGTATTAGACAACTACACATTGCATAACATTCTAAATCAAATATTCCTTTTACACTTCCAGGAGGGAGTGGGGAGAAAACCCACTCTAAAGTGGATTAACGAAACTAATATAAATAGGCATTAATACTGAATGACTGCCTGCAGAAAGCTTTTAGCCTCTACTACAGCTAGCGGATTAAGGGCATCTCCTGGCCTTGGCTGGCTTTGTGGCAAGCACTAGCTAGAGCTTTGCAGTGCAGCATGTCTCCATGGCCACAGAGTTTTACTTGTATCCTGAGGAGAACTGAATCCAACTGGATGAGCCTTGGATTGGTTAAGATAATGTGGAGTCAAGTTACTCACTCTCCCTCTGACACATGGAGATGCTTCCACTGACTTCAGAGGTTTAAATCAAGCGTTTAGAGCCAGATTTTTAGAAGTGCCTAACTCCCATTGATTTCAATAACCTTAATGACATAGGCCCCGATTCAGCAAAGTACTAAACCATTTGCTTACGTTCAAGCAATTAGGAACAGATTTTCTCATGCACAAATGGCACCAAATTCCCATTCATTTCAATAGTGAAGTTCTCTCATAAGTACATCACCGGTACTTCAACAAGTGCATGAGTACTTTGCTGAATGGACCCCAGTTCAAAAAAGAACTAAAGCAGATGCTAAAGACTAGAGCTGGTCAGAAAATTTCTGATTAAATGAAATTTTGCTGAAATATGCTGTGCTTTCAAAACTGAAAATGTTTTGTGGTCACATATCTGTCTCAAGAGGATTTGTGTACATGTGTGAGATGGAGACAGACTGACTGACTCTCACACTCTATATCCTGAAAGAGCAGAGTAGGGACCTGGACCTGGGTTACCCATATCTCAGGTCAATGCCCCAGCTGACTACAGTAAGACTTTATGATTATAGTATTGCCAACTGCAAGTGTTCAAAAATTGTGAAATTGGATTCAAAATAATGAGTTTTTTTTAAATCATAAAATTTGTTATTTTTATTTGGGTTTTGAGCCTTTCGGGAGCACTTGGGTCACATTTTCAAGCTTTTCTCTGCAACCATGAGGGCTAGAAACTTACCTTTTTTTTTTTTTTTTTTTAATGAGCACTGACATTCTCACCTAAATACAGGATTCCATAAGTTGGGGCTTTAGGAAAAGCAACAAATATTTTGAGACTTGTGATAAAATCTCAAGAGTTGGCAATACTATATTGTAACAGAGTTGCTGTGCTGGGTGGTCGCGTGGGTGTTTTTGGCACACTCACATCTAGTGGCTATGGCTCCTAGGAAGAACTCTTGTTTCAGGAAGTAACACTGAGAGGAAGTTCAAAGGTGGGAGCTTCCCCCAGCTGAAGGAGAAAGCAAAACTGTTTTTACCAGAAACACCAGCAGCAGGAGGGGAGCCACCTGCATTCCCTCTTCTAGTAATAAATTGATGTGGTTCAGTTGTTTGCTGAGCTCATATTCCAGGGACTCTGCCTGCCTGTGCTAATCCATCAGTAAGGAAACTGCAAGGTCACTTAACAGTAATATCAGCACTATGGGCTTGATTCAAAACTCGCTGAAGTCAGGTCCGATAAATCCAATACAATCAAGGTAACGTGCTGGCAACATTCATTAGCACCTCCACACTCCAGAGTTTCAGGAGTCTGGATAAAATAAGATGCAGAAGACCTAGACCACTTCTAGTTTTGGTTGTGAAATATAAAAATTTTTATCAGGACACGCCAGCTCTAAAACTACAAAACAGCACATTGTCAAACAACAAATAAATTAGAACATTAATTATAAACTAAAATTAAAAGTCTCATGTCAGCACCAGTTAAGGTTGCTAAGTGACAACAGTGTAGTTACCTATCCTGTCACAACTTCAATACGAATTGAATCAAGCCCAATGTAATTATCAAGCCAAACCCTTAAATTCCTTAGTAGTCCTATCAATGAGAACATGGCTTAGTAGAAACAAGGTTCTTCATTTTTTGTTTTTATTTTGTGTAAAAATTCCTGGGAATTTATCAGTGTTCATTACAATTTTTTTTTAAAGCAGGTAAAAATCAGTGCCAAAATTAACTTCACAGCTTTCATAGAATCATTGAATATCAGGGTGGGAAGGGACCCCAGGAGGTCATCTAGTTCAACCCCCTACTCAAAGCAGGACCAGTCCCCAACTAAATCATCCCAGATAGGGCTTTGTCAAGCCTTACCTTAAAAACCTCTAAGGAAGGAGATTCCATCACCTCCCTAAGTAACCCATTCCAGTGCTTTTCTGGATAAATATCAGGGTTACTGTTGGTGATGGGAGAATAGAAAAAAACAGCAGAGAGAAAGTAAGACTATTGAAAATAAAGGCAGATTAATGATATGGTTTATTTTATTAACTGTACGCAAGCAAACATAACTGCACATGTGTATGTGTATGATGCACAGTGTCTCTTCTACTGCATTGCCTTATTTTAACAGACAACCCTGCATTTACAGTTAGACTAATTTATTTTTAACATAAACACATCTACCTAATGTAATGTACTGGATTTTCTTAATATAATCAGTATTTTCATGTACTTGAGTGGTCCAAAATTTGGGTGAAAATCAGTACAAACTGAATAAAAGTTTTTGTCAAAACTTGGGAGTTTTTCAGTAAAAATTGAAAACAAAAGGGACTTGGGTATAAATAGGCAGCGAGGACAACATACATCATGAAATGGAATGAAGTGGCCACCATAAGGAAAAGACCTGGACTCAGAGCTGAAGGAAAGGCTCATAAGATAAGGAAAAGCTAAACAATTTAGACTGAACCCCTTGTGACCTAGTTCAAGTATTGTTTTAGTTGATTACATGAACCTGACCTACTATGCACAGCATAAAGCATGAAGTTTAAAAGGTATGAGGAAAATGCAGCTAAAGGAGCTCATAAATGAGACTGACCCTACCAAAGTTTTGCAAAACACACTGGAATCATATTAAAAAAACAGACTATGTTTAGAAATGCAATATTTTTACTCATTATCTGAAGTTGCATGTTTTAGCAAAAGGGATTACTGCTGGTTTTAATTAGGGATGTGTGCCAAGTGTTTAAGAATTTGGGTTTAATTTGAATTTGGATTTAGCCCAACATTTACACGGCTGAGCTCCTACAATGTAAAAAGAACTAATGAAAGAGAAAAACAATGAAGAAATGTCAGCATTTAATATTATATACTAAGTAATTTATGATGCATTATATGATCATGTAAATGTCAATGACTCATGTTGTCATAAGTTGCCATAAATCATTAATATTGAATCTTGGAAAGTGGAACAATGGCAAAGTTCAAGTTTCATTCAAGAAGCTTTCAACCTTTTTTTATTGAAGCGCTACCATCTCCTGGGCTCCTCCGTTCAAGTTGTGAAATGTGGGGCAACCGGGTAAGTCACATCATGGTCAATACTGGAGCATGGGAAATATGAATGGACTGTTGTTTCTGAAGACAGAAAAATGTTGTAAAATTTTTATTCTGTTCAACAAAATAAATAAAAATTTCAAGTCTCCTGTAAAACCTTGCTGCCCAAATATTTTCACGAGTCACCAGCATGTCAGGTATGGAATTATCACCCTTCACCCACATTCCATCCTTCCTTCTGGAGACTCTGATAGTATTTTCAACTTGTGTAGTACCTTCCATCACAGCACTTAACCATGAATGAATTTAGCCCTCTCAGGTAGGTATGATTCTCAAGTTACATAGAGGAAAACTGAGCATAGAGACATTATGTGACTCGTCCATTAGTACACAAATCTCTGATAAAGTTACCATCTCTTGATTCAAAGTCCTGTGACTTAACCACAAATCTAACCCTCCTCGTTTTTGGTTTTTGAAGTCCAGCCCATCTTCTAATACCACATTTTGAAAGCCGTTTGAAACAAAACTTCTTCCACTTCTGCAATATTATATACTTCCTAATGAGCTCTCCTGGGTTTGTGCCAGTAACAGCTGAGCTTTGTGGCCAGCTAAGATACCACTTGTAGCTACAAAACATCCCTCATGGTTTCATTTCCAGCATCCCAATCCTCCCACTAACTTCCAAACGTGTTTTAGGTGTACAAGGAAAACAGGATATGGCCATGTACTGAAAAGAACTCTGGCAAGTGATTTCGGTTAAAAATGTAGGGTTAGTAAACAGATATCAGATGTAAAATTAGAAATAATTTTATAAAATTGAAAGACAATCCATTACAAATGATTTTTTTTTAAAAAAAGAAGTATTCTTCTGTAGTATTGTAACCCAAATATTGTAGCCTCTATCACTACCTGAAGAACTAGGATGTGAAACTGACTAGTCTATGTTCATTATGCCAACTGAGAGACATGGACAAAGTAAATAAACAGAACAGCAAGAAGCAAATAATACATTGAGGATTTGATAAATATTTATTTATTTAAATTTAAATAATAGTAAGTGCATATGCAAAAAGTTCTAAGTCCTTTACATTTCATTAGACTTACAGTTGCAAACGATAATCATCTAGCAGGAGCAAAAAACAAAACAAACAAACCCCAACAAAACCATATACAAATAATGAATTAGTCAGTCAATAAATCAAAGCACCAAAGCAGTTCTTTAGCCTTAATGCTACCTCAAACCAAATTTTCAGCTAAATGGCTTTTGACGATCAGATTCAGACTGTGTAAGACCAAATACATACCTGTTAACACTACATCTGCCGTTGTGTTTAAATGTGATTTTAAAACTGGTTGTGTCCTTTTAAACATAACACATCTTAACAAATTGCAAAATAAAGCAGCTCTGAAGACCAAACTACCTAGTACATCAAAGCCTAAAACTTTAAAAGTGGTCACAACCACTGAAGCTGCAGTATGTCATAATTTCCTAACTGCAGGATGTCCACAGGAAAGCCATTTCACCCAGACTGCTCAGTAAGCCTATTAATATTTATCTTTTGCTTTGCAGATAGAAACTCACCTTGAAACTAAATAGTTTTAGAATAATGTTAAGCGTTCATGTATTAAACAAACTTTTTCATGCATAAACAAATATAAATGGACAAGAAAAGAATGGATAGTGATGGGCAAGGACATTTATCAAGGAGCTAAGAGTCGAACTCTTGTCCTTCAGCTTCAAAAACACACATCTCTACCACTAGAGCTAAAAGAATGCTATAAATGAGCCTACTCAGGCAAGTCAGCAGCTCCCATTGACATCAGTGGGGCAGGTTCAGATTCAGAGCTGGTATAGTGGCAGGTCCACAATGTTCTCTAAGAGCACTGGTGGACTACAACCGACACTCCTTCATATACACAAGACCAATACTTTATTTACTTCTCCAAGTTGGACAATGCTCATTCCTTGCTCCTCCCCTTCGGATCCAGTAGTTGGATGCTAATCTGCAATGAATCCACATGTTGTAGTAAACAGGTACCACAAACAGAGCTCAAAAAGCAACAAACCCATAGGCTACTCCCCCTCAATTCAAGTGTAAAACTAGTTGGCCCCTTCTGAGTGGGCAAGCTGAGAGGGCAATATTGCACACTCACACATGCACAGATCAATTACATTACCCAGGGTGAGCAGGATGACCATGAAAAGGGAAAATGTAGCCTTCCCACAGAGGATAGCAAGCCCGAATAAATAGCCTGTGAGCTCCTGTGTCTCGCCCCCATTGTACTGATGATGGCAGTTTCAATATTCAAAAATGTTTGAATTCCTTGTTCCTAAGTTAGGAATTAATAAGACAACCTGCCAGCAAGCAACAACACTGGCAGAAGTTGGGCTGTTTATGTGCCATAGATGGGGCCTCCACAAACACCAGGAGTACACAGCACACAATGATGATTAAAAAAATTATAATTCTTTGGGGGTTACATATTTAGTAACTGAAGTTATTAATGTGGGTTCTGTACTGTGAAACCAAATATGAATTTCATTAAAATATCCAACAAGCATTTGTGTAGCTCCAGAAAGAAAAGCATTTGGTTTTCGATTTCCCTTCTTCTGCCCCCATCCCTTGAATCCCCTCAGGCCAACATCCTTTTCCTGTTCAAACTGAAATGAAGCTTTTCCAAGAAATGAATATGTTTAATAAAGATTAAGGCTGAGATTTTCAAAAGACCCTAAGGGAATTAGGTGCTCAACACAGATTGTTTTCAATGGGATTTGAGCAATATATTATTCCTATCCTAAATAGATTAATGGCTGAAATTTCAAACGATCTGTTGTTAAGGATAATCTGTATTTTACCATAGCTAAAAGCAAGGTTAAATTATCCTCATACTGTTTTCCTCAAAGACTCTTTTTTCCTTCTCATATCCACAAACACTAAGAACTAGTGGCATTTCTTTGCCTAAGCTCAATTAAAACCTACAGCAGAACCTCAGAATTATGAATACCAGAGACATGAACTGATAAGCCAAGCACACACCTCCTTTAGAACTGGAAGTACACAATCATGCAGCAGTAGAGGCAGAAAAAAAAATAGATAAATACAGAACAGTTCTGTGTTAAACGTAAACTACTTAAAAATAAAGGAAGAGTTTAAAAAAATTTACAAGGTAAGGAAACTGTTTCTGTGCTTATTTCATTTAAATTAAGATGGTTAAAAGCAGCATTTTTATTCTGCATAGTAAAGTTTCAAATCTGTATTAAGTCAATATTGAGTTGTTAGCTTTTGAAAGAACTACAGTATTTTGTTCAGAATTACAAATATTTCAGAGTTACGAACAAACTCGGTTCCTGAGGTGTTCTTAACTCTGAGGTTCTACTGTAGCTGCCAAATGGAATCTATAAGAATCAGAGGAAAATTTTCTAGTGGAATTTCCACTAAGACTTTTCACCTGTGAAGCCACTTTTAGTTTCATCCAGTAATCACAGGGGAAGGACACCAGCAATACCAATTTCCACTAATGAACTCCTTCTGCTGTTCTCTTCATTACTCCAGTTTCCCACACTAGAGTAAAAAACAGTGTCAATTGCAAGATTTTCCATGGTTTTAAGGCCAGATCATCTAGTATGGCCTCCTGCATAACACAGGCCATGGGATTTCCCCCGGTGGTTCCTGCATATAGACTGACAATTCGTGTTTGAACTAGAGAGTATTTTTAGAAAAGTATATGCATGCCTCTATTGAAGAGGGACACTGGAGGGACTCACACCTTTCACTTCCCTCCGATGCTTTCAACTCTGAGACATTTTTGGAAGGACTATGTATATTTTCTCTCAAATTACCCTATTTATAGTTCTCCAGTGTTTCTACGGATATGTCTACATGGCAGCTGGGAGCATGCTCCGGAACCAGGTATACAGATGTGTATGTACTCAGTGGGTCCAGGCAAGTTCTCCAGTGTTTGTACTCAGGGGGTATGTACTCAGTGTATGTACTCAGGGGGTACTCAGTGTACTAGGGCTACTCAGTGTATGTACTCAGAGGGTATGTACTCAGTGGGTCCAGTTATAGTTCTCCAGTGTTTCTATGGGTATGTCTACATGGCAGCTGGGAGCATGCTCCGGAACCAGGTAAACAGATGTGTATGTACTCAGGGGAACCAGGCAAGTTTGTACTAGCCTGAGCTGCTGCCTGTGCTACTTTGGTTACACTGCTACTTTTAGCATGCTTGTTCAAGTGCAGCTAGCAAGTGTCTATTTACCTGCACTGAGAAGCATGCTTTCAGCTGCAGCATTCATACAGGATCCTAAGGGTACATGTGTTAAGTTTGCAAATATTTTGTCAATAACTTCTCACACTGACAAAAGGAAAAAAAAAACTTGAACATAGGTAGATGCGACACCTACATCTCACTACAGCCAAGATATGTTTTCTATCGTTAAGGTAAAAAATGATGTGCAATATTTGAGACTCAGCTGTGATAGGGTGAATTATGGTAAAAATGGTACAATTTAATAAAGAGGCTTGAGGGGGATCTTCTGTTATTTTCATGGCTTTGATGGCTGAAACAAACAACAAATTGGTTTTATAGGTCGGATTTTCAAAAGAACTCAGTGTTGATTCAGCTCCCATTGAAGTCTACAAGCGGTTAGGCCAGGGCTTGCTAAGCATTTCTGAAAACCCTAATTTCCAATCACCATCATTATTTTAACTGAAAGAAAATTTAAATAAGGGGAGGAGGTCTAAGTGGGTTCCTCCAAGAGATCTGTACTGGGACTTGTGCTGTTCAACATATTCATTCATTAATAATCTGGAAAAGGAGGTGAACAATGCAATGGCAAAGTCTGAAGATTTGTACAAAATTAATAAAGATAGTTAAATCCAAAGAAGAGTATAAGGAGTTACAGAGGGATCTCACAAAACTGGGTAATGGCCAGTGAAATTCAATGATAAGTTCAAAGTAAAGCACACTGGAAAAATAATCCCAATTACACATATACAATAATGGGTTCTAAATTAGTTATTTACCACCCAAGAAAGAGTTCTTGGAGACATCATAGATAGTTCTCTTAAAACATCCACTCAGTGCCAGCAGGGGGTCAAAAAGGCTAACAATATGTTAGAAATTATTAGAAAAAGGATAGAAAATAAAATAGAAAATATCGTAATGCCACTATATAAATTCATGGTATACCCATACCTTGTATACTGTGTCCACTTCTGGTCACCTCATCTCAAAAAGGATATAGTGGAATTGGAAAAGGTTCCGAGAAGAGCAACAAAGATAATCAAGGATATGGAATGGATTTAGGGTGACCAGACAGCAAGTGTGAAAAATCAGGACTGCGGTGGAGGATAATAGGAGCCTATATAAGAAAAAGACCCCAAAATTGGGACTGTCCCTATAAAATCAGGACATCTGGTCACCCTAAGTGGATTCCATATGAGGAAAGACTATGAAGTTTAGGGCTGTTCATTTTAGAAAAGCGATAACTAAGGGGGTATACAATAGAGGTCTATAAAATCATGAATGGTGTGGAAAGAAATTATTAGAGAAGTGTTATTTACTCTTTTCCACAACTCAAAAAAATGGGACACCTGATGAAATTAATTGGCAGCACACTTAATACAAAAAAGAGGAAGCACTTCTTCACACAATGCACAAAGAACCTATGGAACTCATTGCCATGGGATGTTGGGAAGGCCAAAAGTATAAATGGGTTAAAAAAAGACCTGGATAAGGTCATGGAGGATAGGTCCATCAATGGCTATTAGCAAAGATGGTCAGGGATGCATCTTCATGCTTGAGGCAATCCCAAACCTCTGACTATGATAAGCTGGGAGTGGAGGACAGATGGAGGATTACTTCATAATTGCTCTGTTCTGCACACTCCCCCTGAAGCTCTGATGTAAGCTGCTGTCAGAGGACAGGATACTGGGCAAGATGGACCATTGTCTGATCCAGTATGAGAGCTTTTATGTTCTTATGAAGTAAAGCTCACATCCATAGAGAGGAAGTGTTCTCTAATGATTAGGGCATTGGCTTAGTACTTTGCAGGCCTAGAACCAATTTCCTGTTTCACCATAGATTTCCTGGGTGATTACGGACAAGTCACTTAGGCCATGTCAACATTAGAGACCTCACAGTGGCACAGCTGTAGCAATGACCATTGACCTTTTAAGGTCCCTTCCAGGTCCATGAGATAAGTATATCTCCATATATTATTTATTATTATTATTATTTATGTAATGCAGCTGTGCCACTGTCAGACCTCCCTTGTAGCTGCTCTATGCCAATGGGAGAGTGCTCTCCCATTAACATAATTAAACCACCACCAATGAGCAGCAGTAGTTATGTCAGTGGGAAAGCGTCTCCTTCTGACACAGCGCTGTCCACACTGGTGCTGCTGCTGATATAACTTATGACACCCAGGGTGTGTGTGGGGGGTAATTTTTCACTCCGAACAACATAAGTTATACCAACAAAAGTGCTAGTGTAGACATAAACTTAGTCTCTCTGTGCTTCATTTCCCCCATCTTGTTTCCAAAATGCAAATTTTTTCACAGGAAGAGGAGAAAGAGACAAAAACCCTTCAGCCCTTGGAGAGCAGAGGTGCCCAATTTCTGGCACTCTGGAAGGCTTTTGTCAATTTCATTTTCTGCCTACAAAGGGAAAGTGAATTTGAAAAGAGCCTTCCGGGGGGGAATAGCAGAGCGGTGATTTTGATGCTCTGAGTGGGAAATTTGATTTTGCTCTTTTTGAGCCTCAAACGCATTCCGATGGAAAATTCCCAACCAGCTCTAATTCTTCCAGTATTCCGGCAACAGATTTCTCCAGAGACTCTTCTGGCAATCAAATTATTATTGTCATTAATTTGCATTCCAATTGCATAAAAAGGCCTCAACCAAGATCAGAACCCTATTGTGATGAGGCACTGTACAAACACATAGCAAGAGACAGTCCCTGCCCTGAAGAGCTGACAGTCTAAATAGATCAAACAGACAAAGCACAGAAAGGGCAGCTGAGGCACTGAGAAGTGAAGCAACTTGCCCCCAGTGATATAGCAGATTGATGATACAGCCAGAAAAAGGGTCTATGTCTCCCCACTCCCTGTCCAGTGTTCTCTCCATTGGACCAGACTGCCTCTCACACTGCCTAACTAGTGCAATCAGATTCCTTTGGAGTGCACTGGGGCACCTTTCAATACTCAGCTCTGATGTTCTGCAGGGCAAGATCCATTTCTTCATACTTTGGTGGAAGAACTTCTCTCACTGTGTGTAGAATCAGTTCTGTTGATCCCTGCTATTCCTGATTTACACACAGCATGCTGCTGTTGCTAGCATTAAGTGCCCTGATCTGGTCTCTCCATTCCCAGGAGTCAGTCAGCTGAAATAAGCATGAAAGTTAGAAAGTAGCCTAGAAGCAGCTGTGGGATACATTTGCTTTTTATTTAAATGCTTTCATTAAACATTTCACTTAAGTAAACAAATTGGGAACCATGCTGTGATTCTGCAGCTGAGCGGTGTGATTACTTATTTAAAATAAATGAATGTCAATTTCTTGAGTGCAACACATTCTGCAAACTTTGGGGCTGCCCCACCTTGAATGAGATACCGATGGATTTCAACAGAGCATGTACATTCATCTGCGGGGCTGGACACATGCTGTTTTAATTGGATTACATTGCTTTCCATGGACATACAGAATCTGTGTTCTAAAGTTTTACATCTGACTCAGAGGGGAAGTATTGATAATGGCTATGGCAGCAGATTGCAAATGGCATTGAATCTTACACATTAAGATTAAGCCCTAGGACATATTGCCACTTATTGTTTTATATGTCGATTACATAGTATTATTACTAAGCACATGGTTTTGCATTCTGAGTAGATTTAATTTAAGAGATGAAAACTTGCTTTTTGTCACTGCAGCTAAATACATGGACAATATTTAAGGAGAAATGTGTTAGGTCCTTTGTCCCAGTGGTTTCTTTAGCACCTATAACTAGTATATATGGTATGTACAGGTAAACTAGATCTCTACAGTGAGATTCACGGTAGATTTCATAAAGTTTTCTGCTCTTCTCCTTTCTTCGGATTCTAGGTACTCTTCTGTTTTTCGTTTTTTGTTGTTATTTTTTTGAAGCAATGGAGCTGTTCAGCATTAGGTAGAAGGAAAGAAAAAGAAATGTGGGGCAGAGGAGATAAAGAGGAATCACTAAGTCCATGTGAGGAAACCCTGCCAAAGCGCTGATTATATTCAAAGGAAAAGGGGCAGAGAAACAGGGAAGAAGAGAAGAGAAGAGTATCAGGAGTGGCAATCAGATGGAAGAATGACATGAAAAAATAGCACAAAGGAAGACTTTATTTCTTGCCAATTATTATACTGACATTTAATTTAATTTTGAAGTTTCATAAAACTCTCTTGAAGCTCATTACTATCCATTATTGGCATAGTACGACATCCTAAAACACACTGATAGTTTCCGGTTACAGTTATGTAGTTATCCTTTTTCAAAGACAATTGTTCTTGAATCTCAGTTCTTACCAAAATCAAGAAATCTGTTACAGAGTTTCTAAATTGCTTGCAGATGAATCTGAGTAACCAACCTTAAACAAATGGGGAAGTCAATATTTATAGAGGCAGAAAGATGGAAGAGATGATAATAAAAGGAATAGTACTGTTTGTGGAAAACCATTGGGCTGGATTCTTAGCTGGTGTAAAGCAGCATAGTTCCACTGAACAAACTAACCAGGAAGCGCTGGATTTTACATCTCTTGATGTCTTCATAACAAGACCGGATATGAAGACATCAAGAGATGTAAAATCCATTTCTGGAAGATATGCTTTAGTCAATCACAAGTTATTGGGCTCAACATAGGGGCAACTGGGTGACATTTAATGACCTGCGATATACAAGAGGTCAGACTAGATGATCTGAAGGTCCCTTCTGGACTTAACTTCTATGCATTTGTGCTGATTTAAGTTAGCTGTATATCTGGCCTAGAAACTCCAACCTAGAAAGGGAAGGCTTGTTAGAGAGGAATATTTCCCCATTTTTCAGTCCGAGAATTACTCTGAAAGCATAACACAATAGTAGTTGAAGTCACAGGCAATAAACTTCCAAGATTTCATGTTACTTGGGTATGACATTCAGCCATTTTCCTAGCAGCCATCAATGAAAACTGTCTCTAAGGTTTCATTTTTAAGAAGTTACAAATGGGAGGATTGAGGCAAAATATATCTAAAAAAGATGTAAAATTAAAATTTAACTCAATGAAGCCCTAAATTAAACCTAAATTTTATTAGACATGGTTTTTTATTTGGAAGAGCCATTGTGGGAAAGTTTATAGCTTACCATACTTTGTAAAGAGCTTCACCATTACTGTTAATTTTCACTTGAGCATCACAATTTGGCAAACAATCCTCTAAGAACTGTGTGCTATCGACCATCTAGCTTGCACCTTGCAGATATAAACAGCACTGCTGTATATCTACCACAGATATTCTTCTCGCCCTTTTGATTTCACCTGGTGCTGAAGCAATCTATTACAAAATATCAATGTGCACAATCATTTGTCATTCTAAGGCACACCAAAAGGATTCCAATTTTTAAAGTCTTACATAAGATTAAGAATATAAGAACCGGCCATACTGGGTCAGACCAAAGATCCAGCTAGCCCTGTATTTGTCTTCTGCCAGAAGCCAATGCCAGGGGTTTTAGAGGGAATGAACAGAACAGTCGCCCATTCCCAGCTTCTGGCAAACAGAGGCTAGGGACACCATCTCTGCCCATCCTGGCTAATAGCCATTGATGGACCTATCCATCATTAATTTCTCTAGTTCTTCTATGAATCCTGTTATAGTCTTGGCCTTCACAACATTCTCTGGCAAAGACAACAACAGGTTGACTGTGCATTGTGTGAAGACTTGGAGGCTCCATGTTGTACATGTCTGCAGCAGCCCCAATTCTCTTCACAAACCCTTGTCCATACCTCAGATATGCCCATATCTAATCTACTGTCTTATTGCATCATTGACCCCCACTTTTATTCCATCAATAATGCAACCCTTATCAATCCTTTTGTCTGCTTCTCCCACAAGCACCTCTGCACCTTCTCCCATGACACTCACTTATGCTTGGGAAGAACTTCTAACCAAAACTGGCAAAGCCACAATATTATCCCCTTTTAAATCATCCCATAAAACCTGCCTATGATGAGATGACCACAAATCTAGCAGTGGTTAGGTTTCTGGGTTCCAGGAACTACTGAGACCTTACAGAACTAGTCCATTCCAATACATCTATCTCACATGTATCATAAATTCCTGAGTTGCACCTTTTACCACTGCACTGGACCTACCTCTACTGTTCTCTTGTTATTCATTTGTCAGTGAATATATTTCTTGTGTATTTTGTAAATCCTAAACAGTGTTATCTATTGCAGTGACAATCTTTGTGTTATTTGTACTGTGCCTTGTACATTAGGGTCCTAATCCCTCTTTGGGGTCACTACACATGACTGGGCTAGAAATAATTAGTTGTAATATTGCTCCTTCAGCTGAGGCTGAGAAGTTTGGAACTCTTCTTACATCAAGGGAATCCAGGGTGAGTTAGTTATACAGCAGTGCAACACAGCTACAGAAGGATTTAGGAGCATGGCCTTAAATTCTCCACAAAATATTTGTGCATGTAAGAATCTTTTCTAATAGTGTTGAAAAAAGGCAGTGCATCCTGGGAGATGTAGTCTAGCCAGGGAGCCTGGCCCATAACAGAACATCGGTCATGAAGCACCCAAACGCCAAGTCCCATGAAGCACCATGATGATGATGCCCAGCTGACCCAAATCTTTGACATTTCCAAATCAAAAATTTTCCGAACTTTTCAATCCATGAAAACATGAAAAGTTTTGGTATTTTGACTTTTCTTCATGATTTGGGATAAAAACGAATGTTGACATATTAAAATTTCCCACAGGGGCAGAAATTCTATATTTTAAATTAGCTCTACCCAGCATCTCCACAGAGTAGTGGGTCAGTGGTTAGGAGATGAGAGAAGAGAGTGCTGGGGCATAGACAGACAGCTCTTTACATCATGTCTCCCCCAACCCAAAAACCCAGCAGATAGCACCATGGAAATTAATTTTGCTTCTTCTAGCATCAAATTTATTCACTGAACCATTAGCCTGCTCCATGAGGGAGTAACTGCAGAACCAAGGCAACATGGCACCTGCTGTATTGCCAACATCAAATATTCAAAAGTCATGAGCTAGGACTCCCAAAATCAGGAGGTTTTTTTAAATAAATGTTGGGATTCATTACTTTATCTTCTGATTTTTGAGCATTTAGGTTGTGCTGGAGTCACCTTTTTCAGTTTTTCCTCTATGATCACAAGGGCTAGAGAGACTTACTTTTTTTTCTTAAATGAACATTGAGATTCTCTCAACTCTCGTACCTGTGGTGGAGGAAAACCACCAAATGCTGCCGACTCACGATAAAGCTGTGAGGGTTGTACTCTCTCCGCAATGAAGCTGACTGGGAGAGGGAAGCTGGGCAGCACCATGACAGGGCTATTCTTCCACAGGGCCAGAGTTTCTCTCCTCATGGATCTGCATGTGGTTTGGAGGCTAGATTCCCTACCTTTCCTGCAGCTCCTAGGGGGAACATTAAGAGGGAAATCCACAAGGGAAACCTCCTGGCCCTTCACTTCCCATCCTGCAGTTTTTATCACCACAGATTTTATTCTAGTTTATGATTTCTGTGTTAATGGTTTGGAATCCTCTGAGAATGAAAAGTGCTAAGCACTTAATTTTCCCATCACAGATCTAAGAGTAAATGTTAGTGGCAATGCAGAATCTATAGTCTTTTCAAAGATTTTGTATATGTTTTATTTGTTCCTTCATAAATACTTTTCAGAATATTTATGTGCAGTTAAGTATCTGGTAGATATGAAGATGTTTTATGACTGAAAGACTGAAAGACTCTGTGGTACAGGGACTCGATTCATAATATAATAAATACCTTGGGTCTGAGCCTCAGCAGGAGGAAATTAGCTTCAACAGATGAAATCCTGGCCCCACTGAAATAAATGGGAATTTCTCCATTAACTTCAGTGGTGCCAGAATTTCACTCTATGACCTCAATGGAATTACACTGATTTACTCTAGCTCGGGATCAGGCCCCTTTCTTTTGTGACCCCAGATTTATCAATCTCATTTTGATCTGAAATGCTCAGAGTTGTTTCCTTGCGTCTGAGTTCTCCTGACTGTATGAAAGTGTTAGGTGTCCTGCAAATGGAAAAATCATTTGAAGTGCCTTCCCTGCTGGGCTTTGGCAGAAAAGTCAATACATTTTCTATTCAATTCTAAATAACATTTAATAAACTTCCAAATATTTTAAACAAACAAACAAGCATCCCACTGAGCTAAATAGAGAAGTCTCTCTCTGTTACTTAACTCAATGGGATGGTTCAAAACATTTATTGAAAGGCTCTCACCTCTAATAAATTCAACAGGGTTTAGAGTAATTTCTATAGAAGATTAATATGTTTCTGCAGAACCCTTTTTGTTCCAGTCCTATTAAATTCTATAAGAAAACTCTTCACCTTATAGTGTTTAAAATGTATCTATGATACAATACATACCAGAAAAGGGTATTACGTTGCAGCTATTTGTGCCTATTTTTTTTCAAAGCCAAAAAGGAGTTTGAAGATTCTGTCGTTTTTGTCTTTCCCCAGGCCTTTAGCCATCATAGTACAATGGGTAGGTTGAAACAAAATAGCCCACCAGCAGCCTGGCCATGAAACAGTCCCACAGGTTGTTTTAGACCTGGCCCAGATATCACTCTTAAGAGCCAGCCAAGAGAATGTGCTAACTCATTTTCCAACTGCTGGAAAATGTAATTCCAGAGCTGGCATGTGGGTCCTGCCATTGCCAAACTTGCCCTCGAGTTGGCCAGAATAAGAGTCAATAGAGCAAGAAACCAAAGGAGGCTGCCTGTATGCACACCACACTGAAACCTCAGGAGGCAGCCAAGATTACACTGTTATGCTTGGTTATTAATGATTTTTTGCTTGTTTATTTCAAAGCTTTGTGCTGTCAGCTAGTTATTTCAGCACTTGGTACTAAAAGGATTGACCGAATGGAATTTGCCAAGCAAAAATTAATGTATCTGTGCAGAATGCAAACCTGCTGCAAAGAAGTCTGGTCTCCAAACACCATCTCCTGCATTAACTACAGAAAGAAACCCCCTTGACAAAGGGGCAGAGCTACATAGGGAGAACATGGGTTTAAAAAGTCGACTTCTAAGCAACCAGAGCACCTGGAGAACAAAGGCAGCAAACAAGGGAGTTTTACGATGAAGCTGAGAGATGGAGCATGAAAGCCAGATATACCTCAAATTGTCTAAACTTAGGCCAACAAACACCCCCACCGAAAAACTAGCAAACAAAATAAAAACAAAAACAAAAAGCTGCAAGAGTGAAAATAATGCAGGCAGAATTCCAGCAGCCGAGTGGAGGCTCTCCAATACATTGCACTGAATGCAGCATGTATGATTACCTGCTCTGTGGGCAGATGGCATTTGTGTGCATTGTGTTCATGGTGATCAGAGACTGAGAACAGACTCTTGAGGCCTGAGTGGCTGGACTGGGGAGCTAAGGGATACAGAGAGCTACATAAATGAGACTTTCTTAGACACAGTAGAGTGCTCCCACCCTCAATGTGACAGCCTCTGTGCTTCTGAGTGGGATGAAAGTTTCAGGGAAGGAGAACATCAAACTGAACTGGAGGGAAATGATCCCCATAGTTGGGACCCTCCTTCTAGATGATGTCATGGTACCCTTTTACACTGAGGATACCGCTCTGGAGGAGGAGGCCCCAGTTATTAGGAAGAGACAGATCATAAGTGATGGGGGGATTCAATTATTAGAAACATAACTGGTTTCAGAGTAGCAGCCGTGTTAGTCTGTATCCGCAAAAAGAACAGGAGTACTTGTGGCACCTTAGAGACTAAAAAATTTATTTGAGCATAAGCTTTTATGGGCTAAAACCTACTTCATCTGATGCATGCAGTGGAAAATAAAGTAGGAAGATTATATATATATATATATATATATATATATATATATATATATATATACACACACACACACACACACACACACACACACAGAGAACATTAAACAATGGGTGTTACCATACACATTCTAACGACAGTGATCAGTTAAGATGAGCTATTGCCAGCAGGAGAGAAAAAAACTTTTTGTAGTGGTAATCAAAATGGTTCATTTGCAGCAGTTGGCAAGAAATTGTGAGGAACAGTGTGTGTGTTTGCGGGGTGGGGGGGGAAATAAACATGCGGAAATAGTTTCACTTTGTGTAATGACCCATCCAGTCCCAGTCTTTATTCAAGCCTAATTTAATAGTGTCCATTTTGCAAATTAATTCCAAATCAGCAGTCTCTCATTGGAGTCTGTTTTTGAAGTTTTTTTGTTGTAATAACTGGGTTTGTAGTGACCGAGTGAACCGCATAGGATGACCAGTTAGTGGGAAAAACTGGGATTTTTTTTCCGGGGATGAGGGAGGTAGGGAAGCTGCATATATGTTTAAAAAAATGAAAATAGAATCTGCACATAGGCCTACATTGTACTGTACATCACACAGCTCTCCATTTTCAGCATCAGCAGTCTTGTACTGCTTGGGTGACTTGGCCATGCACATAACGTCCTTCCCACCGATTAAACGAGTGCAGAACTCCTTGCAGCTCATGCTGAAGTTCATTTGTACTGGCGTTTCAGACCACACCAGCTCAGTCTTGCTTCAATTCCTCACGTCAGTCCACACACCCACCATAATTGAAAATGCGTGCTCTGTATAAGCATTGCAGACTGGTATACTGAGCATGAATGAAACCAGCTTCTTCATGTTAGGAAGATTAGCATCATCTCACTTACTGCTGAGCACCTGATCCCAGAGTTCCCTCAACAGTTTTTTTCTCCCCAGCTCCAAGCTCTTGATGATTTCTCAGACAGTGTAAAGCTCATTGTAGAGTTCCTCCAGTACTGTGGAGATTCGTTGTTAAGCTGCAGGCAGATCCCCGAATTGCAGCTCCTTCTCTCTGCTGATACTAAAGCACTGAATGTTATACAAGTAGCCACATATGGAAACAAACCATTTCTCCAGATACTTGACAGAAACATCATAAAATTCGATAAAGTCCCTGCCAAGGGCTTCTGAAGACAAAGGAGTCATTCCAGTGAATGCATTCTCAACTTCAGTGCCAAAGAATTGGTCGTGTTTTCATTGCTGTAGCTTCGTTATGGCTTACACTGCACATGCAGTCACACTAGTGTTCTCCAGGCAGAGCACAGTATTGCTGAACACTTTAAATACATTCTGTAGAGAATAGAAGTGACTCTCAACCCTGCTAGTTTCCTGGCCTCCTTCACTATGCTCACTCTCAGCAAACAGAGGCCACAAACTCCGTGGACATTCATCACTGCCCAGAGAAACAAAGTAGCTCTTGACAGCTTGCCAAGTATTAACCAATCTGTTTACAGCTGGGGAAAGACTCAACTAACATGTTGAGATGTGATGTAGCAAAGCAGCAAACTCAATGGCCACAAACTCAGACATGTCCTTCATCATGGCCACTCTTAGCTCTGTCTACGCTATACACCTTTTAGTGACACAGCTGTGTCACTACAGCTGTGCAGCTAAAAGATTCGCAGTGTAGCTGCTCTTTGTTGGAAGGAGAGAACTCTCCTGCTGACAAAGCACAGTTCACACTAGCGCTTTTTATCGGTAAAAATTTTTGTCACGGGGGGGTGTTTTTTCACACCCCGAATGACAAAATTTTACCCACAAAAGTCCAGTGTAGACTTCCTGAATGCGGGAGGCTACCTAGTGACAGATGATGTGGCAAAAGTTGAAGTACTCAGTGCTTTTTTTGCCTCAGTCTTCACAGACAAAGTCAGCTCCCAGACTACTGCATTGGGCAGCACAGTACAGTAACTCCTCACTTAAAGTCCTCCCGTTGAACGTTGTTTCCAAGTTGCGTCGCTGCTCCATTAGGGAACATACTTGTTTAAAGTTGTGCAATGCTCCCTTATAATGTTGTTTGAGGCAGCAAAAACCCTAGAGCCGGCCCTGACCTGGACTTTCAGAAAGCCTTTGACAAGGTCCTTCACCAAAGGATCTTAAGCAGAGGAAGCAATAATGGAATAGGAGGGATGGTCCTCTCATGGATCAGTAACTGATAAAAAAGACAGGAAACAAAGGGCAGGAATAAATGGTCAGTTTTCACAGTGGACAGAGATAAATAGCAGGCTTCCCCAAGGATCTGTACTGGGACCCCAGTGCTGCTCAACACACTCTTAAGTGATCTGGAAAAAAGGGTAAACAGAGAGGTGGCAAACGGTGCAGATGATACAAAATTACTCAAGATAGTCTGCCTTGGACTTAACTGCAAAGAGATACAAAGGGATCTCACAAACCTGGGTGACTGGGCAACAAAATGGCAGATTAAACTTTATGTTGATAAATGCAAAGTAATGCACAATGGAACACATAATCCCATAATGTTGGAGTCTAAATTAACTGTTACCACTCAAGAAAGATATATTGGAGTCACTGTGGATAGTTCTCTGAAAACATCCACTCAATGTGCTGCAATAGTAAAAAAAGCTTACATAATGTTAGGAACCATTAGGAAAGGGATAGATAATAACACAGAAAATATCATAATGACACTATATAATCAGCAAAGAATCCTTTGGCACCTTATAGACTAACAGATGTTTTGGAGCATGAGCTTTCATGGGTGAATACCCACTTCATCAGATGCATGTAGTGGAAATTTCCAGGGGCAGGTATATATATGAAAGCAAGCTAGAGTTAATGAGGTTAGTTCAATCAGGGAGGATGAGGCCCTGTTCTAGCAGTTGAGGTGTGAAAACCAAGGTTTTGTAGTTGGCAAGCCATTCACAGTCTTTGTTTAATCCTGAGCTGATGGTGTCAAATTTGCAGATGAACTGAAGCTCAGCAGTTTCTCTTTGAAGTCTGGTCTTGAAGTTTTTTTGCTGCAGGATGGCCACCTTAAGATCTGCTATAGTGTGGCCAGGGAGGCTGAAGTGTTCTCCTACAGGTTTTTGTATATTGCCATTCCTAATATCTGATTTGTGTCCCTTTATCCTTTTCTCTAGAGACTGTCCAGTTTGGCCGATGTACACAGCAGAGGCGCATTGCTGGCATATATTACATTGGTGGACGTGAAGGTGAATGAACCGGTGATAGTGTGGCTGATCTGGTTAGATCCTGTGATGGTGTCGCTGGTGTACATACGTAGGCAGAGTTGGCATCGAGGTTTGTTGCATGGATTGGTTCCTGAGCTAGAATTCCTATGGTGCAGTGTGCAGTTACTGGTGAGGATATGTTTCAGGTTGGCAGGTTGTCTGTGGGCGAGGACTGGCCTGCCACCCAAGGCCAGTGAAAGTGTGGGATCATTGCCCAGGATGGGTTAGAGATCCCTGATGATGCATTGGAGGGGTTTTACCTGGGGACTGTATGTGATGGCCAACGGAGTCCTGTTGGTTTCTTTCTTGGGTTTGTCTTGTAGTAGGAGGCTTCTGGGTACACATCTGGCTCTGTTGATCTGTTTCCTTATTTCCTTGTAAGGGTACTGTAGTTTTGTGAATGCTTGGTGGAGATTTTGTAGGTGTTGGTCTCTGTCTGAGGGGTTAGAGCAGATGCGGTTATACCTCAGTGCTTGGCTGTAGACAATGGATCGTTTGATGTGCCTGGGATGGAAGCTAGAGGCATGAAGGTAGGCATAGCGGTCGGTAGGTTTTCGGTATAGGGTGGTGTTAAAGTGACCATCACTTATTTGCACCGTGGTGTCTAGGAAGTGGACCTTCCGTGTAGATTGGTCCAGGCTGAGGTTGATGGTGGGGTGGAAACTGTTGAAATCGTGGTGGAATTTTTCCAGAGTCCCCTTCCCATGAGACCAGATGATGAAGATGTCATCAATGTAGCGTAGGTAGAGAAGAGGCGTGAGTGGACGAGAGCTGAGGAAGCATTCCAGATTGGCCATATAAATATTCGCATATTGTGGGGCCATGCGGGTGCCCATAGCGATGCCACTGATCTGGAGATATATACTGTCATCAAATTTGAAATAGTTGTGTGTGAGGATAAAGGCACAGAGCTCAGCAGCCAATTGTGCTGTGGCATCATCAGGGATACTGTTCCTGACAGCTTGTATTCCATCTGTGTGTGTGGGATGTTTGTGTAGAGAGCCTCTACATCCATGGTGTCTAGGATGGTGTTTTCTGGAAGGTCACCAATGCATTGTAGTTTCCTCAGGAAATCAGTGGTGTCACGGAGATAGCTGGGAGTGCTGATGGCATAGGGTCTGAGTAGAGAGTCTACATATCCAGACGGTCCTTCAGTGAGAGTGCCAATGCCCAAGATGATGGGGCGTCCAGGATTTCCGGGTTTGTGGATCTTAGGTAGTAGATAGAATAACCCTGGTTGAGGCTCTAAGGGTATGTTGATTTGTTCCGGTATTAGTGTAGGGAGTGTCCTGAGTAGTTGGTGCAGTTTCTTAGTGTATTCCTCAGTGGGATCTGAGGGAAGTGGCTGTAGAATCTGGTATTGGAGAGTTGTCTGGCAGCCTCCTTTTGTTAGTCAGACCTGTTCATGATGACAACAGCACCTCCTTTATCCATCTCTTTGATGATAATGTCAGGGTGGTTTCGGAGGCTGTGGATGGCATTGCGTTCTGCACGACTTAGGTTATGAGGCAAGCGATGTTGTTTTCCCACAATTTCTGCCTGTGCACGTCAGTGGAAGCATTCAATGTATAGGTTCAGACTGTCATTTCAACCCTCAGGAGTAGTCCATGTGGAGTTCTTCTTCTTGTGCTGTTGGTGGGAGGGTACCTGTGTATCAGTGCGCTGTTCAGTGTTGTCCTGAAAGTATTCTTTGAGTCGGAGATGGCGAAAATAGGTTTCCAGATCGCCGCAGAACTGTATCATGTTGGTGGGGGTGGCAGGGCAGAAAGAGAGTCCCCGAGATAGGACAGACTTTTCTTCTGGGCTGAGTTGTAGTTGGATAGATTGATGATGTTGCTGGGTGGGTTAGGGGTACCATGGTTGTGGCTCCATGTGGCAGGTAGGAGTTTAGACAGCTTACAGTCCTTTTTCCTTTGTAGAGAGGTGAAGTGAGTAATGTAGATCTCATGTCTTATTTTAGTGAAGTCCGTTTGTATGGAAGTTTGGTTATTAATGAGAGTCTCCAGGTTGGAGAGCTCTTTTTTGATGTTTTCCTGTTTGCTGTATAGGATGCTGATCAGGTGGTTCCTCAGTTTCTTTGATAGAGTATGGCATAATATCTCACTGTGGTCTGTGTAGTATGTAGATAGCAGTGGATTTTTTACCTTTAGTCCATTTGGTATGATGTCCATCCATTTGCATTTGGAAAGGAAGATGATATCTGTCGGTATTTGTGCAAGTTTCTTCATGAGGTTGATGGATTTCCACTCCATACAGCTAAATGCAGTGCCTTGCATGGTGTCAAGTATCAGAGGGGTAGCCGTGTTAGTCTGGATCTGTAAAAGCAGCAAAGAATCCTGTGGCACCTTATAGACTAACAGACATTTTGGACCACGAGCTTTCATGGGTGAATATCCACTTTGTCAGATGCATGTAGTGGAAATTTCCAGGGGCAAGTATACATATGCAAGCAAGCTAGAGATAATGAGGTTAGTTCAATCAGGGAGCATGAGGCCCTGTTCTAGCAGTTGAGGTGTGAAAACCAAGGGAGGAGAAACTTGTTTTGTAGTTGGCAAGACATTCACAGTCTTTGTTTAATCCTGAGCTGAGCTGTTTAATCCTGAGCTGATGGTGTCAAATTTGCAGATGGCAGATGGTCTCATCTGCAAATTTGACACCATCAGCTCAGGATTAAACAAAGACTGTGAATGACTTGCCAACTACAAAACCAGTTTCTCCTCCCTTGGTTTTCACACCTCAACTGCTAGAACAGGGTCTCATCCTCCCTGATTGAACTAACCTCATTATTTCTAGCTTGCTTGCATATATATACCTGCCCCTGGAAATTTCCACTACATGCATCTGAAGTAGTGGGTATTCACCCATGAAAGCTCATGCTCCAAAACGTCTGTTAGTCTATAAGGTGCCACAGGATTCTTTGCTGCTTTTACAGATCCAGACTAACATGGCTACCCCTCTAATACTTGACACTATATAAGTGTATGGTACGTCCATTCCTTGAATACTGTGTGAAGTTCTGGTTGTCCTGTCTCAAAAAATATATTAGAATTTGAAAAGGTACAGAGAAGAGCAACAAAAATGTTCGGGGCATGGAATGGCTGCTATATGAGGAGAGAGTAAAAGGACTGGGACAGTTCAGCTTAGTTAAGAGATGGCTAAAGGGAGATATGACAGAGATCTATACAATCATGCCTGGTGTGGAGAAAGTGAACAGGGAAGTGTTATTTACCCCTTCTCAGAACACAAGAAGCAGGGGTCATCAGATGAAATTAACAGGCAGCAGGTTTAAAACAAACATAAGTCAACTTGTGGAACTCACTGCCAGTGGATATTGTAAAGGCTAAAAGTATGAAGGGGTTCAATAAGAATTAGATAAGTTCATGATGGATAGGTCCATCAGTGGCTATTAGACAAGATGGTTAGGATGCAACCACATGCTACGGGTGTCCCTAAGCCTCTAACTGGGCAACAGGGAATGTATCACTTGAAATTGCCTTGTTCCACTCATTTGCTCTGAAGCATCTGCAACAGGCCACTGTCAAAAGACAGGATAATGGGGTAGATAGACCATTGGTCTGAAATACTTTGGTCATTTATATGCACTTGTCAAAGGTGATGGAACCTTTGCAGAAATGGGAGGGCCAAGCCAAAGTGCCCCTTCCCTCTGTGGGTGGCTGCTCCAGTGGTGATCCAACTGCCCTCTCTTCTGGCACCACAGCATACCCTGGTGGGAGAAAGGTGTAATTGCCCAGCAGAAGCAATTATTCCACTGGGGGGGAGGGGAGGAAATCTGCAGGAGACATGAATTCTGCACTTGCACAGTGGCACAGAATTTCCCCAGAAGTACATAGTGCATCTTGACCTTAAATGGTGTGATCATGTTTTTCCCACAGCGCATATGTTTCTTTTGTTAAAAGTGCAGGAAGCATGACCCTTTGACCTCTCTGATTCTAGCACCGGTGGCTCTTATGTTCTAACTTCACACTTTGAATCAAACTTCTCCAAAGCTCAGGCAACTCAACTCTAAGAATTGATCTCCACCCCATGTCTGCTTAGTTACAGTTTTATGGGTTATTTTTTAAACCTCTATGTATGTTTATGGCACTATATAAATAACAGTTACATATTAAGCTGCAAAAACTTAAAGTTTATAATGTTATAGCAAGTCAAATATAAAAACATAAGAACTGGCCTTAAGCTGCAATATTCAGATCCAGCTTCAGATTCCTCGGTCTTATTTCAGTGATTTTCAGTCCATGGATATAAAAGAAATGGATCAATTCGTTATTATCTTGCTATTGCATGCAAATGTCTCTCATTTTGCGGAATGCAAGAAACAATATGATGAGAGCCTATAAAATTTGCATAAAAATATTGAGCAATCATATGTCAGTTCTCCTTACTTGAAGACCTGATCTGTGGCCAAACCCTTCAACAGCAGTCTCTCATATACAGACATTCTCTCCACTGATAAAAGTGCCAGATCTGCTTCTAGTTTGTTTTTATTAACATATAACAGTTACTAAACACCAGGGAAGGGAGAAACTATTTAGATGGAGTATTGCTGCAAGAAAATTTGTTGGTTGGGTGTACACTGCTGATAAATTAGGATACAAATTAGTCACGGAAGTTGCAGAAGTCATGGAATCTAGGACTTCCAGAGACCTTCGTGACTGGAGCCCGCGGTGCCTGGGATCCTGCAGCATCTGGCTGCTGCAGGCAGTGGGGCCACTGGCAGCTCCTGGCCGCCGAAGGCAGTGGGAGTGCCGTCCAGTTCCCAGCCTCTGCAGATGGCAGGGGCACCCTGAAGCTCAGAGCTGCTGCAGGCAGCGGGGGTAGTCTGGAGCTCCCAGCCCCCATGGGTGGCAGTGGTGCCCCAGTGTTCCTGGCCCCTGCAAGCAGCAGGGTAGCCCAGAGCTCTGGAGAGCTCAGGCAGTGGGGGTACCCAGAGCTTCCCACCTCCACAGGCAGTAGGTCGCCCAGGAGCTCCTGGCAGCCACAGATGGTGAGGCCCCTGAGAGCCCCAAGTAGTGGGCAGTGGGGGACCCTGCAGCTCTCAGCCATGAGAGCTGGGGGGATCTCAAAGCTCCCCATTTTGTCATGCATATTTTTAGTAAAAGTCACAGATAGGTCATGGGCTTCCATGAATTTTTCTTTATTGCCCATGACCTGTCTTTATTGCCCATGACTTTTACTAAAAATATGTAAGACAAAATTTTATTCTTATTGATAAATGCTTTGAATTCGCGATTGCACATGGTCGTTCAGATAGGACCAAAGGTTAGCTTGCCTTATCCTTGCAAAACACCTACTGACTTTGTTTACAAAACAGCTCATTGTTTGAGTAGTTCGTTGCTGCTCAGCCAATCAGCATACAGGATACTTCAAGTCCTTTGCATTGTTCTACTACTTTGGCTAAAATGCTGCCAAAGTTGCATGGGCATTTTCCCAACACTTCAAATGTCAGATGCTTTGCTGGTGTCAGTCAGCATAGCTGAGCTGAAGATCTGATCTTAGTGTTAGGTTTTCCTTCCTCTTGGAAAGGGTTCCTGTGACAGGGTGCTCTCACCTCTCATAAGTGTTTTCTGTTGGCTGGGTGTGAACCTGCTCTCTCTCTCAGCTTGTGATGCCCCCGTCAGCTGTTGCCCCCATCAGCCCTCTGTCTAAGACACGCAGTCCAAAATGGATGAACTCCTTCCAGGGTAAAAGGTCCAACAGGACCTATCCCTGTGTTCTTGTTAACGACTTTAGCCCTTCTCAGTTCAGACCTCAGCCCCTTCTGGGCTAGCTTTAAGTCTCTGCTCACTCTGGTATAGCGCTGTGTCCCCAGGTCTTTCTCCTTGGATACTCCTTGCCTTTATCAGTTCTTTTTGCCCCGGCTCTCCAGCCAGGTCACTCCTTCAAGTTCGGTCCCCTTCCAGGGTGCAGGGGAGTGTAACAAAGTTCAACAAATGGCTGGCACTCTCTGGAGAGCTTCCCATTCCTGGACTGTTTAAATTTCAGCACTTTGCTTGGGCTCCAAAATGAAACTTGTCTCCTTCTTGGGGCTTTGGCCACTTTGCCAGTGGCCAGTGGGGAGACCCGGATACACCCACTCCAGGTTCCAATTCAGGGACCCTACAAATTGCAGTTATGTGCTGCTTCCTTTAATAGCTGCTGCTGCTGCAATCTCTTGGCTTCTTCCCACTCTATCCCATCACCTTCACCAATTACCTTAGGGTTACCGTCCTTGGGCTCTCTATTCCCTGCTTGAACAGAGTGTTTCCCAGGCCTCCTCGCTTGGAGAGTTTCACAGTTTGCCGGTCCTTCCTGACCCTTCTAGTCCCAGCCAGCAACTCAGCCCCATAGCTCCTTTTATCTGAGCCTGCTGTGTACTGACTGGCTTCTTTCCTGCAGCCTTTCTAGGCAGGCCTGGACAACCTGGCTTCACTGCTCCTTTTCTGGGGTGGAGTGTGGTAGGTCCATGATACCTCTAGCAGGAGGTCTCAAAGGCCCTGCTACAGTGTGTCACAGTTCCCATCATAGAAACAACTGAACAATTGGCTGTCTCCATAGGGAGGTCAAGGATTGAAATACATTGACATTAGAATTGGGTTAAGTTTTTCAAGTTAAACATTTTTTGCCCCCTCCCCCCCAAATATGCAGATTTGGGACATGGAAGCATTTCATTAATTCATGTTGATTTCACCAAATTATTGTGATCAAAATTAAAAAAATCTTAAAAAATCAGAACTTTTTGTTTTGAAATAAAATGAATTTGAAATGAAATGTTTTGATATTTTGAAATGAATTCCTTTTTTTGGAATTCACCAAAAAATTTCAAAAAAATGTTATTTTGGGTCAACGTGCAACAATATTTCCCCCCAATTTTTGTAACAGCCAGTAAACAAAAAAATCAGTTATTCACACAGCTCTAATTGAGAATGAACTCCCCTCCTGCTCCTAAAAGTGGTGCCTTCCATCTCAAGGTTGAAGCATATCAACAAGGCATTACAAAGAAATTCTGTACTACTTCTACTGCTGTCCATCACCTTATGTTCTATTTTTTCTGCCAGTAAAGACATCTAGTTTCTAATGCTGTTAATACACTAATGCTGTCAAGTACTAAATATTCAAAAAATTAAAAAAAGGAAAAAAAAGTTATATTTACAGTTATGGACCTAAGTTCTTCCAAAAGTGACTCGTGATTGTGGGTGCCTCCATTTTTTGGGTGTTCACCTTTAGACACCTTAAAGGGGTCAGAGTTTCAGAGGAGTATTTTCTGAAAAATTAAGTCATCCAAAATCATTACTCGTTTTTGAAAATCTTTGCCATGGTATCAAAAATACAGAATGTAGCCTACAGACTTCCTAGTTATGCTTTCAAGATTCTTCACTAGCTGACAATGGAGAGTTTTGACATACGTATAAACATCTATCATCTTTCTGTAGCTGTAATGTATTACATTACATACTGTATGCAGTGCAATTATTATTACATATTTTATACCATATAATATAGAAAAATATTATAGTACATAACATATATACTATGATATATTACATACAATGCTCAGTAGTGTACTAACCACAACTGAGATTTATACAGGAGTACTAAACCATTGTCCAATGGTTTGACAAATGACCTAAGGATGGATGTAATATCCAAAAGAAAATCCATACTTCAGACATTATTGCCCACTGGTGGCAAGTTTTTCAATACAAGGCACATTATAAGTTAAAAATTCCAACCTCTATGGGCCATTCTCGCTTACTCAATTTACAATCAGTCCTGGCTCAGGTAAATTCCCACTGAAGTTGATGAACCTTTGGATTTGGTCCTATAATTATAATGTTTTAAAAACAAAATAAAATATCATCTCTCTGAAGATATTCTCCATATTTAGTTGCCATCATTTAGGTGTCTAATTTAGCTCACAGGATTAGGTGACCCTTTGAGCCAAAAGCTTAACCAGCAGCCAGTTTAGATAAATGCCAATGACAAATTCCTTATATTTGAGTTTCTGTCACTCACATTCACATCTTATCATTCAGAACATAATTGGGCACAGTTCCTAATGTGCTGAAATTATGATGTTTTCAAATTTGTCTGTGTTTATTTTTACTTCATTATTTCCATTATTTTAGTTGTTCACAATACTCTGAGTTCTGTAACAAATATATCTTTGGATGAATGTTTTATACGGTAGCATTCTAAACCACAGCATTACACAATAAGGTGTGGAACAGACACACACTACCCCAAGAAGAGCTCCAAGAAGAATTGTGCTTCAGGTAGGAACAATGTCTCTTGGAGCAGAGGGGGAAGTGCAGCCATTTAAAGGGTCAGCTTTTATGGCCAACAAGCGGGGGAAATGGCTCCATCCTTCTCAATGGATCCTCTAGGCAGGTTGACTGAAATAGCCCTTGGGATGAAATAACCCTTGGACTCAAGGGAACCCAATAGACCTCACTGCATCTCCATTGACATCCATGAAGTCACTCTTGATTTAACTGGTGTAAGAAGAGAATCAGGCCTAAAGAGTGCAAATATTTGCTCGAATTTTTAAATTCACTGACATCAGCCATTCTTACCTACCTTTGGTATTTATTTTGAGTTCTCCTGAGAAGCAAAATTGTATGCAGGAACTTTCACAGTTCATGCCATTGTCTTTGCTGCAAAGGGTTGTACTTCCATCCCATTAGGGAGCAAATAAACAATATGATCTGACTTATTGGACAAATCAGAACTAAAGAAAACAGTGTGGATTTTGAATATTGAGCTTTAAATACACACAACAAGATGTTTGCAATCCATCCATTGAGTAAAACACAAAAAATCTCTGAGTGATGGCTGAATATATGCAATCAAATAATAAATTTGAGGGAGTCATGATCTGCTTGTGGCCATTCTCTGAGCAGAAATGGAAAAAGAAAAATATTAGATAATTTATTTGCTCCAATTTAAGGGCCTTATCCAATGTCCTTCTAGCGACTTCAGTGTGGGAGTTGGATTTGGCCTTATTACTATGTATGTTGCATGAAACAGAGGCTTCCCCTTGCTCCAGTATGACTTTTGCCATTGGCTTAGTTGGAACTCTGCAACATGGAGAATTCGAAGAATCGAGTCCAATATTACAAACAATGGACAGTTATTTAAAAACCTCATCTTAAATAAGAAGGCTATTATATTAGTTAAATTGGTATCTCCTTCAAGGCACCTAAACTGGAAGTATGTACAAAAGCAAAGCAGCAAGATTGTTCCAATTTGTTTATTCTGACTTTGAAATTAATGCTCTGAATTATTTCTTATATAGGCACTTGTATTGTACAAAATAATAAATATTAATTTTTAAAATCCAAAAGTAGGATTTCCCCAGTTTGCTCTGCTCTGTGAGCCTAAGCCCAAGTCCACTGAAGTCAGTGGAAAAATTACCATTGATTTTAATGGAGTTTGGAATAAGCCTTGTATAATTCTGCACTTTGTTCTGTGCTTTAGACAACATTTACCATTTTACTAATATGCAGAAAGTTATGGATACTTTTTTCTGGTGGGCAAAATGATTATTTTTTTCTTTGTTACTGTCCCTGCCTGCAGGTATATGGGATCTTGGGGAGCAATTCCCACACAGGTGGAGTGCCAATTAATTTCTTTATTAAAGGAAAAAGGAAGTGGTGGGAATTTAACAATGAAATGCGATGGGATGGGGTGTATAAGGTGTTTACAATAAACAATGATAAGGGGGGGGTTCTTATTGAACAGTGTAGGGAGTTTTAACAGTAGGGTACAGTAAGTGGGGTTCAGCACAATGGGATACAGTACAGTCAATAAGCAACTCAACTTTATATAGGAACAACTCTAGATACAGTGTGGAATGCAAAATAAAATGGTAGCTTCTATATAAAAATGGTATACAAAGTATATTAGAAAAATTGAGGCAACTAATGGGGTGTTATATCCACAAGTAAAATGTGAGTCACAGTGCAATAATACAATATGGGTGATAAGTAAAATTATGCAATGTAGAAAATTACTGACTTAATTTGTGAGGCTGTGATAGCAAGAGTGTACCTAAAAGCTGGGTCAAGAAGCGGGAGGGGGGAGGGGAGTGAGTGATTAGTGGTAACTAACGACAGGAGAGTGCAGCTGCAAGCAGGGAGAGACTCTGAAGCCCTGTGGGGTGAAGCCCAGGGCAGCAGTCTTCAGGAGCCTGCGGGCTGGACGTACGGGAGACAAGAGCAGCTGGAGTGCACTTAAGGGGAGTCTGGGAGCAGCAAGAGGGGAGGGCACTGAACGTGTAAGCGATGGGAAGGCACGTGGAGAATGAGGGAGACGGCTGAGGGAAGAAACAGGCTGCAGCAGCGGAGAGCACTTCAGGGAAGTTGCGGAGCAGCGGGTTGAAGACAAACGGAGCAGTGTGATGGTGATCTTCGGTAGGGGAGGGGCAGCGGAGGAGCGGGGGCACGAACACAGGGGATACAGGGAGATGCAGCAGAGAGGTGTAAGGAAGGGCTGGAGGGACACCCAAACAATAAAAAGGGGAAAGAAGCGGCAAAGGGTTTGGGAAGTTACACGGGGGGGGGAGCAGCAAGGGGTTACCACAGGGAGACACGGAGAAGTACACAGAGGGGGAGATTGGAGCGGGGGAAAAACAGACACGGGAAAGTTCAGGGAGAGATTGGGACAGTGGGAAGACGAATTCAAGCAGTAAAAACCTTATCTATCCTCTAACTTAATTAAACTTATATAAATTACAAGCAGCTTATACAAAGTAATAAAACAGGTACAGAATACAACCAGGCAATGGTTTTTTTAAATCTATCTTTACCAACGACTAGGCAAAATAACAAATATCACAATTCTAAGCAAACTATAACAAGCAACTATACAGAGCAACAAAACAGTAAACTATAACAAGGCAGGTGAAACTTACAAGCTTTACAATCTTAGCAAACTATGACTTATTAAACTAAAAGCAAAACCTACGGTGCACCTTATGCTATGGGGAAGTCACAGAGGGCAGAGTGGTATGTGCCCAGGATACAGCTCCCAAGGCAGCCCCCAAGGAAGCCAAGGGATGGTGGCTGCAGCAGTGGATACAGCTGAAAGCAGGGAGCAGACCTTAGCAGCGGCACAAGCTTATTTTTAGCCGCAAAGCACAGCGGAGTTTAAGAGAGGTTTTAAGACACAGACCAAGGTTTAGCTTGAGTCTGTGTGCTAGGGAAACAGAGCCAGCAGCTAAAGTAATAAAATAAAAGTATGGAAAGTTTCACAGAGGGATTCTTACCAGTCCCCAAGGCAGCAGCAAAGGCAGAAGCAGCAGTAACATCAGAAGAAGCAAGGAGGGCTCCGTATGGTCTTGATAATCAGGAGATCTCTCAGGCAGCAATTCGTTCATCGTGGGGGGGGGGTTAAAAACCGGGGGTACGCTCAAAAATAAAACGAGAGCGGAGAAAGGACCCCCAAAACCCCTGGCTGATCAGACCAGGCAGCAATGCAGGAACCTTTCTGATGTTTGTTTCAAAAATGTCTGTTTTTAAAGGCAAACTTAGGTAGTTTCCTGCCAGTGATCCTGATAGGCTCCCCTCTGTCACAGGGGAGGAAGCACAGGGAAAAACTGCAGGTGAGCACAGAGACATGCCTGGGCAGAGTCCTGTGCAATAGGTGACTCAAAAGCACATGAGGCCTATGACTCATGCCCAGGATCTTAAAAACACAATAGGTCTTGCAGCTCTGGACATTGCCTGCCCTACACCAAGCCCAGGTTCAACAAGGTGATAACAGGACTAACCCTTTGAACAGGGCAGTGGTCCCACTTAGCACCCAGCACAAGTGGCCATCCCTTTGAGAAGGGCAATGGCTCTTGGTAAACAACTTAAGGGGCCCTCCCTTTGAGAAGGGCAGTGGCCCTGGTAAACAACCTAACAGCCAGGGAAGGGCGACCACAGGAGGAGAACAAAAACAGAATGCAGTATTCGGAAAGCTGTAAGAAAGAAAATGGAATAGGGGGATAGCTGTAACAGACAGTTACAATATTTCAAAATACAGCCTCAAATGCACATCTCAGTTACTGTGTGTTTTCTGGTGATGGGTCACTTTACCTGCCACTTAGCCAATGATATTTTGAGTGCTGACTTCAGGTATTTTCAAAAGTGTTTCAAACGAATGTGGTGTCAGGGAGCAATGAACTACCATCCAATCCAAGCTAACCCTAGAGAGAAAGCCATGTGGATTTGCTCTGCAGTGGATTTCATGACTATTGGAAAACAAAAACTGGTAGCTCCAATGCCAGCATAATTCACTCTGTTGTTTAAAGATTCCGAATTTTTATGACTATTCTTTGGTGATGAGAGCTGTAAATAATAGTAACTTAAAATGCTTTTTTAACCATGGAAAGTACATGAACAGTACAGTCTAATAGATAAAATATGAGAAGAGAAGTTGGTTTTCTTACATTTATTCCTAGCTCTACTATTACCTAGCTTGGTCAACTCACTCGACCTCTCTGTGCCTTGATTTCTTTGTTTGTAACATAGGAATAATCTGACTTCATCACATGGTCTGGCGTGTTTAGTTAGCATTTGTAGAGCACTTTAAGACCCCTGGAGGAGAGGAGTTCTTATCAGAGGAGGGTACTGTTACCTCAGAGGCAATTAATGGAATCATGCCACAACGAAAAAAAAAATAGAAGCTATACCTTTGTCAAAGTCAATGAGCTAGTGAAGAATGAGGACAAAATGCTACCTTGCTTTATAGAAAATTAAGGATCACAGCTACATCTATCACCATAAATGGTTTGCTCAAATTGCTTGCATTCTCTGCCCGAGCCATAATATTTCATTCAACTAACCATTCGTTAAACACACATCCTGAAAGCAAATAACTTTAATGTAAATAATTTGTGAAGCATTGTTCCATCTGTTAAAAATGTGCAGTAGTAGTTTCAACTCTTGTCTAAACCAGGCGAGCTACTTTCAGGCAAGTTTGGGAGGTAAATGAACTGTCTGGCTGCTTTTCTTGGCAACATCTCTTATTAGTGGGAGGTGGCAGTAAAGAGAACATGAGGAAGACTGAAAGTGTTTACTTAAAACTTTAGCCAAATGGCTAGGGAGAGTTAAGATAAATCATAACTGTCAATGATGACAACTTTAGACTGCTACTAGTTCACTCCTGTTTATGCCGTTTTAAATGTTGCACTTAGAAATGTTTAGAAGCAGATTGAATTTTTATTGACAGATGCCATCAGCTGTTTAAATATAAATATTTTGAAGTTGGTTCTAACAGTAACATGGACGATTTTCAGGAAGAAGGCTGTAAAGCTTCACACAACACTTGAGAGATAATATTTTTAAGAGCGTCTCTAAAGTATGCATCTGTGACTCATATTTCCCCAAAGAATAAAGTCCGTAGATCAGTGCAGGCTTATTACACTTTCTCACACACACACAACAGCCAAAATAAAATGTTACAGCAGTTGGACATATGGGATTAGAGAACTGAGTCAGTTTTCTTTTATTTTTTTCCCACTCTTGTCTTGAGCACTTTATTTTTTTGGATAGTGGTTCTGATACTAACATTTAAATAGCAGTTAAGACCTCAGTGTCAGCTAGCTAAAGGCCAGAAGTTCAGCCACTGGCCTCAAGAATTTTCCCCTTAAAAGTCTGAGTCATGCTGACCCATGCCATGAAATACAGTAATATATTCAACAACAGAGTGATTTGATCAGGAATTTTAAGCAGTAATGATATTTTAATTTTAACCATGATAGCTATTGCTGTTTTCTTTCAAAGCAAACACATTTTGTAAATGCCATGTTAGTGTCATAATGCCATAGGATTTACTTGGGAGTATATGGTACTGTAATGCAGCTCCAGGAAGGAAAGATGGTTCAGTGGCTAAGCCATTAGCCTAGAATTGGCAACTCTTGGTTCAATTCCCTTCTCTATTATAGATTTCCTATGTGACCTTGGACAAATCACTTATTCTTTCTATGCCTTTGTTCCCTATGTGAAAAATAGTGAGAACAGTACATTAAACATTATGTGGCACTCACATCCTACAGTCACAGGATCCATATTACCACGGATAGTATAGTGAATGAAAAAAACAACAACAAAGAAGAGTAGGCAATTCAAATATTGAATACTCACAGATCAAGTAATTGCATATATTCACATTACAGGAGAAACCCTCATTATTGGAATTACCTGATTTTGGAGTGCTAGATTTCTCAGCCTTTACAGTAAAAGTGGCAGTGTTTTATTATCACATCATTTCAGTGAATTTCTTAAAGAGAGAAAAAAAGAAAAATGAACACAGTGTTATACATGATTCAGAAAAGTACTTAAATATGTGCTTAGCTTTAAGCATGTATATAGGTGCTTTGCTAAGTAGCGTAAGAATTAAGCACATGCATAAATGTTTTGATGACTAAGGGCTTAAATGCAGTCCATGTCTGAAAGGATGGGAGAGCAGATTGCTGCAGGGCTATCAGGAGGCCAGCAACTAGTTAGGTTTCCCTTGACAGTCACATGCATTTGCTGACAGAGTACTGATTTGATGAACCACATGTAGTTAATCAGACCAGGCCATGCAACCAGTGATCTACAGACGATTCATTGGCTGAGAACATGCACCAGAACTGGTGACCAAAAGAGCCTATATATTTTTGAGGAGGTATAGAGGAAGGAACATGGCAGGGAAGGAGCAGAGATGGGACACTCAGCTGGAGAACTATAGAAGGTCCCACTGGCTGAGGCAACTGTTGAAGATGCAGAGCTTATAAATCGGTTCCCAACCCCTTCCCTTCCCTTCCCTTCCATAGTGAGAGGAGTAATGTACTGTTTATGTTAGATCCTCTGCCCACACTAACATTCAAATGATATTAAACTCTGAAAATTCATAGTCTGCATAGCATGGCTAAGAAACAATAACATTTTACTATCACTCTTGGGTGAGCACACTGTAGCATGGTAAATTTCTTTAGTGTAAACAAGGCTTGATTCAAAGATCATGAGAATGAGATCCTTTAAACTTACACCAGGGCAAGGTCCTGATTCAGCAATGGACTTAACATACATGCTTAACTTTGCAATTTGGAAATCAATGGGATTTAAGAATGTGCTTAAAGTTAAGCATTTGCTTCAGTGTTTTGCTGAGTCAGAGCCTAAATCAAGAGTAATTACTTAAGTCAATGGGATAAAAGTAGAGCAAAATTAATGCAAGTGAGAAGAGAATCATGTTTAAACTTCATAATTTTATTGCTTGCACATAAAAATCAAGTTACATTTGAAGAAAATCTGATAATTTTAAAGTTAAAACATTAAAAATAAGCTAGTCCTTAACATACAAGTTCTGGAAATGCATTTTTTTTTGAGAATAGAAAATTTGTGATTTGCATTTGTAAAACTCCAAACTTTAAATGTTTATAATGTAATTATCCGACTAATTAATCAAATATTTTTCAAATTAGGTTTGATTTGAAGTCTCTGAGATTTGCAAAACAATCCAAATTTGAAGTTTTTACCTTCAGCTAATTTTAAATTATCTGACCACCATTTTAAAAGATCACCCAACCGATATTACTCAAATATTTTTGAACAATTCTTGTTTGTTAAGAAGCAGCAGAGAAAATTTTAGCCTTACAGGAATGTGTTTGAGAAAGTAAAGAGAGATCAAAAAGAAGTATTAGAAATATCAGAATAGAAGTTTCAATTTAACTATTACTATAGAAGCTGCTATTTACACCTGCTGTAGTTGATGACAATTGTTGTCAAGGTTGTCATTATACAGACAAGAATAAACAACTGGAAAAATTCTGGCTACCTATCAAGCAAATGGACTTCGTTGCAGACATTTTCATAAACTTCTGCTGTTAAGGTTCTGAGTTAAGGTAACACTAAATTATTGGCATCATAATGGCCAATTTGAATCTGTAAACATGAGATTATTCACACCTTCTGGAGCACCAGTGGAAGTCTAGAAGACCAGAGGACACTTAAATAGAATTCTGAAAGAAACTAGTGGTAGAATTTATGAAGAAAGTTGGTATTACCCCGGAAAACTTTTGCTCAGTTTAGTTAAGAGCTCCACATAAGTAAGTAATACAATACAGCTTTGCTCAAAGTTGAAAAGGGTATTTCCAAGGAACTGCAGTCCCATTAGTTTGGTATTTAATATAGAATACAGTAAAGGACATGTTATAAAAGTAAATACAGAGCGCTAAACTAACAAGAGATAACAAGAATGATTTAGAAAGGGAAGGTCTTGGCTAACTTGATGCTTCAGGACGTTGCAGACAAAGCTGATAAAAGACAACATAATTCATTTGGATCTTCAGAACATTTGACAAAATTCCATACTACTGGTCTCTGTTTAAGCTAAAAGTTTCCAGAATCTAAGGAAGTACACGAGAGTGGATAAAGAGCTGATGGAAAAACAAAAAACAGAGTAGCTATGTTAGATTGTGGAAAATGAGATTTACTGGGGCACGACAGGGGTCAACATTTAGGCCTCTACTGTTCATGATCTATAAAAATGATATAGGCTAGTAAAATTTGCTGACTGCACAATGTTGAAGGAGCCATGAACCTATAATGCAAAGCAAGAAAAAATCAAAAGTGGTTTTGCTTAGCTTGCTTGTTTTCACTGCTCGGAAAGCACTAATAATCTACTTTGTGCTAGGTCATCAATGCAAATACATTTTAAGAATGCCTAAGCCATAAAGTAAATAGAGACAGGCCAAAAAGAAAAAAAAATTCTTTTGGCTCATATGCAAGCATTACATTAGTGTGAATACAAGTCCTGTATTGCTTGGAACAATGCCAAAAGTCAGTCATTACCCCAGGTAAGGCATGGGTGAATTCCCCAGGCTTATGTCCCGGTTTTTAAAAGTTCATGATTAGGCTGTGTGAATACACTGAACTGAAAAAATGACCTCAAAAGGATGAAATAAATCCCAAACAGTAGCCCTGCTGAGTTCAATAAGATCCATAGGAGACATCTTTGAACTTGTGAAATCCAGTATTGATACTTCCTCTGAAGATACTGGGAGGTTATGAGTGACACTCCCCTAACCCAAGACTAGTTAACATTGGTTGTGGGTGGTCTGGTTGTTAAAGTTGTGGACTAAGTCTCAGGAGACTTGGATTCAATTTCTGATGCTGCCACAGATTTCCCTTGTGACCTTGGACAAGTTATTTAATCACTCTGTAAAATGTGGTGATAATGCTTCCATTGCCTGTTTAGATCTCAAGCTCCTCAGAGCAGGATTGTCTCTTACTACATGTTAGCACAATGGCAGCCTAATCTCAGGGGGCCACCAGGTAATATACAGGACCCAGCAAACAGAGCTGAAAACAGGGGCATTTGAGTGGAGATCTGTTGGAGGAGAAGCGATACAGGCCCCTGTTTCTTAGGAGCAGAAAGTGAATTCTTGAGAGCATTTCTTTGTTTGCTTTTCCTTGCTGGTTTATTTTCTGTTTATTTTGAGCTTGCAGTGGCTGAAGCAGAGCCTTTGATCACACAGAAGCCCTGTTTAGGGGATAGGGCTTCCCTGAATAGAGGGTGGGGCTTCACAAATCTGCATGCCTATAAAGGCAGTCCCGTGGCCAGCTAGTGGCACAGGAGACAGCAAACAGAGCTGAAATCAGGGGCATTTGTAAGGGGAGATTGGGAGAGGGAGTGTGTGGTAATCTGTTTTTGGTGTGTATGTGTGTGTGTGTGTGTTTTTTCCTTGACTGGAACTTAGGAGGGAAGGCTATGACAGGTAGAGAGGCAGCAGTGGTGGTGAGCCAAGGAATGAAAGAGACAATAAAAATGACAGGATGTGGAAGCTGCAGGATGTACGTAGTCTTGGAGCGGGTACTTGAAAGGTGCTTCATTTGTATGAAGTGCCACCCGATAGATCTAATGGAAGAGAAGATCCAAGGTTTGGAGATTCAGGTAAAAGCTATGGTTGAGTTTCAAAGGGGATTTGAGCAGATGATGGAAGGAAGGTGAGAGGAGGCTGAAGGGAAAACTCAAGGCTTGCAGATGTAAGCTGGACTGGAGAACCATGAGGGTAGATTGCTGGATGAGGAAAGTGGTCAGTGGAAGCACGTGAATATAAGAACAAGGCAGAGGAAAAGTCCATCTATCAAAAGATAAATAGAGCTGAGGAACAGTTGGAAAGAAGTTGGGGAAGAAAGGCAACAGAGGCTTTACCGGGCTAGTGCTTGGGGTATGCCACAGACCCCAAGGATCCAATGTGGACATGGATAGAGATGGTTTTAATATTTTTAATTAAATAAATACAACTGGGAATTGTGTGATTATGGGAAACTTTAATTTCCCAGATATAGATTGAGGACAGGTACTACTAATAATGGTAGGACTCAGATATTCCTGGCTGCGATAGCTGACAGATTTCTTCACTAAATTGTCATTGAACCAACAAGAGGTGATGCCATTTTAGATTTAGTATTGGTAAGTAGCGAGAACCTCAAAGAAGAGTTGGTTGTAGAGGACAACCTTGGTTTGAGATAATTCAGTTTAAATTAAATAGAGGGATAAACAAAAATAGGTTGACAACTAGGGTCCTTGATTTAAATAAGTCAAATTTTAAAAAATTAAGGGACGTAGTTAGGGAAGTAGACTGGACTGAAGAATGCAAAGATCTGAAGGTGAAGGAGGCTTGGAATTGCTTTAAGTCAAAGTTGCGGAATCTATCTGAAGCCTGCATTCCAAGTAAGAGGAAAAAATCATAGAGAAGAGAAGGATTGGAGACCAGACTGGATGAACAAGCATCTCAAACAGGTTATTAGGAGAAAACAGAAAGCGTACAAAGAATGGAAGATGGGATAGATCAGAAAGGAACGGTACATCTTGAAGATCATAAAGGGTAGGGAACAAGTGAGAACTGCCAAAAGCCAAGCAGAATTTGACCTTGACAAGGAAATTATAACCAATAGAAAAAAGGGTTTTTAGCCATATTAAAAAAGGAAACAAGGAAAAAAGAAATGGGACCTTTAAGCACTGAGGATGAGGTGGAGATTAAAGATAATCTAGGCATGGCCCAACACCTAAATAAATACATTCTCTCAGTTTTTAATAAGGGTAATGAGGATGTTACGGGTAGTGGCAGAGTGGCTAATGGGAATGAGGATATGGAAATAGAAATTACCATATCTGAGATGGAAGTCAAATTCAAACATCTTAATGGCCTAAATCAGGAGTCCCGGATAATCCCCAGCCAAAATTATTAAAGCACTGACACAAGAAACTGCAAGCCCAATAGCAAGGATTTTTAATGAATCTGTAAACTTGGGGATCATACCCTCTGACTGGACAATTCATAATATAATACCTATTTTTGAGAAAGGAAAAAAAAAAGTAATCTAGGAAGCTACAGGCCTGCTAGTTTGACCTCAGTTGTATGCAAGGTGATGGAACAAATTTTGAAAGAGAAAGTAATGAAGGACCTAGAAGTAAATGGTTATTGGGATAAAATACAATATGGTTTTATAAAAGGAAGATCATGCCAGACTGACCTGATCTCTTTCTTTGAGACGATAGCCAATTTTTGAGACAAAGGAAATGCAGTAGATCTAATCTACCTGGATTTGAGTAAGGCATTTGATACAGTTCCACATGGGAAATTATTAGTTAAATTGGAGAAAGATGAGGAATAATATGAGAATTGGCAGAAGGATAAGAAACTCTTTAAAGGGGAGACTACAAGGGGTCATATTGAAAGGCGAACTGTCAGGCTACAGGGAGGTTACTAGTGGACGTCCTCAGGGATCAATCGTGAAACCAATCTTATTTAACATTTTCATTAACTACCTTGGCACAAAAAGTAGAAGTGTGCCAATAAAATTTGCAGATGACACAAAGTTGGAAGTATTGCCAATGACTTGGATGACCTTGAAAACTGGAGTAATAGAAGTGGGATGAAATTTAATAGTGCAAAGTGCAAGGTCATGCACATTGAGACTAACAACAAGAATTTTTGCTATAAGATGAGGACTTATCAGTTAGAAGCAACAGAATAAGAGAAAGACGTGGGCGTACTGGTCAATCACGGGATAACTACAAGTCACCAATGAGATGCAGCAATGAAAAAGGCTAAAGCAGTCCTTGGATGCAACAGACAAGGTCATATGGAAGTTGTTCCATGCGCCTAATAATTTTTGTTGCCCTTTCTGTAGCTTTTCTAATTAATTATAATTCTAATATAATATAGAAATGTGGCTTGTGTAGCCTATCCAAACAAAGGCTGAGGGGAGATAGGATTGTACTCTATAAATACATCAGAGGGATAAACATCAAGAAGGGAGAAGAGTTATTTAAATTAATGGCCAAAGCTGGCACAAGAACAAGAGGCTATAAAGTGGCCATCAACAAGTTTAGGCTTGAAATTGTTTGAAGGTTTCTAACCATCAGAGAAGTGAAGTTCTGGAACAGCCTTTCAAAGGGAGCAGTGGGAGCAAAAACCCTAACTGGTTTCAAGACTGACCTTGATACATTTATGGAGGTGATGGTATGAGAGGACTGCTTACAATGGCAGGTAGCCCATCTGTGACCATTAATAGCAAATATCTGCAATGGCCAGAGATGGGATACTAGATGGGGAGGGCTCTAAGTAACTACAATGAATTCTTTCCCAGGTCTCTGACTGGTATCTGTTGCCAGACTTGGGAGGGTCTAACTGATCGCCATGTTTGGGATCAGGAATTTTCTCCCAGGTCAGATTGGCAGATAGCCACGGGGGAGGGGGTTGTTTTTTTTCCCCCATTCTTCTTCAGCATGGGGCACACGTCACTTACTGGTTTAAAACTAGAGTAAATGATGGGTTCTCTGTAACGTGAAGTCTTTAATTCATTATTTGACTTCACGTTACAGAGAACCCATCATTTACTCTAGTTTTAAATCAGCAAGTGACCTGTGCCCCATGCTGAAGAAGAATGGGGAAAAAAACAACAAAAAATCCCCCAGGCTATCTGCCAATCTGACCTGGGAGAAAATTCCTGATACCAATAACTCACCCAAAGGTTATGGGTCTATTAAAGGAGGGGGTGGGTGAGGTTTTGGTGTGAGATATGAAGGAGGTCAGACTAGATGATCATGATGGTACCTTCTGGCCTTAAAATCTATCAGTCTGTGAGCTACACTGAGGGATAGCTACACTGTAAAAAAAAAAAAAAAAAAAAAGTATGTTCTTAACTTGGGTTAAAATAGCTGTGAAGATATGGCAACTCAGGTTAGCAGGTTGAGTTCAACTCCACACTCTCCTATAGACTTTAACTTGAATTGCTAACTTAACTTAAAAGCTGAGTTGACTTGTTTTAATTTCTATTTTAATGTATTTTAATGTAAATTAGCTAACCCACATTATGAATACATCTTTTTTACAATGTAGACATATCCTAAGCTTTGAACCAGAAATTCTGAGAATCTTACTTTTTTGCTTTTATAAAGGAAAATTCCTTGAAAACAGAATTTTGAATATAAGTATTAGTGAATTTTGCACTTTTCTTTTCAGTCCTTTTATTATTTTATAAGGACAATGTTATTTAATGGGATTAATTCTTTGTTACAGAGGAGTAAAAACTATAGGGCATATTTCTTTTTTGGTGTGCAAACTGGGAATATGCTAGATCTGAAATTTGGGACACATCAGTGGGGCTGGTCAAACATTTTCCATCTAAATGTTTTTGAGAGAAAATTTGGTTTTCAGGTAATGTAATGTATTTTTTTCACAAGCAGTGTTTGCTTTCCATGATACATTTTTATTATTTTTGTTGTCGTTGCAAAACAGAACACTAAACAATTCAGTTTTGAAATACCACACAACTGAGAGCTATCTAATAATATTTTTACTGGGTATGAAAAATGAAAGTAAGATTCAGACCATGATTAGCAGAAGTCAGATCCAGCAGAGGAAACAAATAAGGTTTTAATTAAACTTTAGAGACTGGAGGGAGAGCAGAGCTGGGGGGGGGTAGGGAGAGGGACTAAGGATAGATAACAGCCACTTTGGGTGCCATAGAAGCCATAATTTCAAAACCCAAATGTCATCCAAAGAAAATTGTCTTTTTAGCAGAAGTTCTGATTACTGAGTGACCTTCCAATGTGTGGGGGTAGGAGAAATATGCTGTCCCAAATAGTTCAGAGATGAAAGAAAAATGTCTGAGGTCTCTCTGTAAAGAATGGGACATTGTCAGGGCAAACACCCACTTGAAAAGGTGATGGGAAGGAAAACAGACAATAGGAATTTATATACTACAGTATATCAGTGGTCCATTGGATCCAGTATCTTATCTTCATACTACAGCATTTTGCAAACTATGGGGATACCCCTACAGGGTGTGATTGTTTTTCTAGGCAGGCTTTTCATTTGTTCTCCAGAATTTAACTTTTAATTTAAAAAAGAATAAGGCCTGAATGCACAAAATGAATCAGGAAACTAAAGCACTATTTTAAGTGCACAAGTCCCAGTTTCAATACCACTTTGAGACACAAAATTCCTACGGAATGTTGTAGGTGGGCAAACTTACTTGGTGCCTAAGTTTTTGCACTTAAAGTTCCCTAGGCACCTATGTTTCTGCCTCTGAACTTGCACACTATTGTCTCTCTCCAGGCACTCAGAAGCCTATCTCATGCCTAAGCCCCAGAGCAAATCACACACCAGGGACAGATAGGCATTTGGCTACCTAAGTCATACATGGGGTAGGGTGACCAGATAACAAATGTGAAGAATCGGGACAGTGGGTGGGGCATAATAGACACCTATATAAGATAAATCCCTGAATATCAGAACTGTCCCTATAAAATCCGGATATTTGGTCATTCTAGCGAGTGCTCAGAGGATATTAGACAGTCTTGAGGGGGAAGGTGAGGCAAGAGAGAGAAAAGGAGAGGGAGAGAGACAGACAGAGATTATAAATACAAGCATGAGAATGTCTGTATAGGCTGATAAGTAGAGCACTCACCCAGGATGTGGGTGTCCCAGGATCAAGTGCTCTTGTGACTTTATTTATCCAGAGCTCAACAGCTTCAACAGAAGAGACTTAGGGAACCCACATCTGGCTATCCTCTACCCCTTAGCACATAGGTACCTAACTCAGGCTGTATGAATTACAATGATTTTCTAGATGCCTAAAGGTTAGGCGTTGGGATGCTCAGCGTTATGACACCTAACTCCTTTTGCACATTCAGGCCTAAGGCTCAGATATTTAAACATATTTTAAAATCAACAGTCAATGAGATTTAGACTTCTGAGTGCTTAAATCTGAGTGCTTAAATCCCTTTTGAAAATGATATTTAGGCTTCTAAATCAGTTAAGTGTTGTGACACTGAAAGCAGCATAGCCTAAATAACTTTAAAGATCAGGGCCTTGAGGGCCTAGCGGAGATGGCTGCAAAAAACAAAACAAAGCCACACCTTGAGAATGTGACCTAAGTGTAAATGATGCATGTCTGCCTGAGTTGGTGGAATCCCAGAAACAATCACTCTGAGGTGAGAACTGCAACATTTATCTCAATGGGTCTTTACTCAGATGTCAGTGATGATATTTTAAACATCAACATTGTGGACTATTTCATTGCTCAAGCATGGAGCTTGTCTACACATCATGGCAAAGTGCACTAGAAGGGTACAATTAGTAAAGTGGAGGAGCTTGTCTACACATCATGGCAAAGTGCACTAGAAGGGTACAATTAGTAAAGTGTACGAATGAGCTGTATTCTACCTGCCCTGTGTGGACCCTGTGGGCACACTGTAAAAGATACAGGTTGTGGTAACATAGTTTCTATTTGAAACAGGACTACATTAATGCAAACTAGGTAAATCATGCCAGCAAGGTCTACAAGGGACAGTTAGAGTGCTACATATTAGAGCATTATACAAATCACATCCCTGTAGTGCACTTTGCCAGTACCATATAGACAAGCCCTAAGAAAAGAGAGGACATATATTATGAAGACCGACACATTCTACTCAGAGTGACCATTCATTTTAGATAGGCCTCTAACACCACATGGCAAGTATGAAGGGGTAGCAAGTTTGGTTCATTTCCTTGAAGGGAGGATAAGCTATCACAAATTAGAGAAACATTGCCATACCAGGTAATTCAGAGGAAAGTGAAAAAAATTCCATAGTGGGCAGTGATGGAATACCGGGTCCACAGGAGAAGTTTTATCCTAATCCCAGTGATGGTTGACTTGAGCATGATGGTTTATATCACTTTCTAAAATTAATTTATTCTTTCTAACGTGAATGTGGATCCTCTCACTATCTTTACTCATATCCAATCCTTTGTTTGGACTGGAGAATGGGGAGATGCACAAGGGAAGAACCCCTCTGCACACAGCTTCCCCCTTAAAATATGTGGTCCAAAATTATATCAAATTGCCTAGACAATCCATATCCCGCCCATTGTGCTGCAAAACACCATACTGCTTGGAATAGAGATACACTAAACACTTCAGAGAGTGAGGGCCCAGGACTCAGAAGTTGAGGACACTCAAGCCTCTTGCAAGATCAAGCCCTTCGTTTGAGTGAAAACACAGGCACTGACTTTTACTCTTCTCCAGGGATGCTCTACCCCCTTCTCTGCCCTGAAACCCTGCCCTTTCCCCAAGGCCCTCCCTTTGTCCCACCTCTTCCCACCCCACTCTGCCTCCTTGAGGTTCCACCCTTGCTTTGCCCCTGCCCAAGGCCCCACCCTCGTGTCACCTCTTCCCACCCCCACTCCACTCCCTCCCCAAGACCCTTGCCTGCCCACCGCTCACTGCTCTCCACCCTCCACCAAGGCCCTCCTGAGCTGCCAAACAGCTGTTTGGCAGCACTCCCTATCAGCTGTTTGGTGGTGTCCCCGATTAGCTGGCAGCACCTCCAGTTAGATGATTGGTGGTGCCGCCTAACAGCTGTGACTGGTGGGTGCTGGTGGGTGCTATTTTTTTTCAGTGGGTGCTCCAGCCCCAAAGCACCCACGAAGTCAGCACCTATGAATGAATCTGCTACATGTTTTGCAGGATTTCCCATTTGCTTGTGGAAACATGTTACAAACCTGAGAGGAAACCAATGTAGTATTTGGAAAAGAACAAAAAAGGAGGGAATGAGACTGCTCTCAAGAGTAAAATGCTGAGTGATAACCAGGCTTCAAGCCAAGTAGAAAGATCCCAATGTAGGCCCTGCTTCTCCTCTCCACCTCCACTTTCAATTCCCCCTTCCTACTCCAAGCAATATTCGCTTTTCCTTGGCATGAAATAGCTACATGAGTCTATGTCATTCCTGTTAATACTCATGAGGGTTGATTTTGTTTCTGGCTGCAGTTTTGATGATGACGACAGGATATAACAAAACTTATCTGCATAGCCTCGAGGTAGATGGATCAGAAAATCCACAGCTGCAGCATTTAGAATCTTAAACAGTAGAGACAAGGTCAACCAAAGTTATTATTTTAGCCCAGCATAGGTGATAAGTCCCTCTCCCTTCAGCGGAAAGGAAATCAAATCCACTCAGAGCAGGAGTAGAGAAGCACTTGTTCACCAAGTCTAAAAACGTCACTTGGATACTGGAGTTAATTCTCCCTCTCTGAACCCTGCAAGATTCTTTCATTCTAAATAAGACAGAGAAAGCAGGAACATTTGATGTTTTCTTTTAAAATATTTCCCCATATTGCAAACAAACAATATTTACAGGTCAATATAGGATTGTAAAACAGTAAATACTGAATCACACTTATTAGATCATTTCTGAAAGCCAAATTCTGCTCAATTACACCAGTGTAAATCCTGAATAATAATAATAGGATATTTCTATTGTCCCACCATTTTGTCTTTTCTATTTGGTTGGTGAGCTCATTGAAGCAAGGTTTGCTTCTGTGTTTCTACAACGCCTATCAGTATAGGGGTTCAAACTCAGCTGAGGACCTTAATGGATTCCAAGGCCAGATGGGACCATAGTGATCATCTATCTGACTTCCTGCATAAAATAAGTCATAGAACTTCCCCAAAATAAAGCTCTGAGTTGTAACCTAAGACAAATCAACAACAACAAAGCAGAATCTGATATTTAAATACTAAAAACCCTTCAAATTTTAAAGGTCCATTTCTTCAAACCATCAATGGCTAGATCCTCAACCTGCGGAAATTGTCATAGCTCATAGCTCTGTTGAAGCCAGTAGAACTATGACAATTAACACCAGTTGAGGATCTGATCCAGAAACTGCAATGCTGTCAAGCCATTACCCAGGTGCACAATGAGGCATGGGAGGGAACAAGGAGCTCTATTTCAACCACGTGGCCCACATAATGGTCAGGTCCTTGGTTCTCCTTTGAGACTGTCAACAAGGGTATCAACTGTGGTGCAGATTTTATATAAACACAGACATGTAGCTAGTGTGCAATCACATTGAGACCCAACTCATGCACAGAGATCTCTGTATAGTCATAGCAGATGGGAATAGCTTTCAATTTCTACCAACCTGAGCTGGATTTGAAATGGCAACGTAGAAAAAGGCTTTTTTCTACTCTCTGGAGCCAAGCAGTTCCCTACAATGAATGTCAGTATGGAAATATAAACTGTTAAGGATTTAAATGCTTTTTTTTTTTTTTTGAGTCTGAGAAGGAATATTTCTTACCAGCGGCTACTCTGTGCTTTTGTTTCTAAGGAGGTGGATTAATTTTTTTTACTGGCTTTCATGGTTCTAGCTGAAATAACAGGTCTGCCAAACTACCCACAGAAATAAACTCCACGATAGGAAGACTGCAATAACCAAGATGCTGCAGACACCGATTAACTATGTGCTATTATTTCCATACGTTTCAGGTTAGATGCCAGTATCTGGATCGGTTGGGAATGTCCTGACTGAAAATGATGTATGTTCACATCTGCACTGCCAAGTATCACATCACTACATGTTGAATGGCTTTACACATTTCTGTGATCCAGTGTAATATTAAATTCCAAATGCTTGCATTTAGCCAAGACAGTATTGAATCAAAGGAGCATTTTCAACTCTCTGTGGATAGCGCAAAGCAACACACAATTCTGTCTGCCCAGGGTTTTTCCATCATTTGGGGTATCTGAGCACCTTTCACACCTCTTTCACACTCTTGTAAAATTTGATGTAATCCTTGTGTGGGCTATGGATCCAAGAAGAGTTTAAATTCAGAGATATAAAAGTTAATGGGTGAAGGCCAGTAATTGCTTTGCTGGCCTTAAGTTGTAAAGTAGCAGAAAATGTACTGTTTAAAGACAATATTTACTTGAAAGCTATTCCAACTTCTATTAGCAGCATGTAATGCGTGCAATTAGCGCTAAATTCTTACACAGTTGATTACATTTTAGCTAACTGAAAGCAAATGCCTGCAGCATATGCTGCTTAGGCAAAATGACAGTAGTTCTGTTATCTTATTACCATTCATTAAGAAAACATGTGTTGGGGTTGCAGAGAGGATAATACAGCTGGAGATTTTTCTTAATTTGCCTTTCCAGTGTAAAGAATATATTTCCTAACTTGGACAGGACTTTGCAGAACCAGCTCAGAGGCAGCCTTTGTGTTTTGTCCTGTAAATATTTCTGTTAAAGATAAAAGACTGAGAATATTTTCAGAAGCCCTTTGTTTTTATCCCTCTCCCAAAAGTATTCTGGAATATGCACACAGATATCTTACCCTGCTGACAGTGGCATTGCAGAGTCAGAGGATTTGAAGGGCACACACATTTTGCATTTTAAATTGACAAAGCTGCCCACTGTGCTTTGCTTTCATTTTGACAAGATCCAAACTCACCAGCCATAGTTCACGCTAGATCTAAATCGTGCACTCTGCCAATGGCAAAGCTCCTTCTGACTTCAGTTGTGAAGGAGCAGACCTCCAAGAAATGAGCAGGCTAAAGACAGCAAACAAATATTTTTAGTCCTTAATAAGAAAGTGTCTTGTGGATAATGTTAGAAAGAGAAAATGTTGTTCTAAGTAGAGTTTCTTTTGCATTTAGCATCATTGTGAGGGAAGAGGATGGGGGGGGGGGGAAAGAAGAGGATATAGATTAGAATTGTGGTTCTTTATTTTCCTATAGTTGCTTTGCAAGTGGCCTGCAGTCTCATTACATAGGCCTGTGAGCTCACAAGAACTCAAAAGCTCAGCCCAGCTGGGATGAGAAGGAAAGCCACTAAAGAAAAGCAGGTGTTTCAAGCATTGCTGGAGACTCACTAAGTGGCTCTCTTTCTTCCACTGAGCCAGTGCTTAATCATAGTGTTAGGGAACACTATGCTGCTGGAAATTCAGTTTTCCAGATGAGATATAAAATCGAAGTGTTGACCACCTATGGTCATTAATGAGCTTATGGCACTTTTTGCAAGTGATGTGGGGTTAACTCCAGTATCTTGGCCAAATTCCAGCTTGGGCAATTAAATTCCTTCTGCATACTCCCATTTCAGAAGTTAGTAACTTCATTTCCAAGAAGAGGTGTAAAATTAGGCAGTCCCAAAGCTATGAGCCATCTGTACTGAAATGTTTGCATGATGTGTAAAAATGTGTCACAAACCAAACAAAGATAGAATATAGCTCAGAATGTATCTGGAATTTTGTATCATAAATACATCCCTCTGCTAGAGAAGAAAGCAGTTGGGGCAAAAACCTAACTAGCTTCAAGACTGAGCTTGAGGGGATGGTATGATGAGGCTGCCTAACATGTCATGTAGCCAATCTTAGAATGCTAGCAACAAATATTTCCAATGGCTGGTGTTGGGACACTATATGGGGAGGGCTCTGAGTTACGATAGAGAATTCTTTCCCAGATGTCTGGCTGGTGAGTCTTGCCCACAAGCTCAGGGTTTAACTGATCACCATATCTGGGGTCAGGAAGGAATTTCCCCCTGGGGTCAGACTGGCAGATACCCTGGGTATTTTCCACCTTCCTCTGCAGCATGGAGCATGGGTCACTTGCAGGTTTAAACTAGTGTAAATGGTGGATTCTGTGTAACTTGTAGTCTTTAAACTACGATTTGTGGACTTCAGTAACTCAGCCAGAGGTTACAGGTCTATTACAGGAGTGGGTGGGTGAGGTTCTGGGGCCTGCAATGTGCAGGAGGTTAGACTAGATGATCATGATGGTCCCTTCTAATCTTAAAATCTATGAGTTTATGAGTAAAATAACTGGAAAGGATAATACTAGTGACAAAACCCTGCTATCTCTTCCTCTCCCTGAGATCTCAAAGTGAGGCTTTTGTAATTGCAATTAGAGCCCAGGAAGTAAACTAAATCTTCCTATTTCTCAGATAGGCTCAATAAGACTCCTTATTATACCTTAGGCCCCAAAAGCTCTGTTGACCACACATCGCCAGTATGTTAAGCCCCTCGTCATCAGAGTGCTTGGGCACTTTGGGTTACAGGTTCTTTCTTTGTGGATTATGCGACAGTTAAAGCAAGGAGCACACAGTCTTTGTAATGGAATTTCCTAATCACACATACTTTATTCTTAGCATAGCACAAGAAAATTAAGGATCTAGGCAAATATAAACAACAAGGAGTCTGGTGGCACCTTAAAGACTAACAGATTTATTTGGGCATAAGCGTTTGTACTTGAATCCTTGGTTTTTTTGTGGATACAGACTAACATGGCTACCTCCCGATACTAGGCAAATATAAGAAACATCTGCACACCAGTTTCCTGACAACCCTTTGGGTCTTAGTATCCTTCAGATTGACGGGACTCTCCTGCACTCCCACTCCTCTTGCTCCTTCTTCTGTTCCTGGTACTGGTCTCCTCCTTTCCTGGAGAGAGCATGTCTTTTTAAAAGAAGTTTTTAACATCTAGTCTCCCTCCCCACCCCCACCCCCACATTGTCTGCTGGCATGGAGGGTCATTACTGGAGATAAGAGTCATTAGCAAGGCAATCATCTTTGACTGGTGACCTCTATTGTCCTTCTAGGGACAGCTGTTCGGTTGTTGATGGTCCTGTTTCAGTGTCTCAGAAATTATCTGTCTTCAGCCATAAAAAAGGAAAATTTAGGGCATGTTTTCACTGACGAAGTTAAAGCACTGCCATGTGGCTTGTGTAGTCATCAGCTCTAAAAAACCCAGCTCCACGAGGGGCGTAGCTCCCAGCGCTGGGAGCCCAGCTCCCAGCACTGGTGCACTGTCTACACTGGCACTTTACACTGCTGAAATTTGCTGTGCTCAGGGGGGTGTTTTTTACACTTCTGAACGATAAAGTTGCAGCGCTGTAAAGGGCCAGTGTAGACAAGCCCTGAATCTACCCTGGAAGTCAAAGTTAAAAACAAAGTTCCTAAAATTGAGTGAAACTCATGGAACCTAGGCAGATTTCCCAAACTATCACAATAATTCTGTCAGGATCTGCCTCATGAAATGTTGTGACCAGATTCTGATTCTCATATTAAGGTTTAGTAGAACCTTACTCTACGAGCAGTTCCCTATGGACAAATTTTTAAAGGAATTTATGTACCACGAGATTCAGATAGGAGCCTAATGGGGATTTTAAAAAATCACCTAGGGACTTAACTGCCATATAAAATTGACTGGGCTTTGGTGTTCTAGCAGTTTTGAAAATCCTACTAAGTGCCTAGCTGTATCTTTAGGTGCCGAAATATCTTTAAAAATCTGTCTGGGATTATTCAGGGAGTAAAGTAGTATTCATTGGGAGTAAAGCTACCAGAATCTGGCCCATAATTAGCATTGGAAGCAATATTTTTGCTTTTGGGTTTCCGGGATGGTTGCAAAACAAAAGCCCACATATGACTGCATCTGAACTTTAAGAAATTCCATATCTGTCTTTGTGGACTGAGCAAATGTATAGTGGTTTATTAGAGATAAGGAAAAAGTATCAGGAGAAATGGCATGAACTAATTTGTGTTAAAGGAAGAAAATACAAATATTTTACATTTCCTAAAATATCTTCTTAAAGGAAAAGAACAAAATGAGGACAAATAGCCCAAAGGAGCAGAGCTTTCAGTGCACTCTGATCTCTCAAGGAGCCTATCTTCTTGTTATTTCCTTTGAGTAAGTCAAAGCCCTTGTACTGAACAGTTTCCAGGGGGATGGGCAGAGGGGCAAGGAATAGTAAGACTTGTGTTCAAACTGAATTCATTGGAGTTTCTGTAGAAACAATTCTATGATTCTAAAACACGGCTGTGACAATGAGTTAAGAAAATAACAACCCATCCCACCAAGTCACAGCACATCCCTCCCCTATGCCTCCCCCGACCATTAATCAAATACAGCAGGATCTGGTGACATTTCTGTACAGCAATTCAAGGCGTTGTATTAATTGCAGAACGCTTTGTGTATTTGATGGGGTACGGGCACGGTATATTAAAACTGGTCCCCGCTTCTCCTAAACTGCTGCAAGGCAAGACTTCTGTGTAGAGATGGTTGGAAAATCTTGGACTGAGCCATTTTCTGTCACAAAGTGCAGGTCAGTCGAAATTGAACTCTTCACAAAATGGTGTCAGTTTTGCACAAATTTTAAGACAAAAGTTACAGCAATGTTGAATATTTTGAAATGACCGTTCATCTACATTTCTTAAATTTTGTATTGCATTGTATATTGTAATATAAAATAAAAAAGTGGAAATCACAGTGAAATGTTTTGATCAGCCCAAACACTTTTTTTTTTTTAGCTTTCTCTCACAGGGAATTTTGAAATATTTGGCTTCTGCTCTGAATCAGAATGAGCACAAATTTCAAAATCTCAAAAACCTTTGCAAAACGGAATTTCTGTCCTCCATGCAGCTGTATTATTATGCTCCTCTTGTGGTTACAGGTCACAGTGGTCTGTGATGTACGCCCTATGACTCCAATTTTGCATCCTGATGATGTCTGCACTTCATCAGGTATTAAAGTAAGCTCCTTTATTAAATATTGCCATTGAGTCTCTTCCCCCACCTTGTCAGAACATGCTACAGTCATGACAATATTGGAGGGGGCAAAAGGAAAAAGTCCAAAGAGGTCACTGTCTCAGTTCATTTTGCCATGCAATTCTTCCGACAGTTATCTGCAGCATGACAACGTGTATGTTGTGACTTGCCAAAGGATATATGCTGGCATGGGAAATCTGGATGTCTATTTCTAATCCACGGGGAGTTGGATTTCAAGGAAAAAGACAGGGATCTGGTTTTGGTTGGGTCAGGGAGAGGATCATGACGGATGGGAGGTAAAGAAGGAGACACTGAGGTTATGTCTATACTTATGGTGGCGTGTAGAGTAAGGACACTGCATGCCCAAGCATGGGTAGAAATAGCAGTGTAGACAGTAAGGCAGAACTCAGGTGAGTAGAATAGACATGCCAGAACCTTAGGGTATGTACTGTACACAGCCCTCTATGTACCCAAGCAGAGCCCTCCCTGTCTGCACTGCTATTTTTAGCAGTGTAGTGTCCCACTGTCTCTCCACTGTTGTAGCCTTGTGCTACTGCAGGGAAAGGCTCTGGCAATAGGGAAAGGCTCTGGCAGGGGAGAGGCAGTAGCGAAGAGCTCCAGCAGCTCCCCATTGCCAGAGCCTTTCACTGCTGCACCTAGCTGCACATCACAGGGTGGAGGTAGTCCACTTTTCACTGCAATATGTAGCTACACAAACCCTACGTGCTACTGACAGTGCAGACAAGACCCGAGGGGGAGAGTTTACCTTAGCTTTGGTAAGCATCTGAACTTGGCAGTCTGAGGGCCAGACCACAGTCTGCTCTGCCTGTGTGCACAAGGTTGGAGAGTGTAGAAGACTCATTCCTCTCTTGTGTGCCCCTTATAGCACAGGGCCCCTTACAGGACAGGGCCCCGCTTGCAGTCTGTGTGCTCCCTCAAGCGCATGGGGCTGGTCTTACCTAGTGCTGCTTGAAAGGTGTGGGGAAGCGGTAGTGCTAAATCCCTGCCTGTTGCCCCCTTTGCACTGGCCAACAGAGCTGACCATCTGTGGAGGGAAGCACGCTCTGCACAACTCTAAGAGATAGAAGCTCTGAGCATGACTCCTCTTCCTCTCTAGGAGGCAGGATCAGGGGATAGCCGTGCTAGTGCGTATCCATAAAAACAACGAAGAGTCCGGTGGCACCTAAAAGACTAACAGATTATTTGGGCAGAGTCCTTCCCATATGGTTTTAATAACACAGAGATGTCTCCAACAAAGATGGAAAGCAAAGCAATACTGTTCAGGTTCTTGAGGGCTTAATTGCCTATGCTGCTGTTCCTTTTATCCCAGGCATGGACCCACTGTTCATGTCTTGTAGTCAAAGATAAGCTGAAACAGCTGAGAGGATGCCAAATAGAAGTTAAATATTATAAAGACTGGCTAAGCTAGAAGGACTCAGTTATTTAAGCGAAAGTCTCCTTTTAATAAGTCCCCTGCTTTGCACTGATGCCTTTTGTTCCTTTGTTTATTTCTTAATAAGCCGAAACAAATGCAAATGTCCCAGTTGTTAGCATTTAAAAAATGCATCCACTGTGCATGGAGAGTGTGTGTTCCATATTCCACAATAAGCGAATGGCATTCATGGCCAGCAGTATATCCATGGACTGCTGGCCAGTAGCTTTCTGGGTTGATTTTAAAATGTGATGGAAATATACTGCATGTGCACAGTAGCCAAGTTTTCCAGTGTTAATAACTGGGACATTTTCATTTGGTTTTTGTTTATTAAAAAATGAATGAGAGGCCTAAGACCAGGCAGAACCATCTGACTTCTGGTCTTGAAACCAGCCACAATTGCCTGCTTATAAAGCCTTCTTTAGATGGCCTGACTAGACCACACGGAATTGCCTTTTAGTTGCTTCATAAGCAACCGAATATGCTTTGTGTAGGGAAATGGGAAGCTCTCTTGCTCTTATTTTGGAGTAACCATGCTCAACACCCAAACCTCCTAGTCCATTTCTGTAATTTTTGCTCTTTCTTGACAAACTTTGCCAACTGGGTATTCATTGAGGTATAAAGTGCCAGACCTGAGCCCCATTCTGCCTTCAGGTAACAATTCTAACTGAAGCCAGCAGTAACTGCAAATAAATATCCAAGGATGATCTGGCTCTGTAAATATGGAATACAAAAAATGGTCTATTAACAATTGCTCTTGGAAAATGGGAAAGTTCATTGATAGAGATGACACTATCTCCGCAGCAATGAGAAGGGGAAAATATAACAGGAGTTGATTATTTGCCAGTTGGATCCGAGGAAGATGCAGTAAGCAGCAGCTTGTTGCAAAATGGCCTTGGCTCTGCCAAATTTAAAAGGCAAGCCCCAGTATGGCATGCTGGGAAAAATGTTTCCCAAGACAATGCTAAAATGGGGAGCACTACAAAGGAAGGTGATCCTGGGAAGACAGCTGCTTCTATGCAATAGCCGATAAGAGAACAGTGCTAGATCATTGTGTCTCTAATTAACTATCCTTTAAAGAAAGTTTTAAGTCTCTTATAATGATTGTACAGCAAAAATTCTCTGACGCTTCAGTGGATACCTAAATGCTCCCACTGTTTCTTTGACGTGACCTGACCTTTTTCTGAAGGGGGATCTGTGTCATTCAGGACACAAGTAATTTTTAAAACAATTTTTCTCCCCGCTTAAATCCCACAATTGTTGTTTCTAACATCCAAAAGGCAGGCCTTAGGGTCTAGTCTTAGCACTTACATAACATTGTGTAACTTCAGCCCATTTTACACATATAAACCAGTTAACTAATCCTTGCTGTATCATGGATTTGTATGCATAGCTATAATTAATGTTAATAGGTATTACCTGCATATATTCCCACCAGATTATTAGTATTCATTTGTATTACAGTAGCACCCAAGAGCCCTGGTCAGGATCGAGGCCCCATTGTACCCAGGCACTATACAAACACACAAAACAACCCTGGATCTGTTCTTAACAGCTTACAGTCTCAATTTAGCAAAGACGGAAAACAGATGCAAAGCAACAAGGGGGGAAGGGGAGGGTGACAGAAAATGAAGGTAAAAAATAATCACTTAGTTACCTACGTTAGCAACATGCATAATATGATGCTTCCAAATGATCTGAAAGTTCTTTCATTAAATAAATACATTACAAGTTCTCCATTACACAAAGTGTCTAATTAACGGATTGGACTATGCCCAGCACCATGAGGACCTGATTCTTATTGGAAAATACTATAATATAAATGTTTCTTAATAATAATAAATAAAATCAGCTATCCCCAACTGCTGCTGTTAGTTGGCTGATATCTGTTATGCATCACAGTAGAACTGATGGGAAAATAGACCCACTGAATGCAAACTGCTCTCAAACTAGAAAAGAAAACACATGCCTGTCCTTTTGAATAAGCTTTGCTGTGTTTCAGCAAAAGCAGTCTGTTTTTAACCTCTTCCATCTTTCAGCCCTATAGGTCAACATTGGAAGTGAGCCCAACCTGCAACAGCAGATCTGAACCTCCTCAAACTTTGACAAAACTCAGATTCAAACTTCTCGTCTCAGATCCCTCTTTGTAGATGGATCTGAAAGGGAATCGTCTAAGAACACAATCTGGATCCAAAAGTCTCAGCTAACATCTATCGCCAGTCAACGCAGCACAGTGTAGCATAGCACAAAATGTAAAACAATGTAAATTGAAAGCCTAATATACAGGGAACAGGTTCTCAAAACTTTGGTCTGAAATTGCAACTGCAAAATAGGTAGATGCAGACATAACTGTGCACAAAAGGCTTCCACATTTACATATGTGCTGCGACATCCTCACTTGCATGAGTGCTATAGGTTAGGGGACTCAGATATCATGCTCGTTGCTATAGAAATGCCAATCAATAATTACCGATTTTCCAATGAAGTTCCCCATTTTGCATGCTCAATTATCAGCACATATTTCTTTTGCTGATGATTATTAATTTTGGTGCCTCGCAATGATTCTTTTATTACCCATAATGCCTGGTTTACTGAAAATTACATGATTACTTTTTGGGGGGGTGGGGGGGCGGATTGGAAAACTTAGAGATTGTTCTCGTCTTTTCTTCTGTGAAAAGAATACAGACAACTTACAGCGCTTCTCTATCCTATTGCTCAGTATCACTATGGCTCTGAGCCAGCAAAACATAGTCCTGCAGCCTTTCATTGTGATCCTGTGCCAAGCACAGCAATGTGAGGGAAGCATCAGCATAATCAGCACAATGTAGTGTCTCTGAGCCAGCAGGGATGTGTCACAGCTTTATACAGAATTCCCTATCTTTTTATTTCATTATGGAGACCACAGACTGGGATATTATGGGTCACTCAAAGGTCATGTTACAGAAAGCAGCTTCTTCTTAGTAAGATGAGCCCGTCTTTAGTGTACTATTAGATTATTTTCCTTCTCTCTGTTGACTGCATGAAGGTGTGGGATGAATATTTGTCTTCTGAATTCTTTAAAAGTCTTTCCTTCTTTCTGTATTTTTTCACAGAAGCACCTGTTTTCAAGGAATAGCTTTCCCTATTTAGACAAAGGTTCCATACATTTACCAGCTTGGCCACAAAGGGATAATATTTTCAAATCTCATTGGAAGTCCAGGAGACTTGGGCTCCTAAAAGCCTAAATCACTGCTGAACATTGGGCTTATGCTTCTAAGTCACTTAGACACTTTTGATGATTTTATTCATACTATGGTAGTGCTGCAAAGCACTTTAAACCTCAGTGTTTGCATTTCCCCAGTCTGGGAGTTATCAGTCCAGGTAAAAATTAAACCTTGATCTTGCACTAAACTCTGTGCATGCAGACTCCTGCCACCACAGAGAATTACCTCACACAACTGCAAGCATTTGCCTACATGAAACTTGATGCGAAATGAGGGCCTAAGATTATGAGAAATATTAGTGACCAGGATTAATGCTTGGCCTATATAGATGTGAAAACAAACTTTGTTGTAAGCAGCTGCACAGCACTTTGCAATGTCTAGGCTGTCCTGCACCAAAGATACCAGGCACCATCTCCTCCTCATGTCTCCAGGCCATCTACTGTGTTAACCTTATACATGGGACATGCACCCCATCCTGGCTCAGGAAACTGCCTCCCTATAAGCATTCAATTTGCTCCTAAAAAAAGATTAAGGGACTGATTATGATGCCACCTAAACCCTGTGAAGTAGAAGTGACTCCTTTAAAGTCTGTAAGATTACACCAGTGTGAATCCAGTGTAAGTTAGAGGAGAATTAGGCCCATTTTTTTCCCCACTTGCATTTTTTTTTACATGTAATGGTTTTTTTTGCAACACGATAGTTGTATGTAGCTGCCTCAATACTATTTCAATATATGTTAATTTAAACAAGAAGGAAGTTAGATTTACAAGGTCCCAATTCCCTCTCCCCTCCCCCCATCTTTTTTACATATGTGTCACAATTTCCTTCTATTGTTGTGGATTTCTTTTACAAAGTAACCGAAGACTTTGATGTAGAATTAACTGAACCTGTATTACTTATTCAGTTTTTCTTGGCCATTTTTATTCTCCTGGCTTTGGTCGCAATGCACTACGTATTCTGAATGGGAATTTTTCAAATGTTAATAAATACATTTTAAATAAGGAACAAAATGTAAACTCCAAGCCCACCTACAGCTACGATGGCAGGCTTGAATGGGGGTGACTTTGTAAAATGCTGGAACATGGAATTAGTTATAGAAGTAGTGTAAATCTACCAATATTCTGCTGTTGTGTTTACATGCTCGCCCCCTCCCCCCCACATACATGCATTTCCATTGTTCACAGGAAGAATTGCAGACAATATGTGCCTGATGATGTCCCTGAGAGAGATCCATAGGGAAAACCAAGAGGTTTGTAATAACAGAGCTGGTCAAAATTTGGTATCTTTTTTTTTTTTTTTTTTTTTTTTGACAAAAATGTTGAAAGAAAATGAACAGTATTGGGGTTTTTTTTTCAAATATTTTCTATCTTCTTTTCATTTTTTGGATGAATGCATTTGGAAGTTCAAAATTATTTCATTTTGAAAAATTTCATTTCCAGTATAAAAAAAGGCCAATAATATTTAAAAGTAAAAGAGAAAGTAGGGAAAAACCACTTTCTCTCACTTTTTTCCTCTTTGCACTGAAAAAGTGTGGAAGAAGTGAGGTGTGAACTTTAGGGCGTAAACAAAAAGACGGGGGGGGATGGGGAAGAAACTGAGATGGGAAAGCCACTCTTAGAGTATGGCTACACTTGCACTTCAAAGCACTGCCGTGGCAGCGCTTTGAAGTTTCGAGAGTGGTCGCAGCGCGTACTCCACATCCTCTACAGGTGTAGCTTGCAGCGCTGGGAGCTGCGCTCCCAGCACTGCGGCACTGTTTACACTGAGGCTTTACAGCGCTGTATCTTGCAGCGCTCAGCGGGGTGTTTTTTTCACACCCCTGAGCGCGAAAGTTGCAGTGCTGTAAAGTGCCAGTGTAGCCATGGCCTTACTTTTTTTCTACTTTTTCCTATGGGAAGAAAGAAAATAAGTTGAAAGAAATTCTGCCCCTGGCTTTCACTTTTTAATCTCCCTCCCCTACAGAAATAGTAAAAGAACCCCAAAACAAACAAAAAACCAGCCAAAAAATCCCCACAACCTGATAGATAGTAACAATTTTACCACTATTTCCAAAACATTTTTTTTTGAAGTTCCAAAATGTTTCTGAATTTTTTGTTTACTTTTTTAAAAGGAAAAGTGTCAGAAAAGCTTTTTTTCTGTGTGATAAAAATCATATTCAATAAAATCCCATTTTTGAGGGGGGCAGAGGGGAAACAGCCCTGATACATAGCCATGGGGATACCTGTAAAAGGCGCACACAGAGATGGACAGGGTACAACCAAATAGCTAGACACGATTAGAAAAAAAGATCACACAAGTTTGTTCCCACATTGAACAGGTAATACCTGAATCTTAATAAACACAAATCTCATTCTTCAAATACCAGAATGTGAAACATTGGCTATTTTTAATGTGTTACAGTGACCTCCCCTAAAATGTGTGTGACAGATTCTAGGACAATGAGCTAGGACTTACGGTTTTTCTTTTGAGACTCTCCAATGTCAGATGCTTGAACCCTCCATAGAGGGCCAAATGAATCTTTGTTGAATGACTCTCAAGTTACATGAATTGTGTCCTATTACAGAGAGACGGGATGTTTAAAGAGTTTGTGTCTCTTTCTCTGAGAGAAAGGGAATGAGGGGCCAGAGGCAGAGAGGGCCTATAAGGGAAAATTCTACACCAGAAAAGCATGGAGAGAAATCTTATGTTTTGTTACTGAAGTTACCAGTAAAACCAAATCCCAGGAAGAAGGTAGATTTAGACTTCTTCCAAGTGTGAGTACTTTATTAGGAGCAGAGTGGGTTCATCACCAGCCTGCACAGGTACAACACAGAAGTGAAGGAAACTTGAAATGATGTAATGTTCCTTATTTAATATACATAATGCTTTCAGTGACCTGTTTCATGCTTTCACATTGCTAAATACATTTTAATTAAAGCTGGTTGAAAATTGGATGGCATTTCAAAAATTAAAAAAAATAAAAAGAATTCTGAAAAAAGTTTTAATGAGATTTTCGAGACATTTTCCTCCTGTTTTTCAAACAATTCCAGAGCTGTTGAAATTGAACGTTTTAAAAAAATCTGTGAAATTTGGAAACAAAAGGAATATGTTTCATGATTCCCCTTCCCCCTTTCTCAGCTATTTTTATGTGCATTTCAAAAATACCTGCCACCACGGCAGTCTGTTTCCATTACTTAAATTTAAAAGGACACTGAGTTCCTTAAACAATTACTCTTGTTAGGGAGACCCTTGACAGGGCTCTTAGTTCCACTTGCTCAGTTAAAAAGCTACTCACTTAAAGGAAGGATCTAAACTATTTACTTTCCATGGTGCACAGAATCATCATGCCCACACTTAACTGTGAGACAACAGCTAGGCCCTGTAGAACACAGATATAATTGGATGGAAAGCAGGTGATATTTGAAATAAGAAGGTTTTGTTGAAATAGCCGTATTTCAGACCCATTTCTCCACATGTAATGTAAATTCTTGCCCAAATATCTCGGATACAGATGTGCAACTTGTCAGTGACTTATCTATATCTGAGAGCAGGATTTTGCCATCCCTTCCAATTGTCCAATAGGGCATCCTGCGCTGATATCAGCAAGTATTAGGTGAACTACCATAGCTGTAGGTCTTTTCCATCATTAATTTCTATGACTGACACAGTTGGTCAATAACTATGAAGATGTTGATATGAATGATCTTTCTTTAAAAAAGCTAAAATAGAGAGCCCTTTTCATGGGAACAATGCTCTTTCCTCTTGTTCTCTGAAAAACACACCACTGAAATGATTTTAAAGTACATTACAGCAGCATACTTAATGCTTATCCCATTTCTGATGGATACACAATGAAATCCAAATTTCTGTGGATAATGCTTTTCTTTGTTTCCTCCAACTCTCATATCTGAATGTTTGGCTCTTAATTGATAATATACTACATAGGATTTGGTAATCAGAAATACTGGCATCCTATGCAACTGTATTAACTGAATTTGCTTGTGTTTTTTAGACTTAAATTTCATGTTTCATTCCAAGGTTTTACAACTACATTTTTATTTCTAAGTCTTTACTAATGAAGAATGTTTGTGGCCAAAATACAGGATAAAATAAAATTTTATGATCTTAGCTGCACGTTAGTGTAAGGTCATTAGATTTGGCAGACCAGCAGTACTTACTTGTAGTTTGATACCAAGTCATTGTTTCCAATTTGATCCACTTGGGCATTTAGAACAATAAATGTTAAGCTTTCAGATATTACAATATAGTAAATTTCAGTTAAGTGTGAGACTAAATAGAGGTTCATCTCATACCTCTCTTGAGTGAGTTGCAGTTAGTTGGCTTGGTTTTTGTTCTTTAATTTTATATTGTTAACCAAGAAGTTCTCACGAGAATAAAACAGTGAATTTCTTGTGTCTCACACTGACCCCATCTTGTGTTGTGGTGCCATTGGGTCTCACCAGGTAAGCAGAGCTAAGTCAGGTTGGAACTAGAATGGGAAGTTACATATCTCAGGAAAGAAAGCATTCTTGTGTTCAGTAGGTGGCACTCTTCTCTTTGAATCTGTATGTGGAGATGCCATCTTCCAACTGATAGTCTGGGAACATGTGTAATTCTGTGGGCAAGTAAGTGACAGAAAGGTAAAAGAGGTGTCATTTGACTCATACAAATCTACAGAATCATAATTCCAATAGGGTCACCCTCTGTAGTGTGGCAGGGAGGACTCACTGCTTTCACCCACCCACATGAGCTTCCAGCTCCAGGTTCTCCATGACTGGAAATGTTGATAATGTCATTGGAAATGGGTTGAGTTGGGTATCGTTTGAAAGCCCTTTCTTCCATGAATACAGTGGTACCAAAACATGACAAACCTAGAATAATTATGTAGATATATTGTCATGGGGGTCACTCACCACTAGTGGTGCCTCCTGCTGGCCATCCTGGGGATTATCTCCAGCCAGGCTGCCCCTCTGGCAGTCTCTCTCCCATTGCCCTCTCACCCTGTGGACCCCGCTCACTGCAGGAACCACAGCCTCCTCTTCATGACTCGGCCTTCTGGCTAGGTTACCATATATGTTCCCTCCTTCTGGGGGAGGTGTAAAAAAGTCTTTCCAGGAGTCCCAGGCAGTCTGCTGTCCTCTGCCTGGCCTGTGCCATGTCCCCAGTAGCTGGTAGGGGAACCCATATCTGCCCTCTACTCTGGGTTCCAGCTCTGAGGCTCTCTAGTCTGCAGCCAAGCTCTGCACTCCTATTCCTATTTCCCTGAGCCTTCACCTACTTTCCTGGCTAACCCCCATCTGGGTTTGTCCAACTCCCTCCACTCAAGGAGAGACTGAAGCCTACTTCCCTGAAGCTTCCTTCTGTTGACAGCCAACTGGCTTTATACAGTCCCCACCTATTCCTGTCCAGCTGAGCCTAGAATCATAGAATCATAGAATATCAGGGTTCGAAGGGACCTCAGGAGGTCATCTAGTCCAACCCCCTGCTCAGCCTGCTTCCAATTAATTCCAAGCTCCATGGCTTTTCCTTCAGTGCAGCCTCTGGAGTTAATTGGCTTGCCTGCCATCTTACCCCCTTCCACTCCTGCATGGGGTAGACACCCCCTCACATCTATATTCAAGAAAATGTTTAAAAATCAACTTTTTAAAATTATACTTTAACCCAGGCATGTCAAACATCCAGCCCTCACAAAGTTAAATTGTGGCCCTCAACAGACAGTACTGAGTTATCAGTTAATGCTCAAAACATGATACCCTATTAATTTTTTCAATGTTACAGTTTACTGTAAAAGAAAGGGGTCCTCCAAGTTGATTTGCCATCACTGGCAAAAAAGAAGCAGCTTTGTTTATTATGAGTTGTAAAGAGACACTGGCTAAGATGTCAGCATCCAGCTAGAAATTACTGGAATCCATCTCAAAAGGTATGCTCATAGTTATGTAACAGACATTATATAAAATAATTAATTATAAACTCAAGGTTATGTATTACAAAATCTTTGTTTTACTTTGGTCTTGATCATTTTTTGGCATCAATGAGGAGATGAAGAACTAGTAGCTGAATGGGGAGGTGACTGAGTAGTATTTGAATCTTTGGAGCATATCACTGTGGAGGCCCTATTAAACACAATGCTCAGTGGTACCTTATACGCTGTAAGAAGTGAATTTATAAATTGAATTTGGCAAGATCAGAGAGGAAGTACTCTGAGCATCAGGAGAAAGCTGAAAATGCCAGGATAAGTGCGAGCTATGAGTAAGACTCACCTTACACTCGGTACCATGGCATATGTTTCGAGAGGAACACTTGCTTCTTCTGTGGTAAGTCAGAAGACATCCATTAAGCACAGTTTCAACATGAGACAGATGAGAAACTGTATGAAGCAATCAGTCTTAGTTAGACTGTTGCATATAAAGTAAAGTTAAGCAGGCACAATGACTCAAAAGATGCCCAGGCACACAACATTGCATATCACATCAAGAATATATGTAATGTGTTGCATCAAAAGGTAAAAGCAACAGAAACAAATACTGATTTTACTAATGCAAACTGTATGACTCAGCTGGAGTTCATAAATTGCCTTGCAGAGGACCTAATGGATGGGAAAATTGTGGCAATGGTCAATGTAGAAGCTAAGTATAGAGAAATATGTGCTTTGAATGGGCATGAAGAGGAACAAATTCTTAGCAGAAAGGTTCTTAAAGCACTTATTGAAGACTGGGGATATGTATGTAGTTTTTAGCAATCCTTTCTGCAGAAATGAATCACAGTTCATACCCTTAAAAGCTGCAAAAAAGTGGCATCATCATAAGCAGAAGAAAGCACTGATGTCAACAGAAACAAGACTCTGTTTGTAGCTGTTAAATTTTTGTGGAAAAGCATTTAGTCCTGCAGTATGTGGATGTTTCAGGGATCCATAGTTGATGGCAAACAAATAATACCCTGGGACCTGTACTTCTCTAAGGGGTGTTGGAGCTCAAGGCTGCCATTTTGTCACAAAGCCTCGTGTACAAGTGCTTGAATGAAAGGCAAGTTTCCAACACATACTCAACAACTGTGCAGCATATGCATAATCTACCACTACAACTGGCTGTTAATTTAAGAATTCATTCCAAAAGCTATGCAGCTTATGCACAACACTGGATCCTCCATGGACTACAACAAAGTACTCTGCCTGGAGAAAACAATTGCAAATGAGGTTCTTCACTACATGGAACTCAATGAAGAGTTGTACGTTCCCCCAGACCTTGTCAAAGGTAGGCTTATATTTTGTTCTGTCAATAACTTAGACATCCTTGAAGATACAGCAGATGGCAAAGGAACCCTTCATGATACTGTTATGGTCTTCTATCAGGAGCTTATTAATGAGGACCAATCCCAACTTCAAGCAGTGTCTGGACCAGCAAAGAACTGTTCTATGAAGGAGCTTTCAGATTCGCTTCCTTTCCTACCAAGGTCCAAACTTTCTGAAGTCCATTTTCAATGAAGCAGCAGTCAAACTGACTATAATAAAGCCTTCTACGTTCATTAACCTTGACTACACTTTGTTATTATGCAAAAGTGGGATGTATTTCAGAGGTGAAAAATCACTAAGGACATCTGCAGCTGATGAGATAGAAGACATACTCTCAAGTGATCTGACTCTGAGGACACACCATACTGCACCATTTCAGGAGAAAGGTACATGCCAACATGGTTAGCCTTTAACTTGGCCCTACATAACGTGCCAGAGTGAATGACTTATGTATTTCAATCATACATAGTCCTGCTGATTGGTCTGTTTGCTCAGAAAATTGACACTGACATGGGTTGCATTTACACCTAGTATCAAAAGGCAAATGATCAAGCAATGGAATAGCTCCAAGATAAGTGAGTGCATCCAAAACTACCCTCCTTTATCGGGCCTGGTTTGATCTTGGTGGATAGACTGATCACATCAGTAATGTGTGAAATTCCATGTGTTCCTGAAGCAAGCTTTTAGCTAATAAAATGCTTGGTTGCAAAGACCAGATGTTCATCACCTTGAAAATGTGTGGCCAGCTGCCTGCCTTGTACGAAGATGTGCTAGTCTGGGGCAGATGAGGATCAGGGTGAAAATATGTCTAGCAGTGGTGCCCTAGATGAAGATGACAATTATGATGAGTTTAATGAGTACATGTTCTCAGTCCTACTTGTCAATGCTAACTTCCCTAGGATTACCAAAGATCAATGTCTTTTTCATGTAAGTACTGCAATCACTAGAAAGTGATAAGAAGTTACTTATTGTGTTGTGTAATTAAGAATTACTACTTTCTTTGAGTACAGGACTACCTCACTCAGTTAAAAGGAATCATGAACCACCTCATGAACCACGTGTATTCTGTGTGGTGAGTTACATATTTATCTCTCCACCTCATTGTCTCCAAACAAAATGTGGCCAGCTCAAACTCAGTAGGACAAAAACTGAACTCAGGGCAGAATCCATTGGAGCTATGTCAGTTTATACTAGCTAATCTGATCTCTCATATTTTCTCCCAAACCCTACCCACTATTGCCCTTCTCTTTCCCTGTTGGCTATTTATCTACCTTCTGCTACTAAGGTTCACAGCCTTGCATCCTCCTTTGACTTATTTTCTCCTCCTCCCTCCTCCCACCATGTTGTCATTAAGTTTTGCTAGTTCAACAATCTCCATACTCCATCTGTTCTTCTCTGCATCCCCCATAAAGACTTTTGCCCTGAAGCTAACACCCTCATCCCTGGGTTTCTGACTCTTATTTTGTTCCCCATCAGTCCATCCAAAATAAATACTGTTAATTGGACAAAAGCCATCAAACAATGCTAGTAGTCATGAATATTTCATTCATGAATATAAATAATTTGTCTAAATGCAGATTCCATCTCTTTGCTAAGTAAACACCAGACGCTTGAAACGTGAGAGGGGCTTTCATGAAGCAGAGGCCTACTTGTTGGGATGTTACTGTGACAGTGGCAGACCAGGAGCCAGCTCATGCCAAGGCCCTTTGGTCTCAGCTGAACCATGACAAATACATAGCTGGAAACCCAGCTGGCTCACATGTGTGGTAGAATTGTTAAAATAGATGTTAAGTTGATAAGAATGTGTTTAGTGTTTAAACGTGATGAAACACTTGTAGGATGCTGCATGGAGTAATCTCACTTAAAACATCTGTACCCCATGTTGTAAGGTTATATTGCATGTTTGCTTTATGAATCTCTGTAGTTGTAGAAGTCATCAAGCAGGAAAGGAGCATTAATTAATGTGAAGGCTGGCTTCCTACAGAAGGGAGTAGGTCTTGCCCACTAAGAAGTCCCATTGAAATCAAATGATCCATTGTGAAACAAAGAACAAAGACTTTGTTAATTGCCTTCCCCCTTTCCACCCCATTAAGATGAGGCATGTGCCTGAACTCATCCCATCAGCTTGAACTCTGGAGAAAAAGGGATAAAAATCCCTAAGAAGAAGAATTTAGATCTCTATGCTGCTTAGGCTTCGGGACGGCAAGATTTCTAGGCATAAGCAAGGGTTCTCCAGTAGCTTAGCCTGCTTAGCCCTAAAGGACATATAGAACTTGCTTTTAACAGCAGCTTCTATCAACTTTTGGAACCTAAGACTTTAACTCAGGTGTGTGTGTATGTTTACCTGCTTTAACCTTCTTAGTTATTAAATCATTAGTTAGTTTATTATAGGATTAGCTACAAGTGTTTCTAAAGTGCAGTTGACCTGGGGTAACTGACCAGTCCTTTGAGATTCAGAGTAACCTGAATATTGTTGTGATTTTTGGTGTAAGGGACCATCTGTCACAAAGGCAGGCTTGAATAGGCAGCAAGATAGACCAGAGTACCCAAAGGGACTGTCTGTGACTCAATGTTTAGGCTGTTATAGAACATAAGAATGGCCACATTGGGTCAGACCAAATTTTCATCTAGCCCAATATCCTGTCTTCTGACAGTGGCCAATGCCAGGTACCCCAGAGGGAATGAATTGGTAATCATCAAGTGATCCATTCCCCGTCTTTCATTCTCAGCTTCTGGCAAACAGAAACTAGGGACACCATCACTGCTCATCCTGGCTAATAGCCATTGATGCACTTATCCTCTATGTAAGTATCTAGTTCTTTTTTAATCTAGTCTTGGCCTTCATAACATCCTCTGGCAAAGAGTTCCAAAGGTTGACTGCATTGTGTGAAGAAATACTTCCTTTTGTTTGTTTTAAACCTGTTGTTTATTAATTTCATTTTTGACCCTTAGTTCTTGTGCCAGGAGAAAGAGTAAATAACACTTCCATATTTACTTTTCCAGCACCACTCATGATTTTATAGATCTCAGTCATATCCCATTTTAGTCATCTGTTTTACAAGCTGAAAAGTCTCAGTCTTATTAATCTCTCCTCATAATACCCCTAATAATTTATGTTGCCCTTTTCTGAACCTTTTCCAGTTCCAATATATTTTTTTATATCATGCAGTATTCAAGATGTGGGTGTACCATGGATCTATACATAGGCAACATGATATTTTCTGTCTTATTATCTATTCCTTTTTTAATGATGCTCAACATTCTGTTAGATTTTTTGACTGCGCTGCACTTTGAGTAGATGTTTTCAAAGAACTATCCACAATGATTCCAAGATTCATAGATTTATAGACTCTAGGACTGGAAGAGACCTCACGAGGTCATCGAGTCCAGTCCCCTGCCCTCATGGCAGGACCAAATACTGTCTAGACCATCCCTGATAGACATTTATCTAACCTACTCTTAAATATCTCCAGAGATGCAGATTCCACAACTTCCCTAGGCAGTTTAGTCCAGTGTTTAACTACCCTGACAGTTAGGAACCTTTTCCTAATGCCAAACCTAAATCTCCCTTGCTGCAGTTTAAGCCCATTGCTTCTTGTTCTATCGTTAGAGGCTAAGGTGAAGAAGTTTTCTCCCTCCTCCTGATGACACCCTTTTAGATACCTGAAAACTGCTATCATGTCCCCTCTCAGTCTTCTCTTTTCCAAACTAAATAAACCCAATTCTTTCAGCCTTCCTTCATAGGTCATGTTCTCAAGACCTTTAATCATTCTTGTTGCTCTTCTCTGGACCCTCTCCAATTTCTCCACACCTTTCTTGAACTGCGGTGCCCAGAACTGGACACAATACTCCAGTTGAGGCCTAACCAGCGCAGAGTAGAGTGGAAGAATGAGTTCTCGTATCTTGTTTACAATGCACCTGTTAATGCATCCCAGAATCACGTTTGCTTTTTTTGCAACAGTATCACACTGTTGACTCATATTTAGCTTGTGGTCCACTATGACCCCTAGATCTCTTTCTGCCATACTCCTTCCTAGACAGTCTCTTCCCATTCTGTATGTGTGAAACTGATTGTTCCTTCCTAAGTGGAGCACTTTGCATTTGTCTTTATTGAACTTCATCCAGTTTACCTCAGGCCATTTCTCCAATTTGTCCAGATCATTTTGAATTTTGACCCTGTCCTCCAAAGCAGTTGCAATCCCTCCCAGTTTGGTATCGTCTGCAAAATTAATAAGCGTACTTTCTATGCCAACATCTAAGTCGTCGATGAAGATATTGAACAGAGCCGGTCCCAAAACAGACCCCTGGGGAACCCCACTTGTTATACCCTTCCAGCAGGATTGGGAGCCATTAATAACTACTCTCTGAGTACGGTTATCCAGCCAGTTATGCACCCACCTTATAGTAGCCCCATCTAAATTGTATTTGCCTAGTTTATCGATAAGGATATCATGCGAGACCGTATCAAATGCCTTACTAAAGGTATATCACATCCACCGCTTCTTCCTTATCCACAAGGCTCGTTATCCTATCAAAGAAAGCTATCAGATTGGTTTGACACGATTTGTTCTTTACAAATCCATGCTGGCTATTGCCTATCACCTTACCACCTTCCAAGTGTTTGCAGATGATTTCTTTAATTACTTGCTCCATTATCTTCCCTGGCACAGAAGTTAAACTAACTGGTCTGTAGTTTCCTGGGTTGTTTTTATTTCCCTTTTTATAGATGGGCACTATATTTGCCCTTTTCCAGTCTTCTGAAAACTCACCCGTCTCCCATGACTTTCCAAAGATAATAGCTAGAGGCTCAGATACCTCCTCTATTAACTCCTTGAGTATTCTAGGATGGATTTCATCAGGCCCTGGTGACTTGCAGGCATCTAACTTTTCTAAGTGATTTTTAACTTGCTCTTTTTTTATTTTATCTTCTAAACCTACCCCCTTCCCATAAGCATTCACTATGTTAGACATTCCTTCAGACTTCTCAGTGAAGACCGAAACAAAGCAGTCATAAAGCATCTCTGCCATTTCCAAGTTTCCTGTTACTGTTTCTCCCTCCTCACTGAGCAGTGGGCCTACCCTGTCCTTGGTCTTCCTCTTGCTTCTAATGTACGATAAAAAGTCTTCTTGTTTCCCTTTATTCTCATAGCTAGTTTGAGCTCATTTTGTGCCTTTGCCTTTCTAATCTTGCCCCTGCATTCCTGTGTTGTTTGCCTATATTCATCCTTTGTAATCTGACCTAGTTTCCATTTTTTATATGACTCCTTTTTATTTTGTAGGTCATGCAAGATGTCGTGGTTAAGCCAAGGTGGTCTTTTGCCACATTTTCTATCTTTCCTACCCATCAGAATAGCTTGCTTTTGGGCTCTTAATAGTGTCCCTTTGAAAAACTGCCAACTCTCCTCAGTTGTTTTCCCCCCTCAGTCTTGATTCCCGTGGGACCTTACCTATCAGCTCTCTGAGCTTACCAAAATCCACCTTCTTGAAATCCATTGTCTCTATTTTGCCGTATCTCTTGAAATCCATTTGTCTCTATTTTGCCGTATCTCTTTCTTGAGTGATAACAGCTAATTTAAACCCCATCATTTTATATGAATAGTTGGGATTCTGTTTCCCAGTGTGCATTACTTTGCATTTATCAACACTGAATTTCCATCTGCCATTTTGTTGCCCAGTCATCCAGTTTTGAGAGATCCTTTTGTAGCTCTTTGCAGTCTTTCTGGGACTTAATACAAAAATACTCAAGATAGTTATCTGCAAATTTTGCCACCTCACTGTTTACCCTTTTTTCCATAGCACCTGAGGAGTTTACACTTGATATCTGGTTGGTGAAATCTATGTACAGAACTCCCAACCAGTTTGTGGTTTGTGCTTTACTCTGCCCTGAGGTTGGTACTCACACTCTTGAGCCACTCTAAACAGCTTGACAGTTACTTCCTGGGATATGCAAACCTATTCTAAAGTCTGATATTTGAAAACCAGAACTACTGTTGGGTTCCGATAAAAATGGACCTGGATCCATACCAGTTCCACTTTGGTTTTTGCAAAACTAAAATCACCCCTTTTTATTGCCCATCTCAATTTTCAACATAGTTGAATTCTTGTGGAGGTGAAATTCTGCTTTTCTCTTAGTAACTGTGCTACTCCTTAACTGCTAGGGACAAAATTGAGCCCTGGCACCAGTGGATGGGCTGCCCAAGAAGTTGGCCTTAGTATTTTACATCAAACACATCAATGAAAACAGTAAGTTCATGAATTAACTATTCAGTAGAAACTAATGTTTATTTTCTGCAGCCCTTAAATTTTTCACCTTTTATTATAGCACAATGACCTACTGGCTGGGGATCTCATGGTAGTTAATGACCCACCAGGTTAAGGGTCTGTTTAGGTCCATTTTCTTTATTAAGTTCCAGAAAGTGACTGACATAAAAGTCATTATTCTTAGAGCAGTGTAGTGCAGGGATAACCAGGTAGCAAATTTTCTAATTTATCAAAACTTTTGAATTAGTTTGCAGTGCAACAAGAAATAACAAGTCAGATTTTTAAACACTTGCAGAAAAATGTACATTTGCACTTTTATGCCTTAAATGTATAAAGCTCACTGCATTTTGAATAAGGCGGGATTTGAGCAGACATGAACTGATATAGACAGAATCATAGGACTAGAAAGGACCTCAAGAAGTGATCAAGTCCAGCCCCCTGTGCTGAGGAAGAACCAAGTAAACCTAGATCAGGGAAATGTACATGCAAATCCTGATCTGATCATGCTCTCAGCCCTACGTGAGCACAAATGATCATGCACATCTCCATGCATGCAATTCGCCATGCACACTTGAAAATATAGGTCATTATTGAGTTAAGCTGATCATAGAATAATCTTCTATCAGTAACTGCTTTCTAATTCAATATTAAATACAAATATTTATTTAAGAGGCATGTATTAGTTCTGTTTAGGCAAGAATTATTGGTGTGGAGGAGTGGGGGAACTTCTAAAATCATTCTTCCTTTGATGCAAGAATGAGGCTGTCCTGCAGTGATCAGATTCACATGCCAAGTCACTGCAGCTTTGAAGGCTAGCAGCAAGCTTTACACGTACTGTGAGCTGCTGACTTCATCAGATAAAAGTTTAGTACTTCTGAATAAACTTAAAGTGAATCATGAGCTCAGTGTTGACATGGATTGTTTCCCCTAAACAACATTTCAGGCTCCTTACGAGTCCTTTTCTCAGGAGAAATAATGCCTTTTTTTTTTCATTTATACTTGAGATTCTAACATTCCTTCTCAATGACAGAAGAATGATCCTGCAGTAAAGCCAGTGAACTGGGACACAGGACAGGATTCCTGTATGGAATGATTCTGATCATCTCGTTTGGACTCTAGATCTAGGTGCAATTCCTTATTAGATCATGGACTTCCTATTTGATGTGGGGCAAGTAATTAATTTAACATTTCTTTGTCTGTTTCCCCTCTGTAAAATGGACTTAATTTAACGGAAACCTCCGAACTTTAGGAAGTTCATCTAAATCAGGCATTGATCCAAACCATCCTGATTTGGGTTTTATACAACCAAAACTCAATAAGATTTTACAATACCAAAACCACTCCCTGATTTTGTCACAGCTTTAGCATTCTTAGTACATTCATAGTTAAAATACTTAATTTGGTGTTGGTTTCCAGCAGTTGATTATTTTACAATATTAAAGGTCTATTCCTACTCCCATAGAAGTCACTGACTACCAATGGAGCATGGCAATAACCTTAACCTGAGAAAGGTACAAAATTAGCAGAATTATATTTCTCTAATAACTCTGTACCCACAAAATACATTGTGATGATGGCATCCTAAAGTTCTTCAGTACTTCAGGGACTAAATGGAGCTGAACCTGCCTATTAGGTCAAATTCAGGATTGGTGTGACTTTTGACTCACAAGCAAGTTTAACTGTCTTGAGTATTTAAAATAAGCTCTGAAATTTGGCCCATAATAAAAGCTGATAAATGAAATTCCACTTATAGTACAGAATGAAGCTCCTGAATTGTTTCAGTCCACAGCAATTCTACCTATATATCCATCCAACTATTTATGTGGTCCTCAGCAACACAGGGTCTAAGTAGCTCCAACAAGTTAAAACGATGACAATGTGCTCGCTCGCTCTCTTTCTCTTTCCTTTCTCTGACACCAAGGAAAAGGCTTAGGGGGGTTGGTATTTTTGGTTTTTGTTTGTAATGAATCTGTAAGAATGAAGGTACTATTATGGAAAAGCCTGACCAAAAAGCTGATTTTTGTAGTTATTTGCTGTTACCAGTTTGCAAAGGATCTGTTTGCAAATGAATTCTAGTCACAGTGCATCTCCTGATGTTGTTCTGTAAAAACTGATTTAACTCTAAGAGGTTTCAGTGGTGACAACCTCTACTTCCTTCTAACTTTTTGCTATTCAGGTAGAAACTTTCCAGAATAACTTCACCTATTTTCCATTTGAGAATCTTGGGGAATTATCTAACCTGCCTCCATCAGTCCTGCTTCAAGGATCTGATTTATCATTGTCTGAACTGACAAACAATCTTGCTTTCTATTCTATTCTAAAGGGTTCTTATACAGTTACCATCTCATCACCTTAATATCTTAACACCTTCCTGTAGTGCATTAAGTGATGTGACTAACCTGTCTCATGTGGTTTATTCTCTCCTTCATCCTCTTTATTATTATGACATTCAAGAATAATGAGCGAAAACTCTGTGGTAAAAGATAGACTATGGTAAGCTGCAAATAGCAGAAAGTCAGAGCTCATTAAAGAACTATACAAAATGTTCATCGTCCCCTTGAAATTCAAAAAATTTCAACCATCTCTGCCATAAATGATTTGTACACAAAGATGAACATTCAGAAGACAGAGTCCAAGAGAGCTGAAGTTGATTGAAACTTCTGGTTCTTTTAGCTGTAAATTACACCTTTACACTTGCATCTACTTACCAAGGAACAAATTAAATCACTTTTAGAGTTGACCCAGTGAGTTTAAGTGAGTCTCCATTTGTGTAATTTACATGTTAATGAGATGGTTATAGGAGAGAAATCAACTGACAGGCATTAGTCCTAATTATATGGTGGAGTTAATCTCTATTTTAACTGAGACAATTGCTTCAAGGGAGCGTATGGTAAATTAAATCAAATTAGAGTCCATATAAATTACACTGTTTAATCCTTACTGTGACATTGCACCCTTTATTCTTCATGGAAATATAGTTATGATATGAATATTGTATATCTAATATATATTTTATGCAAGATGGGTCTTGTAAGATATCATTGGAAAGGTTATAATTAACTGAATGTGTTTATCCAATTTGTATGCATGTATCATCGTTGTATCTGAAGCTGGGAATATTGACCATGTCTCTGTTTTTCAGATGTGCTATGTTGGATGAGGCCAGACAATGTTAATGTTTTACTGAAGAAATGCACACAAGCATAATGATTACCCCAGGAATTGCATGCAATAGAAACGTCTCAGAGATAACCCTACACAATGGGAACTGTTTGACACAGGTCACAGCAAAAAAAGCTTTCCAGCAAGTGGAGGGAAGATATAAAAGAGGGACAATGACAACGTGAAGGATCCTCACTCTCCCTACAACAACTCACCTGAAAACACCAGCTGAACTTAGACTGAACTGTGAGACATGATCCTCTCAGGGTATGATCTTTAGCCTGTATAAGAAAACCTAGGAAAGCCAAGGCAACTTGTGCATTAAGAATCTGCCAGCTGTGGCAGAGCTCTGACCTTGCTCCCATGGGTCCTGCACTTGTAGGTGGTTTATGCTAGCCTCAGTGGCTCACTGTGACCCTCCACGTAGCCCTTCTCTCTCTAGGGCCAGGGTTACAGTCTACTGAGCCCTTTTCATCATAGGCCTGCAAGGAGGTTGGTGAGAGAACTCCCATAGTCTCTGTTCAGCCTCCTGTCCTGACAGGGGCCTGACTTCCCCTCTCAGCAGATGTTCCTGTAGTGGTGGGTTGGAGGGAACCCGGGCCCGCCCTCCATTCCAGATTCTGGCCCCGGGACCCTAATGGTAGCAGTTGTTGGCAGCCAATCTTTCACTGCTAGAGTAGCTACATTTCCCTGGGCCACTTCCCACAGCTCTCCTGCTTCTCCCATCTTCACTCTTACCTTAGGGCTCCTTTAACAATGGTTTGAGGGTGTCTTTCGTAACCAGCCCTTCAGCCACATTTTCTCTCCTCTGGCTCCCTGGCTCTCCCCTGTCTGACTGGAATGAGCCCTTTTTATAGTATCAGCAGGGCCTTAATTAGAGTCAGGTGGTCACATTAACTGAATGGCCTCACCTGACTCTAATTAACCTGTAAAGAGTCAGGTGTTCTCATTAGCCTGGAGCAGCCCCGGCTCTGGTCAGTCAGGGAACAGAAAACTGTTAATCCAGTGGCCAGTATATCTGCCTTCTGCTATACCCAACTGGCCTGGGTCTATCACACAGCCTGTTTATCACTCAGGGTGAGACTTTGCTAATTTGTACCCTACCTATCTAGTATATCATCTCAGTTTGTGTGTTTTGTTTCATTTGCTTTGTAATTTGCTTTGTTCTGTTTGCTATCCCTTGGAACCACTTAAAATCTGCCTTTTGTTAATAAAATTTATTTTGTTTATTACTAAACCCAGTTTCTGTAATTTCTAATGGGGAAGGGAAGAAGTTGTGTATATCTTCATCCACATTGAGGGAGGAGATGGATTTCATAATATATATCCAAGGGAGGTGGACACCTGTATGCTGGGGCAAGTCCCTTAAGCTGAGTCTTCCCAGAGCTGAACTGCAGCTGAGTGTTGGAGGAGGATTTAATAGCCTGGCTCAGCAAGAGAGGCTAAAGGGGGCCCATGCTGGCAGAACAGGTAGACTCAGTGGTATCTCAGCACATCAGGTGGCATCCCATGGGGTCCAGCCCGTCACACTTACCTCTTAATTTTAGTGTGAATTGGCATTTGTCAGCAATGCTGCTTGTGACTCAGACAAATGCAGGCTGTAACCTGACTCCTTCTTGCCATGTTCAGTCCAAGAACCCCACAAACTTATTGCAACATCAACATAAAAACATTCATCTTTAACACATCATACAGTTATTTATGTTCAAAATTGGAGCCCCATGGTGCTAGACACTGTACATAGATTGTGTAAAAGACAGTCCCTGCACTGAAGAAATTACCATCTAAATAGACCAGACTGACAAAGGATAGAAGACAGGAAGGAAATGAGGCACATACAGATTAGGCAACTTGTCCAAGATCACACTGAGAAGTCACTTACAGAGTTAGGAATTGAGCCCAAATCTCCTGAGTTTCAGTCCAGTGCTTTAATCACAGTTTTGAGCATACATAATGATAAATGATATGTACAGCTACGATGTTTGACAATTAGTACCTGCTGTGACTCTGGGTGAAATTCTGGCCCCATTGAAGTCAAGGGGAATTTTGCTATTGACTTCAATGAGGTCAAGATTTCACCCCAGTGAATCTCAGGTGCTTAGGGCTGCAAAAGTTTGCTTTCAGAACATGGCTGCCCCTTTCTACTGAGAAACTTTTGTCACATGTTCTTATGGACTACAAGGCCACTAAGGCTTCTGTGTTCAAGGCATGATACCTTCAATTTGTCTCTACTTCAATAAGCAAATAATTTATAATCAAAATAATCTGCAACTTTTTTCATGTTTTTCATTCCAATTTCATGATGTTTTAGCATCCCTTTACAAGTCTCACCTTGCTGTCAGATTAAGGTCACTTGAAATACTAAGTGGCAAGAATTGTAGTTACTACTAATCTTTTCCTGAGAATCCATTTCACTGGTTCAGTGTCTCCTTTCTAATAATAACTTCCCATCAAATCTCCTTATGAGAAAGAATTTTGTGCTTATGCACACATTCTTTGGGAGCTTTTTTTGATAACTACCTCTTTGGACCTGCAATAAATTACTGTGTACGGTACTTACTCCTTACTGTAATACCTCTCTTGCAATGATAAATGTAGTTTAGTTCACATGGCTTTACTTTTTATTAACTTGATCATAACAAAAATGCAAAAACATATATTTTTTATGATCTTGAACTCTCAGACTCTTGATTAAAACAGTGTTTCAAAGTAAAAGATTTGAACTAAATCCAAAAACAAAGAAAAAAACACCCCTCTCCCAAAAAAACACCAAAAAAAAAAAAAACCCAGGAGAGTATTTTGCTAACTCTAGGTAGATCAGGTACTTTATTTACTCTGATTCAGGTTTGAACACCTAAAGCAAAAAATCCCCTTTGAAATGAACACAATCACTTGACAATTTCAGTGAGAACAATAAACGTCCCAATTTCCCTCTTACTTACGCTGGTGTAAATAGGAAGTAATGCCTTACAGTTATGATGGTGTAAAACAGTTGTGAGGAGAGAATCAAGATTTAGCTTTTCTAAATAAGAGATGATCTTCAGTCTTCTTATAAGACAGGTTTCAGAGTAGCAGCCATGTTAGTCTGTATCCGCAAAAAGAACAGGAGTACTTGTGGCACCTTAGAGACTAACAAATTTATTTCAGCATGAGCTTTCGAGGGCTACAGCTCACTTCTTCTGTCTGTGTGTTCCATTCTATGCATCCGAAGAAGTGAGCTGTAGCCTACGAAAGCTTATACTGAAATAAATTTGTTAGTCTCTAAGGTGCCACAAGTACTCCTGTTCTTCTTATAAGACTTGATCTTACACCTATTGTAGTTAATGAGAGTCTTTCCTTTGACTTCAGTGGACACTGAATTAGACTGATAATGCATTGTATTTTTAATCATTGTGAATTCTGTCATTGGATATGTGCGCATTCCTTCCACTGGATGCAATGCCAATCTCATACATACATCTAAAAGTAGGTCCTTGAGGCATAGATTAGAACTCCAGTCACCTGTTTTCCCTACCTGCAACATTAAGTGAACAATCTCCTAATGGCTTGTGTTGTCTATTATGTACTGCATATGCTTGAATGGACCTTACTAGCTTAAATGCTTCCAGTAGGTTCAGTGTGAAGAGTGATCCCTGAAGACAACGCTGAAATTTGAGCCACAGAGACAGCAGGAAATGTTTGCAAGCTGTGCGAGGTCCAGCAGCGATACTAAAACAAAACATCACGTTTTGAAGGAGAGTGCTGCATGCTGATCACTTATGAACCAGACTTCTTTTCTTTTCTTTTTTTGCATAGAGGAGAGACTGTATATTTCTATGGAAAAGATTACTGGAGAGAGTGCATTGAGAACTAAAATGAGCACTTTTAACAAATTCTTTATGCCAGAGAAACATATGGAGCTATCTAGCTATATTACTAAGAGGTCTGTATATTCTACTCTATTCAGCTGCATCTAAACCCCATCACTAACTGCAGTGTGCATTGAAGAAGATGCACTGAAAAAGGAGAGACTGATGTCCCTCCTAACAAGGAACCAGTCCTGCAATCATGTTCTGTGAGGCACTGAGTGTCATCATCTTCCAGTGATTTCAGCAACAGTTGAGGATGTTCAGCACCTTATAAGGCTGAGCCCTTAGAAACAGGGTCCCCTAACATAGAAGGAAGAGAAATTCTTTCCAAAACAGCCTTCTGTCACACACATATTTAAACATGTCAGACTCTAAGAGAGTAGGGTGAAAGAGTGTGATTGCCAATCACAGCAGTTCAACGGGATCCTGTTTTGAAGTGAAAAATCATAGAATTTTGCAAGGGATGTTTTATTAGTAGTGGATGTTTTATTCCATTTTCAGTCTTGCAGATTTATCCTCCTTCCTGAATACTTATGCTTTCAACTGCCCATTTCATCTAGCAATCAGTTATTTGCAAGTTGTTCATCAGTTGAACTGGGCCCTGTTTTGCAGAATAATTTGCTATTATGTTAAACTGCTGGCGCAGAATCTTACGGGCTCTGAGGGGTAGTTGATCCCCTGACTTAGTTCCATGCGGTCCATTTTCTGCTTGGCAGAGAGACATTTACACCAAATGCACAGTCTTCCCACTGGATACATTGTTCTAGCATTTGTTGTTCCCTGTGGAAGGACTTGAGGTTGTCATTGTGTAATTTTGGCCAATAAGTTCATGGGTTTTGTATGGGTCTGTTGTTAATGGCATAGATCAAAAGCAGGGCATGTAAGCCTCAGTTCAGGGTATCATATGTTTGTGTCAGCCAGGTCACATGATTAGCTGTTCTATCTTAATTTTTTTATGCAAAAATTGTGTGGGAGAGTTTACTGCACTAACATAAAACACAAAGGAACGTTTACAAGATCAGTTTACTACTTCAAGGAAGTTGCAAAAATATGACAGTAAAGATAAAAAGGACTAATCTGAGATGGTGCAATAGCTTTCATCATTCCATCTCGTAAATGTCTAATCCCATTCTCTTTCTAACCATATTTATATTCATATACATTCCATTAAATTGTAGTATTTTAAAACAAGAGTGATTATTTTATACTACCCTTGAGAGCCGGGTTTTCATTACAGCATATTTGTCTACAATATATCCCAGTTGATGAGGCTGTTCCTTGTAATAATGAATAGGAGGCAGTTACTGTAATAAAAATTCTACATAACATGCATACTTCCCCCCTCCCATATTGCCCATACTCTTTTAATATGTGTGCATATTTTACATTTGACTTCACTCTGTGAAGACTGCATGCTCCTGCTGATACATACCAGAGATGTGGCTACTTGAACAAGAGGAGAAAAATAATTTAATGAACTATGATGATGCATCTGGCCTTTTTTCTGGACCAAGGTGCACCATGTGCTTTACAAGTCTGTGGAAAACGTACAAACCACTCAGAGATTAATTTTTAAGCTCTGCATTGCCCTTGGCAAGGGGCAATGCACAGCTGTGATGCCCCATGATCAGTCTAGGGAGGGACTATGAGTCATAATTGGCTCCTTAGCCCACCCCTTGCTTCAGGAGGGGAGTAATCTATTAGCCTGTCTACACCAGGGAGAGATTACTCTCCCCATTGTGCTGGCTCAGCTTTGCTGGCTGGCACGTTTAGGGAGCAAGGACTAGCCTCCAAACCACTGCTCCACCCTGCCCATCCAATCCTTGCACACCTATCTGAATAACAGGGGTAAGCAGTGGCTCTGCAGGAGCTCCTCTCTCCATCCTCTCCTCCAAGCAGCGACCTGGAAAGCAAGTAGCCCATACTGGAGAGTGAGGATCACCTTATTACTTCATTACTCCCCTGAATGTGCACTTAGGGAAAGCTATGCTCTTACCTTAAATTAAGATCTACTGTTGAACAGAGAAATCTGGGCACCCAGTCAACAGCAAATACCTCTTTTCCAATTATGGGTATTGCTTTATGCCTAGGTTTTAATAGAAATAGTTTAACTACTACATTTAATTATAAAAACTCTCTGTCTAAATATAGATCTAAATATGAACCCATCATGTTAAAAATCTCACCTAAATTAAAACAAAACAGTTCTACATTTCCCCCTCCTGCAGTCCTTCACTGGGGTTGCCCCTGTACATAGCTTTACTCATGTTAAGTCAATGGACTAACTCATCCAGAGAGATGCACAAAGATATAAGTGTTTGCATCTAAATCCTTAATATAGTACTGTTCACTTCCACTGTGTATGATTGTATATATGAAAACTAGAGAGCGAGATGGAGAGCATATTAAGCCTGAATACTAAGGTTATACAAACCACATCATGGTGAACGAAGTCTGAGCAGTGTTTTATCTTATCAGAACCCACAAGTAAGTATATTTTATCCACATTTTTTCTGGGCAGTGTTTCATATACAGCATTTGAAGGCTATCACAAGAAGATTTTAATAAGAAATTTCAGCATTTTTATTACATTCATATGGGAAGCATAACTTTGCATTCCTACATGTTTACTGCACTTTCCATAAGACTCTGGTTGTCGGGGAAAAAAGAAAAAAGAAAAGACAAACATTTTAGATTAAAGACTGAGCACACTCCATGAACGTTCCCACAACCATGAGATTCCTCTGAAGATTTCTTCTGTGGATTTCTCTGTTGTATGCTAGTAGCTTATCTCCTGCCCACTTCAATCCCCTATGCTTTGAACAGGATAACCCCAAGCAAATTACTGAGTTGTCTCACTCTTCTACAGGGTTTTTCCTCACATAGGGTAAAATGTAGCACCAGGGCCATAGCAGCTCGGCCTGAACATTAAAGATTCCTTGGCACTCTTTAACAGAGGCCCAGGTCTGCAGTCCTTACTCAGTAAAAGTCCCATTGGCTTCAGTAAGTGGTCAAACTAAGGTCAGAACGATTTAGCCCCAGATTAGCATTTCCCTCATTGTGGGTTGGAATTTTCCTCTCCCACCCTGTCCATGTTGCATGCAGTGCACTAACTGATTTCTCCTATCCATCCCAGAGTCAACTGCATTTCAGTTATAGTCTATATATCTAGTCTGCGCAGCATTTGGGGATCATTTGAGGAGGGCCCATCACAGTAAATAGCTTGGCCCTGATTCTAAATGACATTAAGATCTCTTTATATCTAGTTTATTAAGCCTCTTTTTATGCTGCCAGAATGGTGTAAGTGGGCCTTACCATATTTGTGAATCATGCTCCTTGTTTGTATATTTGCCTACAAAGTGTTTTGCTTGTTTCACTGCATAAAACTATATAACCACCATATAAAATTTAATGCATCTTTCCCCGCTTCTTAGGCAAGATTTAATAGCGAAGAATGTAATGAGGACTCATACCACCAAGATTTTATTATCTTTTACAAAATAGACCACAGAACTATTTACTGGGATACAATGAAGCACCATAAGCAACTAAACCAAACCACAATTGTCAAATAAACGAACAAAGAACATTTTGTTATCCATTATCCATTTTTATTAGTGTTTGTTCACTTTATTGCTTGTTTGTAAAGTTAAGTAATTTGCAGTGGGTCTTCAAGTAATTAGTGACAAGTAAAAATGATCTACTGTAGAAAAAAGAATAGGGAATTTAGGTACAAAAACAATGATGTTGTCTTATACTATGACAATGCCCAAAAGTGCTCAGTGCTCCTACCCGAGGTGTTAATCATTATGACCCGTAGTCAGTTTTTTTCAGGATCAGGCTTTAATTTTCGATGAGGAAGGGCAAAGGTCAAAGGTCACTGCAGTGACATTGTATAGAGAATAGTCACTGGACTAGGAAAAGAGGGTGAAAATGACTCTATAGCTTGGAGAGTAGAACGCTTTCCTCGGATGTGAGTGATCACCAAGTCCAAGTCTCTGCTGTAATGACTGTTTTATTATTTATACAGCGAGGAACAGCTTCAACAGGAGACTTGGAAAGCCCCACTTCAGAATGTCCGTAATCCAGTGGATAGGGCACTTTCTTCCAATGTAGGAGATCCAACTTCAAATATTTCTCCACGTCTAGCAGAGGTGGGAATTGAACGGGGATCTCCCAAAAGTTGAGAGAGTGTCCTGATCAGAGCTTGAGGCCATTGGGTGCGTGAGAGGGAGTTGCTTCTCCTCTGGCCATGCCCCAAATAAAAAAAATGCTCCAAACAAATGTTTCAGGTTGAATTAAACATATTTCATTTCACCCAATGCAGAATTCACCAAAATATTTTGCAATTTAGACTCGAGACATTTTGTTTTGCAGAACTGCCTGAAAACTGAAAAATTATTTATTTGCACAGCTGTAATTACATGATTTTTCAAAGGTACTAATTAGGGATGGTGAAAAAATGTCTATAGAAACTGTTTTCCTATGGCAAAAATGGGTTTTTGACTAAACATTTTTGCAAACAGCGTCTGCTTTCTGAAGAAAATTTCAGAATTTGTCAAGAAAACAAATAACAAAATCCAGGATGTCTTAGGTTGAATACTGAAATATTTCAATTCAAAAGAGATATGGCCATGCCTCATGAGAGTTATAGTTCATTCCCATTTTCCTCTAGGGGCTGGGCAAACAAAATTTCCCATTAAGTATCATGGCCAGGGATTTCTATGACATACCCCCCTCCCCTCCTCAAGAGATGAGAAAGTGGTGAATTATAACAGATGCCCAACCAGAAAGCCCAGTCCATAGAGGAGAATGGAAGTGTAAGGTACCTGAACTATAACTCCTATCATGCATTTATTTATTGAAGGTGAAATTCACTCCTGTGTGGAAAGTCAGCAAGAGGCCTATGTACCACTCAAGTCCCATGTAAATGCTCTTCACAGAGGTGAATTTCACCCTAAATCCCCAATCACTCAAACACTATTGCACGTGTTTAATTTTGCTCATGTGACTCCAGTGACATCAGTGGGACTACAAACACGAGCAATGTTAATCACATCCATATGTGTTTGCAGAATCAGCACCTAAGCTATCTTACCCTTCATCATCTTTTTTCTTTCTCCCCCTACCTCCACCACATTTTGCCTGTTTAAATAGATAATTCTCTTATTATAGTGGAATATTCCACTCTAGTAAGGGAAGGGGATGGATCATCTTCTGTTTGAAGCACAGGACTGGGATACAGGAGACCTCAGGTCAATTTCCAGCTCTGCCACAGACTCTGTGTATGACCTTAGGCAAATCATTTCACCTCACCATGCCTCAATTTCCACATCTGTAAAATCAGGATAATAGTCCTTCCTTTGTCTAGTCTCTCTTTGAGGAGAGGACAAGAAATAGAATGAAACACACAGGACATATGTTATTCATGTAACTTATTGCTGTACTGGAAGAAGTTCCAGTACTGTGGGGATACAAGTGATATAAGACCCTGTACTCACTAGAAGAGAATGCTAACCCCTTTCCCACTATGGCTGCCAGCACTCTGATTGCTGGCAGGAGACAACACTCTCCAAAACTCCAAGGAATCTTAGTTACCAACGAGAAAGTAATGACTTATATAAAATAAACCCTTCCTGTAATAGCACCCTTCCTGCAATAGCTACTGACAAAGCAAGGTTTACTAACAGTTTATAGTATTCAAATGAAAATGCAGAGACAGGTGCCTGCCAACTTGAGCTGGGGTAAGTTTTTCAGAGATGTGGAATGAGCTTCAACTTCTAAGTTACTGTCTTTTTCTTTACAAATAATAATCTCTTCACTTTTACAAGCGCTATATTATTTTTAGGTAAGAAAACACTATAAAGTTCATGTTTTATTGTTCCTTGCAGTTATATAAATTACATTTGGCCAAAATAAATGTAATTCCTACTGTGTGAACTGGGGACCCAGAATGTTGATTTTCCTCAAGTTATAAACAATGTGAAGATATGTTATACTAGGTCACAATTTTCCACTGTACAGCAAAATATATAACTCACTTTTAATAACAAAAGTGCATATATCATTAAAGTTTCCTACTCCATGGAGCACATATTATGTTACTCTACCCAGCAAGATATATCCTTTCTACATACCACAATCTCTAAAATATTGTTTGACTGAACAAAACTATTTCAGTGATTCATTAGTACAACAGCTGTCATTTTGAAAAATTATTCAAATTAGTCTGTATTTTTATTAGTAATATTGAATTCTTTAGAAGGCTAATGTTTTTAGTAGTGCTAATATCACAGCATTCATTTTTGCTACTCTCATCTTGTTATTGCCACGGGTGCCGGAAAGGAATTTTGGAGTATTATTTATTATTTTGATTTCTCTGGTGGCTGTCGGAATTTAGAGGCACCTCCCAAAATTTAACACACAGTCAGAAAATCTAACATGTTCAGTATAATCACTTTGATTCATTGCATTTCCAGTTACTAGTCTGCAAATTAATAGATCATCTCAAAAGAACAGAAGATGGGATTTTCAAAAAGAACTCAGCTTCGCCCTAACAAAATGGCAGATGAAATTCAATGTGAAGAAGTGCATAGTAAATGCACATTGGAAAAAATAATCCTAAGTATACATTGAAAATGATGAGGTCTAAATTAGCTGCTGCCACTCAAGAAAGAGATCTTTGAGTCATTGTGAATAGTTCTCTGAAAACATCCACTCAGTGTGCAGCGGCAGTCAAAAAAGCTAACAGAATGTTGGAAATCATTAGGAAAGAGATAGATAATAAGCCAGAAAATATCATATTGCCTCTATATAAATCCATGGCAGGCCAACATCTTGAATACAGAGTGCAGATGTGATCGCCTCATCTTAAAAAAGGATATATTGGAATTGGAAAAGGTTCAGAAAAGGACAACAAAAATTATTAGGGATATGTAACAGCTTCCACATGAAGAGAGATTTTAAAAAGTCTGACTGTTCATCTCAGAAAAGAGATGACTAGGGGAGGGGATATGATGAAGGTCTATAAAATCATGAATGGGATAGAGAAAGTGAATAGGGAAATACTCCTTACCTCTTCACATAATACAAGACCTTGGGGGGGCGGGGTCACCCAATGAAATAAATAGGCATCAGGTTTAAAACAAAAGGAAGTACTTCACAGAACACACAGTCATTTCCCTGGGATGTTGTAAAGGCCAAAAGTATAACGAGATTAAAAGAGAATTAGATTAGTTCATGGAGGATATGTCCATCAAAGGCAATTAGGGATGAAAGCCCATGCTTGGAGTGTCTCTAAAACTCCTCCTGCCAGAAGATAGGAGTGGACATAAAGGGGTGGATCACTCAAAATTACCCTGTTCTATTAATCTCCTTTGAAGTATCTGGAACTGGCCATTGTCAGAGGCAGGAACCAGTGGTCTGACTCAATGTGGCCATTCTTATTTTCCTGTGTTTTCACATTTTGGTATTGTTCTTAGTATTGGCCTAACTCTGGTTCCACTGATGTCATTGGAAATTTCACCATTGACTTCCTTTTAATTTCCAATTAATTAGGTTCCTTGTTTTTGTGTAGTTCCACTTTTTGAAGTTAAATGCTACTGTGGTGAGCTTCTTTGGCACTATTAATGAGCAGTTCAGCCATATTCACCTGTGTTCCACTTAGGACTAAATCAAGAATTGCCTCTCCCTTTGTTGGTTTCAGGACTATCTGCTCCAAAAAACAGTTGTTAATGGTAACTAGAAATGTTATCTCTGCACCCTATCCTGAGGTGACATGAACCCAGTCAATATGGATAGCTGAAATCCCCCTTTATTATTGAGGTTTCTGTTTTTGTAGCCTCTCTATTCTTCCTGAGCATTTCACAATCACCATCCTGGTCAGGTAGCTGGTAGTAGCTTCCTACTACTATATTCTTATTGTTCAAGCACAGAATTTTCTATCCATAGAGACTCTATTGTACAGTGTGATTAAGATTTTTACTTTATTGGACTCTATGCTTTTTTTCACATATATTGCCACTCCCCTCAGCACAACCTATTCTGTCATTCCTATATATTCTGCACCATGGTATTAACCACATTCCATTGATTATTCTCATTATACCTAGTTTCCATAATGTATATCTATATCATCATTTAATACCAGGCACTTCATTTCATTCATCTTAACATTTAGCACTTGTACATTCTGTCAATATTCAGTTGCTCACCTGAATGTGTTATATTTAAAAAGAACTCTTTTACGATTGACTGTTCCACATTAGTTTCTACTTGTACTTTACCGGCTTCTTTCCTATCCTCTTTACTAAGATATAGAGTTCCCCCTCTACTAAACTCATCTCTCCTCCCTACACCACGCGTCTCATTTTGTCTTCCTGATCCTGCACAAAGAATTGGAAGAATTTCAGAAAATGCTACCTTGGAGGTTCTGGACATTAATCTTTTATCTAGCAGCTTAAATTTGGCCTCCGGTACCCCTCCTACCTTTCCCTATGTCACTGGTACCAATATATACCACATCTACCAGCTTCTCCCCTACAGTGCACATAAGTCTGTTCAGATGTCTCCTGAGATCTGAAACCTTCACACCTGGCAGGCAACTTATCATGCCATTTTTTTGGTCACTACAAACCCAATTGCCTATGTTTTTAATAATCAAATCCCCCATTAATATTACCTGGCTCTTCCTAATGACTGGGGTACCCTCCCCGGGAGGACTAGTGTCAGTGAGAAAGGATACCATGACATCATCTGGAAGTAAAGTCCCAACTATGGTATTGTTTCCCTCCATTCCAGCTTGATGTTGTCCTTCCCTGGGACTTTCATCCTCCTTAACAGCACAGAAGCTGTCTGACTGGGACAACTTTACTGTGTCCCTGAAAGTCTCATCTATGTGCTTATTTGTCTACCTTAGCTCCTCCAGTTCAGCCACTCTGGCCTCAAGAGCCCGTATTGTGTCTCTGATTGCCATGAGCTGCTTGCCCGGTTGTCATAAACAGATGGTTAAGGGTTAATGTCTCTTTTACCTGTAAAGGGTTAAGAAGCTAAGTAAACCTGGCTGACATCTGACCAGAGGACCAATAGGGGGACAAGATACTTTCAAATCTTGGTGGAGGGAAGTCTTTGTTTGTGCTTTGTTTGTTTGTTTGTTGTTCGCTCTTGGGGCTAAGAGGGACCAGACGTACACCCAGGCTTTTCCAATCTTTCTGAATCAGTCTTTCATGTCTCAAAATAGTAAGTAATAGCCAGGCAAGGCAGATTAGTCTTATGTTTGTTTCCTCAACTTGTAAATGGTGTTTTGCTGGATGGATTTTTACCTCTGTTTGCTGTAACTTTGAATCTCAGGCTAGATGGGGGGTCCCTCTAATCTATATGAATGTGAGTACCCTGTAAAGCATTTTCCATCCTGATTTTACAGAGATAATTTTTACCTTTTCTTTCTTTAATTAAAAGCTTTCTTTTTAAGAACCTGATTGATTTTTCCTTGTTTTAAAATCCAAGGGATTGACTCTGAACTCACCAGGGACTGGTGGGGGGAAAAGACGGGGGATGGTTAATTCTTCCTTGTTTTAAGATCCAAGGAGTTTGGATCGGTGTGAAGCCTCTCAAGGCAACCCAGGGAGGGGAAAGTCTGTGGGGAAAAGGAGGGGGATGGTTAATTTCTCCTTGTTTTAAGAGCCAAGGGGTTTGCATCTTGGGTTCCCCAGGGAAGGTTTTGGGGGAACAGAAAGTGTGCCAGACATTCACTTCTGGCTGGTGGCGGCGTACCAGATTTAAGCTAGTAATTAAGCTTAAAAGTGTTCATGCAGGTCCCCACTTATTGAACTCTAAAGTTCAAAATGGGGAAAAAACCTTGACATATTGTGTCTCTGATGGCCTTGAGCTGCTTGCCTGGTGCACACATATACACCATCTGCTCACAAGGCAGGTAATCATACATGATGCATTCAATAGAATAAACCAGATAGCTCCCACTCTGCTGTTGGACTTCTGCCTTCATTATTTTTACTCTTGCAGGGATTTTAGGTCTGTTTTTTATTTGTTTTGTGGCGGGGTTATTGGCCTAAATTTAACAAATATACGTTAGGTGTATCTGGTTCTCATGCTCCCTCTTTTAACTCCCTCACAAACCTCCCCTGTTTGCTGCTTCTATGCACAAGTTTCTCTGATCATTTAGGAGGTGTTATTTTAAACTCCTCTTCAATCTGAGTTAGCCCCACCCCCTTGTCAAGGGATCCTAAAGGGATTAGTGATCAAGGGTAGCAGGTTAGAGGGTTAGTAAACTCTCAGCCATGCCTAGCAGGCTACTTGGCTCAGCATACAGCCCTCACAACAGACCATGCTATAATCAAGCAAGCACACAGCAACGAAACAAGCACACAACAAACAAACAAACTGACAAACTCACCCCAAGGGTCATATAGTCTCTCCTCCTTCACCTGGAGAACTTCCTCCCAAAATTCCCCTGTTTGCTGCTCCTATTCACTAGCACAAGGCATCTCCTAAATCCTTCTCCTATGAATCAAAAAGGTCATAAAGTGTCTGTGCTAAAATTTGATCTTTACAGTATGCTCAGAAAATTAATACATTCTGCCTCCATAGACCAAGAAGGGAAGAGAATATCAGAGTCAAGGACCCCTCCAAGAGAACAGGCTAGCAGCTGCTCTTTCTCTTCTATGGTGAAGGAGATCCATCTTCAATTGTGCGTTATGGAAAAAAGAGTGGGGCAGTCCTGCAGGGACATGGATCCCAAATTATTTAAGACATCCAACATAAAAATTATGAAGTGTTGTTGTAGCCATGCTGATCCTAAGATATTAGTAAGACAAGGTGGATGATGTAATAACTTTTTTTGGATCAATTTCTGATACAAGAGATTTTTTCAGCTGCTCTATTCTGTATCAGGAATACAGCATTAAGAACATTGCCTCTCCACCAGTAGCTGACACAAGGAAAAATCAAAATTAAACTTATTTATATTAGTAAAAATGGAGTGGTGACAGTGAATCCTTATGTTAAGATGCATAGAAATATGTAATTGTTTATAGTTATAAGGATTTAATAATTAATAAATAGTTTTAAGTGGCTACAACTAGGGATAACAAGATGGTGATTTTGGAATAATTCAGCCTATAGGAAACAAGCAGGGTAAGGTGAGATAAAGGTCACTCCAAAACTTGAAGGGAGGGGCCAGTCAAGCATGGCACAGATTTTCAATCAGGTCTGAATTTGATTGACAGATGAGTTCACCAGCTGTGATTGGTTCATAAGAACAGACCAATCAGGGAAGCCTTTAAGATGATTGGTGGATGGGTATGCTAATGATAAGGATTGAGGAAATAACCAATCAGAATAGGCCAAAACTTGTATATAAGGTAGAGAGCTGATCGGCTGGAGTCAATCACGGAGAAAACTATATGAAAAAGGTGGAGAGGAAGACAAAGAAGAACTGAAACAATTAGGCAGTAGCTGTGGCAGAGTAAAAGGACTGTGAACAGATCAGAGGGAAAGAGTACTGTAGAAAAATAACATGACAACCGGAGTATAAGGAACCAAGTGGATTTATTAGTGTCTGTGTCTCAGTAAAGTTGGATGTTTGTATAGACAAACATGTATACACATTTGTTTCTATGGATACAGTTTTAACCTTATAAGACTGCATCAGCATCTTATATGTGATTGACCACCACATGTAGAATTTAGCCACTTAAAAGCTATTCTCAACTGTATTGTATTACAGTACTGGGTACTTTGATATGCATACCTGAGCTAACGGTAAAGGTGTCAAGGAATATTGGTGTATTGAACAAAGATTATTTTGTTTTTGAAGAATTATTTCCTGCTAGTTCTTCAATCAGAAAGCTGTATCCAGGACTTCCCCAAGGATCAACAGAATTAGTTTATCCTGGGGAAATTTTCTGAAAGAGAGAAACCCTTAGTAAAACTTTGAAGACAGGTCCACCCCCTTTCATCTACTGAAACAGACAAAGGGGGCTAGTTTTTCAGGGGGACCAGACTGAGCTGCAGCTAATCATTGGTGGTGTCAGAATAAATTAGGTCTGCCAAGCAACACACTGTTGCTGTTAAATGCTTTGTTCCTACTGATGAATAAACAATATTTTGGTTTAAGATGGTTGCTCACTATATGTACCACTGGTCACAGACTTCTGAAGGTAAGAGCCACAGGTGCCTAAATTCAGCCAGACTTTTGGGGGAAAATGGTTGATACACATAGGGTGACCAGACAGCAAGTGTAAAACATCAGGACAGGGGGTGAGGTGATAATAGGAGCCTATATTAAAAAAAGCCCCAAATCTTGGAACTGTCCCTAGAAAATAGGGACATCTGATCACCCTAGATACACAGGTGTTACAGCCCTGATCTAGAAGTGGGAGAATTGCAGGATTCCTCCCAGAGAGATAAAAGCACATGGCTTAAGAGCTGAGGTGGTGCACTCAAAGAAACCAGAAAGGGGACCGAGGTGCAGCTACCTTGTAACTGTGACAGAAAGTAGCAAGGTCTGCATGTATCTGAAAGGAAGTTTTGCACTCTTCTAGCCATGTGCAGATGCAGAATGGTATTTTGGCTACAGCTGCTATTTAATCATCTAAAAGCAGCCCCAGACCTTCTAAACGTTTTAAATTGTGAATTGAGTCAAAAATAGCAGATGCAATTCCTCAGCCATGTGCAAATATCATTTGTTGTTACCTTTTCTAGTTGCTCTGGTTAACCCATCAACATCCAGATTACAGGATCAGGACTTTATATTAGGAACTCTGGGGGACAGGGACTGTCTTTAATGTTAGGTTTGTACAGTGCTTAGCACAATGTGGGTCCAATCCTGAGTGAAGCCTCTGGGCGCTATGGTGATACAAATAATAAAATAACTAATAGTATGTGAACCATTCAGTCTAGAAACAAGATTTAACATAGCTTTATTTTTATTTTTTAAATTCCCTCCCCACCCTTACCCCCTACCATGTCTCTGAAATCCTCTTTGCATTTCCTGGTTCAGATTATTATCCGGATAACATCATGTCATGTTGTCGTATATATCACTGTTTGCAGTGTGACTTCTGGTATTTGTGATGTGACATTCAGGAATATCTTCAACGGACTGGATTTGCTGGAAGGACTTCACAAAAGGGGAAAACATGGAATTTAAAAGGTTAGTTAAAACTTATTCCTGTGCTGAAAGCCCCCACAGTTTGGCTAGCGAGGCAGTCAACAGAGAAACCTGTTTCGCTTTGCACTGCAGTTGAGGCATACAATTTTAAATAAAGGTCTTCCAATCTTCACAGAAGCCACAACTTACTCCAAACATAAGAGATGCAATTTGGAGATATCTGATGGTTGAACATAGTAAATACAAACAAAAAGGACTAAGAGCTGTTGCTAAATTATGTGCTAACTGTCACTCCAATAGAATAGAGGTACAAGTAGAACCTCCCAAGTAAAATACAAAATTTATATAATATCAGCATGTTGGTCTGCCAAATATCCATTAAACAGTACAGATCTGGTACCATGGATTTTTGCAGTGTACCATTACAATTGATTTTACTGGCACAGAGAAAAGGGCTTAACATTTGAAGTTGTGTTCAAGAAATATGAGCAATAATTGAAACCATTGCAATATTTTCAACTCTTTTTCTTAGAGCAAGGAGGTCAACAGTTAAAAAAACCCTCTCTCAACACAAAGCGTGAAAGTATCTGGTTTCAGCAGCAGTATCACTCTAATGGAGTGTGCAAGAACATGCATGTTTTAATGCTGGCACTGCTGCAGTATGATCTTGGGCCATTCTTGGCCCCATACAGGTGCCATAAACCTCACACAAGTCCTCTTCAGGGATACCTGTGGCATGAGGGAGCTGGCGTAGAACCTCCAGCTGGCATAGAACTATCCGAGTCAGCTCCCATCCCTCCCTCCTCACAGCCTCAGGTGAATGGGTACATTGAGGATGGCAAGGGTACCATGCTGGTGTTGAGAAGGCAAGGGGAGGGCAAATGGTAGGAGCACAATTCATTCTGGCTATCCCCAATTGACATATGCTCCCTAGGGGATCGCTACCAGCTGGTGCAATTTAGAGAAGCCTTGTACCTGGGGCCATCACTGGTTCTCTGATGTCAAAACCTCTTAGCTGCCTCCAGCAGCAGCTGGACACAGAAGAGTATCCTGACCACTCTCTCAGCTTCCTCATCTATATGTTAGGGATGGTAAAAGACTTACCCAGTTCCTTGATAGTTAACATCTATTCAATGAATTGAGAATGTAAAGCACCATACAAGTGTTAAGTATTATTCTCCTTTGTATACATCACTTACTGAACTCTGCTCACATACTTTTAGTGTTGCCTACGAATCATGGGAATATGTCCAATCCTCTCTGTAACGGGAACAGTGGCAGTGGCAACTGTAAAGCGAGGGAGGGAGTGCAGCAGCTGTCTCAACTTTTCCGGCATTTACCACACGAAAGAGCCACCTCAAAGATGATGAGTTGAAAATGACTCATCTTCACACTGCCTCATTGTCACCCAGAGAGGTGATCATGCGTGCCACAGAGATACGGTACACCATTACTATCTCTCTGTAATGACAGCTGTTTCATAGGGATAGTATGCATTTCAGAAAGATGAAAGGGTGGAAAGGAGTTGCTGGAGGTGGCTGGCTGGCTGGCTGAGCTCCTGTGGGAATGATTACTTTAATGCTGCTGGGATTTCACTGTATTATTAATTATGCTAAGGAGCCTAGAGCCTTAGATACATTCAATTATTTTACATTTAAATTAAATAAACAAGGGTATTTCTTGTCTGCATTACTGATCAGATAGCTAGAAAGTAGATGAAAGCAACAGAAATAAGAATAAAATAACACAAGCACCAAGAACTGAGAAACTGATTTGCTACAAATATGCATCAACCCACGATGCTACACACCCTTCAGAACCTAGCCTCTCAACGATAGTAAGCAGGACTTGAGAGAGTGTCCTGCAGTGGGCTTACATGGTCTCTGGCTGCTGTGAGATAGTCCACTGTGAATCTCTGACATATTTCTGTTCTGAATCCACACTCTAGCAAGATGAAGTCAGCTTCTGCATTTGATTATGCACATTGGACCAAATTGTGATCCCACTCAAGTGTTGCCACTTACTTTGAGGCGGATAGGCTCTGGCCTGTTGAAACAGGTCAAAGCTAAGATGCCTTAAAATATATTAGCAAACTCTATAATATATCAGACTCCTTTCAGACCAACAGAAGGGTATGAACCCAAGGTCTTCCGCATTAAAAACTCAAGCTTCTGCTTCTAGAGATAAAGTATTAACACTATGGGCTACTGTCCCTGAACTAAACAGTAAAGCTCTCATTGAATTTAATGGTGCAGGATCAGGGACTAAGTCCCTTTGCTGGAAACTAGCAGCTTCACAAACCTCTTTGAATCAGCCACTAGAGGATAGTGCATAGCACACACCGAAGACAGGGTTACATTAACACTCAAACACAGTCAGTTTGGATAAAGAGCTTTTCACTCATTTGCAACAATGTTCATTGGTAGACAAATGGTTTTGTTCCAGAAAATAAACACTCCCCTTGCTCCCTCAGATGGAATTTCTTGTAAAAAAGCGAAGATCATAAATGTATAGCAGAGACAGGAATTTATTTTAGACCAGTTGTGGCACAGAAGTAAAACAAACAAGAAAAAATCACGTGGGGAGGCTGACCTCTCATTGGTTTCTGGCTCAGAAGGACTGCAGGTGTGGCCATGTCAGGCCATACGTTTCTTGTCCTTCACAAGTTTCTGCACAGGGTTCACACTCTTCAATCACCTATATTCATGCATCAGGGATTAAGCTGACCTCTAGCTATTGGAGAAAGGAAGAAATTTTCCCGGGGGGCAGGTTATCCCATAACTGCCTACACTGCAGTGTTTCTTGCACCATGTCTCTCAAGCATCTGGACTCTGTCAGTAACAGGACTAAACTAACCCCTGTTCTGATACAGGAGAGTAATTCTTATGTTCCAATACTCACCAAGTTTGTGCCATGGTGCACAAAGGGTAGTGAAAGTTTGTGGTATGGCAAAACAGTGGACTTGGCCATGGCAGGACTTCTTAAAACCCACTTCTGCTCAAACTCTACTGTGCAGCAGCAATTTGGGGCAAGAATTGTCACACCTGCCCAGATCCAAACAAAAATGGAGCTGCACACTGAAAGCAGCTGTTGATCAAAAGAATGAGAGGTGTTTTCCCTTGCTAAGGTGGGTATATTTGCTTCCTACAACTTCCTCCCCATCCATCCAGCTCAGGACTTGATCCAGGCTGATTCTTGCCTTTTATCTAGACAAAAACCTTATATTTCAGTGTTGCCAATTCTCCCAACTTTATCACAAGACACACAATATTTGTTGTTTTGTCCTAAAGTTGCAGCTCCTGGAAATAAATGACTATATGAGAATCTCAGATTTTCTTTGAAAATAAAGATTCCAGTCCTCCTTCCTGGTGGCAAAGAAGCTCATGCAAATGTGATTCAAGTGTAGCCCAAAGGCTCAGAAAGCAATGTTAAAGAACCCACATTGTCTTTTTAAAACATCCTCATGATTTTTAAGCCAATCTCATTATTTTTGTGGCCTGGGCTGTTTTTTGAATCTTTGGAGCTAGCAAGCCTGACTGCAGATTTTTATCAAAGAGCATCTAAAGCAAAAATTGATTGTTATAAACATTTACTGGTATAAAGTATAATATAGATACCCAGTTCCCAAAACATATACACTAGGTGATAGGCCCTGCCCCAAACTTACATTGTAACACTACAAGGTTACAGAGAGCAACAGTTCAGATACAGGTCATCTTAGCTGAGGAACCCCCCAAAATTGTTAGGTTTAATATAAATTAACATGCTTCTCTTTGCTTTGGCTTTTAAACCCTGAAAGAAAGGGTTGTTTTTTTTTTAGACTTCAGTTTAATGGAAAAAGCCAGATTCTTTGTATTCCCTGTGAAAGACACACATATCTTATGGAAACAACTTCAGTAGAGGCCTAGGTAATACTTTTACTTTAAGCACTGAGTAAACTCTAGCTTCAGCACTATGCCTATGAATCATGCAGTATGTTATCACAGTTTTGCAGTGTCTGCATATTGTATTTTATTATGTATTCTAGCAAGTTGTGCAGTACTCTAAGCAACTTGCGAGGCAGGGTCTAGATATGATTAAGACAATTAAATATGCCAGCTCATCACACTTAATATCATAACCATGAATTAATGCCTTACAATATACTTCAGTAATCTATCACCACAATATTTATTGGTAATGACTCCTTGAAATCTATTGCTACAATACCCAAGTCTTGGGTTCAATCCAGTTCCTAGTGGAGTGCGGTAAAGCCTACATAACTCACCGGTGAGTGTATGTCACAAATCTCCCACCTCTCCTGATTTGCAGAAGAGCTGAGTCAGTTACAGCCCCAACTAGCAAGTCTTGGCTCTTTATCTCACATGGTTATAGTTCATGTTTTTAGTCCTAGAGGTTCACTGGTTCTGCTCCAGTGTGGCAGTCAAGCTGGCAGCCATCAGACATGCACTACTGTTGCTCATTCCAAAAGACCCCAATTCTATATACCTTACTGTGGCAAAAATCACATCATTGTCATCATTTCTTTCCCCTACTTGCTCCTCTTGCTCAGTGAATTATCCTCTTTACAGCTCGCTTGTGTTTGAGGGAAGGGACACCAACCACTGGGGTTGCATATTGCCAAGGCACAGGAGCACTTGATGGTGCCCAGAGGGGCAAGCATTCCATATGGATATGACAAGACCTGCAATTTGTGGGCCAGGTTTGCCCACAGTCTTTGGACTTTCTACATCACCAATAGTACTTCTCTCCTCTGCTAATCCAACCTACTAAGTAGATAATGCATCAGGTTCTCTATGAGTTTAAATTAATACAGCTTCTCCCTTTAAAATCAATATCATGCAGAGGAAATAATATTGCCCCTGATTTTTAACTTGAAATAGTCTATTATTTGTAGGAGTTGGACTGCTTCTCAAATGCTCCTTCGCCCTAATATGAAGAGAATGTTTGCTCTGTGTCTCTAGCTATAAACCTAAACTTGGCTTCAAAGAGAGAAAACTGACCCTCTGTACAGTTCCTATCAGAGATTGCCAAGTTACCCTGAAAATACTAAAACAATTTGCAGTTAGCTGAGAGTGACAACCTGAACATTCACTTATCAAGTACAGCAATTTATTTTTACTATGTTTGCAAAATGGCTTGCGCCCAGCTAATTTTACTCAGAGGAACAAATACTGCCACAGCCAGCAGGCACAAAATGTGCAACAATAATCCTTAAGGCAACATATTGTAATTTGCCTTCTTCTGTTTAATACCATGTCAAACAGAAGGATTTCTACACATTTCAGATGGTGACTGAGCTGCCTTGCTTTAGTTTGAGTAAAAATTGATTTACTTCAGAGAGCAGTGATAGATGAAGCATATGACATGTATCGAGCATGCCTAGTTCCATGCTCATGCCAAAAAAATCCCAGAAGGATAAATCTCGTTTCCTGCCTTACTTCACAGAATTTAACTTTTTTAAACAAGTCATGTTCTGTGGTTTGAATTCTGTGTTTATATCAGAGTTTGTTTCCAGGCTCATGAACGATAATAGTACGTCGGTCTGCAAAGTCTGAACGTTCTCCTGAAGAGAGAAAACACTGGGTCTTAATCTCACTTTCAGTCTTATTATTTGCATTAATTCTTATAAACCAGCCTTTAAAGATAAGTTGCAGTAAAAGTTGATATTTTCCAGGTATACGCTGGAAAGAATGTGAACTTGAGCTTTCGTTGAAGTCAAAGTTATTTCCATGATTTCAGGCTGTACTTATATATTCATACTGTAGACTTTATTTATTTTAGAAAATATGTAACTGGAAATTAAGATTTAATTTTTAAAATATGTTCTCTGTTTAAATTGAATTATGTAGCACATATCTAAAGCCTTTGTTATCCATTGTATATACCTGGATTCTTGTCCAATTAGAAGCAGCTTTGAAATCATACTTCTCCTGTTAGCACCATCGTATTTTAGAGCACTGTACGTTTCTTTCAGGGGTCCCTTTAATAATACCTTTCTCCAAAAATTTACACGTATGTGAAAACATATTTCTTTATTTAAAATGAGGAATAGTTATATATTTGAGCCCAAAATCTAGCCCCAAAAGCTTTGAAAGGGCATCTTTCTCTCTGTCTTTCTGGAACTAAACCTGGATGAGAATTTTGCTCTTAGGGCCTCTCTCTGTAGTTAAAACACTGGGAAGGTTCCAAATCCTGATCAAAATCAGAATCCAAAGTTTTCACCTCCAATTTACTTCAAATTCTGTTTCCCCGCAGAAGCTCATGAGATTCTGGCTAAATGGAAATTGTACTATATAGGAATAGAAAAATCCCATGACAAACTAGGCTGGAACATGAGTGTATACATTTTCTTTAGCTAGTTTTTCATCAGAGTTTCTTGCCTTTCTAGCTGCTCATTTTTTCAGGCTTATTATAATTGGCTTCTCATTTGCCTATTCGCCATTCCAATTATTTCACTTTGTTTTTTCACTAGATTATTTGTCTCCTTCCGTGGTTCCTTTCCTAAGTGTATCACAAATACAATAGGGCTAATAATGCTCAAATGGGGTTGAAAATAAGCAAAATGGGTTCACCTAGCCCTATTTTCTATTCTGCCTCCTATCTCTTTCACCTTGCTCAAATAGTTAATTCCACTTATTTCAGTAGGAATCCTCATGTAGATAAGGTGAACAGAATTGGGCCCAGTCGTTGAACTCCTGGCCCTTTTGAAGCCAGTGGCAAAACTCCCATTGACTTCAGTGGGACTAGCATTTTACCCAATATCTTTAAAAGTGGAACAGATGGAAAACAAACATCCGTACATATTCCATATTTCTACAGTATATTCTTTTCCACTAGAAAATCTGGCATGAGTACATTATAAAGAAGAGTAATTTTCAACAACCTAAGTCATGCATCAATGTTTAATATACACCAGTAGTTGTGTTATTCTAAATAGATATATATACACAAGCAAAGTAAACAAAAATGATTAATTTTGGTTCCATTTTCTTTAACTGATAGGGGGACAGAGAAAGGGGTTCTGCATGGTGTTTGGCTGCAGGAGCTGAAGAGTATGTAGAACAGCTGGAGTTTGTCTGATGTGACAGTTCTATGTGCTGCTGTTTGTTTCTACTGAGTGAACAGAGCATCTTCTTATCACTAACTATTATATAAACTACAGCACATATTCTGTTGAAGGAAAGAATTCTTATGCTATATGTGTTCAGGGAGTGTGTCATTTTTCTGCTCCTCTACACTGGGCTAAATTCAGAAGCTTTTAGAAAATTATAGCAAAGACAAGAAAACAAAACATGCTGAACTAATTAAATTATTTCTTTTTAATTAATTAATTTTTTTAAATTATTATTATTATTACTTAGTTTGTCTCTCCCAGCTTTGCTTGAAGGCTAGAACCAGGTTGGGCCCTCTTGTGTTGGGCACCCTACAAACATATAATAAATGACAGCTCCTGCTCCTAATGTTAATGCTCTGAAGTAAATCCATAAACCCTGAAGTCCTCTCCTCTTGGGCTGCATGCCCTCACACATAGGGCGGCTCTGAGATTGCTGCAGAGATGTCCCCTGTCAAAAGCGGTTGTAAACACAAACTGCATTCCCCCTTTTGCCCTCCAAATGGTAACCAGAGAGGCAGCCTCAGCAGTTTGCCCTGTGCGGGGGAAGGGAAGAGGCAAGTAGAAAGACTCCAACTGTCCTCATGGCCTTAGCAACACACAGAACTGTCACATCGGACAAACTCCAGCTGTTCCACTTACTCCCCAGCTCCTACAGCCAAATCGCATGGTGACCCCCTTTCTCCGTCTCCCCTATTGCTCCAGTGGAGACTGTGTGACACCAGGTTAGGAGAGAAAGTGACACAGAGGAAAGGGAGAGGCCCAGCAGCAGTGCCATGATGACCTTACTGCACAAGAGGAGGCTAAGCCAGCAGCATTACACAGAAAGAGGAGCAGTAAGCAAGAGCAAGAATGAGAGAGGGTCTTTTGCTCTCTGAATTATTGGTACATTTGGACTAAAGGGTTAAAAATAGAGCATAGAAGATACTAGGCCTTTCATTGGACTGACTGATGGTGAGCACTAGGACCTGCCCCAGCTTCTTAACTGTTCCAGCAGTTTGGGTGAAATACTTCATGTAAATAGTTTTTCATGGAAAGATGCACATCTGTGTTCACCAGTTTGGGTTGATTTTAGTGAACGTTTTCAGACAAACAAACAAAAAGAAAAAAACCCAGAAAAATAAAAAAGAAGAAATAAATTGGTAAAATTCAAGCTAGTTTATTTTGGCATTTCTGAAATTAAACATTTTGACATTTTCTTTTCAAAAAAAGTTTTGTTTTGGAATTTTCTTTCAATCCTCTCCACACTCTACATCCCCAAATGAACCAAAATGTTTCATTTTTGGTGGAACAAAACATTTAATTTTACCTGAATTAATTTTTTATGCTTTTTGGTTCTGTCAAATTAAAGCAAAAACATTTTGGGTCAATCCAAAGCAATTTTTTTATTATTATTATTTTTTGTTTAGCCACTGAACCAAAAAACCTCCCCAGTTATTCACCCAGCTCTACTTTCTACCTACTTTCTTCCTTCACACTCTTGTTTCCTATCTAATGATGCTGGCATAGCCTCTTCTGGTACAGCTGCTGGTATAGCCTCCTCTGGTACAGCAATGTCAAATTGGCACTGCTGCTGGGCCTCACTTTTCTCACTGTCAGTTCCTCTCTCAGCCTGATGTCCTACTATTTCCACTGGAACAATAACCTAGTATGAGGACAGTTGCACTCCTCTCCCTTCCTCTTTCTAGCGCACAGTAGCTCAGATATCAGTATTAGTGGCACCAGATCTTTAAGTCACATCAATAGTAGATTGCAGTGTGATTGGGTCTGGTTTCCAAGGCCCTGGAGTATTTTGTGGGATCATCCTCTTTTTAAAACATGTAATGTTTAATGGCATCTCATTTTTCTTGAGGTAAGAAAGGAAATCTGCTCTTGTGGTTACAGCACCGGACTGTGATGTGGGAAATGAAGGTCCGATTTTCAGTGCTTCTGGAGCCTTCTTATAAAACTTTGGGGAAAATCTTAGCTTTTCTTTGCCTCAATTTTCCTTCTAAGGCTATTGTCTTCCATTCTTTTTCTGTCTTGTTTACTTAAATTGTAAGATTTTGGGGGCAGAGACTCTCTTATGTGTGCCAGGCCTGATCTTGGTTGGATCTCTTAAGTGGTACCATAATACAAATAATAAATATTAATAATTATTATCTTGATGTCCTGGCTTATAATCCTTTTAAAATAAAACAATCATGTCTATAAATGGCAGGTTCCCTTTAGGCGCTGCCTCACCCCTTAATCTCTTTCCTTCACAGCTGCTCCTGTAACATCACCTACTTTTCAGTAACATCAAGCTCTCAAGCCTGATACCCCTTTCTCTCTCTGGCCCAGCTATAAATATCCCCTTCCCATTTGCATTCCTTCCCCCCGCCCCTTGTCCTTACAACCTCCTTGCCCCTTATCCTGACCTCTGTGCATACCCTCATCTGACCACCTGCTTGTATCCCAGCCATCATCTTTGGAAAGGTGAGTGCTTTACAGTACTTCTGACTTACTGTATACCAAGGCAAAGAGTTTATAGTGTTCTTGGAATACTTTTAATTATAGTTTCTCTTGATGAGTCACAGTTTCCTAAGTGTTTCTCCTTTGACTCATCTTCTAGAGTGAATGCATTTTGGAGTGTTTACCTCAGTAGCAGGTGCCTCTTAAAGTGCTGCCCATTATTATTTAACCTCTTTTGCTCATGTGTCCTGCAGAAGTTCTTTGAAGCACATTTCTCAAGTTATCTGAAGGATAGTGCCCAGGAATGCACTTCAGGGCAGATAAGCTTTCCATGAAAAAGGGAAAATTGCAGGTGCTTGTGCAACTTCTTGACTGACGCATGCTTATCTTTCTGGTGCACCTCCAGGAATTCATCTGGATCCCTGATGGACAACTTGCAGCCTCCCTCCACTTTTCCTACACACGGATGTTGTTGTCCGCTGTAAAGGGGCATCAGCTTTTGTCAAAACTTTATCTTATTTGGCTGGGGCACAGAAGCCTCCCATTGAAAGCAAGTGGGAGATTCTTGTGTTTCATCACTGCATTTCAGCAGAAAGCCTTGCACATCTTGTCATAGGATATGAAGCTACAGGCCTCTTCCTATAACTAACAAATATGATGGGGAAAGCAACAAGCTACAAACAGGCCAAACTTCTACTTTGCTTCAAACTGCTTCTATAAAAGATGCCACGTTACTTTTGTGGCTGAATGACCTCAATGCAGGAAATAGCATTGGTAAGTTACTTCTGTAGCAGCTTCCATCTGGGAATCTTCAGGTTCTTCACATAGATCAATGAGTGAAACCCCATAACTCTCCTTACAAAGGAGGAAAATGAAGCACAGAAAAGGGCAACAACTGACGCAAGGTTTCATTGCAAGCCTTTGTCACAGCCAGCAGCAGAACTCAGTGGGAATTAGCTCTGTCTCATACCACAAGAACATAGTTGCTTTCAGTAACCTAAATGCTTAGGTAGTATGGTGATGAAAATCATACAGATTCCATGATGAGATTAAGATTTAGGTTATATAGAAAACAGAGGAAATAATATTTAACTTGGATGATAAAAAGTAATAAAGGAATAACGTTTAGTGTGAAATGTGACAGTGCATTCATCACAACCAGTTGAAGACAGTATACCCATGAGTAACCTTTAGTGAAAGAAGGCAAATAACATTAATAACAGTAGGATACTATTATGGCTATTTTGTACTATGAAAAAAGATCAGTTTTGACATGCATCCTTCCCCATGTTATACTTCTGGGAAGCGTAAATAAGTAACACTGCCCTCTGCTGGATAAACTCACGCTTCCTCAAGTATTTCTGTTCCCCCTCTAATGGTCTCTGTCCTATCCTCTGTATTACTCTGAGGGCTGGTCTTCACTATGGGGAGATCAACACTGCTGCAATTGATGCAACAGGGATTGATTTTGAGGGTAGAGTGGCCAGACAGCAAATGTGAAAAAATCGGGATGGGGGTGGGGGTTAATAGGAGCCTATATAAGAACAATACCCAAAAATCGGGACTGTCCCTATAAAATTGGGACATCTGTTCACCCTATTTGCGGGTCTAGTGAAGCCCCACTAAATTGATGGCAGAGCGCTCTCCGGTCAACCCCGGTACTCCAGTTCCCCAAGAATAGTAAGGTAAGTTGACAGGAGAGTGTCTCCCATCAACGCAGTGTAGTGAAGACACCGGGATAAGTTGACCTAACTTAGGTAGGCTTATCCCTGTAGTGAAGACAAGCCCTGACAGTAGTAAGAAGGCCTCATTAAACTTGGAATAAATAAATAGAACAGGCTGAAACAAGGGGTGGGGGGAGTTTCTATTTTTGTTGTTGAAATTTCAATGACAATTTTTATCATTTTAAAATTTCAAACAGAAACAAAAAAAGTGCTATTGCAGATGTCATGAGTATGTCTAGGTTAGCTGTAGATCATTAAATCAAAAGGACACAGGACATTTAGGGGACCTGTATCTTAGGAACCCATTCATCAAGTGACCCTAAATTTGAACCCCAAACATCATAGCAACCCCTGTTGTAACATAGTTATTTTCAAGGCAATCTGTCTATGCATGTGGATTTTAGAGTACTTTGAAAAACCAGCTTTAAGGGGAAACACAGCTGCAAACTTTCATGGCTTTCACATGAAAAATGAAGCAGTGTTTAACCAGTGATGAGTTCAGGTATTTGAGAGGGGACTTGCTGCTGAACTTGTTTGTCCAATGTGCTGTATCTTTTAAAATGAAAGAACAGCCAGATATGAGTTGTCACCCTTCTCCCCCTCCCCAAAATAGTTATTTGCTCAAGTACTTTTTCATGTTTAAAATAAATGTTTCCAAACTTTAGCTTTCCTCATGGACAAATAACACCCGTGGAATTTGGAAAGCTAAACTGTGTGCTTGTCAGATTGTATGTCTGTATGTATGATTCACCCAGTGTTCTGACCTTCACGCACACAATTCTGATTATGTACAGTGCTGTTGTTCCTAAAGTGTGGCAGACCCACAGCTTCTAGGAGGAGAGAAATCATGCAAAAACAGCTTGCAGCCATCATCTTGGATTCATTTCTTCTGTGGTTGCTTTTAAAGCTCTTAACCCTTCGAGCTTGGCAGTTGAATATCAGTCTCTTGGGTTCATTGCATTGTAATGCTGCAGATAAGAGTTTGGACTACCTGCTAGCTGCCAAACTTACCAAGCAGCCATCTGACTGTCCTCAGCTCACACGCAATTCCATCTCACGGCCGCCTGATTCCCCTCCCGCCCAGTCCTATTCCCAGCACTAATGACCCAAACCCATCCCAAGATACTAACACTTCTATTACATCCCAACAAGTTATTTTCTCAACTAGCCTCATTTTTATTTATTTTTAACACTTATAAACAGTGTAATAGGTGTGCATGGCACTTTACAGAGAGAATAAAGACAAGATCCTTGCTTCTGAGAGCCTATTGTCTAGGGCAGATCACCATGACATGTAGCAAGGAGATATTCATAGATTATAAGGACAGAAAGGACCATTGTGATCATCTAACCTGACTTGATTTAACACGAGACATAGAACTTCTCTGAATCAATTCCTGTTTGAACTAGAGGATATCTCTAGTTTATATCTGAGGGAGCAAAGATGATGGAAGGTTTACATGAAATATGGTATGAGGTTGCTTGTTCACTCAGATATACATCATTTAGTTCCTTTGATTAAGTTAATTTGTATTGTATTAGACTCCATCTGATGGTATCAGCTATCAAAATGTTTTCAACATCTTGACAAGAAACCCAATACCACTCCTAGATGCTGAATCCTCCTGATATCTATGTCACTAAAACCTGGAAATTAGGAACATAGGATCATACTGGGTCAGACTGGTGATCCATCTAAGCCAGTAACCCATCCTTGACAAGGCTGAGCACCTGAGGAAGGTACAAGACACTCCTCCGTAGGAAGATATGGGATAATCTGCCCACATGAAGATCCCATTCTACTTTTTAACTTATAGAGATCGACTTAAGTCCTGAAGCATGACGTTTTATATCCCTTCCCATTTTTTTTTGTAATACTAACTCTGAATATTCTTGTTATCCATTTAATTATCCAGTCCTTCTTTGAATCATGCTAAATTCTTGGTCTCTGCAACATCCTGTGGCAATGTGTTCCATAGTCTAATAACACATTGGGTAAAAAAGTATTTCTTTTATCAATTTTGAATTCCCTTCCTTTTAATTTCATTGACTGTTCCCTTTCTTATAAGACAGGGAGAACTTCAGCTCCTGATCTATTTTCTCTAGACTATTCATTATTCTATATAGTTTTATCATATTCCCTTTGATTTGTCTCCTTTCTAAGTTAAGCAATTTTATGCCTGTATGAAACTAAGCAATCCAACTCTTGTCAGGTTTCCATATGAGTGTTTTCCTATGCCCTTAATCATTCTCATTATCCTTATCTGAAACCTTCTAATTCTGCAATGTCCTGTTTTGTGAGTGACCAGCAGTGTACATAACAGTCCATGGGAGACCACAACATTGATTTATACAATTCCTTGTACAGCCTAATATCTTGTTCGCTTTTTTAACCACAGCTGGGTAATATTAGTGCTATACATGTTAATTTTCAATTCCACAAGCCTGTATGAATTTTCCACATATGTACTATAGTCAAATATGCTACTGGAACTGAAAAGTTTTGCTAATCCTAATACAACAGAGAGGAACTAATTCATAGTAGTAAGGGAATCCAAGATGTCTGTCACTAACAAGTCTTCCATGCCTGAGGTTCCAGCTTTTATGGTTGATTGACAATGTTAAAAGCTTATTTGAAGATGTAAAAAATGAACTGAATGCAAATAGTTAGAAATCTCTGAAGAAGAAAATCAGTGATGGAAGCTTTTTTCATTGTTGTTTGTTTGTTTTAATGGATTTAAGTGTTTTAACAAATGGCAGACTGTGAACCATAAAGACTGAAGCCCTCCATTGATTGAACAGATTGGAACACGGGCAATAAAACTGGTCAACATTTTTCAACTAAAAATATCTTCCCAATTGGAAAATATGCTGTTCTTGGAATTGATGTTTTTTTGACAATTTTTCAATTCTGAATACAAATTTTGACATTAAATTATAGAGGTAAGATGTGTGAGGTAATATCTTTTATTGGACCAGCTTCTGTTCTTCTGTGCTTCAGTTCTGACTTTGTGTTGCTCAAAAGCTTGTCTTTCTCACCAACAGAAGTGGTCCAGTAAAAGATATTACCTCACCCACCTTGTCTCTCTAATATCCTGGGACCAAGACAGCTACAATAACACTGCAACCATTAAATTGAAATGTCCATTTTAAGTGAAAGTTTGTGTTTTGAATGGACATTTCTAAATGAATCTTTTGGTTTCAAATTGACATCTTTTACATAAAAATGTCAAAAAGTTTCAATAGAAAACATCAGATTTTTTATTTCAACATTTTCAAACTGAAATTATTTGAAATACTTCATCGCACAAAAGTTATTCTGTTTCGACATTTTGTTATGATTTGGGATGAAAACAAATATCACAATATTGGAATTCCCCATGGGATGGAAACTCCCTTTTCTTACCAACTTCAATGGAAAGTGGCAAATCAAGATTCTCCACCTGTCCTTCTCAGGGAATTGTCTGGAAGTGAGCACCAGGAGCAGAGAAAGGGCTCATTTCCTTTATCCTCTCTGCTGAGACTAGGGCAACCAGATAGCAAGTGTGAAAAATTGGGACGGGGGTGGGGGTAATAGGAGCCCATTTAAAAAAAAACACCCAAATATTGGGACTGTCCCTATAAAATCGGGACATCTGGTCACCGTAGCTGAGACTGTTAACAAGATTGCAAGTAGAGCTGGTGCAGGAGGTGGAGGGGGAGGTGGAAGAAAGGATACATTTTTTTCACATAAACATTAATAAAACACATATCTCTTTTTCAGCCAGCTTTACAAAAAATGTCAGGTACTATCATAATACAAATAAATAAATAATAATAAACCTAATAATGAATGGTGCTTGTCCTGCTCTGGATTCCATTTTCACTGACACTACCAACTCTGTACATGCACTCAACAGCCAAAAGGAACCTGTGAAGGCTCTATTGGCCTAGGCTGCTTTCAGACCAGTGATCCCAAAATTAACATATCTAGCTATCTCAGGGATTCACATGGCCCCCAGGATTGTGGTTTCTGAATACCACAAACTTTAATATATTTATCATCACAACATTCTGGTTAGGTAGGGAATTATTAACCCCACTTTACAGATAGAGAACAGAGATCCAGAGAGGCTAGCCGACAGTCTCCCAGAAACTCTGTGTGGAATAGGAACTTGAATGCAGGTACCCGCACAGCTAGACTAGTGCCTACCACTGGAACTCCCTCTCCTGACTAAATGCATACCTAGTACCAATCCACTGACTCATTCAATCCTTGACAAAACACAATCCACTGAAATTTATTGAAAGCCAAATCCTGTTGTCCTTATTCTGGAAAAAAACCTGTTTTCTATGAGAGCTTTGCCTGGGTAAGGACTTCTGGATTTGGTCCTGAACCTTAAAATATTTTTTTAAATAAACTTAATGAGAAATATTACTAATATATTAAGGCACTCAGATAACTCAGTGATGGGCATGGTACCAGAGTCTAGATAGGTTGCTGGACATTAGATTCTTGCCTTCAATGATTATTCTTATTATTTGTATTACAGTATAACCCAGAGCTCCCAACCCAATTCAGGGCCCCATTGTACTATGCACAGAACAAACACATAGCAAGAGAAAGACTCTATCCTGAAAAGCTGACAATCTAAATAGACAAATGATGGTGGCGAGGGAATCACGAGACAGAGATTAAGTGATTTGCCCAAAGTCACACGGTATCATAGAATCATAGATTAGTGTCAGAAGGTCATCTAGTCCAATCCCCTGCTCAAAGCAAGACCAACACCAACTAAATCATCCCAACCAGGGCTTTGTCAAACTGGGCCTTAAAAACCTCTAAGGATGGAGATTCCAACACCTCTCTAGGTAACCCATTCCAGTGCTTCATCACCCTCCTAGTGAAAAAGTGTTTCCTACTATCCAACCTAGACCTCCCCTACTGCAACTTGAGACCATTGCTTCTTCTTCTGTCATCTGCCACCACTGAGAACAGCCAAGCTCCATCAGGGAGTTTGTGGAAGATCTGGGAATTGAACTTAAATCTCTTGAATTCCTGTCCAGTCCCTGAATGTCACAAAGCAATTCTCTCACGTGTTCTGTTTCTTTCCATTAAACATACCACACATCATAGCCTCAACCAGAAAGCAGGAGGAAAAATAAATTCATCGTAGGAACAGTTTGTTTATATCAGTTTCAGTTCTGGCCCCCAAAACACAACCCAACATCAACAGTTTGCAATTACAGTGTTAACATTTTCTGTTTCTAAACTAAGCTAAACATTTAGCTAAATTGTATTGCAACATATACTTGTTGTCTTTAATTGTGATGCATTAGAGATTCTTATCTGAATATGATGTATTAGGTTTCCAAACTTTTCTGTAGTTACAAATATAGCATTCCTGTGAAGTTCAATCGATTCTCTCACACCTTTCCTTTAAAAATACCTTTACTGATTATTTAATGACTGAATAACAAGATGAGTGTTACCAGATTACTGTGGTATTATTTTCAACACCAAAAGCCATTGGATACACTCAAACTTAAACAATTACAACACTCTGCACCTTAAGCTGCCAAAGAAAATCTTTTTTATTTTAAATGGAAAGATTATTTTGCTATATATTTACAAACATTTTCTTCCGATGACAGTTAGCTTGATCCCCACCGGGAAACTAAAGGTGTAATCCTTACCTCCTTAACTGAGGCAAAATTTCCCTTCGCTTCTATGGGTGTTTTGCCTGAAAAAGGAGTGCAAAGGAGCAACCAAAGAATTCCCAAGGACTTCACTCTGGGTTCACTCTGCCTTCCTGTCGTTCTAATCTAAACTCTGTAATCTATCAAGTATTTGTGCCTTTGCACCATTTCAAAGTGCTTTACAAATCATCACTTGCATCACTTGCTTGTAGAGCCTTCCTGGAGGTCATAGCTCTATAAAGAGGCCAAATGCCCTGTACTCTACATAATTCTACATCTCTGCATAAATTGAATGCCACTGCACATCAGCTCTATAGTAATGAAAGCAACATCTCTTTTCCCATGCTATTACCACTAATAATTTCAGCTGATAACAATAAATGAATATCTTGAGCTCAAAGAATAGTAAATATAGCATATACAAACAAACCATTTCCAAGTATATACTTTTTTCTGTGGTTAGGATACTCTATACTATTCAACATTATTGAGTAAGTTAGTGCTTGGAGCCAAAAAGAATTCTGAATGGACAAGCCTCTCTTGGCATATGCAACTCTGTGGGCTTTATGGAATGAAAAACTGAACTTAAAAAGAGAGAGAGAGAGAGAGATCTGAAAACTTGTTTTTCAAATATATTTCAGACAAGGGGCAGATTGTGGAAAAGTTTAAAACAAGTTAAAAAGGAAAAAGGTTAAAAAAATGGGTGCTATCTTTTTTTTAAAGATGGAGTACAACTGGAAACAGCGTGCAGCCAAAGGTCAGGGTCAAGAGTAATAGAATCCTGGCACTATGTGCTAGTTTATCTTCTACATGATGAACTCCTGCCAAACCATATACACAATGTTATACAGCAGGGGAAAGTGTCTGATGCATCTCCAGAGTATTTATGAGGGCTTCTGTTTTGAAGATAGTTTCTTAGGTAACAGAATAATAACATAATGGGGCTATTTCTAATTTATCAAAGTTTTTTGGCTTACTCTCAGAATTAAAGTGCCATAACGAATTCCTGCCCCCTGTTTTAATAACAGGACTTTGATTTTGTGAAAGCTATGCATGAGAGAGAAAGATTCCTTTGGAGATATCACAGGACTTGATTGCAAAATAAGAAAAAAATATTGCACAGCATCTTCAGAAGTCAATTGTGGAACTGCAGTGCAAATTCCAGAATTAGTGATATTTGAAGGGAATGAAGACTCGAAGATCTTGACTAAATCATTGCTTGCTGTGGTATTTCTATTCCTGTCCCTGAAATACTAGAATGTGCTATATTTTGCTTCCTATATAGACACTATAGTACATTTATACTGTATTTGACAAGGTTTCTTTCTCCAATGTTCAGTTAGATTACAATTCAGTAGGGTTTTTTTTCTGAAATTCCCTTTGTTAAAATAAAATAACTTTACTGTCTAAATTACTTCTAGAAAACAATATCTCCAATGCAAGTCACAGATCATCAACCTAATAATTTTTGCATGTGTGGAATGTAAATGCAGAAGAAAAAAAAACTCATCACGTTCAGCTATCCTCACATTTAGTAGTACTGCTCTTCCTAAGTAGACCAATTGGGGCTACTTGATGAATAAAGTAGCACTCAAGATGAGAGACGGTGGCAGTCTCTGGCCCTTTGATCTTTGTTTCCAGTCTCTGCACTCAGTATAGAAGTATATTATTTATAAGTGGCTATAGAGAATTAAAATCTTTGTAAATAACCTGAAGTACATGAGGCCACTTCATCCCTGTTCTCATCCCATTGTAATGAATGATGTCAGTGGGATTCTTTGCAGTGTAAAGGACCAATCTCAGAAAGCGCAGAATGCCCTGTAAGAGGTGCTGTTATTCGTGACAGTTGAAGGGGCTCAGCATCTTCATTGTTGTGAAACCCCCAGTTGGCACCCCCCAAAAAAACAGTTTTCAGCCATCCAAAGGCGAGAAAGTGGTTGAACAGCAAGAGGCCATTAAAAACCCATTGTTCTATTCTAAGGGCTGCTTAGCTAGCATAGGCAACTGCAGAGTTGTAACACAAGGCAATACAGATATTCCAAGCCCAAGGATAAAGCTAGCCATCCCATCAGAGCAGAATGAGCTCACATTCACAGAATATAGCTGTCCAATCAATAAATAAAATATAATAAATAATAATTATACCTAGTTCTTATGTAGTGCTTTTCATCAGTAAACCTCAAAGTGCTTTACAAAGGATCCCTGACATTAGCAATGGAGTGGCACCCAGTTATGCCAGTAGTGTATTTAGTATTTTATACTAATTAATAAACAGGTCAGAGGTAAGGTGCTGCTTGTTTACCCCATGTGAATTAGATGTAACGGAATGGAACTATTTCTACTTAGGGGAAAAATGGGAGACGATAGATAGATAGATAGATAGATAGATAGATAGATAGATAGATAGATAGATAGATCCTTCATTAAATGGCATTAGCATGGGTGCTCATGCATCCCTTTTGAAATTAGAGATAGCAGTGTTTTGCATTTTGATAAAGTGAATTTTTTTCCATTTTGGATTTCACTAAATCTTATCAATTTTTTGCAATATGTTTCTCTGTCCCTTAATCTGAGATATTCTTTTTCAAAGGAATATTTAATTAAACTTGACCATCCCTGCTGAGAGTGGCACCCTGTCCCCCCTCTACTGGTGGCTAGGCCAACCTGAGATTGCTGAGCCTGCTACAGCTGTAGCTAAGAGATGTATGTCTTTTACCTCAGGCAGTAGAGGCTCATGCATTGAGGTTCCATGTTTAATCCCCACTGCCAATGTCCCCCACCCTGCGGATCGGAACTATTATACACACACACACACACACACACACACACGCAGGCATCAGAACTCACACCTTGCCAGAGCCAAACTGATCTCAAACCTTGGATTAAGCTCCGTTCTGAATCTAGAACCTATGATTTTCAAGCCGACTCTAAAATTTGGCAAAACAAGCTTTCCAATCTTTGCTTGAAATGAAAGTTGAATCCTACTAATAACAGAGTGTACAGAAAAGTTAAACGGCAATTTGATCAACTCTGTATACAATGTAAAATATATAGCTTTGTGGTCACTAAATACTATTGCTGAATACCAATGCGGGTTAATATAAAGTAGTTGCAAAAACAGTCTGTATCCAAAATGCATACAGAGGCAATGCTGGCTCTAATTATTACATTGTATAGACAGATCAGTCAACTCAATTCCTAGCAATTCACTAACTTTTCTTTTGTGTAAACTTGGCACTGACAGACTTTTGCTATTGAACTAAATAAAATCCTCAGCACATGGCCATGGCCCAGAGGGACACTTTATCATTTGTACATAGAGAGCCATTTAATTATGGCTTAATTATACAAAATACTGCTATTTATTTTCAATCAGTCTGCAAACTCCATAATTGTGGATTATTTACTGATGAACTACTTACAATCCATTATTCTATTATGTGAATGGGTTCAAATCCAAAAACATGCAAATGTTTAATAGCATAGTTTAAACCAGTTGGAGCTTTCATTGGTGTTCAAGAAAAAAAAATAGTCCATACTGACGATTTGGGAAAACAGAGTTATACAACAGTGAAAACAAGGTTTTTGTTTTGTTGAGGAAAAATCAGTTCAATTTATTATATCATTATTATTTGCTATTCTACTTCTGGTTATCATCTTCTTCTGATAGTATTTCATAAAGTGCAAAAAACAAACATGCAAGATAATGGACACAATTTTCAAAAGTTCCTAATAATGGGATTTTCAAAATCACCTAAGCCAGGTAAGTGATTTCAATGGGAGTCAGGCATTTAGCCATTTTTAAAATCCCACTAGACATCTATCTGTATCTAAGAGCCTGAATACCTTTCAAATCTGGCTCCTAGGCACCTGTTTCCCATTTTAAAAAGAGATTAAGATACTTAGGACCCCACTTAGGCACTTATGAAAATCACACCCAGTCTTTTTACTGCACAAGAACTAAGTGACAAATACCAGTTCTATTTAGGTTAATAAAATAGATAATAAAAATGGCAAATGATAAAATAGTTTGAACTCATAGATAGTGACTTTCATCTAAGAAGCTTAAAGTGCTTTATAAACCTTTAACTGAACTTCCCCAAACCCATATGGATTAATTAATATTTATCTGTAGTGCCTAGGGGCTCCAGTTGAGATCAGGAATCCAAAGATATGGTGCAAGACTCATCTTTCCTCCCAGTGGTTGGGCTGTAGGTTGATTGGTCTGGGGGGATTTCTGTGTTTCTTTGGACAATGCAGAAATAAAATTAGAGATGACCCTTTTAACTGGCAATGTGAATGAAAGGGGGACACACAATGACTATACATTCACAATTTCACTTTAGAACAACCTAATTCTACTAGCAGTGTACCGGGCTTACTCATGTTTATTCAAGGATGGACTGAAGGATGATGATAATCAAAGAGAAGATTTTAAACATACTGGCCCTAGGTTCAGTGGGAATATTTGTACTTGGATAAGAAATGTGAGCAAAAACTAGCCTATCATTTGGCTTTGGAGGAAATTTGGGACCCCATATTACCATCAAGATCCTTGCTACATATGTATTGAATGATTTTTCAATCAACATATCAAGCAACTAAAATTACAGACACTCAAGCTGCAGGGTTCAGAAATGGCTAATTTAGAGAAAGGCAAGAATAATATTTGCCGGTCACAGAGTAAAATATTCCTCCTCATGGCAGCTTGTTTGGTCCGAATCAAACAAAGAAGCCCTAGTGATGGAACCATGGCTACCCAGAAGAAAGAGGAAAAAAAGCACAAGTCTGTTATTTATACTAGTGATAGGCCAAAGTCACAGAGAACCAGATGATGAGCCCCTTACTCCCACTGGTGATTTTTTACTAAGTTCACTAACCTCGTCTGAGTAATTGCTCACCAGTGTAACTAAAGGGCTCAGGATTTGACCCAAAAATAAGACGTGGGGCAGGATTTCACACTTCTGAGTGTTCAGGTATGTTCATAAGTGAGGCTCTTATGCCCGTCCACCTCTCTTTGAAACATTTTTAAACTGGATTGTTATGGTTCTTTACTGCATGAAAATAATAATGATGAGAAATGGAGAAGTCAGCATTTCCAGTACTGAAAGATCCAGTATGTGGATATGGCCATGATGGCCAGAAATTGTCATCTGGGACCTGATTCTCATCTCACTTATACTGGTGCCAATCAGAAGTAACCTCACGGAAGTCAATGAAATTATCCCGTTGATCTCAGTGCAGCTATATATAGAAGCACTTTGAGTGTTTTAAAGGGTATTTTCCTGCCACAGTCTGGCAGAAATACTCTCTGACTAAAGTCTCCTTATCACCACAAAATAAATATTATTTGCAGAACATTTTCAGTAAACAGGGGCAACTTGTATGTTAGACCCAGGTGACTATGAACACTGGTTTATTTTATCTCTTTGTTTCCTATTCTACTTCAGCAATGTTCCAGGGCCCCCATAGATAAAACAGTGGCAGGACTGTGAGGATCAATTCTGAAAGGTGCTGAGCAGGAGGGACTGCACATCGGATGTTGCTGAGCACTCTGGTTCCAACTCAGGAAAGACTTTAAGAATATGCTTACCTTTAAACAGGCAAATAGTCCCAATTGGGATTAGCATGAGATTGTCATAGAGGACAGATTATCCCACATCTGCCTGCTGCAGGGAGAGGAAATTGAGCTCCTGCTAAGGTTTTCCGGGGCTCACAGAACCTGGAATTGAAACAAGCAGCAAGGAAGCCAGAGTTTTTCTCTCTTGACTCCTATCCTTATGATATAGCAGGCTGCCAGTGGGGGCACTACTGATTCAAACACTTCAGGAAAGAAGAAAGAAAGAAAGAAACAAACAAAAAACAAAAAAACACAAAAAAATGGGTCACAGCTTGGAAACACAGTTAGAATTCATAGTCCAATCCAGATATTCTTCCTAATAGAGTTGCCTTCGAAGAATCACAGTGTAGAGCCTTGGGGGCCACAAGTGATTCCTAGGCCACAGATTGGATACACTGCATTAAGTACTTGCCTGTATGTTCCATTCTGTTTGTGATATCTTACCTATCTAGGCCTTGCAAGCTCCTCACACTCTCCAACACCCAACTAACCTCCACCTCAAACAATCATTCAGCTAGTTCCATGTCATTTAAGTGCCTGCAGATCACATCAGAGGTGAAGCAAGGCTACGCCAGCACTTCTCTCAGATAGCAGGACTATAGAAGTAGAGAAGTGAGCCACTGATCAAAACACTTGACATTGGTGCATCCCAATTCATAACCACACAGGCATTTTCCTATCTATAAAATAAACATCCTATTGACAAGAGTGAATATTTGAGTGACAGATTTCAAATCAGAAAACAAGAGGCCCAATCCTGTAATCCAGTGGTCCCCAACTCAGGGCCTGTGGGTGCCATGGCACCCACCAGGGCATTTATGTGCGCCCACCTCATGCCCACCAGGGGAGAGAAGCCGCGGCTTCGCGCCTGCCGGGAACAGAGAACTCTGGGGCTGCAGGCTGCGGGCGCCAGAGTTCTCAGTCCCTGGCAGGCACAGGGCCACAGCTTAAGCAGGAGAAAAGCCACAGCCTGCACCTGCTGGGGACAGAGAACTCTGGGGCTGCAGGCTGCGAGGGCCGGTGTTGTCGGTCCCAGGCAGGCACGGGGCCCACCTAGAGCCGAGCAGAGGAGAGAAGCCAGGGCCCCGCGCCTGCTGGGGACAGAGTACTCCGGGGCTGCAGGCACCGGTGTTCTCTGTCCTCGCTGCTTCTCTCCGGCTTCTCTCTGCGCTGCCCAGAACTGCCACCAAATAAAAAAGAACAACTGCTCCCACTCTGCCATGCCAAGAATGGGTGGAATGCAGCCCCATAGCATGTGCTGCCCCAGGCACATCCTTGCTCCACTGGTGTCTGGAACCGGCCCTGTATGTGAGTATTCCTCCACAGCACTGATACTGCAGTTTTCTTGTGCTTTATGATTTACTATTTTTTTAACATTTTGCCCAAAAATGAGTGGTTCAAATAAAAGACAACATATGTATTATTTCAAAGCCAAGTGGGAAGAATCCTATTGTTTTATTGAAAATAAAAGGAAATGTGTTTGCTTCTTGTGTGGGGGTGCTGTGGCAGTGCTGAAAAAACAATGTTGAACGCCATTTCCAAACTAATCATAGCTCTTTTGATATTAGCCATCCACTTAAATCTGAGTTGAGAAAGAAGAAAATTAATCAACTCAAATCAAACCTATCTGCCCAGCAATCTGTTTTCACTAGACAAGTGGCAAAGTCTGAAGGTGCTACTATTGCTTTCTTTAAAATTGCTCATCTGCTCATAAAGAAGAAAAAACCCTTTCAGGATGGTGAATTGTTGACGGAAGCATTTTTAACAGGCACAGATTGCCTGTTTCAGGGATTTCCTAACAAGAGTGAGATTTTGTTAGCAATACAAGACTTGCAGTTATCAGACAACACAGTTACGAGGAGGATACATGCAATTTCAAGCGACGTGCAAACTCAGCTAAAGGATGACTTGGAAATATGGGACTGGTTTTCACTGCAATTCGATGAATCGATAGATATATCAGATACAGCACAGTTGGCAGTTATGGTGAGGATGGTATTTAGTGACTTCACCATAAAAGAAGAGTTACTAAAAGTATTGCCTATGAAAAGGCGAACAAAGGGTGAGGACATCTATAATTTATTCAAATCATATGCAACATCAATTAGTATGCCACTACACAAGCTGTCTGTGATCACGACTGATGGGGCACCAGCAATGATGGGCAGTGCACTCTGTAAGAAGAACGAATCCTTTCCAAACTTTATGTCTTATCATTGCATTATCCACCAAGAAAGTTTGTGCATCAAAGTTCTTTCTTTTCAACACATCATGAATGTCGTTATTAAAATAATTAACTCTATTCGAGCAAAACCTTTGCAACACCGACTTTTTACCTCTTGGAAGATATTGATGATAAACAATCTGATCTTATCTTGCACACAGAAGTACGATGGCTGAGCAAAGGTAAAGTTCTTGCATATTTTTTAAGCCTAATTGAAGAGATCAAAGATTTTCTGAAGTTCACAAATCAGAACTTCTAGCAACTGGAAAACTTCAGCTGGTTAATGGACTTGGCTTTTTTTGCCAACATCACTGACAAATTGAACATTTTAAATCTTGTGCTCCAGGGAAAAGACAAACATGTGGCTCAAATGATGGGTTCTGTAAAATCATTCAAAGCAAAACTGATCTTGTGGATGTCACGCATGAAGACGAAGTCTCTCGTACATTTCCTAAGTATGAAGAAAATGGTATGTGACAGTGATTTTAACCCATCACCATTTGTTATCCACATTCAAACACTTCTGGAACAATTTGAAAAGAGATTTCAACAGTTCACCATCACCGAGTCTGTAGTTGCCTTTCTTGTGAATCCTTTTACTTGCCAAATAGAGGTAACAGAAATGGCTACATCAATTGCGAGTCTCATTCAAGTAAGAACAGAAGATGTGGAACTGGAGATTTTAGACCTTCAAAATGATATTGTTCTAAAATCCTGCACAACAGATGAAAACTTTTGGAATCTGGTTGACCAAAAAAAGTTTCCTGCCTTAAAAAATGTAGCATACAAAATAAAATCTTATTTCAGTTTCATTTATCTATGCAAAGTTCTGTTTTCAACAATGAACATCATAAAATCATAATACAGATCTCGGCTTACAGATGCCCATCTTGACAATTTCTTATGAACGGGAATATCATCCTACTCTCCCAACTATGAAAAATTGGCTGAAGAAATGTAGTGCCAAAAATCACACTGACTTTATTAGAAAAACCATGTGAATTAATGATAATTATTTTCTATTAAGTGCTGATGAGCATGTCTGATTAACTTGTGTTTAACTTTTTTTCATATTTGTTTTTGTCTGTTGAAATTCAGATACAAGTAACAATACAAATAATATTTTTAATTAACCATAACTGGTTATGTTAAAGTAAGAATACTAAATATATTTGGACCAGCAGTTCAACAATGTTTTACTTTTTAAAAATAAATAAGATGAAAACTGTTTATGATATTGATTTTGAAAAACTCCTTAATTTTTCTTACAGGTAGATAAAAAAGAGCAAATTCACATGGTAAGGTGAAAAAGTAATTGCCAAATTTAATTAATACCTTTTACATGTAAAATTACCTTTTTTATCTTATAAATTCATATATTATGTAATATTAAATATGATGCTTTTTGTACAAAATAAGCCTTGAAAATTGTTGACGCACGCCACACTCTTCTGAAAACATGAAAGTGCTACTGGCCACAAAAAGGTTGGGGACCACTGCTGTAATCCTTTATGAGGACTGTCATCCTAACTTCACTCATATGATGCTAATGACAGTTCTCAAAGAGTACAGGTTTTAGGTCCAGGCACAAGGTATCATATATTAATCACATTAGTATGATATGCTATGTCACTACTTCACTATATCAGTCAAAATTTATACTAAGGTTTCATTTATAAATGGCTTATAAAGGGTTAATGTATTATTAATAGATGTTATAAGCCTGTTGTATACATTAGTAATATGTGTTACAGATGGCTATAATTACATCAGAAGAAGGTTATAGCCACCATCTATAACAGCTGATTAACGAGTTATTACAACATCTATTAACCATGTATCATGTGTATTTATACATTATTTATAAACAGGAACATCATATAGAGAGGTGACCAATACATGTGCCAATGCCATAGTTGCTTCTTCTATTAGGGCCTAATCTAGCGCATTAATAAGTGTAAAGATTTTTCAGATCTTTTTAAGCATAGTTAGAATTTGTACAGGTCATAAATGAAAATAAATCCAGTGATCTAGTTATGCTGAAAGCAACAGTGTATAAGTGTAATGTGTATAGTATTCACTATCTCCATCAAGTTAAAAGAGTGAGTAGCACAGTGGTTGACAATATAGATTTATTTGTGCAAGAAGAGTCAGTTAATTTATTCATTTTGCACCCCCCAGTATTGTTGTCATCAATAACTGTACAGTTAAATCTATTGGTAATGAAGGGGCTAGGATTCTGATTGACCTAGGCCTTACACTAACAGACCATACATGTCAAACATCACTTCAAGATTGCGGTAGCACATCTCCCTTTCTTCTGGCTATATCATCTTCACAATGAAACAAACTTCTGAAAGGAGGGCCGGCTCCAGGCCAAAATGATATTGTTTTTTGCTGCCCCAAGCCAAAAAAAAAAGCCAGAGTGCCGCCACCGAAGCAAAAAAACCCCAAAAACCCGGCATGCCACCCCTTGAAAAGTGCCACCTCAAGCACATGCTTGGAAGGCTGGTACCTAGAGATGTCCCAATCTGACAGCAAATATCTGTTGACAGGAGCATAAACACTTCCAAATTAAGTGTAAAAATGTAATAACAAAAGTCAAAGAAGAGTTTGAAGAACGGCTAGCCAAAAACTCCAAAGGTAATAACAAAATGTTTTTTAAGTACATCAGAAGCAGGAAGCCTGGTAAACAACCAGTGGGACCCCTGGATTATCGAGATACAAAAGGAGCACTTAAAGACGATAAAGTCATTGCGGAGAAACTAAATAGATTCTTTGCTTCAGTCTTCATGGCTGAGGAGATTCCCAAACCTGAGGCAGCTTTTGTAGGTGACAAATCTGAGGAACCGTCACAGATTGAAGTGTAACTAGAGGAGGTTTTGGAATTAATTGATAAACTTAACAGTAAAAAGTCACCGGGACCAGATGGCATTCACCCAAGAGTTCTGAAAGAACTCAAATGTGAAGTTGCAGAACTATTAACTATGGTTTGTAACCTGTCCTTTAAATCGGTTTCGGTACCCAATGACTGGAAGATAGCTAATGTAAGACCAATATTTAAAAAGGGCTTTAGAGGTGATCCAGCAATTACAGACTGGTAAGTCTAACGTCAGTACCGGGCAAATTAGTTGAAATAATAGTAAAGAATAAAATTGTCAGACACATAGAAAACAAACTGTTGAGCAATAGTCAACATGGTTTCTATAAAGGGAAATTGTGTCTTACTAATCTATTGGAGTTCTTTGAAGGGGTCAACAAACATGTGGACAAGGGGAATCCAGTGGACATGGTGTTCTTAGATTTCCAGAAAGCCTTTGACAAGGTCCCTCACTAAAGGCTCTTATGTAAATTAAGCCATCATGGGATAAAAGGGAAGGTCTTTTCATGGATTGAGAACTGGTTAAAAGACAGGGAACAAAGGGTAGGAATTAATGGTAAATTCTCAGAATGGAGATGAGTAACTAGTGGTGTTCCCCAAGGGTCAGTCCTCAGACCAATCCTATTCAATTTATTTATAAATGATCTGGAGAAAGGGGTAAACAGTGAGGTGGCACAATTTGCAGATGATACCAAACTGCTCAAAATAGTTAAGATCAAAGCAGATTGTGAAGAACTTCAAAAAGATCTCACAAAACTAAGTGATTGGGCAACAAAATGGCAAATGAAATTTAATGTGGCTAAATGTAAAGTAATGCACATTGGAAAAAATAACCCCAACTATACATACAATATGATGGGGGCTAATTTAGCTACAACGAGTCAGGAAAAAGATCTTGGAGTCATTGTGGATAGTTCTCTGAAGACGTCTATGCAGTGAACAGAGGCAGTCTAAAAAGCAAACAGGATGTTAGGAATCATTAAAAAGGGGATAGAAAATAAGACTTGATAATATATTATTGCCCTTATATAAATAGATGTTTTGCCCACATCTTGAATACTGCGTACAGATGTGGTCTTCTCATCTCAAAAAAGATATACAGGCACTAGAAAATGTTCAGAGAAGGGCAACTAAAATGATTAGAGGTTTGGAACAGGTCCCATATGAGGAGACATTAAAGAGGCTAGGACTTTTCAGCTTGGAAAAGATGAGACTAAGGAGGGATATGATAGAGGTATATAAAATCATGAGTGATGTGGAGAAAGTAGATAAAGAGAAGTTATTTACTTATTCCCACAATACAAGAACTAGGGGCCACCTAATGAAATTAATGGGCAGCAGGTTTAAAACAAATTAAGACTGAGAGGGGACATGATAGCCGTTTTCAGATATCTAAAAGGGTGTCATCAGGAGGAGGGAGAAAACTTGTTCATCTTAGCCTCCAATGATAGAACAAGAAGCAATGGGCTTAAACTGCAGCAAGGGAGATTTAGGTTGGACATTAGGAAAAAGTTCCTAACTGTCAGGGTAGTTAAACACTGGAATAGATTGCCTAGGGAAGTTGTGGAATCTCCATCTCTGGAGATATTTAAGAGTAGGTTAGATAAATGTCTATCAGGGATGGTCTAGACAGTATTTGGTCCTGCCATGAGGGCAGGGGACTGGACTCGATGACCTCTCGAGGTCCCTTCCAGTCCTAGAGTCTATGAGTCTATGAGTCTATAAGAGGAAGTTCTTCTTCACACAGCGCACAGTCAACTTTTGGAACTCTTTGCCTGAGGAGGTTGTGAAGGTTAGGACTATAACAGTGTTTAAAAAAGAATTGTATAAATTAGTGGAGGTTAAGTCCATTAATGGCTATTAGCCACAATGGGTAAGGAATGGTGTCCCTTGCCTCTGTTTGTCAGAGGGTGGAGATGGATGGCAGGAGAGAGATCACTTGATCATTACCTGTTAGATTGACTCCCTCTGGGGCACCTGGTATTGGCCACTGTCAGTAGACAGGATACTGGACTAGGTGGAACTTTGATCTGACCCAGTACAGCCATTCTTATGTTCTTATGACATCTGGAAACTGAGAAAATATGTACAGTAACATATATGCTGCCAGTGCAGTTATGAAAAATGAAGTAAAAGCAATTTAGATACAATAACAGCAACCACCACAATTATCTGTATCCAAACCTAGCATAATAGAACCAGTTCCCAAAAAAATAAGGTCATTTTTTCCATTTATAATAGTTAGCCTGGTCCTGTTGAGGTATACAAAAGCAGTGCTCTGCTTTTCTTTTATATTTTGTGGTGCACTATTGCAATCAGTACTGACATTTGTATTATGACATTGTGGACTCATGGTTTTATTGTGAGTCCCCCAATATTTGATGTTTTTCTCAGCTTGTACTTCCCTTTCCTGTATTAGAGGGATCACGGAGCCTTCCATTGATTGGATGCAGAATTGGAAGGTGACGCCATGCCCAATAACATGCCCACAGATTAATTGCAGTAATTTTTATTTAATTGCAAGGAGTCACTGACACCACAGAAATGATATTGCTCCATAATGTCTCCATATTTCCCATTCCTGACTCTTTTCTACGTTTCATCTCTGAATTAGTGACCATTCATGCTCCTGTGGATGCTAATGGCAAAATATTTCCATTGACTTCGGTGGAAGTGGGATCAGGCTGTTAGGGCCTGATCCAAAGCCCATTGTAGCCAAGGAGAATCTTTCAGGACGCAAGCATCCGGCATCTGCCTTTTTGTGTAGTGTGAAGTATCATGTACATTAACTGCATTATATAAACAAGGTTAATGGCTTAAATATGCTGACTCACTGATTAACAAACTGCCAACAGGCCACCAAAATCAACACACTGAAAAACAGGCAAGACCCTCTCATACATTTTTATAGTCCTTTCGAGTTGCTTATTGTCTGCTATTTTAAATATTTTAAGCACCTTGAGAAATTGGTGAAAGATGTTATGCATATCAATACTTCTTTGGTATTTGTTTAATTGCACATTTAAACATACCTCCAGACTGATATTTTTTCAGTGTATTTTCCATCCTTACTGGTGCAATGAGATTTTCTCTGAGGATGCTTCAAACACACTATTGCAGCAGCAGCAGCAGCAGCAATAGGGCAGAATGTCATTGTTAATGCTTTTTATGCTAATTTCTAATCCACTGTATAACACTGATCTTTTCCCTTTCTTATATTTCCTTTAGACTATTCTCCTACTTCATCACCTACCTTCTGTTTCTGGAGGCAGTCTCATTAAGAGCCAAATTCTACTCTCATTTTCACCCATTATGTCCCATCACTTGGTTTCACGACTGTAATAGAACCCAGCTTGGCCCATAGCACTTTTTGGTTCTATCTTGGCCATTAATCTTTCTTTATTGCAGTATGTTAAACAAACCGTTAAAAATAATTCTAGCTGGCAATGAAAAAGTGTGGTGCCCTTTAAGAGACATTGTTTGAACTGATACTTAAAGATTTCTAATTCTCAGGGGTCAGGAAAGTAATGTTTTCATGTTTTTACAAGTCATTTTGCTGCAAGTATTATATTGTCCAGAAATGATGTTTAAAGTTTCAATAGCTTCTGGTTCTCTGTGCCACATCACCCTGTAACAGCCCCCAAATTGTTTCTGAATCACGTTTCCTCTGGCAAGAAGGGGTAACCCTCATTTTATATTACATTGTACAATGTACAGTGCTCTTGCCCTACTCACAACAACTTTAATGTCAGAATGAAAAATGATAAAGCATAAATTAAATAGCAACCATATGTTTTCTGTAATGTATCTTGTTGTTTTTCTAGCCAGGTAAACAATTTCTCTATATCTCCCGTTGAAATCTGTATTTCGCCTCCTAGAACACCAAAGACCAGATATATCATGTGCACTTCAATTAATGCAAATTGATAGCACTTCAGTTAATTTGAGCTTCAATTAATGCAAATTGATAGCACTTATTGCCCCCAAGCCAAACTTTTCCCTTTAACTAACAATGCTTGTTAAACATGGTATCCTCTATCAAGCTTCAGAGTCATTTTAGAGCTTTACAAACAAACTTAAGCTTCCAGGCCATGTTATGACAAAGAACAGTGAATCTTTCCATGGGATTAATCTAGTAAATCCTTTGTAAATTATCTGAACAAATAAATGTTACAAAATTCTACTGGTCAGGCGTCTCCCCCCTTAAATTGCAATTGGAAGGAGCTCTGTGTATATCACATTATCTGAATAGGAGGCCATCCAAAACATACAGAAATCATTATGAAAAAACCAAAGCCGCTAGTTTTCTCCTGTGCGAGGGGAGGATATCCATGGGACCAGGGCCCCCTATATGTCTGGATCCTGGGGAGACAAGTTAGGCTTACATCAGTACTCTCACTGGGACTGAGGTGCTGGCTGGCTCACTAAAATATGTTACGGTGGATCTATTTCTCTTGTAAGCATTTCTAGGCTGTGTCCATCTTTTATCTTGTGCATATTCACTGTTACTATAATTATGTGTTATTGACAGCATGTAAAATGTACTAAACACCCCGGAACATAAAGAGGAGTAACACATGAGCTAAGTGTTAAGGTGGTGTTAGGCATATATCTTCAGCCGGGATACTGATGCCTGACTTTTCTATATTTTGGTTTCTGGACATTATCTTTGAATGGAGCACCTGCTCCAACCCCATTCTGCCCCCTTCCTCACAGTTTCTCACCTCAGCCTCACTCCAGCTGACCTTCATGAACCTATCCTCTCTTCTCCCCCATGTCTCCCATGTCCTGTCCCAGTCTACCTCTTTCCTTCAATGTCCTTCCTTCTTTTGTCTATCTGTGTAATTAATCCTCTCCTAACTAAACTCTACCCAATTAAAAATAAATCACCACACTAACATGATGTGCCTCTGTCTCTGTCTTCGATATTTAGATTGTAAGGTCTTCAAGGCAGGCACATCTATTACTCTATGTTTGTTCTGTGCCTAGCACTACGGGGCCTGTACTCAGGCAGTCTCTACACATTACTACAACAATCTTACCTACTATATTTTGTGGGCTTTTAAAAATGATTTAATCTCCAATCCAATTGTGACACCAATCCGCTCTGAAGAAAAGAAGAACCCTTATACAGAAAGACAATTGCAGAATAAGTTTTCTTACATATCACACTTTTTGTGATTTTTAACACACTTTTTTCACTCATTATAGCTCCATAGAACCATGATCTAATTTCGCCTCTAGTATGGGATTTTTAATTATTGTGATGGTTTTCAGCACTGTCATATTTTTGCCTGTGTCAGACAATCCTCATCTAAAGACGACAGGCTTCTGAATATATTAAGGAATGACCTGCTTGAATCTTCAGACCCTACATGCCAGTGCTCCATATTGCTAGATGAGCTGGAAATCATAATTGACCAGTCATGAGCAAGGTCAGCATTCTTTGGTTTTGGCTCTGAGTTTCAGGTAGGAAGTCTTAATTCTTCAACAACCTTATCAGAAATAATAAACGAGATAGTGAAAGGATAATTAAGAAGAAGAGTGGTAAAATGATTTTACACTGAATATAATCCACACAGCAGACTAGACTTATTAAATCAAGCCAAAATATTTATGTAAAGCTTGCACAGAACAGTGAAGCTTTTCATATATTCCCTTTTCTTCCTTTTTTTTTTTTGCTGTTGTGATGATTCTACCACCGGGAGAAAAAAATAAATTCTAGAAATTCATTCAAATTTGGGAATTTATTTTAAAAATTATACATGTGATAATATTAGAGATTGGCCTGACTCGCATACTTCAGACCCTAATCTAGATCCAAAGCTGCCCAAGAAGGCATTTGGATCTGGAGTTTTAGTCCTAGTTTCAATTATGGCTAAGACAGGTTTAGGATAATTATTTAGTTAGGCTGGAAATATCAAAAGAATGTAAAAGAGAGTTAATGCATTAATATTCAGTGGGATTTTGGTGACTAGTTCCCTTAGGACCCTTTTGAATATTTCCATCATTACCAAGAAATAACATATGAAGTAAACACAGAATTGAGGTTGTTGTGATCTAGCACAACTGTAGTCTCCGTTTCAGTTCCTGCAATTGATTTCTCTCTCTGGGCATGAGACTGTCTGAAATCATCCATGAGAAGTGAGGTCCTGCATAAAGTCCTTTAAAACTCTTGCTGAATTTCAGCTCTTTAAAGACTAAGACCCATCTCGAGATATTACAGCCCTGGTCCAAATATGCTAACCCATCCTTTCACTTATTATGCAAGCTTTGTCATTTGTCACTTAATCCTAATAACTGAATAATATCACGGCAGCTACACATATCTATTCACCATCCACTAAGGAAAAGAAAACCTGCATTGCAAACTGGGCCACAGAACATGTAAGATTAAATGACAGCTTCTTCTACAAGGGCTGGTTGAATCAAAGAAAAGACACATAGAGACCCTTGTCCCACAGTGTTCTATACTTTGCTTCTTGCCCTCTGAAAACCAAGGCTATGGGGGCTGGCTAGCCCTGACACACTGGGACTTCTCATGTGTAAGTGTTTGCAGGATTGAGGCCAGAGTTTCTAATGCTTTAATAAACTTTATGATAGAAATAGACTTCTCTTAGCCCCATTTATTTAAACAATTCATATCATTTTATATAGATGAAGCTATCCAATGGGAACACTGCTAAATATGTCAATGGCTTACACATTAATTTAAGAAAGCTTTCTTTTAATTTGTTAACTTTTGTTCCTTTTGAACTAGCTCAACCTTCCCATTTAATCCCTCAAGCTTTCAAGGGACAGCTTGCATAAAGTTATATACACAAATATAACAAACATTTCAAATAAAGCACAGTGCATAAAGCAGAGAATGGGAAAAATTTGACAACAGCTGCTAGATTTAACGCTAATAGTTTTGAAAGATTTTGGCTTAAAGGTTAAGAGTATCTTATGACAATAAGCAGACTTTGTATATAATGTCAACAGTCCTGTTGCAACATGTCCAGTTTTAATTTATTCTTGTTCACTTGTATAAGACAAATAATATAATTATGTATGTCTGGTTCATGACATTCGAGTTGAAAAAAAATCAAATAAATCATGTTTTTTCAAGAATAACAACTTCTAACACTCTTGGCCCATGTCTTTTATTAACATTAGAAACATTTTTGTCTGAAAGTGATAACCTGAAATTTTGAAAGCATTTATTTATTTTGATCAGATTCATTCTTTGCGCCTTTGTATTTCCGAGTAAACTAGTGGTAACTAATATTCTTATTAGTCATTATTTATTTGTTATTTTCTCCAAAGAACATTTCAAACAATATTAATTACATGACTAGCCAGTTTAAAAAACCCTAAAGAGTACACCCATCTCACCATGAGACTTAATTTGGAATCATTAGTCATGCTTTCAATTTGGAAACATTTTCATGAACTGCTAGTATACCTCACCTTATAACAGAAAAAATGCACAAAGGATTGTAAAATTACATATTAATTACATATTAATTACCATGGCATAGCACAAACAACATTTCAGTACACTTCATAAGTTGAGACATTAACTAGTCATGCTGTTTGTGCATATATATATACATACAAAGACAAAAAAAGGAAGTGATTCACTTTAGGCCACTTTGCACCAGCGAAGGATCTGGCCATTTAATGAAAATAAATTTACCTTTATTTCTATCTTTTAAATAAAATAAAAGTCCACTTCATTGGGTTCACCTGATATTCTTCTTCAGTGTGTAAGGAGGGCCTGATAGGTCCGGTTTTCCATTCACATAACCACTTTTAAATCAGTGCAACTGCACTCACCTCAGGGGAATTATTCCTGATTTTACATCCCCATAAGCGAGATTAAAATCTTAACTGGGAGATGCTCAGATACTATGGTGATGAGCAGCAGTATGAAGTCCTAAAATAAGAAAAGATAGGGCCAGTATGTAATGAACAGATTGCACAGCAGATACACGAGAGACCAGTATCTCTGCAACATTTCTAAAGTGTTTGCTTCTGGATGATATTAAGAGTTTCTGAAACAAACCTATGCTCATGCTATAAGGTATAATGAAGTAAATGTATGAATACAAAATGGCCAAACAAATGTGCCAGTATTCCTCAGGGTAGCAAGTCCCATGACAGCAACAGGAATAATCTTGAACGTTTGAAATAGCCACAGAAGTGCCATCAAACCAGAGCAGGAACAATTTGCAGCTGAAGAAGCATTTATAAAATATGCATTGCAATAGCACGTCTCCATTTTTAAAAGGGATGAATAATCACAAAGGGGTGGAGATCTTGGTCCCCTTCTCCTTAGGTGCCAGATACAGCATAGCTGATGCCATTCCATTGCACAAGAAGGGAATATTTGAGAAGTTTGCATAAGAGACGCTCATCTTACCTTCTACAGAGTCCATTGGAGGTTTCATGCCTATATTGAGGACAGTGGAGCTGGGAGAATTGTTTTGTTGTGCAAGGGGGGTGCATGGGCAGGATCTGTATCACTGTATGGATTAAGGTGCAGGATACTGGGCAAGGCGAGGATACTAACTCTGATTTGTAAGCAAAATGACACATTCACAGCACAGGGCATTCAATGCTTAATGCTCCCAAGCCACAGGCCTTTGGTATTTCAAGTAAATGAGACCCTCCATTTGCCCTTAATAGTATTAAGACTTTTATGGCCAGCTGTTGGAGGACGAAAATCACTACAGCTGGTCAAAATTGTTCAGATTTTGCAATTTCTATGTGCTTTTTTGTTCGGGGAAAAATATATATTTTTTTCATTTTTTTTCTTGTTTTTCTTCTAGCTGTAATCATCTGAAGTATTTGAGCAGTTCTAAATGCTTCCACCAGTGGGCAGTTTTAAACATATATACCAGATGGATTGTTATGATGGTCACACCTAGAAGACTCAGGAATACCAACCTATGCATCTGATCCTCTGACTCACAGAACTTCCAATTAAGGTAATGGGAGTTTTGTGTGTAGAGGACTTGAAGAATCAGGAACTTGAGGAATCTGCTTGCTCCTATGCTCCTTTTATCCTGTGACACCATGGATCATTTTATTAAGCCTGAATGCTTCAATTACTATATAATTAATACATCAAAGTATCTTCTGGGACAGACTCACTGTTGGTGTAAATCATGGTATAGTTCCATTCATTTAATGGGAGTTATGCTGATTTACACCATCTGAGGATCCTGTCATATATATGGATTTTATATATATTTTCCAGTTCTACTTATGCTGTACTTCATCCCAGGATTTTTCATTTGTTTATTTTACAACACAATATTTATCTTTTTTAAAGTACGTTCTTGTAGCTTTTGTAGGAAGCTCATCCTGCTGAAATATCTATTTCTTTTATTCTTTTCACAGCAGTCAAACAGAATTGTTTATTTACTTTAAACTTTAGTCAGGAGCAACTCACAGAGTTGTAAAATGGTCCTGCTGATGGAGCAGCCCAACGCTGATAGCAGAGCTAATGATTGCAGAGCTACTCTTAGATTGGATTTGTGTTCTGCACTCCTTTTACCTGGTCATAAAATATAAGTGGAGTTTTAAAAAAAAATAGCAGTTCACTTAGGAAGTCTCTTAACAGGTTTTTTGAGCTTAAATGTACATTCCTTTAAGTACCTGTTAATTACTTTACTATGATGATGTACACCTGTACAATGTCAGACTACCCACAGAGCCCATTGTTAGCTTACCTGTCAGCCATTTACTGCTTATGATTCACAGTCTAGGGGTCTAGGATTATTGTCTACTGGGAATTATATCGTAATAGTACAACAGAGTGCTGGAGATGTCTTAATGGCTGTCAGAGCGACATCGTTATAATGCCCACATTGTTGTTCTAAGAAGCACAAAACCTGATTGCCTTTAAAAATTATGGCATCAGCAAACCCCAGGTCATTGCCACTTAATCACATGCACATATCTGAAATGTTAATGTGGTAACTAGTAGCAGTGTATATAGTACTTTTAACCTTCTATTTGGTGCATGCTTGAGATCAGATTATATGAAGTGTTCGTGTACATTTCAGCCTTTAGTGCTACAGAGAACTTGGCTGATTTTAAACTCCATCATAAATTTGACCTCTATTACAACTTGTTTTCAGTTTTCTGACTCTGGCAGGCATGGGGATAAGGATTATAATCAGGTTCCACTAAATGCCACAGGCACTTCCCAGCATGCCTTCACCCATGGCTTAACTAGAAAGGTGGTCAGGCAAATGGAGGGAGAGGGGCAGTTCCCCCCTCCACCAATCCCACCCCCATACACACACACAGTGCCACAGAAGAGAAGGAAGTGGGCGGGGGAATTTTGCAGCCTCATTTAGTAATAATATTTGTCTGCTCCCCTCTGCTACCTGGATCCTATGGGATATTGAGCAGAACTGAAGAAATTAATGAGAATTTTATCAGGGACTTAAATAGGAGCAGAGTTAGATCAACACCAAACACTTTGGAAAACAGACCATTAATTGTTAATGTTAAATCAGAATCAGAGATGGGACTTTTAATCCAAACTAGGGCTGTCAGGTGATTAAAAAAATTAATCACAGTTAATGTTTAGCATATCTGGCATGTAAATATCTTGCAATGCTGGCTACAAAAATGAGATGTGAATGCCTATTCTCGCTTTCTGGTGACATTGTAAATAAAAAGAGGGCAGCATTATCTCCTGTAAATGTAAACAAACTTGTTTGTCTTAGCAATTGGCTGAACAAGAAGTAGGACTGAGTGGACTTGCAGGCTCTGAAGTTTTACATTTTTTTTAAAAAGCATTTATTTAACAATAACAAATCTACAATTATAAGTTGTACTTTCACAAGAAAGCAATTGCACTACAGTATTTGTATGAGGTGAATTGAAAAATACTATTTTATCATTTTTACAGTGCAAATATTTGTAATAAAAATAATATACACTTTGATTTCATTTACAACACAGAATATAATATATATGAAAATGTAGAAAAACATCCAAAATATTTAATAAATTTCAATTGGTATTTTATTGTTTAATCGTGCAATTAATACTGTGATTAATCATGATTAATTTTTTGAGTTAATCATGCGAATTGACTGTGATTAATCAACAGCCCTAATCCAAACCCCAACAAACTACAGAAATTTAGACTCATCTGTGAATTGTGCCAAAGCAGTTCTCCTGATGCAATCCTCTCCAAACTTACCTGACCAAATATTCTGGGGAATTGTAGATTCGGATCTGACATTATGGCTTTGAGCTAATTCTAAAAATATATATCTTATAGGAACAGAGTGCTTTCAGTCCTGAAGTAACGTAAGTAATTTACATATGGCATCTGTAAAGGAGTCACTTCGAATAGCTATTTATTGGGAGGACTCTAGCAGATCTGGTTAATGTTCTTGAACTTAAATAAGCAAATAATTAAATCCGTGGCCTTTTTAATGAACATTTTCACAGATTTTTTTCTTTTTAATTTTTTTTTGCAATTTTTCCATGAAAAAAGGCCAGAAAATTATTCTTGAAATATCAGGAACATCTTCCAACTTTTGCAGTGATGCTTATGGCAAAGCTACTACTCAGATTGTGTCAGAATGAAGAATTAAACTTTTGGCATTACTAACAAAACTGGAAGATAAACCTGATATTTCTGGAGTACCTGCTATTTTTATGTTGGTAGCATCTGACGGTGAGATCTCTAAGCAGAGGTTGTAGGGAGGCTCAGGTGGTCATATATTTAAGGTTTCATTCTAAGTTCAGTATAATGAACTTTAACACTACAAGGACTCTGGAATGAATTTGAAAACATTTTTAGGTCTCCAAAACTTTCAAGTTTTGCATGGTTACATACAAAAACAGGACTAACTCAGTGGTGGTGATTGAGTTGCACTGAGATTTTGAATTAATGTTGGAATCCATGCAGATTCATATCAAAATAAATATATGTGTGGCTCTAATTTCAATTAAATGATTTACTAACATTTTGGAAGCAGTGCAGCACTGCAGTAATAACAAAGTTGTCTATGGTCATATATATAGAGAAGGTTTACAGGTATACATGACTTTAATTGAAATATTCCTGATTTGCAGGAATGTACCAGCAGAATTTGACCCACTGTATATAATAAAATATTTTCCCTTTGTTCACCAAATGCATTCTGTCATGGGTGGTAGAATTTGTGCATCATGAATATTTTATACCAGACTTTAGGCAAAGCTGTGACATATCCCAGAAATTAACCGAAGGAAATCTGTTTCTCATTACTCTCTGATGTTCAGTGATTTATTTGCTCTCACTAACAAAGAATTTTAGTTCCAAAATGTGGTATCTACTTAGATTGTTCTTAACCCTTCGACACAGGGAATATTTTCTCTCTTTGGAAAATGCTGAATCACTGATTTTGCTACTGGGACAAATTCTTCTCTCATTTGCACCAGCATAAATCTGGAATAATTTAGCTTTATACCCACATAACTGAGAGGAGAACTTGTCTAATTTTAAATTTGCATTTGAAAGACCGTTTAGTGTTTTTAGTCTCCTGTTCTAACACTTCTACTGAATGGCCTCTCCACTGTTATTTGATGATACATACCCATGCAGTACAACCTCCACTTTATCTGGTACACCTAAGGATTTCTGCAACTCTCCCTCATATTGCAAGTATGGCAACTTACCTCTGTGTGGAACACCAGGCTCTGAAATCTGAACTGAGTCATGGGATCATTGTGGTTGCCAATACAACACATTAAAGGCCTGGCTTTCCAAAGTGCTGATCACCTGTAGCTTCTCTTGGCTTCAGAGGGACATTGAGGTGCTCTTCATCCCTGAAAAAGTGGCCCTAAATTGTGGGATCATTTTTTATATATTTTGTGGATTGTGAGATGTTCTTATTTAGCTAGAAAATTCATATGGATAATATTTTGTTTTGATTTTTTTTCAATTATCTGCATGACTGTAGTTGGCCCAAAGGATTGACATTGAGATACTGGACCTCTTATCATGATTTCTAATGAAGCACATGGATGTTTGGGAGCTTGTGCAGAACTAGCTAGTGATCTACATCCAGCTCCTATAGTGATATCCAATGGAACTACTTAACAAACATGAGTAAGGATTTCCCCACTGGGCCCTTAAGGCACCTAACTTGCAATCTGCTTTATATGTGCAAACCCTCATGTCTGCATAGAACCCTGATGACTTGGGCATGTCTCCATGGGCTCAGGCATCTACCAGCTTGCACTGCATTGCAGCTTGCAGCACAGGAGCCTTATTTTGTAAACTGTATTTTGTAGCGAGCTATTAAAAATGGGAACCTTATTTTGGGAACATTTTCACAAAATGTAACTCATTTTCATTAAAAGAAAAGTTTCAAAATTAGAATTTTTGTGACCAGCAATCATCTTGTACAGAGTTATGTAGAAAAAACAGCACAAGGACAGAGAGATTAGATGATATTAACAAGACAGTGTTAGTGCCTTCGTTTATTAGCTTGTTTTGCTATTTAAACTGTTCATACAAGGGATTTTTTGTTCTTTCTTCTTCTGATGAACCTGCATGCATTATTTTATTTTGGACTGAAGATGGTTTTAAGGGTCTGGAGTGAGTTAAATTTCTCTTAGTGACTGTATATGATCAGAGTATATTTTTAGCTATTATACAGTATTTGGATTGGGAGAAATTAATACACCATCAACAATTTATTATGCTGAGGATGTCCAGCCATTTTTCAGGCTACTTAAATATCCCTGGTTATTAATGCCATCCGCAGTCACATCACCCATTCTTAGGAAACAACCTCCCATTGGCCTCTATTTCCTTGAACTGTCTAGTTGCTACCCATGTCAGTGACCAGGTCATGGGCAGCATGATCTAGTAGTTAGAGCTGGAGCCCAGCGTAGTGGTTAAAACCAGAGCCTGAAATAGCAGCTAGAACTGGAATCAGGAGACAAGCAAAGGTATGGAGTCAGAAGCTGGGCAAAGGGGCAGGGCGGGAGCAGATTGGAGTGGGACAGGAGCAAAGCAGGACTAAGTCTGGAGTAGACTGGGAATTAGGCAGGCACAGGAGAGTCACAGCTGAGGGCATAAGCATTCAGCGGCTGATGACCTGCCACTGTTGCTGAGTTTAAATGCAGACCTGTTGGCTCCTTCCAGCCAATCAGGAAGGCCAGCCAATCAGGCCATTCTGCCACAGCTCAGCTAGGCTCATTATTTGGCCTGAGATCTGAGTCGGCGTGCCCCATGCTCAGCTGAGGGAGCTCAAGCTCCCAGTTCTTGACAGTCCCAAGGTAGCCTAGAGTCTCAGGAGAACTGGTTTTCACAGAATTTCTAGTATATTCTGGTTTCAGCCAGCTCTGCACTAGGTCAGGCATATTCGCGGAGGATCCTGCATTGCTGTCCTGTGCGTTAGTTGTTCTATAGATAACAGGGGAGCAATGTTGCTAAATTCTTTTGTACCATTTGTGCATTTGCTAATAATAATATACATAGCAAGCACACTTCAGTATCCAGTGCACTCAATATAGCATCTTCAACAGTACTAAATTCACACACAAAAACAAGATGTATTTTAGTGAGCTGTCTGAAAGGGTGAGATTTTGGGCAAGGGTTTGAGTTGCATCACACATCCTAATAAAGATTAAGTTGGATTTGGAGGTCATCTGTCATGTAAATTATTGGAATTGTATTTTGCTTCATTGAAAGTTGTTCCTGACTTCACATCTTTATTCTTTCTCAATCACATTATTAATTGGTTGATCATGCTAAGACCTGAAACATCAAGGCTTAATGCTCTACAACTTGTTTTCAGAATAAACTGCTATATGAGCGTAAAGATTAGTCTCCTGAAGTTGGCCGCTAAGGTTTCCTGACACCAAAGATGAAAATGTGTGCTATTTTACAGACCAAATGCAAAGATCTGCTAGATCTACAAAAAGCATGTAAAATTTATTTGGTTGATTTAGTATTTAGACTAAGGGAGACATTTGTTACTTAGCTTGGAATATATGAATTAAAACTCTTAATAACAATACAAGGAGTAAGATATCTAATTTCCTGTACTCAAGGCTGAAAATTCATCCTACCACGTGTTATTCAGTGAGCAAATAAATTGTTATAATAATAATTGGAGATATACCTATCTCCTAGAACTGGAAAGGACCTTGAAAGATCATCGAATCCAGCCCCCTGCCTTCACTAGCAGGACCAAGTACTGATTTTTGCCCCAGATACCTAGGTGGCCCCCTCAAGGATTGAACTCACAACCCTGGGTTTAGCAGGCCAATGGTATCCCTCCCCACATTGTTAACTCATTGTTTCCAGTAGCACATTAGCTACCTGCTTATTGTTAAAATGAATCATACCACTAATAATTTTTAATTCTTGAAAATGAAGTTTTACCAGCACAATAAGTCCACAGTATCAGTGTTATATTTGTGGGCTTACTACCAAATTTTTATAAGACCATTGGATACAGAACACAATATACATCACGGATTATTAAAAAGAAATTCACATCTTGGTACTTACTGTTTGAGAAGTGATCAGTTAGCACATTGTTGCAAAACTGTAGGTAAGAACAGCTAAACTACAATGAGCTGGACTTTTATGTAAAACATGAGATTAAACCCTCTTTTTGGCTGTCGTTTTGTGCTCTTGATTCTCATGAGTACTATTGCCAAGAGTAAAAGGAATTACTTCTGAACTCAGATGACATGGTACACTTCTTACTCTCTTAATTCCTGTAATGTGTCCTCATCTCCCCATGTAGTTCGGGGAGGAACACCAGAATTTGAATACTTTTCTGAACTGTATTCAAACTATCCCAAACCCTTGGGGCTGTAAAACTGGGATGAAAATGCTGGGAAGAACACCTTTCTTTTAGTATTTCATCATTTCTGCATACAACCAGGAAGTGCAGCTTGGTGCAGAAATGAAAAACCCAGGGAGAAAAAGCAAATCATATTTTTTCAAATTTCAAGAACTGTTTGGTTTGACTTTCAGGTTGGTTTTTATCTAATTTGAACTAGTTAGTGTATCTTTTGTATTTATTCCTTTATGTGATGGTGGTAATAGCTGGTGAACAGGTTTAGCCACTTCCTCTAATTTAAATAGGCTATATTCTGGGTGTTAATAAAGGACAGTAATTGTTCCTCGTTGCAATCCTATTCTCCACTCCTTAGGCTTTTAACCCCAAACCCAGTCACCTTGCTCAGCCAGTCCTAGTCACCCAAATCTCCCTCCACTCCGAGTCTGTCCCCTGCCCCACATCCAGTCCCAGTCTCCTGCCCAGGCAGTCCCAGTTTCCACCCCCCAGCTCCTCATCTGATCAGTCTCTCCCCCCTCGTCCATTAGCTCCCACTCTCCCTCCCCAGACGACTCATCCATTCTCCTCATGCAATCACCATCATGTCCCTGGCTTCTTTCCCCAGTCTCTTTGCCCATCCAGTCACAGTTCTCTCCCCAACCATCCCAGCTCCTTGTCAGATCTGTTTCCCCTTTTCCCACTGATTTCTATACCCAGTCTCCACTTTCCCACTAGCTCCTTGTCTGATCTCAGTATCTATCCCCTCTCCTGCATCCAAATGGCTCTCACTCCAATGCATAAGACCATAAGGCCTTACTGGGTCAGACCAAAGGTCCATCTAGTCCAGTATCTGTCTACCAACAGTGGCCAATGCCAGGTGCCCCAGAGGGAGTGAACCTAACAGGCAATGATCAAGTGATCTCTCTCCTGCCATCCATCTCCATCCTCCGACGAACAGAGGCTAGGGACACCATTCCTTACCCATCATGGCTAATAGCCATTTATGGGCTTAACCACCATGAATTTATCCTGTTCTCTTTTAAACACTGTTATAGTCCTAGCCTTCACAACCTCCTCAGGTAAGGAGTTCCACAAGTTGACTGTGCGCTGTGTGAAGAACTTCCTTTTATTTGTTTTAAACCTGCTGCCTATTAATTTCATTTGGTGACCCCTAGTTCTTGTATTTTCTTATCCACTTTCTCTACATCACTCATGATTTTATATACCTCTATCATATCCCCCCTTAGTCTCCTCTTTTCCAAGCTGAAGAGTCCTGGCCTCATTAATCTTTCCTCATATGGAACCCTCTCCAAATCCCTAATCATTTTAGTTGCCCTTTTCTGAACCTTTTCTAGTACTAGAATATCTTTTTTGAGGTGAGGAGACCACATCTGTGCACAGTATTCAAGATGTGGGCATACCATGAATGTTTATAAGGGCAATAATATATTCTCAGTCTTATTCTCTATCCCCTTATTAATGATTCCTAACATCCTGTTTGCTTTTTTGACCGCCTCTGCTCACTGCATAGGCGTCTTCAGAGAACTATCCACGATGATGCCAAGATCTTTTTCCTGACTCGTTGTAGCTAAATTTGCCCCCATCATACTGTATGTATAGTTGGGGTTATTTTTTCCAATGTGCATTACTTTACATTTATCCATAGTAAATTTCATTTGCCATTTTGTTGCCCAATCATTTAGTTTTGTAAGATCTTTTTGAAGTTCTTCACAATCTGCTTTGGTCTTAACTATCTTGAGCAGTTTAGTATCATCAGCAAACTTTGCCACCTCACTGTTTACCCCTTTCTCCAGATCATTTATGAATAAATTGGATAGGATTGGTCCTAGGACTGACCCTTGGGGAACACCACTAGTTACCCCTCTCCATTCTGAGAATTTACCGTTAATTCCTACCCTTTGTTCCCTGTCTTTTAACCAATTCTCAGTCCATGAAAGGACCTTCCCTTTTATCCCATGACAGCTTAATTTACGCAAGAGCCTTTAGTGAGGGACCTTGTCAAAGGCTTTCTAGAAATCTAAGTACACTATGTCCACTGGATCCCCCTTGTCCACATGTTTGTTGACCCCTTCAAAGAACTCTAATAGATTAGTAAGACACAATTTCCCTTTACAGAAACCATGTTGACTATTGCTCAACAGTTTATGTTTTTCTATGTGTCTGACAATTTTATTCTTAACTACTGTTTCGACTAATTTGCCCGGTACCAACGTTAGACTTATCAGTCTGTAATTGCCAGGATCACCTCTAGAGCCCTTTTTAAATATTGGCGTTACATTAGCTAACTTCCAGTCATTGGGTACCGAAGCCAATTTAAAGGACAGGTTACAAACCTTAGTTAATAGTTCAGCAACTTCACATTTGAGTTCTTTCAGAACTCTTGGGTGAATGCCATCTGATCTCGGTGACTTGTTAATGTTGAGTTTATCAATTAATTCCAAAATCTCCTCTAGTGACACTTCAATCTGTGACAGTTCCTCAGATTTGTCACCTACAAAAGCCAGCTCAGGTCTGGGAATCTCTCTAACATCCTCAGATGTGAAGACTGAAGCAAAGAATCCATTTAGTTTCTCCGCAATGACTTTATCGTCTTTAAACGCTCCTTTTGTATTTCGATCCTCAAGGGCCCCACTGGTTGTTTAGCAGGCTTCCTACTTCTGGTGTATTTCAAAAACATTTTGTTATTACCTTTGGAGTTTTTGGCTAGCCGTTCTTCAAACTCCTCTTTGGCTTTTCTTATTACACTCTTGCACTTAAGTTGGTAGTCTTTGTGCTCCTTTCTATTTGCCTTACTAGGATTTGACTTCCACTTTTTAAAGGAAGTCTTTTTGTCTCTCACTGCTTCTTTTACGTGGTTGTTAAGCCACGGTGGCTCTTTTTTAGTTCTTTTACTGAGTTCCTTAATTTGGGGTATACATTGAAGTTGGGCCTCTATTATGGTGTCTTTTAAAAGCGCCCATGCAGCTTGCAGTTATTATTGTTTAACTTATCAATTTGTTCTAAAACCTCATCTAATAACATTTCAATCTGGGATAGTTCCTCAGATTTGTCACTTAAAAATATGGCTCACTTTGGAGAATCTCCCTCAAATCCTCAACCATGAAGACCAATGCAAAGAATTCATTTAGTTTCTCCACAATGCCTTATCTTCCTTGAGTGCTCTTTTGGCATCTTTATTGTCCAGTGGCCTCACTAGTTGTTTAGCAATGTACTTAAACAATTTTTTGCTGTTACTTTTAGAATCTTTGGCTAGCTGTTCTTCAAATTCTTTCTTAGTCTTTTTATTTATATTTTTACTTTTGACTTGCCAGAGTTCAAGCTTCTTTCCATTTTCATCAATAGGATTTAAATTCCACTTTTTAAAGGATGCCTTTTTGCCTCTAACTGCTTCTTTTACTTTGTTGTTTAGCCAGAATGCCACTTTTTGGGTCCGCTTACTATATTTTTTAATATGAGGTAAACATTTAAATTGAGTCTCTATTATGGTGTCTTTAAAAATTTTCCATGTAGCATTCAGGGATTTCACTTTTGACACTATACTTGTAATCTTTTTTAACTAACTTCCTCATTTATGTGTAGTTTCCCTTTCTGAAATTGAATGCTACCAAGATGGGCTGCTGTGGTATTTTCCCACTGACAGGAATGTTACATTTTATTATGTTATGGTTACTATTACCAAGCTGTTCAGCTATATTCACGTCTTGGACCAGATCCTGTGCTCCAATTTGGACTAGATCAAGCATTGCCTCTCCTCTTGTGGGTTCCAGGACTAGGTGCTCCAAGAAGCAGTCATTTAGGGGGTCAAGAAACTTTATCTCTGCATCTTGTCCTTGACATGTACCCACTCAATAGAGGAATAGTTGAAACCCCCCATTATTATTGAGTTTTTTATTTGTATAGCCTCTCTGATCTCCCTGAGCATTTCACAGTCACAACAGATATGCTGGTCAGGTGGTCATTAGTACCTCCCTACTGCTATATTCTTATTATTCAAGCATGGAGTTACTACCCGTGGAGGTTCTATGGTACTGTTGGTTTCATTTAAGATTTTTACTTCATTTGACTCTGTTTTCTTTCATATATAGTGCCACACCCCCACCAGTAAGACCTATTCTGTCCTTCTGATATATTTTGTACCTGGTATTTTGTCCCACTGATTATCCTCATTCCACCAAGTTTCTGTGATGCCTATTATATCAATATCCTCATCTAACATAAGGCACTCAAGTTCACCCATCTTAGCATTTAGACTTCTAGCATTTGTATCTAAGCACTTAAAAATGTCACTTTTTAGCCGTTTGCCATTATGTGATTTAATTGAATGGGACTCTTTTTGACTGTTTTTCATCCGATCCTACCCCATATTTTATCATCTTCCAATCTCTCCTTCTTACTAGGATATAGAGAATCCCCATTAATAGATCCTCCCCTAAGGGATATCCTTGTCTGAACCACATGCTCCTCCGCATCAGTGAGCTTTTCCTCAGCCCTTATTTGAAAAATTGCTCTATGTCTTTTTTTAATTTTACATGCCAGGGATCTGGTTCCATTTTGGTTTAAGTGGAGCCTATCCTTCCTATATAGACTCCCAATTTCCCAAGAGGTTCCCCAGTTCCTTATAAATCTAAACCCCTCCTCCCTATGCCATCGTTTCATCCACACATTGAGATCCTGCAGTTCTGTTTGTCTAACTGGCCCTGTGCTTGGAACTAGAAGCATTTCAGAGAACCCTATCATGGAGTTCCTGGACTTCAATCTCTTACCCAGCAGCCTAAATTTGGCCTCCAGGATCAGTTTTCTATCCTTCTCTATGTCATCGGTACCTACATGTACCACAACCACTGGCTCCTCCCCAACAGTACATGTCTAGATATCTCGAGAGAGCCGCAATCTTCGCACCTGGAAGGCAAGCACCTTACGGTTCTCCTGGTCATCGCAAACCCAGCTATCTATGTTTCTAGTGATTGAATCACCCATTACTATTACCTGTCTCTTCCTAATAACTGGAATTCCCTCCCCCGGAGAGGTATCCTCAGTGCAAGAAGATACCATGACATCATCTGGAAAGAGGGTCCTAATTATGGGATTGTTTCCTTCCGCTTCAGTTTAATGTTCTCTTTCCCTGAGACTTTTATCGTTTTCAACAGCACAGAGACTGTCACAAAGGGGGTAGGACCATTCTACTGTGTCCCAGAAAGTCTCATCTATGTACCTCTCTATCTACCTTATCTCTTCCAGTTCAGCCACTCTGGTATCCACAGCCCGGACACTGGCTCTGAAGGTCAGGAACTCCTTACACTGAATGCACACATACGCCACCTGCCCAAAAGGCAGGTAATCATATGTGCTACATTCAGTGCAATACACTGGATAGTCCCACTCTGTTGCTGGACTTCAGCCTGCATTCTCTCTTTACTCTTGCAGCTCTTTCTTTTATTACCAGGGGGTGTTTATCGTCTTAAGTTTAAAGAATGTTAATTAAGTGTATCTTGCTGCCTCCCCTCTCCCCCCCAAACTCCCTCACAAAACTCCCCTGTTTGTTTGCTACTCCCGTTCACTAGCTCATCTGGTCACTTAGGAGCAGGCTTTTAACCCCCAGTTCTCCCTGAGTAGCCCCAACCCCAAGTTATGGGTTGATGGGTTCTAAAGGTCTTAGGGATCAAAGCCTCCTTAACAAGCTCTCAGCCTTGCCTAGCAGGCCACTCGGCTCAACACACGTCCCTCAAACAAACAGACCATGCTAATACACTTCAGTCAAGTAGCAAGCACAGCACAAACACACACACTAAAGACAACTAACTCACCACAAGGGTCCCGTAGATGCTCCGCCTTCACCTCTCAAAACACCCTTGTTATCAGCTCCTGTTCTCTAGTTTTTTAATCCTCTACTCTCCCTAAGTAGCCCCGTAACTTTTCAAAGGCTTATAGATTGGCCACATTTGGATAAATATTCACAGAAATGCCAGAAGTCACATCTCTGATATAAGGGCACCACTCACCATCCTTCCACTGCTGTACCAAATGTCAAGCACCTGCTCCAAAACATGGGCACTAGATCTATTCAAAGAAAGAGTTACCAAGATTTTGTTTTTAACATGAGCAAAACAATGTATTTTTTCACTAGTCTCATTCTCTGAAGTGGCTGAACTGTTTCTGGCTGAAGTTTTCCAAAAGATTTCCCTCTGAAGTAGAAACCTGGTATGTAAAATTTCAGCCCAAGGGATTAAAGTTTGGCAATGTTATAAGCAAATGAAACAGGATCTTATGTATCAGAAATGCTGGGCAATCTTAGTCAGTAGTGTTACCAGCCCTGTTTTTAATATAAATAAAACCATCCTGCTGAACGTAACGGAGTTGTATCTTTTACACTATCCAAGGAGCGGGGATTGCACTATAAAAAAAAATATTGAACATTTAAGTGGGAAATTTATTAGATCACCAAAAGTACAGATGGTATTTTTATTGAAATGTTATAAAACTGGCAATTGTCCACATTTTTTTCTCCGTTTTAATATTACATCCTTGAAAATTGTATGGTTAAACAGAAATAAAGGCATTTGAGAGTAAGGGTTTCATCTGTATGGTATTAGTAAGGATGGATCAGGACAGAAATGCTGCAGTCTGAATGGGTTCTATAATGACTAATACCCTTCCACTTACTATACCTACAACTTGGTGCTCTTTTTGAGGCACCAAGTGCCATAGGGTACATCTACACATCAATAGAAGGTCAGCTTAATCTGGCTCATGGGGCTCAGGTTGTAGGGCTAAAAAAAGCAGTGTAGATATTTGGACTCAGACTGGAGCCTGGGCTCTGAAACCCTGCAAGAGGGCAGGGTCTCAGACAAGCAGGAAGTTGTGCAGGGAGAAGAGCACAGGAAAATGCAGGGACTAGGGAGCGAGAAAGGTTCCTGCAAGGAAAATCTCTGACAGGGTAGTTTGGAGGCCAGATCCCAGAGAGCAGGAGGCTCCTATGGGAATCTTTGATTAGGTTTGGGTCTGAAGGTTAGAACCAGAAGGCTGAGCTCCAGCTAGGAAGAATTGGGAGGACTGGCTGTCAGAACAGACTGAGAAGAAGAAGAGTTCTGGTCACGATAGAAGATGCCAAAGCTAAGTATGAACTTTTGTGTTGTAGTGATGGTCTTTAATTTGGGACTCTGAGGATTGTTTTGAAACCCCAACCAGGGGCAGTGTTAACCCAAAGAGAAGCCTGTGTTCATTCCTTAAGGGGGTTGTGACAAAGGTGGAAACAGAGGCAGGGTGCTGCACAGTGCCCTCTGGCCATGAGGGGAGTGCTCAGGAGGCAGCTGTTTCTGGTACATGGATATTCTCCCAGTGTTTCATGAGAGCTGCAGGTTTGGTCTTGCCCAAGTGTGTAGTCTGATCAGGGCCGGTTCCAGATTTTTTGCTATCCCAAGCAGCGAAAGAAAAAAAAAAAGCCGCGATCAGTGGCACTTCGGCAGTGCCACTTCATTCTTCGGCTGCAATTCGGCTGCTAGTCCTTCCCTCGAAGAGGGACTGAGGGACCTGCTGCCGAATTGCCACAAAGACCCGGACGTGCTGCCCCTTTCCCTTCCTCCACTGGAGCCGGCTCTGAGTTTGATCATTCCTTTATATCAAATTTACGTTAATTTTCCCCAACTTTCAATAAGCCACCACTTCACTCTGTACTACTCTAAACCTGAGGAAGCAAACAACAACAATTGGATATAAACTTCAGTCACATAGGAACAGTTTTGTTTCTGATAATAGAAAAAACAAAGTAACTCACTCAATAACAGTGGGGCAAAAGAAATTGATGTATCTCCCTCAGTAACTCCTATAATATTTTCTCTGAATCCCAGTAGCTTTACATTCACCTGATCGGTATTACTATAGTGCCTATGGGTCCCAACCAGGATCAGAGCTCCATTGTGCTAGTCTCTGTACAAACATATAACAACAGGCACAAAAGTCTACATTCTAAATGCACTACATGCATCTGACAAAGTGGGTATTCACCCACGAAAGCTGATGCTCCAATACGTCTGTTAATCTATAAGGTGCTACAGGACTCTGTGCTGCTTTTACAGATCCAGATCAACATGGCTACTCCTCTGCTACACTCTAAATGGACAACACCGAGAAAGGAAATGTTACCCCTGATTTTCAGAAAGGGAACCAAGGTATACAGAGATTAAGGCAACGTCTACACCACACACTGCTTGCGGCAGCATGTAGTATATACATAGCTACATGTCATGGTGAAAAACAAGCTGTATTCACACTGCTGTGGCCGGGAGCCCCGGGCCCTTTTAAATAGCCAGCCCCTGGGCAGCTGCCCCTTCCCCCCACACATCGGTGGCCCTGCTGGTAGAATCCCTACTGGCAGAGCCACCAATGGTGTGTGTGTGTGTGTGTGTGTGTGAGTGAAAGGGCAGCGGTGTTAAAACGCTGCTGCAGTAGTGCTTTAACATCGCCTGCATATAGTCTGGTACTGGCTTCTTACTGATATGCCATACCAGTACATACCATACCGGCCTACTTTCACCTCTGGCTGAAGACTGGATGGGGGAGGGGGTACTATCTCAGTATGTATTTTATATGCCACCGAAAGAAGCATGCAGTATAGATGTACCCTAAGTGATTGCTCAAGGTCACTCAGGAAGTCTGTGGCAAGAATTAAACCCTAATATCCTGAGCCCCAACCCAGATATTAAACCCAGAATTAAACCCAGATATCCAATGCCTTAACTACAAGTGAGTCCTCATAATTAAACTGTCCAACTGGATCTAAGACTGTCAATCTAACATTGTTCATGAGCACCAAAATACAGTTTAAAAACCAAAATAAATCCTTTGTGTCAGTTGAAGAACCACGTCAGTGGGACAAAGAACACCATCAGTGCGCAGTACCTAGTATGTTGTAATTCACTGCCAAATATGTGACTCCATCACTACAGTTCATCACAGCTTAGGGCAGACCTGCACAACATAGGGACCGCAGGTCGCGGGGAATCAAAGGGCTCTGGGCTGCCCACAGCCACGGGGAGCCCAGAGCCCTTTAAATCCCAACCGCAGCCGGGATTCAAAAGGCTCTGAGCTTCCCGCAGCCGCGGGGAGCCCAGAGCCCTTTAAATCCCAGCTGCGGCCTGGACTTAAAAGGCTCTGAGCTGCCTGCAGCTGTGAGGAGCCCAGAGCTCTTTAAATCTCAGCCGTGGCTGGGATTCAGAGGGCTCTGGGCTGCTGGCAGCGGCGAGGAGCCAAGAACCCTTTAAATCTCAACCGCGGCCGGAATTCATAGGGTTCTGGGCCGCTGGCAGTGGCAGGGAGCCCAGAGCCCTATAAATTCCAGCCAGCCACGGCCGGGAATCAAAGGGCTCTGGGCTGCCGGCAGAGATTCCCGACCGCAGCTGAGATTTAAAGGGCTCAGGGCTCCCGGCCACCAGGGGTAGCCCAGAGCCCTTTGAATCCCAGCAGCGGCTCCAGTGGATGGGCTGAGGCTGGGATTTAAAGGGCTCACGCTCCACTCAGCGGCAGGAGCTCTTGGCCCTTTAAATCCCTGCCCCAGCCCTGCAAAGTTCCTGGTTCCCCCAGCTGCTGGAGCCCCGGGCCCTTTAATTTGCCCCTGAGGGCTCCCAGCCACCTCTTCAACTGGGAGCCCCTGGCTGATTTAAAATCAAGTATCACCTCCCCAACCCCAACCTTCCTTTTTAGCCCACAGCTGTTTTGGTGGGGTGGCGCTGGGGAAGGAGAGTTTGTTTCTGCAGGGCTGGGCGGTGCTGGGGCGGCGTGTTTCCATGGGCCAGGAGGTCCCGGGGAGCGGTGTTTCTGCGGGGCCGGGGGTTTTTGGCCCTTAGCTGTTTTCTTTGGAGTAGTGTGGCCCTCACCGCTTTATGAGTTGTGCAGGCCTAGCTTAGGGTCTGTCAACACTACAGTAACACAGGTACAGCACTGCAGCTGTGTCACTGCAGGACAGATGCTTCCTACATCAACGGAAGGGTTTTTCTCCATTGATGTAGGTAATCCACCTCTTAGAGAGGCAGTAGCTGGGTCTACTTGAGGGTTAGGCTGACCTAACTACATTGTATAGGATGCAAAAATTTTCACAGCCCCGAGCAATGCAGTTAGGTTGATCCAATATTTAGGTGTAGACCAGGCCATAGAACCCAAAACAAATGCCAACACAGATACCATGTATGATAATTTATGTTATTTTGTGGTAGCAAGGCAATTTACTTATGTGATGACTGTACTTTTGGAAATGACAGCTATGGATCAGACAGGTTTCTGATGCTGCAGTTTCACTACTAGCTTTCCAAAGATATTGGCCTAAATTTTCAAAGATGGTTGTAGTTGCCTAATGTGAGATATCTTCGAGGGGTCTGATTTTCAGGGGTTATGGAGCTCAACACTTGTGAAAATTATGCCTCTTCAAGGTGACTCAAGTTGGCCCTTATATCTATGAAGAAAATTAATTATGACTCCAGGGCACAGCCCATAGCAATTGGCAAGTGGCTTGATTAAACTACCCAAGATCTCTAAACTCAGAATAACCTTATATTTGGAAGTACCCAAGATCTGAGATATTGGTTGAGTGCATCTCTACTTCTGAGTGGTTTGCAACATATGTGTATTTTCTTTAGTTCTTGGGACTTCAAAGTGGATTCTATCTCTGTTGGCAGGACGTGCTATTATACACAATATACATTCTTAGATCATATTTCTGCTAGGGGTGCAGTTTTTAAAAATATAGATCTGCAGATAGTAGTTTTCTTCAATTTTGTTGATAGCTTGAGTTAATGAATGGCTAGATTTTCCATCTTGAGTTTGGATCCAGTGCTCATAAAACTAAGCAGAATGCTGGAATCTGATTTTTTTAAAAGAGATCTTTGCAGCATGTCTCATAGTAATGTTACATGTGATCCATAATTCTGCTGAAAATGTCACACAGAAGACAGGAAACCAGAAATATTAATGAAGAGCAGGTTTTGTTCAAAGTTGATGTAGTTTAGCATTACTGAAAAGTTATGTGATCACAGCTTACAACAATATTCACTTCTTCACTGGAGGGAAATTTATATTAATAATATTCACTCACAGACAATTCTTGTTGTTCGTCCTCTTACTTATATCTTTGTTAAACACTGATGTATAGAAATGTATATAGCATAATATCTCTTTAAATTGTTTGTGAGCCCTCTCATCATGTCACTGTGTTCTGTTTTAGAAACTAGCCAAAGCGATAGTCTATATATGTAACTGGGATATTTCGCAAACAATTAGTTGGAACCCTATGGTTATTTTGTGCCTATGTGGTTTCTACATATTACTTATAATGAGTAAAAAACACAGCAACTAACAGTGCATCCAGCAGGGGTGGCAGAACTAGGGGAGGGAGAGGGCTGGTGCCCCCACAATGAAAATACTGGGGGAGGGAGACTGATGTATATTTCCACCCTGCCCCATATTTTCCAACCCAACAATATCTCTCAGAGGCAAGAGCGGGATCCAAATATGTTTCCACCATGATGCACATGCACAGAGAGTGGAGATGAGAGCAGTACCCAGAGGAGTAGCTGAAGTAGCTGCCATAGTGCACAAAATCACACTGACCACTGGGAAAGGCCCAACCTTTCAGCTACCATAGGCCCAGTGGAGACACCCAACCTGGGGGAGGGGCAGAAACATATGTAGGGTAGGTGGGGGAGAAGGCAATGGAACCTGGGTGAAAGGCAGGGAGTCACAGAATAGAATCATAGAATACTGGGGTTGGAAGGGACCTCAGGAGGTCATCTAGTCAAAGCAGGACCAACACCAACTAAATCATCCCAGTCAGGGTTTTGTCAAGCCTGACCTTAAAAACCTCTAAGGAAAGAGATTCCACCACCTCCCTAGGTAACTCATTCCAGTACTTCACCACCCTCCTAGTGCAAGTTTTTCCTAATATGCAACCTAAACCTCCCCCACTGCAACTTGAGACCATTACTCCTTGTTCTGTCATCTGCTACCACTGAGATAGTCTAGATCCATCCTCTTTGGAACTCCCTTTCAGGTAGTTGAAAGTTGGTGTACTGGGCACCAGCTGCTGAGGGGGAAGGGACTGGGCACTAGCTGCCAAGGAATGGCAGAAGGAACTACCAGGAAGCCCCTTCCCAGGTTGGAGCTGGATCCCTCCCCCACCCAAGTCTCAGTTGCTCTCCTCATTCCCCTTTCTATTCCTCCACCCCTACATTTACAGAGAGTTTCTTCCTTCCTCTCCCCTCCCAGTATCCAGTGCTGCAGAAGACACAAATGAAGATCATTTCTGTCCCAAACAGTTTAAAATCCCAGGTCCCAGTCCTGAAAGCTGCTCTGTGTGGTTGAACGTTTGCACCCACCTGATGTCCCATTGCAGCTAATGTGGCTTCTCTGGAGCACAAGGAACTTTCCACGTGAAGCTCATTACAGGCTCATGGCCCAAAAGACAGACGAGAAAAGAAAGGAAGTACTGAGAGAACTGGAGGAGAGAATACCCTGGCCAAATTTTATATGGGATTTTTCTCAAAGGGGCCTAAGGAAGTTAGGCATCCTACTCCCATTGAAATTCAATTAAATGTGACTTCTGGCAGGCCACTTCTAAAAGGTGTTACTACTGGAGAAATATCATATCTGACAGTCAGCACTGGTTGATTTTTATGGTATGCCTAGAAGGGCCAGCTGTGGTGTCTGACCCAAATTTGTTTGCAAAATAGAGGCAGATGGAGAAAGGAATATTTCAGCTATTGCTGCCTTCTCTAGATTATTTTAGTGATGTCTACACTGGAATTTGTAAATGTGTTTTGAAACTCTTTCCAAGAACAATCACATGGTTAATACCAGCAATCCTTAAAAGTTTTATAGTGCTTTACATTTTCAGCATGCTTTATAAAGAGTAACTAACCAACGTTACACTGTTCTCAGCCACACTTAACATGTTGTCAGCATTACAGTCGTGGAAGTTAGGCTACAGTATGGGACAACCAAAAAGCTTTTTAATTAGCATGAGTAACCATGTTATATAAAAATTCTGACCAAAATGCATGCCCTTGGAAGGAGATCTGTATTTCAGCTGGGTCCCTCACTTCTGAGGAGATGAAGTGCGAGCCACTCTCTGGAGATGGAACCCCACCCCTGTGGACCCTATTGCCAGGAGAGGAGAAAGGTTTCCCCAAACAAAGGTTTTCCTTTTGTTCCCTGGGAATGGGGATGTAGCTCTGAAGCCCTCCTTCTGTGCAGTTTAGAGGTGATTGGCTCCATTCCCGAATCTTCTCCCTATAGTGAACATTGGCAAAGTCAAGGCCTGGTGTGCTTGTCCCAGATCAGCTGTGCTGCCTTCCTTGCCTTTTATGGAATCTGTTGGGAAAAATACTGTCAACTAGCTACTCCCCCCATTGGATAGGTTTCCCTACAGTTTAGAAGAAAACCCAATGGTATTTGCTCCTTCTAATTAGAATTTACATTCCATAACTTATCATCTTTGTTGTCTGCTTCTCACCCCCCAGAGGTGGTCAGATTATGGGCAAATGGTTCAAAAATTCAAATGGATACTTGTAGAAAAAATTGTTCAGTATTTATCCAGTTCCGTTGCAGTTCAACATTCTATTTGGTCAATACATTAACTATGTCCCACAGACTAAGTGAAATTTCCCCCAATTTCAGAATTCATTACCAACTCAAAATTCAGGCTGGGGGAAATCAAAAGGTTTCCTGATCATCATTTACCTTTTGTGCAAACCTAGACTGACTTGCGGTCTTGTATTGAAAACAGGAACAAATGTTATTTCACAAGACTTTGATGCAAAACCAGGAAAAAAAACTTGATAGTTCTAAATTGAGTTCTTCTGAGTTTGAATGTAAACCTATAAATGAAATTCTTATGGATGTGTGTGCACACAGTCATGAACCTACATGGGTCAAAGCCAAAGAAGATTTTCTCTCAAAATCCAGTTTCCGGTGAAAACTGGGGTCCTGATCCTCAGATGGAGTAAATTGGTGCATACTCACCAACATGCCATTAGACAGGGTATCTCTTTGTCATTAAACTAAGTTTCACTTAACACCGCAATCATTATGCTTACTGGGGTTGAAGATGATGATCTTCATGCAGTCCATCCTGTTAAGTGGGAAACCATGACTAACATCAAACCATTGACTGAACATTGACTGTTGATTTCCTGGTCAAAAGGGCAACAAAATAAGTCTACTTTTTCAGGGCCAACATACTAGGCATATCAAACCCGGGGTAAAGATCCGCCAGTTGAACAATGAAGGCCTCTCACGGTCCAAGTGTTATTACCTGGAGAAAATGCTGCAGATGACCAATATCAATGTCCTCATCCTCCAGGAGACCCATGTTGCTACAAAATCAATGGCTGTAAACTCATAGCCAGCAATTAGCACCAAAAGTATGGGCTATCAATCTACATAAAGCAGGAGAGCAATGAATATGTGATCCTACCTCCCGTAGGGCACAAAGAAATATCTACAATCTCCAGGCTTATTGACAAGCTTACCATCATTAATGTACATAAATCACCCAGTGCCAAGTGTCCTCAACCAGCTCTGCCAACTGCACAAGACCCTGCTGTGTTTGTGGGTGATATTAATAGTCACCACACACAATGGGCCTACACATCAAACAACATTGCAGGTGAAGAACAGACCCACTGAGTGTCATCCAGTGATATGCTCCTCCTTTTTGATGTGGAACAGAGCATCACTTTCCACTCTGCAAGATGGGGCAGAGGATATTGTGCTGACCTAATGTTCATCTCTAAAGATGATTCAGGAACATCAATACCCAAATCACCTTTTGTCCTCTACAATTTCCCAAGAGCCAGCACAGATCAGTATTAACCAGTATTGGCATTCTCCACTTAAAACTGGTGCTGCACTGGAAATTCAAAAAAAGTACACTGGCCCATTTTCACTACGACTGTGGAGAATACAAGCTTTCACATTTCCCTAATGCTGACCACTTTTGACTGTTTGATTGTGCTCCGAATCTCCATTGTAAAGAAAATCTTCCAGGGACACAAGTCATTGTAAACTCCTGCTGCACTGGAAAGAGCCAAGAGCTCCTCCACAAATATGATGAGTGCAGAGACCCAGAAGTTGGAAAATCTCTCCTGGTATCACTGGATCAAGGCAGAAATGGTGACTTGAATGTGTAGAAGGTCTAAACTTCATACACTCAAGCAGGCATGCCTGGAACCTACTCAGACACCTGGGAGCTGCAAATCCCACACATGCCAGTAAGCTGCAAGTGAAAATCAATGCTATCACTGCTAAACTTTTGTGGATATCAAAATAACCAGTGGACAAACAGTATCACAGACAAGTCCAGCCTCAACTCTGTCAGGCAATGTCCACAGAGCTCCATTGTCCTGATGATCTGAACCATTCACAAGTAAGAAGATCGAGACAGGTATTACAGCCATGAAACTGGGAAAAGCAGCAGAAAAAGATGACATTTTTTCCTGAATTCCTATGTAACGTGGGTCCACTGGCATAAAAGTGGATGATGCAGTTTTTCACCAACATCCTAGAGACCAGTGAAATCCCACGCAAGTGGAGAGAAGCCAAGCTCATTACACTCCTAAAGCCTGAAAAACCTGAAGATGACCCTTCTAATTATAGGGGAGTTCTAAGTGAAGCAGCAATTAGAAAACAACACATAATATATAAAACAAATTGAAAAAGGAGGAAATAGATGTCAATTAACATAATTTAGAATTTAGCATGTGCAGAACACTGATAAGAGAAGATAAAGACACCAGGGAAAAATCTTTGGCTGCCAAGGCTCAAGTGTTCTAAAGTATATTAGGAATAAAAGAAATTCTAGCAATGGTATAGGTCCTTTACTAGATAGAGATGGTAAAATTTTTACTGATGCAGACCAGGCAGAAGTGTTCAATATATATTTCTGTTCTGCACTTACAAAGGTGCAGGATGATGTACTTATATCATAATATGATGAAGTACTTTCCAGGCCATTCTTAAGCAGCGAGAATGTTAGATAACATCTAATAATCATAGCATTTTTATGTCAGCAGGCCAGCTAAAATGCACCCAGAGTCCTAAAATAGTTGTCTGAGATCTCCGGCCTGCTGATGTTAATTTTTAATCGGTCTTGGAATGTCAGAGAAATTCCAGAAGACTGGGAAAGTGCTAATATTATGCCAATATTCATAAAGGGCAAGTGGGATGACATGGATAACTAGAGGCCTGCCAGCTACATATCAGTCCTGGAAAATATAATGGAAAAGTTGATACAGGATTCAACTGCTAAAGAATTAAAATGTGGGAACAGAATTAATGAAAGTAAACATATTTTTATGGAAAATAAGTCTTGTCAAAGAGACCAGCTTCCATTCTTTGAGCAGATCATGGGTTGATATAGGTAACTGCTTAGATGTAATATACTAAGATTTTCATAAGGCATTTTACTCAGTATCACATGACATTCTAATTAAAAACTAGCATTATAAAATGTAAATAAAACACCCATTAAATGGATTTATAAATGGCATCTCACAAAATGGTTGTCAATAGTGAATCATTAATGAATGGTGTGGGGTGTCTACTGGGGTTCAGCAGAGATAATTACTAGGCCTGACACCATTCAAAATTTTCATCAGTGAACTGGAAGTAAATATAAAATCACTGCTGATAATATTTCCAAATGGCACAAAGATTGGCAGAGTGGTAAATAATGATGGGGACTGGGCAGTCATACAGAGCGATCTGGATCTCTTAGTAGCTCCAGCCCATTAAATCAAAATGCATTTCAATACAGCCAATTGCAAAGTCATCCATCTAGGAATGCAGGTCAGACCCACAGAATGGAGAACTGGCTCCTGGAAGCAGTAACTGGAAAGGACCTAGTGGTTGTAGTGGAGAAGCAAATGAACATGAATTTCCAGTGTGATGCTGTGGCAAAAAGGGCTAATACAACCCTTGAATGAATAAATAAATGAGTAGAGAGTAAGAGCAGGGAGGTGATTTTAATCTCTGTATAGGGCACTGATGAAACCAATACTGATATACTGCATACTGTGCTGGTATCCATATTTTTAAAAGGATGTTGAAAATTGGGGAGAGACTGCAGAAAAAAGCCACAAAAATGATTCAAGTGCTGAAGAAAATGCCTTATAATGAGAGACTTAAAGAGCTTGTTCTTATCATAAAGAAGATTGGGTGGTGATTTGACAACAGTGTATAAATGTCTTGATTGGGAGAGACAACCAGGTGCTAAAGGGCTCTTTCATTTAGCAGAGAAAGGCACAACAAGAACCAATGGCTGGATGCTAAAGCCAGGGACATTCAAATTAGAAATAAAGCACACTATTTTTAACAGTGAGGGTGGTTAACTGTTGGAACAAATTATCAGAAGAAGTGGAGGAGTCTCCATTTCTCAACACCTTGAAATTAAGCCTGGATGTCCTTCTGGGAGATATGCCTTAATCAAACATACAAGTTATTGGGCTCAATACAGGGGTAACTGAAATATAAAGGCTAGTGATATACTGGATGTCAGACAAGATGATCTAATGGTCCCCCTGGCCTTAAGCTCAAAGAAACAGACTCTCTTAAATCCCCAGAAGAACAGTGCTAAGTGAGTCAGCTCTGGCTTTCCACACTGACATGAGCAGTCCCACTGAAATCAAGTAAGATTTGGCCTTGCAAGTGCAAGTTATTATATGCCACAACTCATTTTTAAATACTATAGTGGATCCATGGTTACCTCCTTAATTTCTATACTACAGTAGAGGGAAGGAGTGTATCTTGCCAACATCTATCCATTTTCAATCCTGCCAAACCTCCTAATAGCAGACTCCGGAGAAATATTAGCCTCCCAGGAAAAACAAGGGATATAATAAGTATAGTATTGAGTTCATAAATTACATGGTAAAAACAGAGAAATTGTCATGCCTGTATTTTAAGTTTGTGCCAGCTGTCCCTCCTCCTTAGGCTGTTCTCCCAGTTGAAAGCTGATTTTTTTTTATATGTCAAATTACCTCTGATTGCATGTAGAAGGATTCAGGAAGCCATGTGTCCCAATGGTATCCGTCACATTGCTGTAAATCTTTTTGATATTTGCAGTCCTTTTGCTTCCATCTTTTATACAACACTTTACATTTGCACAGCACTTTTTGTCTGCTGCTTTCAAAATGCGTTGCCAACATTAAGCCATCAGTAAGTCTCAAAACATACTATGAGTAAGGTACTGTTCAGAATTTTACTATCTAAGTTACTTAGATGTTCCCCATTACTCTAGTATCTGAGGGCTCACCACTTTTAATATATTTATTCTCACAACACCCCTCTGTGTGGCATAGGGTAGTATGATTATCCCCATTTTACAGATCTAGAATTGAGGCATAGAGAGACATAGTGACATGCCCAAGGTCACACAGTAAGCTTTGAGCGGAACAAAGAACTGAATTCAGGTGTCCAGCCCTCACACTAGTCACTGGACCATCCTTTCTCTCTTACACCTGGATAAATTGAGACACACATGTTAAGAGCAACTTGCCCAAGATGACACCACAAGTCAGTAACAGGGTCAAAGTAGGGGACCCAACTCATAAGCTCTAGCCATTGAGCCACATGTTATAGATTGCTGTCTTTGGTGTATGCATGGAATTTATCATATATTTATGATCATTAGTTTAGCTTGCTTTACATTCAAAGTGACAATTTTTCTAGAAGTGCATTTGCTCTGCTGTGCAAACAGTGGTCTGCGTGAAAAATTACTAAACATAAATAAATAAATAGCATGTAGTGGTTGGAAGTTATTTCCAGTTTGCAACCACGGGAAAGGTTGCCTGGAAAAGGGTTTTCCCTCTGTTATTACAGAATAACACTTTGTGGATAACGAAAAGCAAATACAACTTGTGGTTTTCTTTTAAGTTAAACTGCAGGTCTATTGCTCGCTTAGCACTTTAGCATCATGTTAGCGGAAAGGTAACTTTTTTTACTTTAGAGTTACCATTCAGACCATTTCATTCTTTAAATCTGTAAATTGTTATCCAATAGGTTGGGGCAGGAAGCCAAAGTGTACTGCTATACAGGCATGAGGCCAGTCCTCACTTACAGACAGCCCCCCCCACCAACCTGAAGCAAATACTCACCAGCAACTACACACCACACAACAAAAACGCTAACCCAGGAACCAAACCCTGCAACAAATCCCGGTGCCAGCTCTGTCCACATATTTATTCAAGGAACACCACCATAGGACCTAACCACATCATTAGGGGCTTGTTCACATGCACATCTACCAATGTGATATATGCCATCATGTGCCAGCAATGCCCCTCTGCCATGTACATTCGCCAGACTGGACAGTCTTTATGGAAAAGAATAAATGGACACAAATCAGACATCAGGAATGGTAACATTCAAAAACCAGTAGGAGAACACTTCAATCTCCCTGGACACTCAATAATAGATTTAAAAGTGGCAATTCTTCAACAACAAAACTTCAAAAGCAGACTCCAGTGAGAAACTGCGGAGCTGGAATTAATTTGCAAACTGGACACCATCTAATTAAGCCTGAATAAAAACTGGGAGTGGATGGGTCACTACAAAAAGTAATTTTCCCTCTGCTGATACTCACACCTGCTTGTCAACTGCTGGAAATGGGCCACCTTGATTGCACTGGCCTCATTAGCACTACAAAAGTAATTTTCCCTCCCTTGGTATTCACCCCTTCTTGTCAACTGTAGAGAATAGGCCACTTCCACCTTAATTTAATTGGCTCGTTAGCACTGACCCCCCACTTGGTAAGGCAACTCCCAACTTTTCATGTGCTATAATATATATTCTTCTTACTGTATTTTTCACTCCATGCATCTGATGAAGTGGGTTTTAGCCCATGAAGGCTTATGCACAAGTACATTTGTTAGTCTCTAAGGTGCCACAAGGACTCCTTGTTATTTTTGCTATCCAGGCAATTACAAGTGGCACTTGGCTAATCATGCAGGTCGATACTATACTGTGCTCCACAGTAGTTATTAGAGGTAGTTAAAACCTAGGTTTGTGCTGGCTTCCTGGCTGTGAGTATGACAGAAGAAAATCAAATGCAAAATATTCAATTACACCGAACATTAGGTGCTACTACATTAATCCTTGATGTCCTACCTAGAAAATAATCTACATGCCAGCAAATTGCAAAGTCACCCTAGAATTTGCTGGCACTTGCATTTTTATAAAATCAGTTCATGTCATTCCTAGTCACAATACTTTTCACCTACAGTAAATCCTACATTCCATTAGGGCCAAATTCTGCCACTCTTACTCACGAATTAGTACTTTGCTCTGCAAGTAGCTCCTTGGATGTCAATAGAAATACCTGATGAACAAGGGCACACTGCAATCACAGGTGTAACCACAGCATATATAGACATACCCAAGCATCAGCGCAGGCTGCTATTCAGTGGTAAGGGTTGCAGAATTTGGTCCTTCTTTATTAAATCTGCACCAATGGAGTTACTGCATTTTTACATCAGCATAATGGAGAGCAAAACCTGGTTCACTCTCTGCAGTGATATTCACCCAAGGACTCATCTGTTTTACAAATATTTGTTAAGCCTTACAACAACCCCTGTTAAGCTGGTAGTAGGATATTTAGTTTATAGGTGGTAAACTGAGGTATACAGCACTTAAGTATCTTGCCTGAGCTAAAACGGTTATTTATAATAGCGGAACTAGGAACAGAACCCCACTTTGTAAACCTCTATCTTAGACGCTTTCTCTACTTCTCATGTAAACCTCTATCGTAGACTTTGTTCTTTTGACTTGCTGCTTCCACTCATTTATGTACCTGAAAATAAGCTGGTTTGATCCAACAGAGCTGAGGGAAGCTATTGTATGTATAAATGAGACTGCTGTTTGCTAAAGGTGAGCTAACCTCAGCCCATAAAGCAGCCATTGCATTCAGAGATACCAAAGCCCTTTGGTAAAGTATTAAAGGAAAAAATGTCATGTTTCTTCTGATCAGTATTACCACTTGCTTGCAGTTCAGATTAGGTAGTAATTATGTTCTTTGTGAGGAGTCCTGTGGTTTCTTGCTTGGTTTTCATTCTAACGTGAACTATTAATCTAAGCAAAGAGAATAAGGGTTCTGTGAAGAATTAAGTCAGTCTTCAAACCCTGTAAGCAATAGTTTCATAATCAAGGAGGTGATCTCATTGCAATCATAAATAGGATTATGGTAGTGCAACACTGCATCAAACATTTTACATCCTACTTAATATAGGTCAGAGAATTTCACACAATAGTTTAATCCTGGTTCTCTATGGTGTATGCAGTAACTTAAATTACACTTTTTTTTTGGTAGTATACCTTTAAAGTTTTAAGGAATTCATCTTTCCTGAACATGCATGACCAGAATTGTACACAGTATTCCCAATGAGGTCTTAGTAATGTCTTGTACAATGGCATTAATATTTCCCTATCTCTACTGGATACTTGCATGGGCACATTATATCCTACATCTTCATTAATTATATGGATGATGGGATGGATTGCACCCTCAGCAATTTTGCAGATGACACTAAGCTGAGGGGAGAGATAGATACACTGGAAGGTAGGAATAGGGTACAGAGTGACTACACATATTGGAGGATTGGGCCAAAAGAAATCTGATGAGGTTCAACAAGGACAAGTGCAGACTCCTACACTTAGGGGGGAAGAATCCCATGCCCTGCTACAGGCTAAGGACTGACTGGCTAAGCGGCAGTTCTGCAGAAAAGGACCTGGGGATTACAGTGAATGAGAAGCTGGATCTGAGTCAATGGTGTGCCCTTGTTGTCAAGAAGGCTAACAGCATATTGGGCTGCATTAGTAGGAGCATTGCCAGCAGATCGAGGGAAGTGATTGTTCCACTCTATTCAGCACTAGTGAGGCCACACCTGGGACCTGTGGAGCTAAATGCACGAGCCTCTACTGCATGAGCCAAAAGACATATGGCTGTTAGCTAAGGCTGTAAAGCAGACTCATTAATCTCTCTTTAAGTCATCTCGGTGCTGCTTGATGGGACAGAACACCACACCCAAGAGGTGCGTGGGTTACCCTTGCACTTTGACTTTTAAATTTCATCCCATTTCAATCACTCCAGTCTGTAAGACTCCCCCACCCCTTCCAATGCAATCTTTCTCTGTATTGAAGTATCTCAATTTTGTGTCATCAGAAAATTTCCTTTATTACACCCCTATTTGTGTGGAAAGGTCATTAATGAAAATATTTAAAAAGTTTATTTCTATGGCCTACACGATGTGGAGATATAACAGATGCATCTATGGCTGCAGTAATGACCAAAGAGCTGCTCTGGTTATACAGTCTGTGTTCTGGGAAGAGATTTCTTCATGTAAAAACCTGCAGGAGAAACTGAGTGATTTGTTTAACGAGTGGAAAATCTAGGCTATGCCTGCAATTTGTACAACCACATTATTGACAAGTGCATTACTGGCAAGTGCAGTGGAGAGTGATGAGGCCAAGAATTTCAGAGCTGCAACTCTCATGTAACAGTATAAATATTTTAAATTTCAAATTAAAAAAAGAACAACTCTAATGAATGTTAGTGTTGTAATTCACTGATTTTTGTGTTTAAATACTACACTTTCTATCTCTTACCCACCACCATGCTAGGCATAAGTCAATACAATTTTGTCCTGACAAAACTGGCTCCTGCTGCTGCACAACTGCCAAGGTATTCACTTCAAATAAATGCAGATGTAAAGTCAACACATTTACAACTGGAGCAAGAAGGATGTGTCTGTATTTTAATACCAAGACATTACGAGCCACTTTTCCAAGTTCAGGCATTTGCAGTTGTATGCACACATTTGAACATGTAGAGCAGGTACACAAATATCCCATGTATGGGTGCAAATCTCGTGTTTTCTAGAGTACATGGACAGTTAGATAGAAGGGGCTGTATTTTATTCTCAATGACCAAGGTGTTTATCATAGCTCAGTTTCCCCCTCACCTTGCATAGGCAGAGACCATATGTTGAGTACATAAGAGCCAGAGAGAGAAAAATGTTTTGGAAAGCATGGGTCCCCCCCATGCCCAAGACTCATCATAATAATGAACCTCAAGAAAGTTGTCTGTTTTCTTTTCTGCTTATATCAACTAATACTTCTTTCTTATTATAAGCACTTTTGTATCATTCCCATTCTGCTTAAAAGGGCTTGCTGTCTGCCTCTGTATCACTGTCTGCCAAGTAATTCTACCAAGTTCGTGTGCAAGTGCATGAGTTGTGTGTGCACATTGGGTACTGGCACATAATAGTCAGATTTCAATGTACGCACATTTGATTCTGACAACTTGCTTTCCCGCACTGGTGCCAAATGGGTAATTAGAGTTTATCCATTGTTTATTGGGGGAATAGAATAAGCATTGATCAATTTGCTATTAGTAGTCTGCTTCATTGCATGTAGCTTTGACTTACTGTGCAGCCAAAAACATCTTCACCCACAATAGTACTTCAAAAACAGCTCATATTTGTGTGAACAAGACCATTTTGGCTAACTGAGGTTTCTCCTTTATCATCTTTCTCAGTGAATAATGCCTGGCCATTCAGAAACCTGATTGGCTGGCACAAGTTACATTTGCTATAATAAAATGCAACAAGAGCTGTCAAGACGTATTGCTTCAAATGAAGAGATGCATACAGGATGGTTCCATGGAACAGCTTGCGTATGGAATCCTTTAAATATTCTTAAGAGACCCATTGGGGCTTCTAATTATTGTGAAACATCTCTTGGCAGAACCATTTCTACTCTTTCAAGAATGCATTGTAAAAATAATTAGATGATGAGATTGAGATCAAAACCGCTAACTAGTGATTTAAGAGTATTGCATATATCGTATAGAAAGCTAAGGAAATGAAACACTGACAATCTCTTCACATGAAATGAAAACAATCCTCTGTGGTTCTCCTTTTTGGGGGACACAGAAGGAACTTTTCCTTCCCCCTTCCCAACTTTAATGCTTTGTTTCCTGTGAGTATAAAAGGGAGTAGAGATTTTTCTTTTTTAAACATTAAACCACTTGAGAATCTCTCTCGATTTCTAGGAAGCCCTGCTATTAGAGAACAACTTGAGAAGCTTGCTTTAATCAAGCTTAAAAGCTATGAAGAATAGAATCACATTTTATTGCTTTAGAGGCTAAACCAACATGTAGCCAATTAGGTGACATCACTTCTACAAAAGGAGCAGAACATCTTTGTTTAATCAAAACAAACAAACAAGATTAAATACTATGTTCTCGGAAAAACACACATTTCAAATTAAAATCTGGAGAGGGATGGATGTGGCAGTGATAAAAAACTAATAGACATCAAATCAGAAAGATGACTGGAATACAGGGGTGGTCAGATGTCTGGACCCATATCTAAACTCTACCAACCCAGATTAATTCATGTGTTTCTGCTTGTGTTGTGCATCTATTTAATCAGCTTGCCTGTCTGTGATTTACTTAATTAAGTCTTCAATGCAATCTTTTCAACACCTTTTAGAACATCTGAACGCACATAAAATGAGTCTGAACAGCAGGTGGGTGACCGGTTTACTTACTATTTATTATTATTACTCCTAGTTATTTGTCTAGAGACCTCAACTGAGATTGTGCTTAGTGTGGTAAAAACACATAGTAAGATATAGTCCCTATGCCAAAGTGATTTCAGTCTGTATAAAACAAAGAATGAGAAGTGAAATTTGCCCACATCATGCAGCAATGGCAGAAATGAGTTCAGAATCCTGGTCTCCTGAATCCCAGTCTAAGGTCGTAAACACTAGACCATACTGCCTCCCTGGTACAGCTATTAACCCACCCACCTGGTCTTTTAATGAAGTTTTATTTTGCAATACACAGATGAAGAGTGTTGATAGCATGATTATTTCACCTTGTCTTAATGCACAAATACCGCATCCAATAGGGACTTTCAGTGCCTTTGGGGCAAATATATAATTAAAGTCAGTGTGACGACTGATTTCCTGTGTCAGTCTTGGCTCACTAAAGCCCTGTCTGCACTCTTGATATCACTGAGTTGGGGACCCCATTACAACAGGACTCTCTCATGATCTGATAACAATACAGTTAAAAGTTGTTGTGTAGACTAGTCCTAACCATGTGTCCAAAATCAGGCTAAAGTCCCAATTATCCAGGATATTAACTCAGATTTTCCAATAGTAAGGTTGGATCCTATCTGCACTACAACTTTAACAGTGTTTGCAACTATATATGGTCAAATAAAATGTGAAGAAAAAAATTCATGAATTTAAAAAAACTTCAAAAAAATTTAAATGAAATTTTGAACATGGAAGAATTTGGCTAGCTGTTTGGGAGTCTAAATCTTTTTAATTTTTTTTTTAGAATTTTTTTAAAATTGAAAGTCAATTCTTTTTGAGGAAAACTTTCACTAAAAGTGTAAATTCAGGATATTTCAGCTCAAGTTGTAAAAGTTAGGGGGCAATCCTGCCGTCACCTTGTTCTCTGACTGATAATTGTAGTGTAGAAAGATCCTAAATAGCTGTTTTTAGATACATTGTATCTAGCATACACTAGTACTGGTTACTCTTTCCTTCTCCCTAATATCATAGCGTTCCAAGTCACAATCTCTTACCCTCCTGGGTATAAATTCTGTGGATATGCCTCTAAAGTAACAGCCTTTTAGGTCAATGTTTATCCCAGAAAAGTTTTTTGCTGAAGGTTTTCATGATAATGTTTGTTGTGTAATTTTTGTGATACTGATAAGTCTATGAAGGGGATGGTATGATGGCATAGCCTAATTTTGGCAACTGATCTTTGACTATTAGAGGTAAATATGCCCAATGGCCTGTGATGGGATGTTAGATGAGGTTGGATCTGAGTTACTACAGAAAATTCTTTCCTTGGTGTCTGGCTGGTGAGTCTTGCCCACATGCTCAGGGTTTAACTGATCGCCATATTTGGGGTCAGGAAAGAATTTTCCTCCAGGGCAGATTGACAGAGGCCCTGGGGAGTTTTCACTTTCCTCTGCGGTGTGGGGCCTGGGTCACTTGCTGGAGGAGTCTCTGCACCTTGAAGTCTTTAAACCATGATTTGAGGACTTTAATAGCTCAGACATAGGTTAGGGGTTTGATACAGGAGAGGATGTGTGAGATTCTGTGGCCAGTGTTGTGCAGGAGGTCAGACTAGACAATCATAATGTCCCTTCTGACCTTAAAGTCTATGATTCTATAATTAAAAGCTCACCGCTGGCCCATGCCAACTGACTTGGGCTTGCGGGGCTCAGGCTGCAAGGCTGTTTAATTACACTTTAAATGTCCAGGCTGTGGCTGAAGCCTGGACTCAAGGACCATGCAAGTTGGAAGGGTCCCAAAGCTTGGGCTGCGGCTGAGCCAGAACATCCACACCACAGTTAAATAGCCTTGGAGTCTGAGCTCCGTGAGCCCATTGTGATGGGTTGGGTCACAGAAACCCCCTTGAGAGCTGCCAAGTGATGTGCCAAGACTACTTCTGCCCCTGCTTTCCTGTCCTGGCAGCTTGGGACTTCAGTGCCCTGCCTGGTTTGAGCCAGACTTGCTAGCCTGCTGCAAACCCAGACGCAGGTCCGAATCATATCCCCTAAGAGCTGTAGGCTTAACTGAAAACAGCTTAAGAAGTGTTCCTGTTTTTAACACTCAGATGATCAACTCCCAATGGGGTCCAAACCCCAAATAAACACATTTCACCCTGTATAAAACTTATACAGGGTAAACTCATAAACTGTTCACCCTCCATAACACTGGTAGACAGATATGCACAGGTGTTTGCCCCCCCCCCCCCGCCACCAGGTATTAATACATACTCTGGGTTAATTAATAAATTAAAAGTGATTTTATTAAATACAGAAAGTAGAATTTAAGTGGTTCCAAGTAATAGCACACAGAACAAAGTGAATTACCAAGCAAAATAAAATAAAATATACAAGTCTATGTCTAATACAGTAAGAAAACTGAATACAGTTAAAATCTCACCCTCAGAGATGTTTCAATAAGTTTCTTTCACAGACTGGACACCTTCCTTTCCCCTGGTACAGCCGTTATTCCACTCAGGTGGTAGCTAGGGGATTTCTCATGATGGTCACCCCTCTTTGTTCAGTTCCACTCATTTATATATCTTTTGCATAAGGCAGGAATCCTTTGTCCCTCTGGGTTCCCACCCCCTCTTCTCAAAGGAAAAGCAACAAGTTAAAGATGGATTCCAGTTCAGGTGACATGATCACGTCACTGTAAGATTTCATTACCCCCTTGCCAGCAGACAGGTATACAGGAAGACTTACAAGTAAAACAGAGCCATCTATAGTCAATTGTCCTGGTTGATGGGAGCCATCAAGATTCCAAACCGCCATTAATGGGCCTCACTTTGCATAATTACAATAGGCTCTCAGAGTTATACTTCATATTCCCAGTTTCAGACACAAGAGTGATACATTTATACAAATAGGATGACCACACTCATTAGATTATAAGCTTTGTAATGATACCTTGCAAGAGACCTTTTGCATGAAGCATATTTTAGTTATATTATGTTTACACTTATCAGCCTGCTTTCATAAAATCATATGGAGAGCAAAGTCACACCCATGTCTGCTCGCATGGGCCAGTCATGGGTGTCCAACTGCAATGTAGACATACTCTACATTGGCTGAAACAAGGCTGGACAGAAATGACCTACAGACAAGCAGAGTTTACTAACCAAAAGGAATTTCTTTTGACCAGTGAGTCACTCTGACAAATCGATTGTTAACTGTTGGGGAAGGCCTAGCCCTTGAGGATTGCTGGATAATCACTGTTGTTCGGTTTGTTTGTTTTTTAAATACAGAGAATTCCATTTATTTAAACTGTGTTGACTAATTCCTGTATGAGATGAAACAGAATTAAATCTGATGGTGTTATGGGAAGTAGTGGACTCAATGACATACCTTAAGCCCAGTGAACTGTACTATTCACTGATCTGACAACAAACATTATTTTGCAAAGGCTGCAGTTTAATCCAAAAGTTACTGTTTGCAAATTTGCCAGTGGAGTTATTTATAGTGTTTCAATTCATTTGAAATGCGTAAGAGTTGGACAACATGCATGTGTGCAGGTGGAGAACCCATTTATGTGCATCTACACCACCACCCCACCCGTATGGATTTCATTTTATAGATTTATCAGAGCCAGCTCCACTGAATAAAATACAATAATTTATTTAAAGGCTCTTTATTCCCATAAACCAAGAGAAGCCTAACTGCTTAATGGCTTCAGTTCTTAGTTCTGGCTTAACGGCCATTCCAATCAATGGAATGAAAGTTGTAACTGGAGAAGATTATAGGGAGAAATGGAACATGAAAATAACAATGAGTGGCACCAAGAAGGAAAAAAATGGGTGCTCTTACCGACCTGTTGAAATGTTTTCTATGGTGCCTATCATCTTAGTAGCTAAGAGCTGCTATTTAGCTGTCATATGGAGGCCAGAAAAACAGACTTCTAATTAAATTGCAGCAAATTTATAACAGATAAAGGAAATAATTTATTTCAACCCAACTTCTAATTAAGGTGTGGAACTCACTGTAGTAGAACACAGACAAAAATTGTAGCTTCATAAGATATACAAATGTATTAGACATGTTTATATGACAACAAATAGCACATACAATTACTAACTGGATAAAATGTTATAAGGGCTACTGATTCTTATAATTCAGGGCACAAGATACTTTAACCAGATAATATATTTTACAGTAATGGTCCTAAACACTGCATTAACATTACTGTATGTATTGCTCAATAAGCATAATCTTTTTCTGGGGCAGGAAGAGGTTTCTTCACATTGTTTAGTAACGCATAATTATTATGGGAATGTCACACTTCTCCTAAAGAAGCTAGGATTGGCTACAGCAGGAGGACAGACTATCTGACTTTCTAGATGGTAAATATGGATGGTTTCATTTTGTTCAAATGATGCTTATATGTGCTCGACATTGTTTATCAAAATTATTTATTTTACAATGGCCTTTTTCATGTTTTTGCAGAAAATTGTCAACATCATCAATTTTTGTGTTTTCCACATTTTTTTCCACAATTTTGTGTGCCCCTTTTATTCAATCCATCAATCTATCAAGTTTATCAAAATCAGAAATTTTTATCGAGTGAAACCCAGACTCTCAGTAACAGGAAACTGTCAGTTCAAATTTAGTTAAAAATGGAAAATGGTTTGTTTTGAACCCTATGAAATGGAAAACTTCAGCACTCCCTGAGAAGTCATATAATCATTTTTAAACTAACTCTACTTATATATGGGATTTTATTTTTAATGCTACTTCTAAAGCTTAGCAAAAGAATAGAATTATAAATTTCTCTATTACTCTTGTGTTCTGACAATTTCTAGCATGTTCAGCTCTATTGAAGGAGTGGATTTGATGTCTCCAAAGCCACTGGGACCAGATCCTAAGCTGGTATAAATTGGGGCAGCTTCAATAACTGCACTGACTCACTAGATCTTTTATTTGAATGGTCATGCTATTAAAATAGGTGCTTAAACTCATGTACCATCCTGCAGCTACTAATATGTTGGTCTGTATTAATGCAAGTTTCATATGTAAAACAAAAGTAATTGGTCTAGTTTAATTTGCATCTGACAGGTATTAATTCGAGTACTGCATTTTGGGAATTACATTTTTAAAACAGAGAAACACTGATAGAGTTCAGAGGAATGCAAAATAAACTTTGCATTCGAAGTGCTGAGAATCAGTGGGAACTCAGCACCACTTTCAGGATCAGGTACAAATGGTTTGAAAAATTATGAATTATTAAAAGAACTGAACACGATCAAAAGAAAATTAAAAGAAAAGCTGCACCAGAGTGGGAGTCAGGAGATGGGTTCTAGCTTTGGCTCTTCAGTGGACTCATTCTGTAACAAATCCTTCCTCTCCATGTACTTCAGTTTATTCATCTATAAAACCAGGATGGCAGTTCTTTCCCTCCTTTGTAAAGCACTTGAAAATTGACAGTAAAAATCAGTGATGGGAAACCTGCGGCTCGCGGGCCGCACGCAGCCCATCAGGGTAATCTGCTGGCAGGCCACAAAACAGTTTGTTTACATTAACCATCCGCATGCACAGCCGCCCACAGCTCCCAGTGGTCATGGTTCACTATTCCCGGCCAATGGGAGCTGTAGGAAGTGGTGCAGGCTGCAGAGACATGCTGGCCACCGCTTTCCGCACAGAGCTGCGTGTAATTCAGTGGCTGATGCGAACATCTCATTTGGTTGTAATCCTTAAGGGTTAAGAACATAAGAACGGCCATATCGGGTCAGACCAAAGGTCCATCTAGCCCAGTATCTCTCTACCGACAGTGGCCAATGCCAGGTGCCCCAGAGGGAGTGAACCTAACAGACAATGATCAAGTCATCTCTCTCCTGCCATCCATCTCCATCCTCTGATGAACAGAGGCTAGGGACACCATTTTTTACCCTTCCTGGCTAATAGCCATTTATGGACTTAGCCACCATGAATTTATCCAGTTCCCTTTTAAACATTGTTATAGTCCCAGCCTTCACAACCTCCTCAGGTAAGGAGTTCCACAAGTTGACTGTGCGCTGTGTGAAGAAGAACTTCCTTTTATTTGTTTTAAACCTGCTACCTATTAATTTCATTTGGTGACCCCTAGTTCTTGTATTATGGAAATAAGTAAATAACTTTTCCTTATCCACTTTCTCAACATCACTCATGATTTTATATACCTCTATCATATCCCCCCTTAGTTTCCTCTTTTCCAAGCTGAAGAGGCCTAGCCTCTTTAATCTTTCCTCATATGGGACCCTCTCCAAACCCCTAATCTTTTTAGTTGCCCTTTTCTGAACCTTTTCTAGTGCTAGAATATCTTTTTTGAGGTGAGGAGACCACATCTGTACACAGTATTCGATATGCGGGAGTACCATGGATTTATATAAAGGCAATAATATATTCTCAGTCTTATTCTCTATCCTCTTTTTAATGATTCCTAACATCTTGTTTGCTTTTTTGACTGCCTCTGCACACTGCGTGGACATCTTCAGAGAACTATCCACGATGATGCCAAGATCTTTTTCCTGACTCATTGTAGCTAAATTAGCCCCCATCATATTGTATGTATAGTTGGGGTTATTTTTTCCAGTGCGCATTACTTTACATTTATCCACATTAAAATTTCATTTGCCATTTTGTTGCCCAATCACTTAGTTTTGTGAGATCTTTTTGAAGTTCTTCACAATCTGCTTTGGTCTTAACTATCTTGAGTAGTTTAGTATCATCTGCAAACTTTGCCACCTCACTGTCTACCCCTTTCTCCAGATCATTTATGAATAAATTGAATAGGATTGGTCTGAGGACTGACCCTTGGGGAACACCACTAGTTAGCCCTCTCCATTCTGAGAATTTACCATTAATTCCTACCCTTTGTTCCCTGTCTTTTAACCAGTTCTCAATCCATGAAAGGACCTTCCCTTTTATCCCATGACAGCTTAATTTACGTAAGAGCCTTTGGTGAGGGAACTTGTCAAAGGCTTTCTGGAAATCTAAGTACATTATGTCCACTGGATCTCCCTTGTCCACATGTTTGTTGACTGCTTCAAAGAACTCTAATAGATTAGTAAGACACCATTTCCCTTTACAGAAACCGAGTTGACTATTGCTCAACAGTTTATGTTTTTCTATGTGTTTGACAATTTTATTCTTAACTATTGTTTCGACTAATTTACCCCGTACCGATGTTAGACTTACCAGTATGTAATTCCCGGGATCACCTCTAGAGCCCTTTTTAAATATTGGCGTTACATTAGCCAACTTCCAGTCATTGGGTACCGAAGCCAATTTAAAGGATAGGTTACAAACCTTAGTTAATAGTTCTGCAACTTCACATTTGAGTTCTTTCAGAACTCTTGAGTGAATGCCATCTGGTCCCGGTGACTTGTTAATGTTGAGTTTATCAATTAATTCCAAAACCACCTCTAGTGACACTTCAATCTGTGACAGTTCCTCAGATTTGTCACCTACAAAAGCCAGTTCAGGTTTGGGAATCTCCCTAACATCTTCAGCCGTGAAGACTGAAGCAAAGAATCCATTTAGTTTCTGTGCAATGACTTTATCGTCTTTAAGCCATGTAACCTACCTAGTTTTACTTATGTCCAAAACCTCAAATTCTCCATATTTTCAGTGTCCAACAGGCCTGTGAAACTTAGTAAACTTTCAGTGACCCTGGCCTGAATTCCAAGTTTCAACAAAGAGAAGTATTTTGCACACCTCTACAAATACATGAAAAGACAAGTTAGATAAAGCAGATGAAGACCAATTATTCTCATTAGTCCCTGAGGATAAACCAAAAAGTGATGGGATTGAGCTACAATTGGGCAAACTTAGGTTAAATGTTAGAAAAAACTTGATAAACTTTGAGAACAGTTAGGCACTGGAACGTGCTGCCAAAAGAGGTTTGTGGAATCACCGTCATTTCAGCTATTCAAGGTTAGGCCACCTATCTATTTAGGAGTGGTTTTGGAATAATGCAAGAGGATGGACTACATGACCCACAAGCAGTCCTGTCCAGCCTAAATGAGTCTATGATTCATGGGGATAATAAAAAGTCAATGGAGAAACTTCCTGGAAAAAAAATCAGCACTTAAAATGTGCTATTTTGAGTCTGACTCTTGAAATCTTTTTTCTTTACCTGACTAGTCTTAAATATCATATAAAATAAAAGGCACCATAACCTTTTCAAGTTTAGAAATGGCCCTAAACCAAAATTCTATCTTAAAACCCAATAACTTTGAGGGAGAAAGTAAAAACTTAAATATGGATCTAAGCTTTGCAGCAGGTCTTTTTCTCTCTAAAAGTATAAAACCTGGATTCCAGCATCTAGCCAACACTGGACTGGGGTTTGGGGGGGTACTTTTTGGAAATCCAGATCTGAATTTTGTGGCTCAGATCCATCTTTATATTTGATGGGGAATTTGACTAATCTTTCCTTTCTCCTTCCCTGATCCACAAGCAGGAATATATACTTCTCTCCTTGCATGAAGACCTTACTGTGACAGTGTTCTCTAGCCAAGGGTAAAAGTTAAACCCATTCTGAAGCCCTATACTATCATTCACCAAAGAAAGCAGGGTAGCAGAATGAAACACTCCCTGCTCTTTGCAGACTACAAGAGATAAATTAGAAAGACAGCTCCTTAATTCTCCTTAGGCTTCAAAATCCAGTTCAGTATTTACCTGAGATTGTCACAGCCGAGAAGTGTTAATATACTAAGTGCAATTTTATTAGGCAAGAAGTACACTCCTTCGGTCTGTAAATTCTCTTGGAATAAGATAGGAAATAACCCAGACAGTCAGTAAAATCCTACTGATATCAATTCTCTGGCTTTCATATACATTAGGGGTATGATTTGGCAATCAACCGATTTTTGTCCCCTCCTACAGGAAGTATGATCTATCTGCTCTCTCCAGCAACAGAGTCTGAGGGAAAGTTTAATTTTAAAATAATATTTGTAATTTCTTAGAAGAACTTTAGAGTTAATTTGTTAACTCTAAGTACAAAATGATAGGGACACATTACTACCCCTTTTACACCCATCTAGCTGAATGGACCTAAATGAATATAACAGGAATAGTATGAAGTACCAGGGGGTAGCCGTGTTAGTCTGTATCCACAAAAACAACAAGGAGTCCGGTGGCACCTTGAAGACTAACAGATTTATTTGGGCATAAGCTTTTGTGGGTAAAAAACCTCACTTCTAGGAATAGTATGGTCACTCTATGGTCTTCTCATTCCTTCTCAAAGTCCCTACATTCAGACCTATGTCTTTGATTTTGTTACACACAGCTGATATGGATAGTGCAGATCAAACCTATTTACCATCAAAATTTTAAACAGGACTGTTTTATGTTGTTCTGATAACACAGTTCTCAATATAGAAGCAATCATTGTCTTTATACAACGTTCTAAAACTTAAGTAAAGAATAGAATCACCAGCTGCAGCTGTTTCATTTAAACCATTCTGAAACTTGTCCTTCTGAAAAAGTTATGATTTGAAAGACCTTTTAAGCCTCTGCACCAATATTTCAAAGTAACGGTTTATTCAATTAAAAAGGAACATTTGAAAACAGACAATATTTTTGAAGTATCTTAGCAACAGGTGATTGAATCCTTGCCCAGAACTATGAGACAAGTTTTGCCAAATGGGCTGCATTCTAGCAATATCTTTCTTATAGCAAATGGAATAAATCTAATATTGTTTTGGACAAGTTACACTAGATTACATCAGAATGTGAAATTCTTTGTGTTTTTCAACAATAGATGACGCACCCATGAAAGAAGTGAGAAAAAGAGTGAATTAATTGCTCCTGTCCAGCTGCAGCAGTTAAAAACTGACTGGTGGCAAGTTCACATTCTTGGCCCAGAGACCCCCCACAGGGTCAGTCTGTGGGGAAAGAAGAAACAAGAAGGGGATCATGAAGGGCCTGGCAATGCACTTTTTCCACTGTGTTGTGGTATCAAGCCATCTACACAAAATGACTTGAATGAGGAAATACAGTGCAACATCAACAGAAAACAGGCTGGGTCATGTAATGTCAGACTGTGAGGAATGCCTTTTGATGGTTTTTTCTACAGTGGTGGATTTGTAGCCTAAAGCCTAAGGTATGATCCCTACAAAACTTGCCTCTGAATTCTGTGCACAAGGCTCAAATGTCCTACTTATTGGTCTGCTACATCAATTTATAGCCCAAAAAATGATCCCATGCAGGAGATTCATCAAATATCATCAAATAGAGATGTTGCCTGGAAAAATGTGAGAGGTATCAAGGCAAACCCAAAGTATTAGATGCTACTCGCCTGTTAGAGGATACTACTCAGAGTATCATTAACATATCAGCAAAAATCTGTACATCAGTGTGGCAAAAAGGAAACATTTTTGTATCTGTCTAAACATAAAGCATCTGCAGGTGGAAGGAATCACGTTTATCAGGGACTACAGGAGGCTGGGAAATGTTTACACATTTCCATGTGCAGTGGCCAACAGACAGCAAAAAAATATTGGAAAGCTTTTCTTTATCTAAATTTGAAAATTTGAAATTTCATTTCAGTTTCAAATTTTTCAAAAAAATCTAAACCAGCTCTATACTTGGTCAAAAATCAGGAAAACAAATCCATGTGATTTCCATGATTTTTTCTTGTATTACATTTCACCATTTGAAATTTTGTCTTCTTTTTTTTTTGACAAGCTATACAGGCGACAGTTAAAAAGTATTCCACTATACAGCAGACTGCATTGTACTTTCAGGATCCTCATGTAGTTCAGAGCCTCCATACACAAATTTCAGCCTATGTGGTACTATCCCTCCAGTTCCCAGACTAGACAGAAGGATCCTCAAACCCAGCCACCTGATGTACATAGAGGGTCAGGGATATGCTTACGGAAACATACCAGAGGAATGGGAGGGACAAGGATGCATGAACACTGTAATCCTATGAAACTCATCAAAAGTCTGCAGAAGAGGAAAGTCTTAAGCCCCATCTTCATTTCCAGAGGGAACCTCCGATGCTATGAACACTTACCTCAAGAAAAGTTCTTAGGACAGTGACTAACAAGGAAAACTCTGACCTTGTGTCTCTATTTGAGAGGAAAGGGCACCAGAACTGGTGTGAAGACACAGGGATACCATTCTATAGATGTGCCCCCAACAATTTACTGTGCTTCCTAGAAGAACAGCTCCATGCCTTGGGGACCCCTGTTATAGAGGGAACCCTGGTGTGTATAGCACTAACAGAAGAAAGAGTAAAACGTTATGTTATCTTTTCTAACAGATTTCTGCTGAACTGGAGTGAGGACAATGTGCATCCACCACTTCTGCCCAATCATCATCCTTCCATACAACCAGTCCTTGTGCTCCCCCCATGTACATTCCCAGATATATTTAACATGGTATTTAGTAGAGGGGGAAAAGGTGCTGTGGTGGTGGCAGAGTACTTCTTCCACGTGGAAGGGGTGAGATCCACATGTATGTGGTCACTATGCATGGATCTAAGGGACAAGATTTCATCCCCCCTCTTCTGTCTTATAAGCTTGCTCACTCTCATATCTGCCATTAGCCAGAAATTAATAATGTAGGGCCTGATCAAAAGCCCACTGAAGTCAACGGAAAGACTCCCATTGACTTCAATTTTCATGTCCTTCTATTGAGGTTGTGTGGTATAACAACTAGAGCCTTGCACTACACTAGCACTCAGGAAACCTGAGTTCTATTCTTGGCTCAGACCTGATGAGTGACCCTAGCGAAAATCGTTGACCTCAGTTTCCTCTTTAACATGATACTCATTACCTCTATAACATGGCTTGACTTCTATGAATTAAAAGAACCAGGTATTATTATTCCAGGAGCTTTTGATCAGGACCTTTATGGCTAAATTCCTTTACAAAATCCAGTCTGCAATAGAACTTGTGAGAAAGTCCCAAATATAATATACCTCAAATTAGCTGACAAGTTTCAATTGAACAAAGAATTTAGTTTTTAACTTGGAAAGAAAAGTTGGAAATATGTATGGAACTACGCAGGGTACAGTGCTGCCTGGATTTTTGAATATCTAAGTGTGTGTAATGTTACATATTTGTTATGCTGTTCAAAAAGAGTACGTGCTGGTTAAAGCAAGTTACTATTTGGAACAAAGAGGTAACTCTATACACTTAAAAATTAAAACAATGGTATATGGCCATTGCCTGCCAGATTCCTGTCATCCTTCTTTTATTCAGCCTTTTAGTTATACAATATCTCTAATGGGATATTTTCAAACTTTTAATGTTAAAAACAAGTTACAAACGATATTCATACCAGCTGTATCATTTGGGAGGCAAGCGAACTAAACATATAAGCAAAATCTTTTAAAAATGGATATAGCTGAATTACTATGTGCTAACTAAGCTTAGTTTTCTTCCCTCCCTCCACTTGCTAGCCAAAGTTCATATTCACTGAGTTCCATCATTTTCAAAGGTGAACAAAGAAACATTCACTTGATAGTGGACTGTGTAAGAAAGTTAAGTGTTTCTCACTTAACACGTGTAAGCTTTACCTCTGTTGTATCATGGTGACCAGTAAATTATTCTCCCCCATCACTAACAGCACAATGTGCTATGCCATATGCCTTTAAATGTACAGCAAGAAGTGTTAATGTGTTAAGTCACACATCCTCAGAACACCTCATTGGGTTCATAACCATATCCTGCTGCACGTGGCAGTAGGAAAAGGACGGAGAGATTGAGCCGACACAGTGCCAGGCTGGTGAAACAGAATAGGGAAGAAGGTGATGGTGAGGGAAAGCAGATTCTGATTAGAATCTTACAGTGAACCACCAAAATAAACCTGTCCATTGTACAAGCAATTACCCCAGGAATGACTGTGGCCCCACATACTTTCTTAAAGCCAGTTAGGAATCTTAGAAAGTTTTAGTAGGTCATCTGGGGGCCTCCCACTCTCTGCAGACTTTGGTCCCTTCACAGTCATGTAACTAATCATTGGAAACATTATGAGGCTGATCAGATCCTAACAAGCCTAAATAAGGTTGGGCAACAACCTGATTGGCCTAAATAAGTTATTCAATAAAGCTGGTTAAAAAATAAGGGGAGGGGAAGGGGAAAAAATAATTTTTAAAAATCAAATTTTCAAAAAAAAGTGAATATATTGACCATTTCTACAGTTGGTCAAGTAAATATGAGAAGTTTTTTGTTTAAATTTCACTTTCAAATTTTGAAATTTTCACTGAAATTTTGAAATTTGAAAAGTTGACTAGCTCTGCAATCCTCTCTAGGTTTCTTGTAGAGTTATGATTAAATTTACATTTCCTGTCTGTTTAAGAGGATTTTTCTTTTCTTTTTTCTTTTATCATTTACTCTGGATTTTTATATTTAAAATTAGTGATGTTTTCTCTCAACTTTAACAGTTCTTTGGCTAGGTTATATTCTGTGTCAGCTCACTAATTCAATCATTTCTCAAACTGGTTTCTGCATTTCAGTTACTACTGTAGTTGTAACCACTCCAGAAGTTAGCCCGCTATTAACACATCACAACCAAGCTCCAGTTCCTCTTCTGGCTCTTAGTTCAGTGCTGCTGCCAATTTAAATTTTTGGTCTTAATCTTCTGAACAATTAATGGATCAAATCTCAGCTATGTTAAAGACTGCATCTCCAGCTGTCAACTATTAAGACTATGCTCCTCTAAAACAATTCAGATCTCAAAGCCCAGAATATAGTGCCTGAGAGTCAGAGATGAAGCATTCTCAGTCAAAAAGATCTGACTCCAGAATGAACTCCCAGAGGAAATATGATGAATCCAGAGCCTGGCTGCCTTTAGGAAATGCTGCAAAACCTTCCTCTTTGATAAAGTTTTTCCACCATAACCAAAATGACATTCACAACACCACCTCCTAAAAAGCAGAGAGTGCTATAACTCAATGTGAGAAAAGCAGGAAGACACTGTGAAAACCACCATTTTTTAACATTGCCATTTTTTAACATAGAAAATACTCAGATATGATGGTGCAGGGCAGCAGTATAAAGTGCAAAATCAGAATTTTGAAAGTAAGGCAGTATCCAGGGCCGGTGCAACCGTTTAGGCGAAGGGCGCTAGATTTGGGGGGTGGCATTTACTTCTGCAGTGTCCGCGGCAGCCGGATCTTCGACAGCCCCGGTCGCCGTCAGCATTTAGGTGGAGGGAGCTGGGGCAGGGAAGCACGGGGAGGGCTGCATTCAGCAAATAAGGGGGGGTGTGGCATGCAGGGGAACTCCCCAGCCCAGCTCATCCCTGCCCTGCCTCCTCCCTAAGCACGCCATGCCTGCTTCACTTCTCCCGCCTCCCAGGCTTGTGGCACCAATCAGCTGGGAGGAGGGAGAAGTGAAGCAGCCACGGCGTGCTCAGGGAGGTGGTGGGGCAGGGTTGAGCTACCTCAGGGGGGCGCCTCAGGGTGGGGGCTTGGGGGAGGGCACAAGGTGGAAGTTTCACCTAGGGAGCAAAACCTCCCTGCACCAGCCCTGCCAGTATCTGTTTCTTAAAGGACATTGTTAAAGTAACATTCAACAAACCAGTCTGCATGCATTCAGAAAACAGAACATATGTGCCAGCTCATTTACTGTGCATTTTAACATAAGCGGCGTTGGGAGTGTAGGAATATTTAGGCCTGACAGAAGCCTGCTGTGGATTTTAAAAGTCTGTTCTGATAATGTTTTAACAGCATAAGCATTAGTAGAACTGTGTCTGAGTAAGAAATTACAGAGTAATCATGTTTTGTGTTACACATGTGTAAGAAATTGCAAAGTAATCATGTTTGTGAGAACAAGAAAAGATAAAATAACTAAAAAGCTAGAAAAGACCTTTTGAACACTAAAACTGAATGATGGGAGAGGAGAGTTAATATGGAAATGAGACATTGATACATATGCACAAACAAAAAGTTATAAATAAGTTTGTGTAACAAAGGGAGGATAAAGCTGTATTGGCCAGTGCTGGAGGTGACTGTGATAAGATCGTCTAGATGAACTTCTCACTTGTGAGTATTTCATCACTACTTGCTGAGTGTTTTGCCTTTATAAAGATTTGTTAGACCCATCTGCTGAGTATGTGAATCTCAGTCCAACAAGCCACAAATATACTAAGCTGTGCAAGGCAGCTGGAATAGACCAGGAGATTTGACCCACAGGCTTTAGATAGATTACTGACTATACCTCAGGATTATGTGGACCTGAATATTCTACTCTCTTGAAACTCCACTCAGGTCCCATCATATGTGTGATGCTTCTGCCAAGTGTTGTTGGCAGCAAAAAAGGCCAGGTTCAAATATCTAGAGGTTCCTTATAACAACAAACAAAAATCACCAGCTCAAGCCACCACCCAGAACCTGGAAATATTAAATGCCCCCTGGGTGACCTTAATGAGCAATACTTCCTCACTAACAAGCACAGAGTCTGAGATAACTTTATTAAGGTGGTAGGGAACACAGAATAAATTTGGGATTACCAATATTAAAAAAAAACAATAGCTATTAAGCAAGATTCACCACCCCCAAGGATGCCCTGGCCATAGTCTTAAACTCAGTGCTCCACTCATAGTTATGAGCATCCAGCAATGTAATTTGTTCCTGTGAAAACTACTTCTCCTTCTCTACAGTATCCCCACTCACTGTTTGTTATTCAGGGTTAGCAGAGTCCAGACTTCAGGCAGGTCTGCCCCCCAGCCCATAAGGGAAGTACTCTGGGGAGGGGGTCTATCTTTAGTAATTACAGCATTACTGCTTGCTGGATAGGAGTGCCTTTACCAGAGCTCCTCATCTATGCTGCTTCTCTCATCAGGTTCAGTGAAAGCTATCTCTCTCCTGCCTTTGGATGCACAGCCATCTGTCTGCTGTGTCAATGCTATCTCTGCACTGAAAGTCACCTCTTTGCAAAACCAGCTCATTTGTGAGAGTGTTCATATAGGAATGAAAAGCACATCAGACCCAGAGCAGAGTTCTCATCACCTGGAATACGCTCCCACTGCAAGGTTGGTACAATTTTCCCCTCTCTCTGGCCTGTTGGTGAAAGACTGAGTGTTTGGCCAGAATGAGCCATCACCCAGGCATATTTGGTGTAGTTCTCTTTTCCTTATATTTCCAATGGGGATAATAACTTTTTATTACTCCCAAACAGAATTTAATGATAACAAAAGAATTTCAACCAAAATGCCCCAAAGTGTCACATAACAGAAATACAAATGATGACTGGCCAGTTCAGTTCTCCTTGTTCACCATCAGATGCTGGAAGAGAGCTTCCTCCCCTACAGAGCCCCTGTTCAGATCCCTATTCTAGGGCTTCAGGCCCCAGGACTTATGTATATATGTCTACACTACACACCGTGACGGTGGTGTACAATATATGCTGCTGGAGTTAGATGAATAAGAGCTTCACAGGGCATGTACTCAGGTACGTGCCCACACCCTTCAGGTGTGTCTTTACTCATGTAAGCTCTATCTCACCAGCTACACTACTATTTATATGCCCATTTGTACTCATACGGGGGGGGGAGGGCGCTATGCTGATACGCACACCACACACCACTGAAAGAAGCATGCAGTGTAGCTGTACCCTTAGAGTCAATGTGAATTTCTCTGAGTTAGGACTACGTTACTGCATCCCCTTCATTGATCATAGCTGATATGAATTTATGTTAAAAAAGAGTATATATATGTAAATTTCAATTTCTACTGCTTCCTGGTTCTAATGATTGCCTTATAGCATTCTGGGGAAAACTGATTCAATCAAACTCTGGAAATTTTAGGAAAGTCTTTAATTTTGTGACATTGTTATTCTTAGAATTTAAGATTAGTATTGTAAAAGCACCTAAAGGCCACAACCATTGTGCAAGATGCTATAAATAAATATAGTAAATTAACTGTTTTATAGTTCAATAGATGCAGTGACTTGAAATTTTTGTTCAGTTGAATAGAAAGTCAATAAATCAGAAGACTGGGTGAAATCCTGGCCCCATTTAAATCAATGGCAAAACTTCCAATGAGTTAAGTTGGGCCAGATTTCAACTTATGATTTGGAGGCTAGTCAAAAACGTTCCGTTGCATGTGCAATAAGAGTCATATTTGTGACACAAGTAGGTATGTTTATATTGGTTTAATCTTGTCATTTGTTCTAGAGATCACATATTAATGGCTGTTTTGGTGCATTAAAGTGAGTGCTTCAGTTTCCCCATCTGTAAAACGAGGGTGAGGTTCCTAACCTGCCTCTGAGCAGCACTTTTTAATTTACATATGAAAAGATAAAAGTGATGAGTTTTAATATGTTAAATATATTAACCATTAACCATGAATATCAGAGTGACATGATTTGAACCATCTGGATGAGATTCAAGGACCACAAATTAAAGCCAATTTCTGCTTCATCCAAACTGACAGCAAGAAAACATACTTATGTGAAAAGATATTAGGAGCCACTATTAATAGATGGCCAAGAGAGTAGGTTTCTTAAAAAATAATAATTCTATTTTTATATAAAAGGAAAAAGTAGAAAAACTTTCCCCTCCAACAGTGGCAATGAAACAGTCTGTTGGAAGTTCCATTTCATGAAGTGATATTTCTTTTCCAGTGTGAAATATCAGAATGTTCAGCCAGTCAGGCAGTCTAATTGGCCAAATCATTTTAGTTGCTTTATAAAGAAGAATGGACATATTTTCAGTACTGGGCATGTAGGCAGAGTCAACTTCAGAAAATAGCACTGGCCAGTAATAAAGAATGAATATAAATTCGCTGGAAATTACAAAAACTGAAATCTCTAATGCCTAAGCATTCTATCCCAGATTAACCCTGGCCCTGGCACATTATTCACAGGTTGAAGTGAGGACTCAACCCCCGCACCTTGCATATATTGTACAAATGCTAGAAAATATCACTCCCTGCACTTTGAAATCCTCTCTCTGAATGCTCTGGAGGTATATATCCCCAAAATGGAGCAGGGATATGCAATTAAGAGGCAGGATCATCATCTTCTTCCATACAGGTCCTCAGAGAAGAGCAGGTACACCAGGGAGAGCAGGTGCATTACGTTGTATGAGAATGCAGCCTGTTCAGGTTTCCTGTGTAGAGAGCTAGATGAGGTCTGGTGGCCTCCTGTAGCAAGCAGCAATTCACCACTCTCTACATAGGGCAAGAAGTGCCCAAATTGTGCAATCTAACACCTTATGGGGAACAAAGCCCTGTTTCAAAGAGGAATCATTAAAATAGAAGTTTTAGGCCAACATTTTCAGTGGCCTGATTTTGAGAGGTGTTGAACACCCACATCTTTCATTGAGTCCAGTCAGATTTGCATAACATATACCATCTCTGAAAATCAGACCACTTCTCTTGTGCCTTAATGTAAGTACCCAAGTTTGAAAATGTTGACTTTACACTTAATGAACTAATATTCACAGCATCTGGGATGGCACAGGAGAGAAGAGGCATCCTGATTCTTGAGAGACATCCATCTTGTTGGGATGCTGAAAGACATTAGCTGGCTGAAACACAGAATTTTGTGATATGTAAGGTCTTCATCTTGAAATATCAAAAAATAGAGCCTACCTAGCAATGCTCTTCAATGGTTAATTTACCTATGAATCCTAAACGTTTATCTTTTTGGAGGAGGGAGAGGAGACTATCTATTTTCCACTGTGAGCCAAATAAAGTTTGCTTTTCCAGAAAACATGAATAAGAAGGTTCTTGAGCTGGGAATTCAACACTGGAGTCCTTTTGAGAGAGGATGAGCTCAGGCTTCAAAGAAGGCTGCATGAGTAGCAAGGCACTCAGTGGTGAGCAAGCTAAAAGGCAGCTGGATGGCATCAGTGTGGATACTAGGATAGTTGAACAACTGGGATGATGTTAGGTTTGGTGATGATCTTTAGGAGCATGGGAAAATGGTTACCGCTTACTGGTTTTAAGCAATCTAGAAGTGACTTCCTTTCCTTTTGTGTTCTATAAATTTGAGAAACACAAACACCAGGAGTGAAATCCTGATCTCTGAGTTTTGCCATTGACTACAATGGGTCCAGGGTTTCACCCTGGGTGTGTAACCCATGAAGGAGACACATCTAAGAACATTTTCTTCTTAGTTCCCTTCCAACATCTTTCTTCCATTTTATTCACCTAGAGGCTTCTATTATAAAGGTGAGAAGACCAGTCTTGAGACCAGAAGATCATGAATAGTTGTTTTAAAATAATTCAGCATATATTAAGATTAAGTGGTAACAAATGCAGGAAAGGAGTTGCTAGTCAGAAGAACCTAAAACAAAGTAGTAAATCAATAGTAATTTCTAGTTCATGCAACCATTCATAATATCTGCTTTGTAACACAGAATAGTACTTCTCATTTTAGTCCCAATCCTGGAATGAGATCCATATGGTGGATCCTGCATCTGTATTCAATAAGGCTCTGAATACAAGAAAATAGAGGGATCTGACTACAGAATCAAATCTTATATATTGTTTTATATGTTCAATATTCTGTTCAAACATCGACTAACTAATAATACTCATGTCTGAAGTTATTATAATTAGAGATGGTCCGAAACAGAACTTTGAAAAGAAGCATTCTGATTTTTTGGAGGGTGGTAGGGAGTAGAAGGTTGAAATCCAACTTTGAGGTTTTTCGTCTTGCAGAAACAAAGAGCCGGAAAGGTTAATGTGATCTGTCCAAGATTGTACAGCATGTCAATGGCAATGCTAGGATTAGCATTTAAGAGTTCCTAGCTCCTAGATGTGTGGTCTAAACCACTTGACAAGCTGCCTTTGTGGTCCACAACAGAAAAATTGTCATAGGGTTTTAGAATAAAAAGAGCTAAATAAGAAATTAATTTTGAAATCTATTCAATTTGCAACCCACAAAGTACATTCAATTTAATGATTTAATTAAATGAACAAACTAGAATTTAAACTGAAAGCATCTTATTTACAAAACCACCGATTTTAAAGTTTTAAAGTGAAAGGTAAAAAGCTTCCTAATGCTTTATAAAATTAAGACATACTCAGAAAGTAGCTTTGACTATGAAGCAACTGAATAATGTATGTAGTAAACCACAGTGATTACCAAGTGTATTAAATGTCTGTGATACCTACTTTGTTCTTCTCACTTTGGACTTCACAGACTGATAAGAAAGGAAAAGCGTTATAACCCAGAAGTAAAACTGTTGCATGATTATAACCCTGACAACCTCATTCTAATGAGCTTCCCTGCAGATAGAGAGAAAGAAAGAGCTTTGATCTCTCAGAGTGAGGGATTTGAATGAACCGCTGTTTTAAGGAAAGGAATCTGATTAGGGCTGCTCTCTTGGTAATCAAAGTCACAAGCTACCATTTGAGGTATTTGTGAAATTCAGATAAGATTAATTGCTTGTTTGATAAGCCACTGCTACCAATAGGAGCTAATTTTATCTGGAATATTACCAACAGAAGCATCACAATGGCAAAGAAATAATTGCCTTGTTCATTGTTGTTGTATGTTTACCATGCAGGCAGAATTTCTGTTAGGAAGATTTAAACAATTTTAAAATGCTCTGATGAATTAGCCCAGTGTCATCTCTGGTGAAATTCCCTTGAAATCAGTGCAGTTACTCCTGGGATGAATATAGCTCTTCGGTCTGTTGATTATCATTATTTATTTATTAATGATAATGTGCTCAAAGCTGTAAGAACATATGGGGGGAAATGCATTCTCTGCGTCAAGTAGTTTATGCTGTATTAGAAACAAAGGGCCAGACTTGGCCCTTGTGCCAATCATATCAAGATTAGCAGAACTGCCTCCCTTACAGCAAGCTTACATTTAACTGGACAGTGTCTCTAACATTGTTCATAAATACCTATGAAACAGACATACTCACATTGTCCACATTTGACACGTAGGCTGAAAGCTAAACTTTCCTTTGGTCAGTTATTTTTTATTTTGCCCATCTTCTTTTAATGTGCTCATCTAGCTAGAAAGTGGTTGAATGGGTTCTCCTGACTCACTGAGGCAGGTTGTTCATTACCTCACCCAGATATAAGGGAAATGGAAGTAGCTGTTGCTCTAGATAAAGAGCGTGTATGATGTGGGCTGAACAGTTAAGAGAGAGGAACCTCAAAAGGCAGTCAAGCATGGGGAGAAGGACTGATTCAATTTTATGGGTGCCTCAATCTTGGTAGAAGCCTCTAGGTGTAATATAAAGAGTTAATACTTATCAGACCCAATAAACGTATGCCATTTTTTTCTGATTAAGAGGATTTTTTTTTTTTTAATTTTGGCACCCTTGAAAAATTGAGATGAAAATTTACAAGCCCAAAGTAAGGACAGAACTGAGCGTATAGGAATAGTTTCAGATAAAATAACAAATAAAGAAGATCCCTTAGTCACAGAGGATTGCAAGCTTCAAGAATTAATACCTCCCTGCAGGATAAAATTAGTTTACCCCATGACACAATCTATTGGCAAAATTATCCACATTATAATAAGGGTGATCTGTTGTACAGACTCAGTTTACAACTGAGAGACACAAAAGAGCTCAGAAATCACTCTCTCTCTCTCTCTCTCTCTCTCAATGCTGCTATAAAACACCTAAATTAATTTCAGTCAGATTTGGAAGAAAGGGAAGGGGAAAAAGATCAAATAGCTCATTTTAAAGCTTGTCACTCTTATTTGCCCTGAGCCAACTGATAACAGACTATTATCTGCTTAGAGAAAAGGAGGGGGCAAATAGCTTATGTTTTGTTGTTCATTTTAAAAAAATTACCCCCACCAAAATGTAGCCTTGAAAATTTAATTAAACAGCTGCCTAAATACTGATATTTAAGGATGTTACGCATCCCTTGTCAGCCTACTAAACAAATGGTACAATAAAGGTGTGGATTGTTTTGCTTGATTGAAGAATGAGTTTTTCCACCACTTAGTCCTCAAACCATCTGGATATGTTTGGGGAATGTGGGATGGTAGCTACTCCAGCTCTTATCTACTGATAAGATTTTCAGTATCAAACATATGAAAAAAAAAAACCCCACCGAAAGCAAATATTTTACACCCTCAGACTTGTACAGCCTTCAAATCTTCCTGTAGAAGGATATCCATCACTCATATATAAAGAAATTAAACTCAAGGGGGCAAATTATAATTTAATTCAGTGATAGAAGATTTCAATTTACATTCAAAATGTGTGAAAGAGCAGAGCATCTGCATGTTTTAGTTAGAGGCAAAGATTTTTCACTAATGATTTTTGTGTGCCTCCAATTTTAAATGCCCAACTTGAAATATCTTAAAGGGGCTTGATGTCAGAGGTTAGGTACTCAGGACTTTCTGAAAAATCAGGGCCCTTCAAGTTGTTTCAGATCTGTTACCCAAAAATCACTAGCCACTTGTGAAAATCTTCACTTTCAAAGCCCTTTATAACCCCTGCCTAAACTCACATTACATCCTTCCATTACACCCTCAGTCAACAGTGCCGGCTCTCAATGTCCAGTCATTCAATTCTCCCACGACTTTCTTATTCTTATTCCCCCGTATTGGAATCCCCTCCCCCCCACTAAAGTTTCCCAATCCAACACCCTCCCTTCATTCAAGTTCCTCTTAAAATTAATTTCTTCTGAGGGCCCTAAAGAAGTAAACTATAATCTAAAAACAAAACCACACACACTAGCTGTCCCACTCCTACATTATGTGTGTTCTTTCCTTAAATGAATGGAGACAAGAGTAGAAGAAGCAAATGAATGGATTCCTGCAGCCTGTAGAAGCAACTGGAAACAAGGTCAAAGAGTCAGGCATGTATGAGGAGCCAGGTCTCTGTAAACCATTAGTAAATTCTCCATGGATTATCAGTGGGTCATAGACCTAAGTCACTTACGCAAGGCCACACAGCGAATCAATGACAGAGCCAGGATTAAAATAATTTATGCATCCCCAGCTTTTAGCCCTGAACTCAGTGCAAAATAGGTTTACAAATTATTCATAAAACTGATTTTTAAAAACAATAATACAATAAACCCACCAAATTAGACATGCTGACAAATGAGAGTTCAAAAAGAAGTAACAATGTCTGAGAGATCATCATAACTCAAGTGTTACTCATCAACAATGACCTTTTATGGTTGTTTTTGTATTTTAAGTTGCCTTTGATAGTCCATGAGCTGCAATTATTCACTTGGAGTCCTGTACTGTGTATATTTCAGTAATTTATTAGTCTCAAAGATGTACAAAAGGAACTTGACATTTGATTTGTTCCTACTAAATTTTAGGATAATTCAACTCATTCACTCCCTTTTACTGCTACTTCTTATTCTTACTCTTTAGTTCAAAAGTCCCCCCTTGTCATGTGAACTCCAGCCAGACAAATATGAGCTTGATTATTCCATTGAAAGGATATGTTTTTAATGGTACTTTTAGCGTATGCCTTGTAGATGTAAAATATTCACTAATATTTGGATCAAAGTCTAGGACTATACTGTCATTTTGAAACTCCTCACAATAATTCTAAAATCTAAGATTTTACTACTAGAGCTGGTCAAAAAATTTCAATCACAAATTTTTCCTGCAGAAAAATACAGTTTCATCTGAAATGCCGATTCCAATCAAAACAATGTTTTCCTGTGGGAAATTCCTAAATGAAAAATTTCATTTAGAATAAACATTTCAAACAAAGTTACAAAGCATTTGACTTCAAATGTGATTCTGAAAAACACAAAATTAATTGATATTTTAATTGAAATATTGATCTGAAACAAGCAAAAAATAATTTAGGTTTGCTTTAAAATATAGTTTCATTTTGGTTGTTAGTATTAAAACAAAGATTTTTATTCCAAATTTCTTCCAGGAAAAAAATCAGTTTTTTTGACTAATTACCTATTAGAAAGACAAATGTTTAAAAAAAAATGAAGTCTTTGTAACAGTTGCCCATATTGATGGCTCAGCACCTGGATAAAACCATTGTGTGCATCACTTTCTGTCCAGTTTACAACAATCTAAATAATATATATTTAATAAAAATCAGCAACCGAAAATAAAAACAGATTTACAGATTATTTTACTTGAAACTGGAATCCAATATTTACCTTCCTAGTAGTGTAATAGAGTTTGATTTTTTTCCTTCAGTATGATTTATCTTTGGCAGCAGTATGCCTTTTACTTTTTTACCTTGGTTCCAATTTGTGATGTTTTGTGAACAGATCGTTGTTTTCTCAACTGCCTTTCTAATTTGAAAAGATTTGATAAAATTTGGGATGAATTTGCCTGTTTGAAATATGGAAAGTGTCGTTAGTTGTGACTGGTCAGATAGGTCAAATGGTATTTTGTCTGTTTCCTGGCTGGAGAGGGATAACTCTTACTCTATTTTTCATGAGCATTCTCAATTAAAAAAAAATAAAATAAATAAAAACTGCTTCCTGGGAACATTTGCATTAGTAGAGTATAATCCCATTCATGACTATGGAAAATCAATGCAAACTAAGCTTCGAATTTGGCCTAAATAATTTAATTTACAAATGTGAACAAATATGTGTGGACATTTTTTCTGCTGTAGAATGTAAAAGAAAGATTGTACAGGAAAGGAAAGAGACCTTACTCCATCAACAAGCACCAAAGTCTCTTGATTTGCTCCCAAATAGAGATACCATGTTTTAAAATGTATCCTTCAGGAGAGGCTTTTTTCATTATGAAAATATATCTGTGTTGGTATCCTCAATCTTTTCTGAAAATATTCTTTTTCCTTGCTTATGTATCACAGAGACTCTGGTTGTCAGCAGGTAAGATCAAACCTGGGATCTCTGTAGCTTAGTGTATGACCCTCTAGTTCATGACCTAATAGCTACATGGCTCTTAGCTAAGGCTCTAGCAGGCTCATCAATCTCTAGGTGGCCTAGGTGCCACTAGAGTGGGACAGAGCACCACAGTCAGCAGGCATGGGTTACACTTACACATCTTAATAGTGGCAGGAGAGGTCAATTTTATTTTCTTTCTGTATCTGAATCTGTGAAGAATTGGTTCTTCAACCTGGGGGGAGAGGGTGTGACCAACATGCCTTCCCATATTGCTAAATTGGAAGGGATCCCAGGGATGTCCTGGTATGAAGAAGGTTGAGATAGAGAACCACTGCTGTCAAGCATTTTGGGATATGTTTTTTTAGGTAGGGCCCTGATCCTGGAAACATTTATGCACCTGCTTAACTTTAAATACATGAGTAGTTCTACTGAATTTAATTGAGGATTACATTTAAGCAGGTGCATAAATGTTCACAAGAATGAGATATAAATTGCTATACAAAATTAGGTCCCAATCGTGCCAATAGCATCCATCCACAAGCTCTCACTTGCAAAATCAGGACCTAAAACTGTAATTAACTGCATCCTGATCTACCACAATGGATTAATCTCAAAGATATTCCATCATGGGTTTAATGCTCAGCAAATCATAGGAGACGACTCTGTAAAAATCAGAAGTGTCACTTGAAATAAGAAATGATCAACACAGCCCTTTTAGAGATCACCAATACCTGCCATTTACAGTATAAAATGCTTCAGTGGTTAATGATAGTAGTAGCAATTACATACCTGAAGCTCTTTAGATTTTCAGAACAATGGATAAACACAAACAAATTCAGAGAGAAACATAATGGTGTTGTAATGATTGCCTGGAAATTGATCAGAAAATGGAAGTAGTCCTCTTACACCCATTTTCTGACAATTCATACTCACCATGTAACTTGGATCACCATTTATGGCACACCATAAAATTGACCAGAGGCTTCCATTAGAGTTGAACCAGGTCTGAATGTGGCCCTTTATTAAAGTAAAATCAAATATAGTGCATCAAACATTCAGCTTTGCTTCAGAACTCCCATACCCTGTATTCCCAGACAAGGGGCATATAACTTGGAGAAGATTTGGCTAGACCGGCTGTGCAGTATTGGGTAAGTTTCATTTAAGGAACTGCTTTTATTTGTAGAGTTGAGGTCCTTTTAGGTAATATAAATGTTACCTTAATTTGCATGTTTGGGGCTCAGATGTCTTTGGTTTTGTAGCAGAACCACTCAGTGCAACAACAAAAACTTTATTCACAGGACTGCAGGCAGGGCCAGTGCAACCCATTAGGTGACCTAGGTGGTCGTCTAGGGCGCTAGCATTTCGGGTCCTTCAGCGGTTACCGGATCTTCGGCCACCCCGGTCTTGGTTGGCATTTAGGTGGAGGGAGCTGGGGCAGGGGGGCGCGAGGAGGGCCACCTGCAGCAAGTAAGAGGGTGGGGCAGCATGCAGGGGAACTCCCACCGCAGCTCACCTCTGCTCCACCTCGTCCCCTGAGCACACCACCCCACTCTGCTTCTCTCCCTTTCAGGCCTGCGGCGCCAAACAGCTGATTGGCGCCGCAAGCCTGGGAGGCAGGAGAAGTGAAGCGGCAACGGTGTACTGGGAGAGGAGGCAGAGCAGAGGTGAGCTGGCGTGGGGAGCTGCTGCATTGCTCCCTGGGCCGGGAGAAACTGCCGCGGGGGAGGGGGGGGCACCACAGGGCAGAGGAGGGGTATCCACTGCAGAGGGGGTGCCTTAGGGTGGGAGGGGGAGGGCGGAAAGCTGCCACTGGGCTCCGTGATGGTGGGGGGCACAATGTGGAAGTTTCACCTAGGGCGCGAAACATCCTGCACCCACCCTGACTGCAGGTGGGGAACTTTCTGCTTTATTTAACTGCATCTCAACAGAATGGGGGTGTGGAGGGAACCTCACAATTTACACAGGAAGTAAGGGATGGATGAGCATGGCTCATAGAGTCAAAAACTTTATGGCCAGAAAGAACCATCAGGATCATCTAGTCTGACCTTCTGCATATTACAAGCCACAGAACCTTGCCCACCGACTCTTTGTAATAGACCCCTAACCTCTGGCTGAGTTACTGGAGTCCTCAAATCATAATTTAAAGACTTCAAGTTATAGAGAATCCATTGTTTACACTATTTAAATCTGCAAGTGAGCCAGGCCCCATGCTGAAGAGTAAGGCAAAAAAAAGGCCAAGGTCTCTGCCAGTCTGACTCCGGGGAAAATTCCTTCCTGATGCCAAATATGGCAGCTCCACCCCTTCATACTCTTTGTAACAGAGCTAAACCTATCATGAACTCTGTAGTATATTAGGAAACATTTCTAGGAGAAACAGCTAAGTAGGCTGCCCTTCCTTATTTTAGGCCCCTTTAAGGTATCTCAAATAAGGCACTCAGAAATTAATTAGTTTTGAAAATCTTGTCTGAGAAGCTTAAAATTGATGTATCTTTGAATGGTGAGACAGTGACTATTTTTTTTTGTAAAACACATTAAAAGTTCTATAAAACCCTCAGATTTCTCCTTGTTCCCTATGAGCAGTTTCCTAAGTGGGAAAATAGTGGTGTAACAGTCCAAAGTGTTTTTCCTCAAGGGGGATAAAATTGATCTTGAATTAGTATGTTAAACTGCTTCACTTCTCTGAGATATGTCTGCATGAAGTAGCAAAGAATTCAGAGGTGAAGGGGTTATCTGCTGAAGAAAATTGTCCTGGCATAAATCTCCTGCAATCTGAGACAGATGAATTCATGATTAAAAAGATTTTTTTTACATAAATTTTCCTTGGTTAGGAAAAAAAATAAAACCACACTGTAGATCACAGAACATCTCCCATAACCTACACCAATATATAGGTTTTCTAAAAATCTCCCCTTTCTGCCCATCTCACATCTGCTGTAGTGTTTCTTGCTACGAGAGATGATAAACACATTTTTCTAACAACTTCTCAGCTTCTCTCATGAAAGAAATACCTGCAATTTGTAAGTGCTTGAGAAATTTCTTTTCTGATTCTCTTTCCCTTTGTGTGCATGTGTGTGTATATATATATATAGATGTGTCTCTGTGAATCTGCATGTGTGTATATACAGACACACACACACACACACACACATATGCACAGAGAATTAGTTAAGTACTTTAGTTTGAAGTCTGTTGGACTTCAGACACTCTAAGCAGACTCTGTCACGGTCAGGTCAAATACTTTGACCCACTCATTTCTAAACAGTAGTAGATCTTAATTTTATTAGAAGGTGTCTCATAGAAGCAATCTTTTTTCACTGTTATGCAGTATACCGGGTATTGCTATTTTCTGTCAGCTTTAAATCAGGCTTCAGATTTTCACTCCATTATAGATAAAAATAAAAAAGAACCATCTTCTCAATGAAACAATACACCAGCTAAGAATGTTATATAACTTCACAGACTCCGTGTGTGGTCTTGGGCAGGCACTTCATCTGTGCCTCAGTTTCCTCAGCTGTAAAAAGGAGTATAGAAACAGAAATACAAATGTAACACAATATCCCTGGATAGGTTGTCATCAGCAGGTATTGAATTCAGGGATGTCTCCCTCTAAAACCATGAGCTTCTATTGCCTGAGCTAAAAGACCAATCTTTGTTGGCTCAACTATTGGAGCAGACTCATAAACCTCTATGCGGACCAGCCACTAGAGAGGGATAGAGAGCTATATAGTGTAGGTGGTGGTTACACAAAGTATTAATGGGAAGCTTTGACTGAAGATTCTTATGTTATCGGTGCCTATAGCTAGGTGTGGATTGAACACCCATAGCTCCCATTGACTTTAGTGAGAGCTGAAGATATGCAACAACTCTGGAAATCAGGTCACCTTTAGTTGGATGCTTAAGTACTTTAAGCACTTGAGTTTGAAAATGTTGTTCATAGATCTTACAACTGATATGCAGACAAAACTAGAAGCAACATGGAGAATTTTGAGGAAAACCATGAAAGCTGTTGAGCATCTCTTAGTGGCTAGTTGTTTGGTTCTTCAGTTATGGTCTGAAAGGTCATTTGGAACAGGAAAAAAAAAATAGCTCAGCAACAGTGAAAGGCAAGAAAACTCTAGGAACCACGGCCCAACTTTCCATTGAATCAATATCTACAGTGAATCCCCACTTTGAAATATTTTAACTTTCTCACCCATCACAGCAATAGATCCCTTGGCAAAATCTTATGCTAGTCTTTCCCTTGGCTCATATCCCTTCTGAGCTCCACACTAAAATTTTGCAAAATAGTCAATCAGTTGTACTTCCTCAAACCAAGCCTTGGGCTTGAGGTTCAATGCATTAACAAATCTCAGCCCCTATAGAAAGATGATAAAAACCTGTGGCAAGGGCATCCCAATGGTAGGAGGAAAGAGGGTGCAGGCAAAAGTTCTTGCCTCATCAGGACTGGCTCTACTCACAAGTGCCTATAGGCATTAACGTTTTACAGCTATTACCTCCATTCTTGACATTTTACTGTCAGTGTGATGCTGAGTGCCACACTTGCATGCATTGGGAATAATCCACATATCAAAGAGCTGCAGCATCACTGTATTGCAAACCTTTATTTTCACAGAGCTGCATCTCTATAGCTGGTTCTTCATCCCCTTCCTTGGCCTATATCCCCTTGCCTTTTATAGCTGGTTTTCATCCACCAGGACCGCCTCAGCCCCCTCTGCAGCACTCAACATACTGCTCCTCCTTGGCCAGTCACCCACCCACCCTTCAATGAACCCCTGCCTGCTCGACTTCCTTCTCTGCTCTTAGCCTTAAAACATCACCCTCCAAATCTGAAGGCCCTGAACTCATGGGCTGATTGGTTAATGAGCTCTTACACCTGAAGGAAATGCAGTGTGGCCTTGGGGCTAGGGCACTGGAGTGGAAGTCAGAAGGTCTCAGTTCTAGTCCTTGCTCTGCCATTGGCCTGACTGGTGACTTTGGGCAAATCTTGTCACTGTTCTGTGCCTCAGTTTCCCCAATTGTAAAATAATGGAAATGATACTGACCGTGCTTTGTAAAGCCCTTTGAGATCTATGGATGAAAAGTACCATACAAGAGCTGAGGAGGATAATTATCTAAGGTAAGAAGATGGGGTTGTGAGGGTGAAAGAGGCAATGGAGGAGTAAATCAAATTTGAAAATACAGGTTTTAGTTTGCAAACACCTTTGGAATCAAACCATGCATGGTTTACACAGCCTTTTCCGACTTCATAGAAAAATAGCTTTAACAGGTCATACATAGTTCTGAGACATTAGGTGCTTTATAAGTACATATATATACACAAGTACCTAAAAGATTTGAAGAAGGGCTGAACCAGCTTGGTTTATATACCAGACCTAATCATATTATGGAGCTGCTGGTCATGGCTCTATAGACAAGCTTCAGTGTCAGCTTATGTATGGAGCTATCCAAATGATCTTTGACTTTAAATCCATTTAATGACAAAGTTGCTGAAATTATTTTTTATTTGCATGACAATAGTGTCTTTAGGCTCCAACTGAGTTTGATACCCCATTAGGATTGGCACCGTACACAAAAATAGTAAAAGGCAGTGCCTGCACTGAAGAGCATACAGACTAAACAGACAAGACAGTTTAAGGCAGGGGAGACAGAGGTGGGAAGTAACTTTCACAAGGTCACACAGCTGGGGCTAAAACCCAGCTAGTCAGTGGTGGAATAGGTCTCCTGACTCCCTATAGAGTGCCCACACTGCCTCCCCAAGTATAAAAGATCACTTTATAATCAGAAGAATAATCCATACCTGATGGGGCAGATGCTGATCTCAGTTACATCAACATGAATCCAGAGTACTCACACTGAAGTTAATGGAGTTACTTTCAATTTTCACTGACATAACAGAGATCCAGATGTGCTCCCACATTTGCGATTGTAAAGCATGTCAAAGGAGCAAAAAGGGACTGTAAATGTCAGGTCCCGAGTTGCAGCTTTTGTAGTTTTGTATTTAGAAGAGGCAAATAGGATTATAACGTACTCCTTTCAACAAGGTAACCATTTTTCTAAAAGCTCCATCTAATGTATTCCCCACCCCTTCCTTATGTAAATATAATATAATTGTACATACATGCAAGTAGCATGATGACAATACCAGCATTAGGTACTTTAAAACAGACAGCTCTCTCATTTAAAATACGTGAACTATGGTGTTACGCTGTGAGCAAATGACAGCAGAACAGTGGCCAAAAGCATGATCCTGAATGAGGTGGAAATATTAGTGTTTGCCATTAAAGTTGTCCTAGTGCCAGACTGGTGTCCATGTGGAGTTCTAAGGCAGTGAAACAGAAGTAAAGACTATTCAGCAGCCATTTCTCTCCCTAAAATATGTAAAGGTCTTGTTCTTGTTCTCCACTGAAAACAAACAAACAGTGTGGCAACATATGCACTGTTCCCCTAAGTAGAAAAGACAGAGGAATAAATATCAGCTCAAAACCAATGAGAGTTGTTTTTCTCTCACTGAGAAAAGTTTCACTATAAACAAAAGTTTAATATAATGAGAAATACCTTTTATACATTTCAGTGCATTGAAATAATCTGCGACTTTCACTCTACTTTTTTATAGAAGAAGGTGCACTATTTAAAGTTCTGTATAAATGAACTCAGCTGTATACTGAAAACTCTTTTCTTTTTACTATGGGCACAGATTCCTCAAGCTCAATTTTTCAACCTTTACTTTTCCAAGTAGATCTTATTTGCACATATAGACTGTTGACTCAAAAGGGATTATTCTCTTGAATAAGAGTTACAGGGTAAGTATATATGAGGTAACTATGATAATGAGTTCAGGACTAAGAAAGAAAAAATTAAGAGAAAAGGTGACAGGAACTGAATACTTACTGGTTAGAAGAAAAAAAGATACAACAAACAGATAGAAGATACAAAATGGCTTACTTAAGGCTGTAGCTCCAGACTGCCAAATTTAAAAGGTAAGTCCTAGAGAAGCATGCTGGGGAATAGTTCCTACAAAAAGTGGAACTCTGCTTGAGGTAAGGTTAGTAGAATCTATGCAGACATAAAGGAAGGGTTGCTTCTATATTTTGCTTAATATTATTATTATACTATTATTATACGTAGACTGTTAGAAAGAGGGCAGGAACCCCCAAACTCATGGTATGTTCTATAATTAGATTAAGCCACTAACAAATGTGGACTCCTGGAATACTATAACAGTCTTACCATGGAGTCACAGATAGTCCCCTTAGACTGTCTAATCCACTTGCCACTCAAACCTGACTTATGGAAAAATGGTCACAAACCAAAAATCACAAAATATTCAGGCTGCTTCCCATCCAAGAAACCATCACTTAGCCTAGATCAATTGGTTCCCTATATCTTAAACCAAAGATAATACCTGTAGCCAACCCTGCAATAAACTACCTAAAGGTTTATTAAGTATGAAAAAGAAACAAGCGCATTATTTACAGGTTAAAGCAAACAAACATATACACACAAATGAGTTACCATGCATGGCTCCTAAAGATGACAGATCTGTCAATTCAAAATGCCTTTTAGGGCAGACACAGGGATAGGTCCTGGAGAGTTCTGCCTTACTTTGTTCAAACAGCAAAGAGATGAGAAATCTTCATGTCCACTAATTTTATTTCCCTATTCCAGTATTCAAAGCAATGGGACGAGACATACTGCATGTACTTCCCCATGGGTGGATGGGACAATTAACAAAGCATTTGTCTTATAATGGTCCACTTAATATTTGATAGTCCTCCTGGATGGGTGGGGAAGATGATTCCCATGTCTGGGTTCACAAGTTCAGAGAAAACATTTTCCAAGTTATAAAGCAAAACTTACATATTTCTTTATAGCATGGAACACAGACATTACAAGTGAGATTAATACAGGTGGCAATTAACAAGCATTTCATTGAGTCTAAATACTAAATACATTCTTATAAAATAAATCCTTACTTTATACAAAATTAACACATAGATGACCTGGTGTGGTTTCCAACTATGAGGTTCTCAGTTCTTAGCTAATGCCTACTGCCTTGGCAACCACTGGCACTTGGTTTACAGACACATTCATTCTCCATGGCTAAAACTTGAGTTGAACTTAGTTTCATTGAATTTGGAATCTTATATTCAGAAAGCTCAGTGGAGGCAGGACTCTTCTGATTTTAAAGCCTTTCAGGCTTTGAAATTATGCCAGACCTTGAAGGAAGGAAAGCAAAGATATCTGTGTCACTTCCTGCTTTTTTCCATATAACACATTACCAAATAACATCTGTGGTGGTGATATTGCCTGGTGCAATTACTTTGCATTGGAGGAGTTTATCACTTAGCATGCTGAAGACTTTGTATCTGTTTATAGATTTTTTTTCCTCAGTATTTCTGTCAAAGGAAGGGGTTAATAATTGCTAAGTAAAAACACTAAAAAAATATAGATTGGGATGAACACATTGGAATGGAAGTCTGAACTAAGGGTATGGCTACATTTGGAATTTCAAAGCGCTGCCCCGGCAGCGCTGCGGGAGCGCTGCCACGGCAGCGCTTTGAAGTGTGAGTGTAGTCAGAGCGGCAGCGCTGGGAGAGAGCTCTCCCAGCGCTGCATGTAAACCACATCCCTTACGGGTGTAGCGTGCAGCGCTGGGAGCCACTTTACAGCGCTGTATCTTGCAGCGCTCAGGGGGGTGTTTTTTCACACCCCAGTTGCAGCGCTGTAAAGTGTGAGTGTAGCCAAGGCCTAAGGGAGAAAAGTGGTATTTAATAATACTGGATTCAGTAACAGAGCCCATGGGGTTTTCAACTATATCACAAATCAAAAAGATAGGAAAAAGAAAGGAAACAAACGATAGGAATAAATGATCCACTTTCACAATGGAGAGAGATAAATAATGGGTTTCCCCCAGGATCTGTACTGCGACCGGTGCTGTTCAACATATTCATAAATAACTCAAGATAGTTAAGTCCAAAGCTGACTAAAACGTTACAAAGGGATCTCACTAAACTGGTGCCTGGACAACAAAATCAACAGGTGAAATTCAATGTTGATAGGTGCAGAGTAATGCACACTGGAAAAAATACACCCAACTATACATATAAAATGAGGTCTACATTTATTGTTACTACTCAAGAAAGATCTTGGAGTCACTGCATATAGTTCTCTGAAAACATGTGCTCATTGTGCACTGGCAATTAAAAAAAAAAGCTAACAAAATGTTAGGAACCATTAGGAAAGAGATAGATAATAAAACAGAATATATCATAATGCTACTATGTAAATCCACAGTATGCCCCCACACCATGAATACTGCATTCTGGTTACCCCATATCAATAGAACTGGAAAAGGTACAGAGAAGGGGGGAAAAAAAGATTAGAGGAATGGATCGGCTTTCATAGGAGAAGAGATTAAAAAGAGGGAGACAGTTCATCTTAAAAAAGAGATGAATAAGGAGAGAAATGATAGAGGACTATAAAATCATGAATGGAGTGGAGAAAGTGAATAAGGAAGTGTTATTTACTTCTCATGAAGAAACGAGGGGTCACCTGATGAAATTAATAGATAGCAGATTTAAAACAAACATAAGGAAGCACTTCTTCACACAACACACAGTTGACCTGTGGAACTCATTGCCATGGGGTATCACAAAGGCCAAAAGTATAACTGTGTTCAAAAAAGAATTAGACACATTCATGGAGGATAGGTCCATCAATGACTATTAGCTAAGATGGTCAGGGACACAACCCCATGCTCCAAGTGTCCCTAAACCTCCAACTACCAGAAGCTGAGTCTAGATGACAGGGGTTGGATCACTTAAAATTGCCCTGTTCTGTTCATTGCCTCTGAAGCACCTGACACTGGCCACTGTCAGGGACAGGATACTGAGCTAGATAGACCATTGGTCTGAGCTAGTACAGCCTCTCTTATGTTCTCAATTATTGTATGTTTCCTGAAGCGTTTCCTTCAATGATCTCTTTCATCTTATGCAACTTGGCTGAGCTTCTTACATTGTACAAATTGTTGTTAGAAAGACTTCTTGACTTCGTCTGTGAATCAAACATATATTAGAGCTTTGAGGGTTTTTTCCCCTTGGCTAATCTACTTGTGAATCAACACAATATGAAGAGTTCTAGTTGTACGAATTGTTGCTTGAAAAATTCACGGCAAGCTTTGCTACCAGGTTGATGAAACCCAGCTTTATTTTCTTTTGAGATACTAACCCTTATCTCTAGATCAGCTTTGGAAATTTCCACTCAGATAGGCAGAGTAATTTTTTTCAATGGACAAGTAAAATCTCATTATTTTTCCATTATAGTGGATAGGTAAATTTCATGACACTTTTACTAGACTAACCTAAATATAGATTATAGGTTCTCAGAAGCAAAAGACATGGAAGGATATATTTTATTTGCTTTACTCCTTGTTAGAAAAAAAGAGTCTCAGATTCGTTTCCAGTGTACTAAGTTACATATTTTGGTAAACCTAAGAAGTCGACAGGAATAGGACAAAGCATGTACCAGTCTTTGGGGGATATTTTGTAGAACTCCCGGAAAACTTGATTCAGTTCAACTTAGCAATTATGTCTTTGAAACAAAATCTGCGGTGTAGAAATGAGTAGCTGCTAAAAGGTTCTATTGCCAACACTGGAATTTAGCATTTCACTTTTCACTTAACCATAAAAAATGAAGAGGACCCCTGTTTAAAGGAAAATGTAATAAAGCATTACATTAATTTCATAGTGTACACATTACAGGTCAAGCTTGTCTAAAAGTTCCAAAAGCAAAACAGCAGCAGTGTCTCTGAAGAACATTTAACATAGAATAAGGCCAAAAATAAAATAATATAATAAATACCCCTTTTATTGTGTCCATGTTCCCCCTCTCCTTTATTTATTTACCAGTGAATAGGGGAGTGTAATGCATATCTCAAAATCTCTTATTGATTCTTTAGTACCCGTTTCCAATATTCTTACTCCCCAACTGAGTAATATCTTGCTCAACATGTAGTTCCATTTATTTCAATGGATGTGGAGTAACGTGCTGCTGAACATGAGCAAAGATATGAGAATGTGGCATTTTATAATCTATCCTAAGATTTCCTATAGATTCTGTCAGCATAGTACTGAAGTAGTCAGTGGCAATGTTTTTTTGTTTTGTTTTGTTTTTTAAGAACCATAAACATTTACCCAAATGTCCACAACATTTCCCAGATTCAATGGGCCAGATTCTCAGCTTTTATACATCAATGTGGCTCCATTGACTTCAACAGAACAAGGCTGATATACACCAGCAAGGGATCTGTCCTCAAATCTAACAATGGAAAAATGAATACGTTTTGTACAATAATAATAACAGGAGCAGAGAGGAATAATTTTAAGTTAGTCTCCACTCCTGTATGATATTTCAGCCTGGTTGTAAAGGAAGAATCCAGTCTCATTTGTGCATCCCTTCAGTTGGCATGGTCTCTTGTTCATAAAATTAAGAAAAGTCCAAGTGCACTTTCAAATATTCACCAGGCTCCACTCCAACATTTATCACTCCTTTATTCATTATATATATATTACTTCTCAAAATACTGTTTTATTTGATACTCCATTCAGAATATTTTCAAATGTTCTGCCTATCTACTGTAGAAGAGTCTGAACAGAGTTTATAAACCAGTATATTCAAAAACATGGACACATTATCTTGGGAATATATTTCAATGTAGGCACCCTTCAAAAAACAGAGGGACCTTGTGTACTGTGAGAGATCAATCATATTTTGCTAAAATAAAAATTAATGATTAATTTCAAATCAAACAATAAAACTTGCAGAAAGGAGTGAATTGTGGATATCTCACAGGCATTATGATTTGTATAATATTAGTGCATAGAGATGTCACTGTACTAGTTTCTATACAAGTGTATAGTATGAGATAGTTTGTGCCCTGAAGATCTTACAGTCTAACTAGACAAGACAGACAAAAGCTGAAGAGAAGAATGGTGAATTGTCATTCCCAAAAATCACATAGTAGATTAGTATCTGATCTTTCCTACAGTGAAACACAGGAAAATAAGCAAAGTTTGTGTGGATGGTATTGTATACTTTTTGAATCCAAGCAAATAAGCCATTCAACTAAGCCATTCAACATGTAACTATAATTAATTCTAAAAGCTGAATATGTCAGCTGAAATCCCTATAGAGAAAATAACAGTATGAATCAGCCATTTGGTCAGATATAATATATCTAGAATTACCACTTTTTTTTAAAATGAGAGTTGTGAGTGTGGAGTAGCTCCTTCCAAAATATGTAGCTAGGTATAAAGCCATGAACAGCTGCATGACTGAAAAGAAAAGTCTCAATCAATTACAAAGAGAAATCAAGTGACCTAACTGGTGGTTCTGATTCCAGCTTTCCCATCACATAACAATCAGGATTCTGAGAGCAGTGATTGCAAGATATCACAATTCAGAGGGGCTCAGAATTTATGGGCCTCCCCACTTATACATAATTGGAAGATCTGAAACTCTACCATGGATTCCAAGGGCCGTTACTTTAATTATGCACATTTCACTGGGGTTGGAATTTGTGAACAGCAACTTTTTTTTCCTTAAAACTCACATTTTATAATTATTTATCATCTCAGAAGACATCCCAGAGTGAAGATTGTGTTATATTAATTCATGATTAATCACATTGATGGCTCTTGACCGCCAGCCTTGTCTCTGATAATATACTGAGTGTACATTCATTGATCGCAATTAACATCCTGTTGTATTTTATTTCTTATTTGGAAATGTCATCAGAAGCTGGCTTCCAGATCTCAACATTGACAAAGCACACTCTGTAGGGCTAGAACAAATTATCACTCTAGCAGCAGCATTCTGAATAAGCTATAACTTATAAATCATACATTAGGAAAGACTTGTGAACAATAAATTGCAGTAATCTAGCACAAATGTTAACAATATTGGTAAATTAAATAAGAAAGGGATTCAAAATCTCATGCTTCAGGGCATAAGACAACTCTAATGAAGGGTTTATGCTTAGATTATAAATGTGTCAGGACAGGGATCATCTTTTTCTTCTATTTTATACAGTGCCTAGCACAATGGAATCCCTAGGGACTACCACAATACTATTACTATTAAAAATAATAATAATTATTAATAAGAATGGGATTCCGAAGTAACTTTCCCTATTGACCAGTTATTCCCTACTTATACAAGCCAGGGTTTCTTGCATCTTCCTTTAAAGTGTTTGGTAATGGCCACTGTCAGAAAGAAGATACTGGATTAAACAGACCATTGGTCGGACCTGATATGGCAATTCCTATGTTAAAGATTTCTTTTAAAACAACCTGCATCAGGGCTCTTCTATTTCCTGGAATAAGTTTAGAAATGTAATTGAATTTGTAAAACATAGTAAAGATGACATCAAGGTTATAAATAATAGTTGCTGTCAATATAATATTGCCATCAAAAAGATCTGCAAAGAATAAAATACCAATCATCACAGACTGTATCTTTCCCAATAGCTATGCATCTATTGACTTCAGTGGGCATGTGTCAAACTTATACACCTGCTTTAATACCCAGACTGGGTGGAGAAAGCTAATGAGCCAAGCAGCAGACCGAATTCAGTGATGAATCCTGGTCATGTGCCACCTTAGGTAAGTTCCGCATATACTAAGAAGTGCATTGCTGAATCAGACCAGAGTGCTTTGCAAGATTGGGCCCATAATCCTGTTTCCTTCTTTGGGTTTGGCTTTTGCTACTGTGCACCACTACTTTACCAGTAAATCAGCTCTTCATGGAACATCAATATTTCCCCATTGTATATGATGATACATACATCATGCAGCAGGGAATCTAGAAGCCCTGAGCTGGTACCAGAAGCAGAAACAATACATGGAAACAGCTCATTTAAAAGAAGAGGGATATCTGGGAGCCTTCTAGGTCATAGAGGAAATCTTAATAAAAATTAACCTTTAATAGGATTTGGCTTACATAGTCAATACAGTAGAAGTTAGGGACTTTTGCAAGTGTTTTGGACCAGGTCACTCACACAAATGCTTGTTATTATCATGCTCTGGAAAGTATGTGGCCCTGAAATTTAGGTTACAGCTGTTAGAGCTGTTTCCATGCCATCAGGAAAGTTGTGGGGAGACCCAGAAGTTGTTTCTAAATAAGGCTTATTATAACAAAGTTTGGGAATATATATATGACCTAAGTCATGGCAGACCCATCATCACCTGTCCCAGGTAATCCAGTTATACTTTAGTGTATCAAAGTCTGAAATATTTTAAGAAAAGAGAATGCAAAAACATTATTCATACTCTTAGGTGTTGTCTGCATCATGATAAATAAGATTACCTATGTATTAAATTAAATAGGTCAAAATACCTATTTTGCTATATTTCTGCTTACAAAGTGTTCCCTACTAATGAGTAAGTACAGAAACAAATTATAAATTTAGATGCACATTCAGGAAACCACTAAGCATAAAGTTAAGCTAGTGCTAAAACGCCCTTTCTGGATAGTGATACTTTCCTGATTTCGGGCCATAGACCTTCATTTTGTATGTGAAATTGTGCCTCCGTTTCTTCCTCTATTAAATAGGGATCATAACATTTATCTACTTCCTTGTGAGGCTGAGAGGTTTTCACTCTTTAATGTTCTAAAGTACAGTGAATTCCTCTGATGGAAGGTACAAAAGTGGCTGGAGAAGATGAGGAATTAATATGAGAATTGAAAGGTGAATAAGGAACTGGTTAAAAAGGAGACTACAAAGGGTCATACTGAAAGGTAACCATCAGGTTGGAGAGAGGTTACCACTGAAGTTCCTCAGGGATTAGTCTTGGACCCAATCTTATGCAACTTTTTTATTATTGATCCTGGCACACAAAGTGGGAGTGAGTGCTAATATTTGCAGATGACACAAAGATGGGAGGCATAGCCAATACAAAGGAGGATCGGAATATCATATAAGAAGATCTGATTATAGAATCATGGAAGATTAGGCTTGAAAGAGGCCTCAGGAGGTCATCTAGTCCAACCTCCTGCTCAAAGCAGGACCAACATCAACTAAATCATCCCAGCCAGGGCTTTGTCAAGCCTGACCTTAAAAACCCTCTGAGGATGGAGATTCCACCACCTCCCTAGGTAGCCCATTCCAGTGCTTCAACCACCAACTTAGTGAAATAGTTTTTCCTAATATCCAATGCAGACCTCCCACACTGCAACTTGAGACTATTGCTCCTTGTTCTGTCATCTGCCACCACTGAGAACAGCTGAGCTCCATCCTCTTTGGAACCCCTCTTCAGGTAGTTGAAAGCTTCTATCAAATCACCCCTCGCTCTTCTTTTCTCCACACTAAATAAGCCCAGTTCCCTCAGCCTCTCCTCGTAAGTCATGTGCCCCAGCCCCTTGATCATTTTCATTGCCCTCCACTGGACTCTCTCCAATTTGTCTTCATCCTTTCTGTAGTGGGAGGGGGAGCACAAAACTGGATGCAATACTTCAGATGTGGCCTCACCCGTGCTGTATAGAAGGGAATAATCACTTCCCTCAATTTGCTGGCAGTGCTTCTACTAATGCAGCCCAATATGCTGTTACCCTTCTTGGCAACAAGGGCACACTGTTGACTCATATTCAGCTTCTCATCCACTATAATCCCCAGGTCCTTTTCTGAAAAACTGCCGCTTAGCTAGTTGATCCCCAACCTGTAGCAGTGCATGGCATTCTTTCCCCCTAAGTGCAGGACTCTACACTTGTCCTTGTTGAACCTTATCAGATTTCATTTGGCACAATCTTCCAATTTGTCTAGGTCACTCTGGACTCTATCCTTACCCTCCAGCATATCCACCTCTCCTTTCAGTTTAGTATCTTTCGAACTTGCTGAGGGTGCAATCCATCCCATCATCCAGATCATTAATGAAGATGTTGAACAAAACCAGCCCTAGGACTGACCTCTGGGGCACTCTGCTTTATACTGGTTGCCAACTAGACATCAAGCCCTTGATCACTACCCATTAAGCCTGATGATCTAGCCAGCTTTCTATCCACCTTATAGTCCATTCATCCAATCCATACTTCTTTTACTTGCTGGCAAGAATACTGTGGAAGACTGTATCAAAGCTTTGCTAAAGTCAAGGTTCATCACATCCACTGCTTTCCCCATGCCCACAGAGCCAGTTATCTCATCATAGAATGCAATCAGATTAGTCAGGCATGACTTGCCCTTGGTGAAGCCATGTTGATTGTTCATGATCACTTTCCTCTCCTCTAAGTGCTTCAAAATGAATTCCTCAAGGACCTTCTCCATGATTTTTCCGGGGACTGAGGTGAGACTGTGCAGTCTGTAGTTCCCCGGATTCTCCTTCTTCCCTTTTTTAAAAATGGACATTATAGTTGCCTTTTTCCAATCATCTGGGACCTCCCTCGAGTTTTCAAAAATAATGGCCAATGGCTCTGCAATCACATCAGCCAATTCCCTCAGCACCCTTGGATGTGTCAGATCTAGCCCCATGGATTTGTGCATTTCCAGCTTTTCTAAATAGTCCTTAATCTGTTCTTTCACCACTGAGGGCTGCTCACCTCCTCCCCATACTGTGCTGCCCAGTGCAGCAGTCTGGGAGCTCAACTTGTCTGTGAAAACTGAGGTGAGAAAAGCATTGAGTACTTCAGCTTTTTTCATATCATCTGTCACTAAGTTGCCTCTCGTATTCAGTAAGGCTCCCACACTTTCCCTGACCACCTTCTTGTTGCTAACATAACTGTAGAAACCCTTCTTGTTACCCTTCACATCCCTTATTAGCTGCAATTCCAATTCTGCTTTGATCTTTCTGATTACACCCCTGCATGCTTGAGCAATATCTTTATGCTCCTCCTTCATCATCTGTCCAAGTTTCCACTTCTTGTAAGCTTCCTTTTTGTGTCTAAGCTCACCAAAGATTTCTCTATTAAGCCAAGCTGATTGCCTTCCATATTTACTATTCTTTCTGCACATTGGGATGGTTTGTTTCTGCACCCTCAATAAGGCTTCTTTAACATACAGCCAGCTTTTCTGGACTCCTTTCTCCCTCATATTAGCCTCCCAGGGGATCCTGTCCATCAGTTCCCTTAGGGAATCAAAGTCTGCTTTTCTGAAGTCCAAAGCCCCTGGAAAGTTATTCTGTTGCTCTCCTTTCTTCCTTTTGTCAGGATCCTGAACTCAACCATCTCATGGTCACTGCTGCCCAGGTTGCCATCCACTTCTACATCCCCTACCAATTCTTACCTATTTGTGAGCAGAAGGTCAAGAGTAACATGGCCCCTAGCTGGTTCATCCAGCACTTGCACCAGGAAGTTGTCCCCAAAACTCTCCAAAGACTTCCTGGATTATCTGTGCACTGCTGTATTGCTCTCCCAGCATATGTCAGGGTGATTGAAGTTCCCCATGAGAACCAGAGCCTGTGATCTAGAAACTTCTCTTAGTTGTCCAAATAAAGCCTCATCTACCTCATCCTCCTGGTCTGGTGGTCTATAGCAGATGTCCACCATGGCATCATCTTTGTTGCTCCCACTTCTAAACTTAACCCAAATATTCTTAACAGGCCTTTCTCCAGTTTCATAGTGGAGCTCTGAGCAATCATACTGCTCTCTTACATACAGTGCAACTCCTCCATCTTTTCTCCCCCTCCTTTTCTCCCTGAACAGTTTATACCCATCCATGACAATGCTCCAGTCATGTGAGTCACCCCACCAAGTCTCTTATTCCAATCACATCATAGTTCCTTGACTGTGCCAAGATTTCCAATTCTTCCTGCTTGTTTCCCAGGCTCCTTGCGCTCATGTACAGGCACCTAAGATAACTAGCCGATTGCCCTACTTTCTCAGCATGAATCAGGAGGCCCCCCTGTTTCACCCTCCTCCTTGTGTTTCCTCTCAGTATCTCACTTCCCCACTTACTCAGCACTTAGGTCTTTATGCCCTGGCAAATTTAGTTTAAAGCCCTCCTCACTAGGTTAGCAAACCTGCCTGCAAAAAAACTCTTCCCTCTCTTTGTTAGGTGGATCCCATCTCTTCCTGTCAGTCCTTCTTCCTGGAACAACATCTCATGGTCTAAGAATCCAAAGCCCTCTCTCCAACACCACCTGTGTAACCATGAATTCACTTCCACAATTCAATGGTCCCTACCTGGGCCTTTTCCTTCAACAAGAAGGATGGACAAGAACACGACTTTCATCTCAAACTCCTTATCCTTCTTCCCAGAGCCACATAGTCTGCAGTGCCCATGTGGAGAAGTAAGAAGGGGTAGCAGTCCAAGGACTTGATCAGTCTTGGCAGACACTCCGTCACATCCTGAATTCTAGCTCCAGGCAAGTAGCACACTTCTTGAGTTTCCTGGTCTGCATGGCAGATGGAAAACTCCTTCCCCCTTAGGAGGGAGTCCCTGACCACTACCACCTGTCTCCTCCTCCTGGGAGGGGTGGTCACGGAACTCCCTGTGATGGGTTGGATCACAGAAACCCCTTTGGGACTGCCACCTGATGTGCCTAGACTACCTCTGAGCCCATTTTCCCTGGCAGCTTGGGACTTCAGTACTCTGCCTTGTCTGAGCCAGACACTCTTGCCTGCTGCAAACACAGATCCAAGTCTGAACCATGTTCCCCACAAGCTGCTGGCTTAACTGAAAATATCTCAAGAAGTGGTCCTGTCTCCAGCACTCAGATACCCAGATCCTAGTGGGGTCCAAACCCCTAATAAATCTGTTTTACTCTGTATAAAGGTTATACAGGGTAAACTCGTAAATTGTTCACCTCCTATAACACTGATAGAGAGATAAGCACAGATGTCCCCTCCCCAGGTATTAATACTTACTCTGGGTTAATTAATAAGTAAAAAGTGATTTTATTAAACACAAAAAGTAGGATTTAAGTGGTTCCAAGTAGTAACATACAGAACAAAGTAAATTATCAAACAAAATAAAATGAAACAAAACACACAAATCTAAGCCTAATACTGTAGGAAACAATGCAGGCAAATCTCACCCTCAGAGATGTTCCAATAAGCTTTTTTGATAGACTAGCCTCCTCCTAGTCTGGGCCCAATCCTTTCCCTGGGTAAAGTCCTTGTTCCAGTTCAGGTGGTAGCTAGGAGATTTCTCATGACTAATAACAAGAAGTTTTTGCTATAAGCTGTGGACTTGTCAATTGGAGGAGAAAGATCTGGGTATACTGGTGAATCACAAGGTGACTATGAGCCATCAGTGTGATGTGGCAGTGAAAAACGCTAATGCAGTCCTAGGATGCATCAGGTGAGGTATTTCCAACAGAGACAGGGAAGTGTTAGTACCATTACACAAGGCACTGCTTGGGACCTCATCTGTAATACTGTGTGAAATTCTGGTCTCCCATGTTTAAGAATGATGAATTCAAACTGAAATAGGTGCAAAGAAAGGTGACTAGGATGATTTGAGGAATGGAAATCCTACCTTATGAGAGGAGACTCAAAGAGCTTGGCTTGTTTTGCCTAACCAAAAGAAAGTTGAGGGGAGATGTGATTGCTCTCTATAAATGCATCAGAGGGATAAATACCAGGAAAGGAAGAGGAGTTATTTAAGTTAAGCACCAGTGTGAACACGAGAATTGGCCATCAACAAGTTTAGGCTTGAAATTAGGTGGAGGATTCTAACTATCAGAGGAGTGAAGACCAGAGAGGTAAAAAACCTAACTGGCTTCAAGACTGAGCTTGATAAGTTTATGGAGAGGATGATATGATGGGACTGCCTACAATGGCATGTGGCCCATCAGCAACTGCCAGTAGCAACAGTCTTCAATGGCCAGAGACAGGACACTATATGGGGAGTGCTCAGAGTTACTACAGAGAATTCTCTGCCTGATGGGTCTTGCCAATGTGCTCAGGGTCTAATTGATAGCCTATTTGGAATCAGGAAAGAATTTTCCCCTAGGTCAGATTTGCAGAGACCCTGGGGTTTTTTCACATTTCTCTGCAGCATGGGGCATGGGTTACTTTAAACCAGTGTAAATGGTGAATTCTCTGTAACCTGAATTCTTTAAACCATGATCTGAGGACTTCAGTAACTCAGCCAGAGGTTAGTGGTCTATTACAGGGTGGGTGAGGTTCTGTGGCCTGAAGTGTGCAGATCAGACTAGATGGACATGATGGTCCCTTCTGACCTTAAAGTCTATGAGTCTAAAAGTATTAATTATTATGTTATGCTGAGAATTCTTCTGAAACTTTATCATTGAAATTCTCTTTCTAGATATACATAAAAATGTGTGTATGATAGTATGTATACTATATGTAAATATATAATAATACACTATACATGCTATATACATGTGTTTGTATGATTTTATATATGTTTACATATACTAATATTATACATTCAAATTATATATAAACCCCTGCTTAACATGAGTGACAAATACAACACCTATAATCTGAAAGCAAAGGATTTGCAAAAAAGATCAGTTCTATACCTTCTCGCACCTAGATCAACAAATATTTTTATCGTGAGCCTTCAGTAACACTTACACTTTGATCTCAAGGTCTTCTTTCTAATGTGACTTGTAGAAGTAGCCTAGTATGGGCAGAAGTCTGAGTTAAACAGCAAGCAGTGGACATAAGGGCAGCTAGTAGGGCTGAGGATATTTGTTTGCATGCCTACTTGTAGACCAAGGTGAAAAGTGCAACCTGGGCTATTAACCAAATAGTCTGCATAAATAAGCATGAAAGAAGGATTAGCTCACACCATCAAGAAAGTTTGTGTTCTTGAAATCAATGGATGATTTGTGACAACAAGAAAAGTGCAAATATTGAGACAAAAGGTTCCAGCCTGTGGTTGTATTCAGCCAGCCCTTAATATCAGGTAAACATATTGCAGGTACACCAATTACTCATTCGCTAGGCTGCAATTTCACTTAGCTAAGAAGCCATATCAATGTAGAAGGACCAAATAAAAGCAGCAGTCTGCTGCTGTAATCAATTCCTTTTCAGTCCTCCTCAATTGATGATAGATGACCATTTACAGAACGCTTTGTGTGAACTGAAGCCCTTCAGATAACAAAAACCCACCAAGGTGGGAGGCTGGAGCAAAGTGCCACATTCTCTCTAACTAACAAGCTTAAACCAACAAAAACAAAGCAACAAGCTTTGTAAATGTCAGAACCTCCTTTATTTTCCCTGAGGTATGCCCCACTTGACATGGGAAACTCAAGATTTCTGTCTTCTTTTAAACAAAGGCTGCTGCAATGTAGAAACACACATAAGGTCTAACCTAAGTACATGAAAGATTATATTTGAACAGGATTTCTGTTTAAAAAGTTCTCATTTCACTACACATTTAAATCACCCCCAAAAGCAGAGTAAGTCAACAAAGGGGTCTAGCTGGAGTTCATTGTTTTGGGAGCTGAATTGTGTTCCTGTCACTATCCCAAGTGAAAAGTGTCTGCCAAAGGGCACTTCAGTCTGTTAATTCCATGGGACTAGTGGATTACCTAAAACTGTCACGCTTCAACTCCTGTGGCGGTTGTTTTGTTTTTAAGACCTTCTATCAAGAGTTAGATCATGGGCTATTTGTGGGGGAAGGGATATTGCCATGAGGAACAATAATGGAGCTGTAGGCCCAGATTACAGAATCTGAGTGGTAAATGCTAGGGCCTGCCAATGAAATGCACAAAGTTGTCTCAAAAATCTGAACTTCTAGTCTTCCAGAATTCCTATGGAGCTCTTTCAAAACAGAGGTGGTTCAGTACAGTGCCAAAAGATATCAGAAAAACTGAAAAAGGTGGAATAAAAAGAAAATGATGAGAAAACAGGAATAATAGATGAGGTTGTCTATTAAAATAGTAGGCCCAAATACTGCAGACAGAGGCATGCCTTAGTAACCCTCCACACATTAACAGAGCCATGAAGTTAAATGGGGTGACTAAAATGCATAAGAACTGGTGTGATCAAGGCTGCAGATTCTGAGCTTTTGGGGGCAGGGACTTTATCATCTTACAGGTTTATAAAAAGCCTATCTCGCTGTTGAAACTATACAAACAAATGAATACTACTACTATTAATACTGGTGTATGCCTGTAACACAAAGGCCAAGGTGTGTCCCTTCCCCTTGCTCAGGGCCTAAACTACATTACACTTAATTAGAACCAGGTTATAGCCAGTTCTGCACACTAATGAAGGGAGTTGCAGAGGCATAATGTATCCCTTGCTTCCTACACTAGAAACTCATACCGTGGACAGCACAACAGAGAGGAGACCAGCCTTTGTGAGGAAACTACAACATTCCTGCACATATAGGTGGGGAGTGGGCACAAAGAGCTCAGATTCTGGTCAAATTACTGGCCAAAGTGCCAAAAGCATTTGAAGATATATGCAGCACCATGTATAGGCCTGACACAGGTTAGGTCCTTGACTCTCCAGAGAAAAGGAAATTGAGAGGCAGATTGTGAATCAAGAGAGTTCCACTCTGCTTCCCAGGGCACTACATGGGGTTTGTGGCAAAGCCACAATTGACTTCATTAATTAATTTAGGCAAACAATATCTTCTGGTCAATAATTTCCCTTTGTTTTTCTCCAGCTTCTTGGTTTGACCTGATTGAAACCAATAAACATTCTGTAAAAGACGATGTAATTTCATCTCTTCCAAAAACAATAAACAATTACTAAAACACTGGACAGCCTCCAAATATATCAGATGGGGTTTTTCGTTTTTCATTTTTAACTGAGAAGTAGGAGTCAAGCTGTTTTGAGCTCAGGAAGCCAAGCTGTAAAATATTGCAAGGTCATCATGTTTTAAATTTTAATAAGCACTATTTAGTGTTCCGTTGTCTCCTTTTTAAAACAATCTAAATGCCTTTTTAAAAAAAAAGACATTTGGGTACAGATTCTGATCATTTTACACTGGTTTATAGCCAGAGTAACTGCATTGACATTAGTGGTGTTACATCACCTTTACACCGGTGTAACTGGTAGCAGAATCTGGCTCTATATCTATAATGAATGCATTATTTGCTATTTAAAATTTGTATTTCCTGTCTGCTCTCACTTTGGGAAGGAAACCGGATGGAGGGGGAAAATCACAGATGATCTTGTTGGTCTTCTCTTTGAAAAAATCAATAAAAATGTTCATGGAGATAGCTGAAGATGGAAGGGGAGCATAAAAGCAGTGTGTTAAATGTACCAGTAGCTAGATGACAGGGGTAAAGGCATGGGAGTCAATAAAGGTGGAGAATTAGTGCTCTTTGATCAAAACTGAAAAAGGAGAAGACACGCAGTTCAATAGCATAATAGAATCATAGAACCATAGTGTTAGAAGGATTGCAAGGGTCATCTAGTCTAACCCACTGCTAAGATACAGGATTTGTTGTGTCTAAACCATCCAAGACAGATGGCTATCCAGTCTCCTTTTGAAAACCTCCACGAAGGAGTTTCCATGACCTTCCTAGGCAGACTGTTCCATTGTCCTACTGTTCTTACAGTTAGGAAGTTTTCCTGAGATTTAATCTAAATCTGCTATGCTGTAGTTTGAACCCATTTCCCCTTGTCTTGCCCTCTGTGGCAAGACAGAACAATTTTTCTCCATCTTTTTATGGCAGCCTTTCAAGTATTTGAAGACCTCTATCAAGTCCCCTCTTAATCTTCTCCTTTCCAAATGAAAGTTCCTTCAGCCTTTGCTCATATGGCTTGCATTCCATCCCTTTGATCATCTTTGTCACTCGCTTCTGGATCCTTTCCAGTTTCTCGACATCCTTTCTATACATTTGTGACCAAAACTGGACATAGTACTCCAGCTGAGGCCTAACCAGTGCTGCATCCTATTCCTCTGTTAATGCAACCTAAAATTGCATTTGCTTCTTTTTCCCCCACCAGCATGGCATTACTGACTCATGTTGAGGCTGTGATTCATCACAGCTCCCAGATTCTTCTCAGCAGTGCTGGTGCCAAGTCAGATATTCCCCATTCTATATTTGTGCATTTGGTTTTTCTTCCCAAAGTATAGCATGTGTCTTTTTTGAATTTCACTTTGTTGTCTATAGCTCAGTTCTCCAATTTATCAAGATCCCTCTGAATTTTAGCTTATCCTCCAAAGTGTTGGCAACCTCTCCAGCTTTGTTTCATCTGCAGATGTAATCAGTATGCTCTATATTCCTACATCCAGGTCATTAATAAAGAGGTATGCATCAGATGCATCAGAACAAGAGTGAAGAAAGCAAATGTTGGAAATGAGTCAGGAACATTTTGTGATGGGAAAGATGGGCAAAGAAGTGGAAGGATTTGACAACTGAGCCTAGTGGCTTGTCTATCTGGGGAAATTTTTGGCATAGTAGAACAATTATTCTGTTATAGCTATGCAGGGATATTTCCTCATGTAAAAAAGTCCTAAGGATGCAACAGGAGAGAATGCTGAAAAGAGAGATGCTAGCTGTTAAGTAGTCATGAACATTGTTTGGAGGTCTCAGAAGGGATAGGGGTAAGTGGGCAATGTTGAAGATGAGCGAGGGCTTGGAAAAACGGCAATCATGGAGAGATGGATGGGGATCTAACCCCTAGATCCCTTTCTGCCATACTCTTTTCTAGACAGTCTCTTCCCATTCTGTATGTGTGAAACTGATTGTTCCTTCCTAAGTGGAGCACTTTGCATTTGTCTTTATTAAACGTCATCCTGTTTACCTCAGACCATTTCTCCAATTTGTCCAGATCATTTTGAATTATGACCCTATCCTCCAAAACAGTTGCAATCCCTTCCAGTTTGGTATCATCTGCAAACTTAATAAGCATACTTTCTATGCCAACATCTAAGTCATTGATAAAGATATTGAACACAGCCGGTCCCAAAACAGACCCCTGCGGAACCCCACTTGTTATATATTTCTAGCAGGATTGAGAACCATTAATAATTACTCTCTGAGTACGGTTATCCAGTCAGTTATGCACCCACCTTATAGTAGCCCCATCTAAAAACGTTGATCCAAGGATGAAGGTCAAATGAGGAGAAAGGATTCACAAGGGTTGGATTATACATCCCTGTGGAATTTAAACTCACATAGTTCACATTAATATTATTATACACTGATTTACAATATGGTAGCACCAAGAGGCACCAGTCAAGACTGGGTTCCCTATGAACACAGAATAAGCAACAGTCCCTACCTCAAAATAGCTTAGAATCTAAACAGACAAGACACAAAAGTGGGAGAAAAAAATATCTCCATTCCACAGGAGAGGAAATGAAACAGAGGGTTCAAATTATCATAAAGGAATCTGTAGTGGAGCTGGGAATTGAATTTAGAGCCAAGTCCTCAGACCAGACCATAATCACAAGGCCATCCTTCTTCTCCAGCAAATATAAAATTCTGTATAGGAGTCTGATGAATATTTCATTCATGTGGAACTATTTGTCTGACAATTTCTAAACCGTATCTTCATAATAACAACAATAATACATTTCATTCTATACTGAAAATCTTAATGGCAGTTTAAATGAATGATCTTTCTTCAAAACAGTTATAAAAGCCATTAGTCAAACATCTGACTTAGTGATCTCCACAGTGTTGATTTCCTCGAGATGCTGGCAAGGAAAGCTGATCAACATTTTCTGAAATTTGGTACTGTGATTAAATTTTTCTTTGAAAATTTGAATTTCTATGAAAAAAATGGGTAAAATTTTCCATTGGTTTGTGCAAAAGTTGTTCTGATTTTCAGCCAGATATAAAGTTGTTTCAAAATTTTGACATTTTGGATTTTTTGTCAATATTTTTAATGTTGACCAGAGAAGAACTACATTTTCATGAAAATATTTACTTATTTTTAGTTCTAAATATTTATTTTTTAAAAGTGAAAACAATTTTTCCTCACTATTTATTCAGTTTGTTTTTATTATTTCTTTCAACTCTGACAAGGAACCTAGTCTCATCTGTTAAATTCTTTATAGTTCATTTGTACTCAATTTTACTTTCAGGCTCTTGTGGGCCAGCCATGGTCAGCACAATGTTGCAATGTTTGTGTTGCAAATACTGCAGAGGAATGTTTGACTTTAAGAAAAAAAATCCCCCATTGGAATTTCAAAAAAATAACCACAAAAACATTTCAGTCTTAAGACTTGTAAAGACTTCTCTTTAACAAAACAAAATGTGGGGCCTAATTTGACCTGACAGTTTCCCTTCCATGCATGGAAATGATGTACAGTAACCAGGTTTGACATCTTATTTAGAAATAAAGTGTCACTTTTTTTGTACGTCCTTCACCTTGGTGTTAATGCTAAGTACTGCAAACAAGGCAGATATTTTCCCAGTCACTTGTAGAGTGTAATGGCGATATGCTACCCTCATTCAGAAATTGTGCACACACAAAATGTCCCTACTCAATTGTCAAAACTTGCATATTGTCCAAAATACAAGCCAGTTCATTTTAGAAAATGCATTGAATTTGTTTAGTACTTATACATTACGATTTAACTGACATTATTTCTAAAATCCACCAGAGGGGAAATGTGTCTCCAACTCCTTGAGGATCTCCTAGAAGAGTCTTTTTCTCCTCTGAAGCCTTGATTCCAGGAGGCATCCCTGTCCAAGGCAGAATGAGCTTAATTCAAAGATGGGCAAACTACAGCCCATGGGCAGCATGCGGCCCAGCCCTTGAGCTCCCAGCCAGGGATGTTAGCCCCCAACCCCTCCCCCGCAGCGTCAGCTCACCATGCCACCAGCACTCTGGAGGCGGGGCTGTGAGCTCCTGCCAGGCAGCACAGCTGCGAGAGCCGCCAGGTGTAGTGTATTAAATTGCTCCCCGTAGGAATGCTCCCTGTCCCCTGACTGCCCCACCCACTATCCACACCCCTGCCCCGACAGGCCCCCCAGGACTCCCACGCCTATCCAAGCACCCCTGTTCCCTGTCCCCTGATTGCCCCCAGACCCCCCGTCCCTTATCCAACCTCCATGCTCCATGCCCCCTTAACGTGCCACTCAGACCACCAGGACTGGCAGCCATAAGTAGTACACCATAAGTAGCACATTCCTATGGGGGAGCAATTTAATACACTACACCCACCCTCCGTACAGTGTCAGAACCCCGATGTGGCCCTCAGGCCAAAAAGTTTGCCCAATCCTGGCTTAACTGCTCTCCTGAATAGGGATGGACATAAACGTGTTTAAGTGCTTCCCTTAATAGGGGCATGAAGGAGCGTGATTTCTGATGACACACTAGTGGGAAAGGGCGATGGCTTGGAACCCGATAATGTTGACAGCTCTCCAAAGAAACTAGTTTTCATTGCCTTTGAATCAGGAATCTGGATTCTCCAGTGTGCTCTCTATTCTACTCCCTCTCACAGCAACACAGATCAGCCAGAAGCCATACTGACATTAGCTCTCCCCCATATGGTAAAGGATAAGGAGGAGGGAAGAACTTAAAGCTCCATCAGTCCCAGCACTGATTTCCTGTTAAAAATCCACTAGGTACAGAGAGAAGCAACCCAGCACACCCTCCCTGATGCATGGATCCCACACCGTAGCATTTCCTAAAGGGTGTGTGTGGGGGGGACCCATCTTGGGGAATGCAAAGGTCTGGTTGAGGGGCTGGGGAAGAATGAGGCAGACCGACCTCTCAGTTGTTCTCCAGAGTCTCAGCTAGTAAGGAAGTCTCTAGATGTTATACTGTAGTTGCAAAGAAAACCCAGGTGTAAACTTTTTGCAGCAGTATCTGTCTGAGTTTGCAGAGAGGTTGCAACAATAGTTCTGCCCTATTCATCTCGATATGTGCTAATTCAGATACCAGTGAGGATACTTAAAATGGTAGCATTATTAACCATTCCAGTGCCCATCAAAGTACACAGGAAAGGAGAGATTGTATTCTATAATGAAGATCTATACAATATATTTGGCAGACTTGTCTACACTACAAAGCCGTGACCGTTATAGCTATTCTGGCAGAACCGTCTACTGTAGATACATCATAAGGCAGCAGAAAGTTTTCCTGTCTCCATAGCTACACCACCTCCCTGAACAACATCAGCTATACAGACAGAAACACTCTTCTGTCCGCACAGTTGCATTTACACTGTAGGCTTTACAAACATAGCTATGTCGGTTAAGGGGAGGATGTTTTCATGCTCCTAAACTGACAAAATTATATCAGCAAAATTGTGTAGTGTAAACCAGACCAGAGGGGTAGTTCATTATGGCTAGGCCTTCAACACCACATGATGGAGGTTAAAGGAGGTGCAACTGATTTCATTTTCCTGAAGGTGGGGAATCAGACTTCATCTATACAGCACAGGATGCTTGTGATGGTGCCTCCACTGATTTGTGCAGAGAGGGACCATGCTACCAAGCCAGATTTTCCCTCTTTATACACTGCTGCCCCATTTCTGCCTTACTGTATTCTCTTCCTGTTACACAAATTCAGTGGACTGTCTGCACCATCCTTATGTAGGGCTAGATTGCAAAATTCATGTTGAGTAATGCTTTACTTTTTGAAGATTCCCATTGATTTCAAAGGAACCAGACTATTAGATGAGTAAGTTTGACTAAGAGTATCTATAGTCTGGTCCATAATTATGAACCTCAATCTAAATCAATTATCTGTTCCAACCAATCTTCAGAATAAAGCAATGGAAATTTAACAACTGTTTCACCGTGCACATTGCTTCCAGGATGAAACATAAAACATTCATGTGAATTCTCAGGAATAAAAATAATGACTCATGATAACGAACATGAAAAATCCCTGTCCCTGATGTGTTTTTCAGTTCCTTCAAATAATGTCAAGGTATGTAGCTAATCTTCATTACAGTTAATTACTCATTTTAACTTCAGTTTAAGTAATGAAAATTCTTGGCAAAAAATTTCTATTGGTGCTTGTCTTTTGTGAAATCCAATAATCACATTCTAGAATATAGGAGCAATAGAGAGTTGTATACTGATCACTCGTGATTTATTGAGCAGAAATCATGGTGGCACAGGATAGTTTTAGTTATTTCTGCAAGGTATTTTTTATTTGTGGAATTTTACTTCTTCTTGCCATATTCATCTTTCTACATTTTTCTTGCTGTTTTAGTTAGTTAATGAAAATTATTTATTTTCACCAACAGTGATCCCAGTTACCAACATGGCTAATGAAAACCACCCTGCCTATTACAAAGTTTCAAGAAAAAAACAGGCAAAATGCTATTAATCAAAGCACAGGTTCCCTCACAGATATAGCACAGCAGAGCCAAACACAATACATAAAAGTGAATTGACCTAACAAGAAAGAGAAACAGGAATTTCAAGAAAACAGCTGGTTTATTTCCAGGAACAAAATATACAAAGAGAATATGGGCCCCAAACGTCTAAGGAAAGGAAAGATGTTTTAGTAGCTTGGCTTTTTCCTTCATTGGCTATCCTGAGTCAGGCTTCTTTGAAAGAGCTCATGACCATAGTGGAAAAAAATAATTCAATGCAGAGGTTTTTTTCTATCCAGTGAACCAGTCATTCCAGAATTTCCAAAGAGAAGTAAGCATGGTCTCTTATTCATTGTTTCTCATAAAGAATAAAAATAACTCTACTTCTGGATATTATCATCCCAGCCAAACCTCAGCAACATAGAAGGCTGATCCTGCATACCTGAAGACAATGAATGCAGGATCAAGGCCTTAAAGCATGATATTTTGGCTACAAGATGTCTCACAACTGCTCATATCTTCATTAATTTATATCAATGTGCATGATGCCTATTTTATAACAAGAGATTCTTGCCCACTCTGGAGGCACTCAGATAATGGGGGCCACATGAGTACTGTAGCATCTGAGCATCTAAGGGTACGTCTACACTACGGGATTATTCTGCTTTTACATAAACCGGTTTTGTAAAACAGATTGTGTAAAGTCGAGTGCACGTGGCCACACTAAGCACATTAATTCGATGGTGTGCGTCCATGGGCCAAGGCTAGCATCGATTTCTGGAGCGTTGCACTGTGGGTAGCTATCCCGTAGCTATCCCATAGTTCCCGCAGTCTCCCCCGCCCCTTGGAATTCTGGGTTGAAAGCCCAGTGCCTGATGGGGCAAAAATCATTGTCACGGGTGGTTCTGAGAACAGCCTCACCCCTCCCTTCATGAAAGCAGCAGACAACCATTTCACGACTTTTTTCCTGGATAAACTGTGCAAACGCCATAGCACAGCAAGCATGGACCCTGCTCAGATCAATACCGCAATTGTGGACGTTGTAAACACCTCACGCATTCTCGTGCAGTCTGTGCTGAACCGGGACCTGCAAAGCCAGGCGACGAGGAGGCAGTGGCTACGGCAGCGCGGCGACGAGAGTGATGAGGACATGGACACAGAATTATTTCAAACCACGGGCCCCTGCGCTTTGGAGATCCTGCTGGTAATGGGGCAGGTTCTAGCCATTGAATGCTGATTTTGGGCCCGGGAAACAATCACAGACTGGTGGGACCGCATAGTTTTGCAGGTGTGGGACGATTCACAGTGGCTGTGAAACTTTCGCATGCGTAAGGGCACTTTCATGGAACTTTGTGACTTGCTTTCCCTGCCCTGAAACGCTATAATACCAAGATGAGAGCAGCCCTCCCAGTGGAGAAGCGAGTGGCAATAGCCCTCTGGAAGCTTGCAACGCCAGACAGCTACCAGTCAGTCGGGAATCAATTTGGAGTGGGAAAATCCACTGTGGGGGCCGCTGTGATGCAAGTAGCAAAAGCAATCATTAAGCTGCTGCTACGAAAGGTTGTGACTCTGGGAAACGTGCAGGTCATAGTGGATGGCTTTGCTGCAATGAGATTCCCTAACTGTGGGGGGGCGATAGATGGAACTCATATCCCTATCTTGGCACCTGAGCACCAGGGCACCTAGTACATAAACCGCAAGGGGTACTTTTCAATGGTGCTGCAAGCACTGGTGGATCACAAGGGACGTTTCACCAACATCCACATAGGATGGCCAGGAAGGGTTCATGGCGCTCGTGTCTTCAGAAGCACTGCTCTGTTTAAACTGTTGCAGCAAGGGAATTACTTCCCAGACCAGAAAATAACCGTTGACGATGTTGAAATGCCTATAGTTATCCTGCGGGACCCAGCCTACCCCTTGATGCCATGGCTCATGAAGCCATACACAGGCAGCCTGGACAGTGGTCAGGAGCTATTCAACTACAGGCTGAGCAAGTGCAGGATGGTGGTAGAATGTGCATTTGGCTGTTTAAAGGTGCTCTGGAGCACATTACTGACTCACTCAGACCTCAGCCAAACCAATGTCCCCTTTGTTATTGCTGCTTGCTTTGTGCTTCACAATCTCTGTGAGAGTAAGGGGGAGACCTTTATGGCAGGGTGGGAGGCTGAGGCAAATCACCTGGCCACTGATTACGTGCAGCCAGACACCAGGGCGATTAGAAGAGCACACCATGGAGCAGTGTGCATCAGAGAAGCTTTGAAAACGAGTTTCATCACAGGCCAGGGTACAGTGTGACTGCTGTGTTTGTTTCCCCTTCATGAACCCCCCCACCCTTTATTGACTCCTTCCCTGTAAGCAACCCACCATCCCCCTTCGATTACAGTTTGCTTAAGGAAATAAAGTCACTATCGTTTAAAAATCATGTATCCTTTATTAAAAGTCATTCCCTGTAAGCAACCCGTCCTCCCCCTTCGATTACAGCTTGCTTAAGGAAATAAAATCACTATCGTTTAAAAATCATGTATTCATTATTAAAAAGTAATTATAAAAAGAGGCAGAGAACTGACAAGGTATCCCGGGTGTGGTTTGGTAAGAGGATAGGAGGGAAGGAAAAGGCCATTAAACACATTTCAATGTAATGACAGCCTTTTGGTTGGACTGTCCACTGGGGTGGAGTGGGCGGGTGTACGAAGCCTTCCCCCATGCATTCTTACACGTCTGGGTGAGGAAGATATGGAACATGGTGAGTGGTGAGGGTGGTTACACAGGGGCTGCAGCGCATTCTGTGACCCCGTTGCTCTTCCTGAAGATCCACCAGACGTCGGAGGATATCAGTTTGATTACGCAGCAGCTCCAGCGTTGCATCCCGCCACCGCTGATCTTCCTGCCTACACCTCTGATCTTCCTGCCACCACCTCTCATCTCAAGCATCTTTCCTATCCTCACGTTGGTCCCTCCTATCCTCACGTTGGTCCCTCCTATCCTCACGTTCACTGGCATCTTTCCTGTACTTTGCTACCACATCCTTCCACTCATTCAGATGAGCTCTTTCATTGAGGGTTACTTCCATGATTTCTGAGAACATTTCGTCTCGCGTCTTCTTTTTCCTCTGCCTTATCAGAGAGAGCCTTCAGGATGGAGTAGGGAGGCTTGAAAAATGTGCAGCTGCATGAGGGAGGGAAAAAAGGGAGAGAAATATGTAAAAAGATATATTTTACAGAACAATGGTTATACTCTTTCACAGTGAACAACACTATTCACTTTACATAGCACATGTGATTTCAGTACAAGGTCGCATTTTACATCTTAATATTGAGTGCCTGCGGCTCTGGTGTTACAGATCTCACAGACGCAGGTCCGGGCATCAGAATTCAGCTTGCATGCGGCCTGGTAAGCCATTGTCTTTCGGCTTCTCCTGCCTTCATATACACAGTGCCTTCTGATGCTTCTTTCCTGTTAACATGCAGCAGAAGAAGCCAACCCCCACCATCCAATTCTCTAGGATGATTGCTTTACCCCTCCCCCCACCGCATGGCTGGTATCATGGAAGATCACTGCTAATCACCCTCCTTTCCCCACCCCACCACGTGGCTGGTAGCTGGGAAGATTTCTGATAGCCAAACGCAAAAAAGCTCAGCGCTATCCTTCCTCCCCTCTCCCTGCTTGGCTATGTGCAAGGAAGGATTTCTTTTAAGCAACAGTCCAGTAGGAAAATGGCCATCTCTGTCCCCTTAATTAAATTCCTGAATTTCAACCAGGTTACCATGAACGATATCACTCTGCTGAGGATAACAGAGCGAGATAAAGAACAGATGTTTCTTGAATGCCAGCAATCACCGGGACCATATGCAGCAATGCTTTGTCATGCAATGATACCCGATTACTTGCTGCATGCCTGGCTTGGTAAAGTGTCCTACCATGGTGGACGGAACAAGGCTGCCTTGCCCAGAAACCTTCTGCAAAGGCTTTTGGAGTACCTCCAGGAGCGCTTCACGGAGATGTCCCTGGAGGATTTCCGCTCCATCCCCAGACATGTTAAACTTTTCCAATAACTTTACTGGCCGCGAATGCATCCCAAGCCCTCATGGCAAATCAGTCATTAAAAAACGCTTGCTTTTAAACCATGTTTTATATTTACAAAGGTACACTCACCAGAGGTCGCTTCCATGGCTTCACTGTCTGGACTAGTGGCTTGGGAGGGCTGGGAGGGTAATTCCATCTGGGTCACAAAAAGCTCCTGGCTGTTGGGGCTAACGGAGTGCTGTGTGCTCGCTGCAAGGTCATCCTCCTCTTCCTCCTCCTCCTCCTCATCTTCCCCTTCCGCAGAATCCTCAGCCAAGATTGAGATTACAATCCCCACCTCGGAATCCACGGACAGGGATGGGGTAGTCGTGGCACAGCCCCCTAAAATTGCATGCAGCTCAGCATAGAAGCGGCATGTTTTCGGCCTGACCCAGACCTTCCGTTTGCTGCTTTGGTTTTCTGGTAGGCTTGTCTAAGCTCCTTAACTTTCACTCTGCACTGCACTGAGTCCCTGGTGTGGCCTTTTTCCATCACAGCCTTGGAAATTTTTTCAAATATTTTTTCATTTCATCTTTTGGAACGGAGTTCTGTTAGCACTGAATCCTCTCCCCATATAGCAATCAGATCCAGTACCTCCCATGCGGTCCATGCTGGAGCTCTTTTTCGATTCTCAGGAGACTGCATTGCTACCTGTGCTGATGAGCTCTGTGTGGTCACCTGTGCTGATCAGAGCTCCACGCTGGGCAAACAGGAAATGAAATTCAAAAGTTCGCGAAGCTTTTCCTGTATACCTGGCCACTGCATATGAGTTCAGATTGCTGTCCAGAGCGGTCACAGTGGTGCACTGTGGGATACTGCCTGGAGGCCAATACCATCGATTTGCGGTCACATTAACCCTAATCCGATATGGTAATACCGATTTCAGCGCTACTCCTCTCGTCGGGGAGGAGTACAGAAACCGATGTAAAGAGCCCTTTATATCAATATAAAGGGCCTCGTAGTGTGGACGGGTGCAGCATTAAATTGGTTTAACGCTGCTAAAATCGGTTTAAACTCATAGTGTAGACCAGGCCTAAGATAGAGCTATGCCTAGTGCCTGATCCTGGTCCCATTGAAATCAAGAGCAAAACTTTCACTGACTTCATGGGCTCATACGAGTTTTGTTGGACCTGATTAGCGCCCACAAATATCACAGAAACTAATGGAGCTGCAGACACCCAGCATCTCTCAGGATCAGGCTCATCTTCTGTTTTAAGTGCTTCATGGATCAAGCGCTTTTAGATCAAATTCTGCAGCTTTCACTAAGTCAAAACTGGACTTAGTCTCACTGGGAGTTTTGACTGAGGTTCAAACCTGCTCTACATTGAGAAGAAGGGGCACCAGAACTTGTTCTGGAGCTGTGTACTAGGATTACTGATCTCCGCCACTTCTCCCCCTGGAAGCTTATGGAACTCCTCATAGAGTGACCAGACATCCCAATACTATCAGAAAAGTCCCAATATTAGGGGCATTGTCTTATATATGAAACTATAAACCCCACCTCCCCCCCGAAAAAAAGTGTCCCTATTTTTCACACTTGCTGTTGTCAGATACCACCGGTGTGGTGCTCTGTTCTATTCAATGTTGATATCAGTCAGCTGCGTGCGTTGTTCCCTCTGTGTGCTGCCCCGGCTCTGCGCAGAGAGCTGGCACAGCAGACCCCTAGAAAACCCCCAATGATCACAGACTCTGATAAGGTACAAAGACACCTGCCCAGGTTTATTGTCAAACAAAACACAGTCTGTAGCTCCCGGGATCAGATGTCTACAGTTCTGCTATTACCTATATGTTCCCTGACAATGGACACAACTCAGTCAGTGGCGGCACACTCCACTGCCCCCTAGGCTGGACAAAAACACTGCCCCAGGGATGTATTCTTATAAACAAGTTCAGGGCCAGCTTCAGCTTTTCTGCCACCCCAAGTAGGGGGGGAAGAAAAAAAAAAAAAAAAAAGAGCGGCTGCACTTCGGCGGCAGCTAATCGCGCCGCTTCTTCTGTGGTACTTCGGCGGCAGGTCCTCCCTCTCTTCCTCTTTGGCAGCAGCTCAAAGAGGAAGATAGGGAATAAGGGACCTGCCACCGAATTCCTGCCAAAGACCCGGACGTGCTGCCCCGATACCGGACGGAGTGCAGCCCCCTTGAATTGGCCGCCCCAAGCACCTGCTTCCTACGCTGGTGCCTGGAGCCGGCCCTGAACAAGTTACACATCATTCCTGATGTACTGAGGTGCAACCCCTCTACATAGCAAGGCACAACACCTCTATGCAGTAAGGTTCTGCCTCTCACCTTGTACATGTTGGTTAGAACAAAACAACTCGATCCATCGTATTACCCTTTTGCCTTGTCTTTAGGATGCATTCACCTGTTCTTTGTTATGTGTGTGGAATGTGCAAGTATGGGAGTGTTCTGGTATTTCTAGTGTCCAGTACCTTTCAAGTATGTGTATTTTTGCAGCATCAGCCCATTCTTTATCAGCTTCTGCGAACAGGGCCTGCTTCTGGCTCACAGCTTAACTTTGCTTTATGTTAGCAAAGTCTTAACTATTACTTTAGTTCAGGCCTTAGGCCTCATATCAGGCCTCTGATAAGGGTTTATGTTTCAGTGCCTTATCTTACTACACTTGCTATCTGGTCACTCGGCTCCCTCCCTTCCATATATGGCTGTTTTGAGTATGCAGCCATGACTTCCCCCTCAGGTGGGAACCAGGGCTGGGTGGCTGTATAAGGCCAACCTGAGTTCTCATCTGCTCATGGGATTGCCTTTTTTTTTCTCCATGTCTGGAGAACTCTGGCCAGCTTCAAGTCCTGAATGCTGCGAAGGAGAAATAGATTAGCACTAGGCTCTTCATCACAGCACAGAGGTGGCTTGGCAGAAGTTTCATTAACAATCCTTCTTCCGCTCCCAACTTCAGTCATAATACATACCTGGGAAACTTAGCTGTTGATTACACTTGCAACTGATGCCAAGTTATATCATTTCTACTACAATTAATTAAAAGAAAACATTTGTGTCTGAAAATATGGCACATTGTAGCTGTATACATTTTTGAGCCACCGGTCCTTATTACCCTCATTAGATTTTTTTTAAAATGATAATTAACTGAGAAAACATGACCTAAGCAAAGTTATCAAAGGAGAGCAATTATGGGAACTTGTGCCATATTATTCCAATTAGGTAACTGCTCACAGTATTTTCACTTGGTAACAGCACAAAACTACTGTTCAGCCCACTGTTACACTGATAAATGATTCCAAAATTGCCTCTCTTTTAACAGGTCTGTTTCTGGACAAGGGCCAGACAAAACAGAACCAAAAGATTTAAAAGTACCAGAGTGAGAGTATGAGGAGAAGCTAGAGGGCACGAGATTGACTCTGTCATCTCAGAAAAGAAAAGGAAAAAATATATTTCTGCTGGGCCAAATCTGGAGGTCTTTTCTTCATCCTTATCCAGTCCTCACTTAGGCAAACTCAGGGTATGTCTACACCACCCGCTGGATCGACAGGCAGCAATTGATCCAGCAGGGGTCAATTTATAGCATCTAGTCTAGATGCAATAAATTGACCCCCGAGTGCTCTTCCATCAACTGCAGTACCCCACCATTGCGAGAGGTGCAGGCAGAGTTGACAAGGGAGCGACAGAAGTCAACTCACCACAGTGAAGACACCACGGTAAGTAGGTCTAAGTATGTCATCTTCAGCTATGTTATTCACTTAGATCGATCCCCACCCCAGTGTAGACAAGTCCTTACTGACATCAATGAGAATACGTCTAAAGAAAGACCTAAGAAAAATACAGAGTAAGGACTGAGGGCCAGATAATGGAGTCATGAAGTGACATGCAAGAAGCATCCTCAGCTGCGCAAGGCTCTCCCACAGTAACAATCCTTGTATTTTGAGGTGCTTGTGGGAAAAGAGATGGAAAAGAGTGAAAGTGGGGCCATGATCTAGGCACAACATGTCCCCTACACTGGCCCATGGAGTGAGACTCACAAACCTGAGGGAACAAGATTATGGGTTTTCCCTGGCCCCTTATACATATAAGGAAGCAGCAGGAGAGTTAGTGCTTGATCTGTGGCACAATCCCCATGGTTTCCCCCAGAGTGGAGTGGCTCCATGCTGCCTGTTATACAAGACTGTGGCATAAATGACATAATATCTAGCCTTGCAGAAGGATCTCGGGACTTGGGTCCCTATTTGTAGAATTTATTGAATTTTGAAGGGTGTAGGGGAGATCTGCCCTCCAAAATCTGGACAACGGGTGCTCATCATAAAATGCTAAGGTCTCATGCAAAGGTTTCTCCAGAATTGCATCACTATCTGAAATAGTGTGGGTGACTGGGCAACAAAATGAAATGGTAGATGAAATTAAATGTTGATAAGTGCAAAGTAATGAAGACATAATCCCAACTATACATATAAAATGATAGGGTTTAAATTAGCTTTTACCACTCAAGAAAGAGATCTTGGAGTCATTGTAGATAGTTCTCTGAAAACATCCACTCGTTGTGTAGTGGCAGTCAAAAAACCAAACAGAATGTTGTGAATCATTAGGAAAGGGATAGATAATAAGACAGAAAATAGCATATTGCCTTTATATAAATCTATGTGTGGTACATCCACATCTTGAATACTGTGTGCAGATGTGGTTGCCCCATCTCAAAAAAGATATATTGGAAATGGAAAAGGTTCAGAGAAATGGAACAAAAATGATTAGGGTTATGGAACAGCTGCCATATGAGGAGAAATTAACAAGGGACTTTTCAGCTTGGAAAAGAGACGACTAAGCGGGTATATGACAGAGTTCTAAAACCATGACTGGTGTGGAGAAAGTAAATAAGGAAATGTTATTTACTCTTTCTCATAATACGAGAACTAGTGGGTCACCAGATGAAATTAATAGGCAGCAGGTTTAAAGCAAACAAAATAAAGTATTTTTTCATACAACGCACAGTCCATCTGTGGAACTTGTGAAGGCCAAGACTATAACGGGGTTCAAAAAAGAACTAGATAAATTCATGTAGGATAGGTCCATCAATGGTTATTAGCCAGGATGAACGGGGATGGTGTCCCTAGCCTCTGTTTGTCAGAAACTGGGAATGGGCAAGAGGGGATGGATCACTTGATGATTACCTCTGGGGCATCTGGCATTGGCCACTGTCAGAAGACAGGATACTGGGCCAGATGGACCTTTGGTCTGACCCGAGTATGGCCGTTCTTATGACTTTGACAACTTGAATGTTTGAGATCTTTGAAAGACTACAGTCAAAAAAAGGGGAGGAATAGAGAAAAAAGAAAAGGATGGGAAATTAGTGCTGTGATGGAGAGGTTAACAGACATGATCTTACAATTAAAGATATTTACCAGAGAAATTTGAACCCCATTATACACTGGCTTATGGTACACAAGGAAGAACTGTTTTACATCATCAAAGACAAAAACCAGGACTATAGGTAAGCTTTAAGAATAATAAACATCCTGAATTCAAGAATAAGCCTGTCAAATGAAGGGATATTGATTTTGGAACAAGGAATATTATGTCAAACAACATTAGTTTAATTGATCTGAATTTAGTTTAAGTACTAAAAGCATTTATATACAAACAGCAAATGAAAATTAACTGCAGCTGAGTCCTTTGGTTCTCAGATTATACAATATGCACAAGTAACTGAAAGTTCTTACAGGAATCCTAACAGAGCAATCCAGTTTCTATTCCCACAGAATGACTCAATAGAAAAGCAATATGCTTTCTTTCAGAGAATAAGAATATTTAAAACAATGTTTTGACCTTTCAAAATACACAAAAACTTTCACTTTCTCAAAAAGAATTTGTAACAAAATGGAGGAAAGAGGGTAGCACTAAAATCCTCTCTGTGGTACCTTAGTTCAAATATTTCTATTTCTGGGCAGGAATATGCACTTTTTCTAATACTCATCCAAATAGATTTGATTTTTTTTCCTATCTGTCTTCATTCAGATACGTATATTTCACCATCTTAAATACCACAGCATAAATAGACATAAGAACTGATGTACAGAACCTGGAGACAACTAGCAGAGCTCCAAAAAGAATGGATGTATTTGATTGTTACTATTTGCAAGGGAAAAAAGTCATATTTTTCTTTAGTCAAAAACTAAAATCTTGGCCTAAATTTTCATAAATGACTAGCTATTTTGGGTGCAACTTGAGGCACTAGTGGTAAGAACATAGGAATGGTCATACTGGGTCAGACCAATGGTCCTTCTAGCTCAACACCCTGTCTTTCAACTGTGGCCGATGCCAGATGTTTCAGAGGGAATGAACAGAACAGGGAAATTACTGAGTGATCATTCCCTCTGTCATTCATAGATTCATAAACTCTAGAACTGGAAGGGACCTCGAGAGGTCATCGAGTCCAGTCCTCTGCCCTCATGGCAGGACCAAATACTGTCTAGACCTTTCTTGATAGACATTTATCTAACCTACTCTTAAATATCTCCAGAGATGCAGATTCCACAACCTCCCTAGGCAGTTTATTCCAATGTTTAACCACCCTGACAGTTAGGAACTTTTTCCTAATGTCCAACCTAAACCTCCCTTGCTGCAGTTTAAGCCCGTTGCTTCTTGTCCTATCCTTAGAGGCTAAGATGAACAAGTTTTCTCCCACCTCTTTATGACACCCTTTTAGATACATGAAAACTGCTATCATGTCCCCTCTCAGGCTTCTCTTTTCCAAACTAAACAAATCCAGTTCTTTCAGACTTCCTTCATAGGTCATGTTCTCTAGACCTTTAATCATTCTTGTTGCTCTTCTCTGGACCCTCTCCAATTTCTCCACATCTTTCTAGAAATGCGGTGCCCAGAACTGAACAGCAGACCAATACTCCAGCTGAGGCCTGACCAGCACAGAGTAGAGCAGAAGAATGACTTCTCATGTCTTGCTCACAACACACTTGTTAATGCATCCCAGAATCACATTTGCTTTTTTTGCAACAGCATCGCACTGTTGACTCATATTTAGGTTGTGGTCCACTATAACTCCTAGATCCTTTTCTGCCATACTCCTTCCTAGACAGTCTCTTCCCATTCTGTATGTGTGAAACTGATTGTTCCTTCCTAGGTGGAGCACTTTGCATTTGTCTTTATTGAACTTCATCCTGTTTACCTAAGACCATTTCTCCAATTTGTCCAGATCATTTTGAATTTTGACCCTATCCTCCAAAGCAGTTGCAATCCTTCCCAGTTTGATATCATCTGCAAACTTAATAAGCATACTTTCTATGCCAATATCTAAGTCATTAATGAAGATATTGAACAGAGCCGGTCCCAAAACAGACCCCTGAGGAACCCCACTCATTATACCTTTTCAGTAGGATTGGGAACCATTAGTAATTACTCTCTGAGTACAGTTATCCAGCTAGTTATGCACCCATCTTATAGTAGCCCCATCTAAGTTGTATTTGCCTAGTTTATCAATAAGAATATCATGCGAGACCGTATCAAATGCCTTACTAATGTCTAGGTATACCACATCTACCATTTATCTGTTATCCACAAGACTCATTATTCTATCAAATAAAGATATCAGATAAGTTTGACATGATTTGTTCTTTACAAATCCATGCTGGGTATTCCCTATCACCTTACCACCTTCCAAGTATTTGCCAATGATTTCCTCAATTACTTCCTCCATTATCTTCCCTGGCACTGAAGTTAAACTGGTCTGTAGTTTCCTGGGTTGTTTTTATTTCCCTTTTTGTAGATGGGCACTATGTTTGCCCTTTTCCAGGGCAGCTTCTGGCAGTCAGAGTCTTGGGGACATCCAGAGCATGCAGTAGCGTACCTGGCTATCTTGGCTAATAGCAATTGATGGACCCATCCTCCATGAACTTATATAATTCCTTTTTGAACACAGTTATGCTTTTGACCTTTCTGATATCCCGGCAATGAGTTGTACAGGTTGCGTGTGTTGTGTGAAGAAGTTTTTCCTTTTGTTTGTTTTAAACCTGCTATCTATTTATTTCATCAGTTAACCCCTAGCTCTTGTTATCTGAAGGAGTAAATAACACTTGCTTAATCACTTTCTCTACAGCATTCATGATTTTATAGACTTCTATCATATCCCCCTTAGTTCTCTCTTTTCCAAGGCGAATAGTCCAGTCTTCTTAACCTCTCTTTGCAGAGGCAGATTAAAGTTTTGAGGGGTCGTGGGCCCCTCTCCACCCTTTTAACTGTAGTCCACCCACCCCCGTGACTCTGCCAGGGAACAGGGCTGGGGCACGGGGGCTTCCCCTACTCTCCAGCAGGAGCACCGGGCAAGCCCCCACATCCTGACTCTGCTTCCTGTCAAGAGCACCAGGCAGATGGGTGGAACAGGAAAAACTCTGTGCCCCGACCCCACTCTCCCTGCCCCACCCAGCAGGAACACCAGGTGGGCGGAGTGGGTCGACGCACAGGGGCGCCCATTTTTCCGGGGGCCCCAGGCACGGGCCCTGTTGGCCCAGTGGCTAATCTGCCACTGCTTGTATAGAAGTTGTTTCATATCCCTAATCATTTTAGTTGCCCTTCTCTGTATATTTTCCAATTCTCAAAAATCTTTTTGAGATGGGGCAACCAGGACTGCATGCAGTACTCAAGGTGCGAGTGTACCATGGATTTATATAGTGGCATAATAATATTCTCTGAGTTATTATCATTTCATTTCCTAATGGCTCCTAACGTTCTGTTCGCTTTTATGACTTCACATTGACGGTATGCTTTTAGAGAACTATCCACAATGACTCCAAGAACTTTTTCTTGAATGGTAACAGCTAATCTAGATACCATCATTTTGTTTGTATAGTTGGGATTAAGTTTTCCAATGTTCGTTACTTTGCATTTATCAACATTGAATTTCATCTGCTATTTTGTTGCCTAGTCACCAGGACTTTTGAGATCCTATGCAGTCAGTTGTGGACATAACTATCCTCAGTAATTGTGCATTGTCTTCAACATTTTCACCTTCCCCCCACCCCATTTCCCAGATCATTTATGAATATCTTGAACTTCACTGGTCCCCATACAGATTCTTGGGGGACCCCACTATTTACTTCTCTTCATCATAAAAGTTGATCATTTATTCCTACAGTGGCTCACCCTTGTCCATATGGTTGTTGATCAAAAATTCTAATAGATTGGTGAGGCATGATTTCTCTTTACAGAAGCCAGCTCTTCCCCAACATATCGCGTTCACTTATGTGTCTGATAATTCTGTTCTTTACTATAGATTCAACCAATTTGCCTGGTATTGAAATTAAATTTCCTGGACTGTAATTGCCAGGATCACATCTGGAGTCTTTTTAAAAAATTGGTGCTATATTAGCTATACTCCAGTCATCTGGTACAGAGTCTGATTTAAGTAACAGGTTACTTACCATAGTTAGTAGCTCTGCAATTTCATATTTGAGTTCCTTCAGAACTCTTGGATGAATACCATCTGGTCCTGGTGAATTATTACTGTTTAATTTATCAATTTCTTGCAAAACCACCTCTAATAATCCTCTGCAATGAAGAAATTCATTTAGGTTTTTTTCAATCCCCTTGTCTTCTCTGAGCACTTCTTTAACACTTTGATCTTCCAGTGGCCCCACTGATTCTTTGCCAATCTTCCTGCTTCTGATGTACTTAAAAAAATATTCCTGTTTGTTGGTGTGTCTTTTGCTAGTTGCTCCTGAAATTCTTTTTTTTTTTGCCTGTCTAATTATACTATTATACCTGACTTGCCAGAGTTTGTACTCCTTTCTATTTTCCTCAGCAATATTTGACTTCCAATTTTTAAAATAATGACTTTTTGCCACTAACTGCATCTTTTACTCTGTTGTTTAGCCATGGTGGCATTTTTTCTGGTCCTCTTACTTTTTTTTAAATTTGGGGTATGCGTTGAATTTGAGTCTCTATTAATGTATTTTTTTTAAGTTTCCATGTGGCTTGGAGACATTTCACTCTTGTGACTGTTCCTTTATATTTCTATTTACAGTAGAACCTCAGAGTTACAAACACCAGCGTTAAGAACTGACTAGTAAACCATATACCTTATTTGGAACCGGAAGTATGCAGTCAAGCAGCAGCAAAGACAAAAAAAAAATAAAAGCAAATACAGTACTGTACTGTGTTAAGCATAAACTACTATAGAATAAAGGGAAAGTTTTAAAAAAAAGAGTTGACAAGGTAAGGAAACTGTTTCTGTGCTTGTTGCATTTAAATTAAGATGGTTAAAAACAGCATTTTTTTCGGCATAGTAAAGTTTCAAAGCTGTGTTAAGTCAATGTTCAGTTGTAAACTTTTGAAAGAACCATAATATTTTGTTCAGAGTTACGAACATTTCAGAATTATGAACAGCCTCCATTCCTGAGGTGTTCTTAACTCTGACGTTCTACTGTAACTGGCTTCCTCGTTTTTGTGTAGTTCGTTTTTTGAAGTTCAATGCTACTGTTATGGGCTTCTTTCCTATTCCACTCCCCCCCAACACACATACGGATGTTCAATTTAATTACATTATTGTCACTATTACTGAGCAGTTCAGCTATGTTCACCTCTTGAACCTGGTCCTGTGCTTCACTTAAGACTAAATGAAGAATTGCCTCTCCCCTTGTGGATTCCAGGACTAGCTGCTCCAAGCAGCAATGATTAATGGTGTCTAGAATTTTTTTTTCCATTTTATTTTTTAAAAGACAGGTCCTTGCTTCTATTAAATAGATAGGATTTTTTTTAAAATATCCTATATAAACATAGGTTATAGTAATTATTTATTAATACTGTACAAGAGCTTAATTTTTAATGTTAATAGCGTCTGAGGTAGATTGCCGAAATAGTTATCTAGATCAGCCAACAAATGATAAAACACAATCTTCAGAACAAAAATGGTCCCTTCAGGTATTTTTACTTCGATAAGTCTATGGTACGTTATCAAAGTCACTGAATGTTGCTTTGCTTGTCTCTGGTCCAAGACCAGTCTGAAAGCCAAAAAGTGTACAGACAACTAACTTGCTTTCCAAGCATCATTATAATAATGAATGATAATATTTTTCACTCATAGCACTTGTTATCCATAGATCTCAATGGAATATTAAGTGAAGATAAAAGGGTTTCTTTTTCAGATATCAGTGCCAAGTTTACTTGTTAGATTTACTATACAGATTGTATGAAAATACAGCCACGGAATCTACTTAAGAATTTACAGAAAAAAAATGAAAATGGGTTTTCCACTTTCCAGCTTCTTTCAGGACATCTTACTTATAAGTCAACAGTTTTAAACCTTTAAAGAGAGCCTATCATGTGTTTCTCTAAGACACCAATGAGTCATCCTGTCGGTTGCTTGACCCTGCCTTCTAAGGAGCAGTTAACTATTTTCTCTAATCACCCCTAGTTGGTATACTTTTTAATTGAAATGGTTCTCCTTATGAACTTAACTGCATTAGTTAAATCACTGGTTGAAGGATTATAGGTTAGTCGTATGGAACTTTAGAATAGTCAAAAAACCCAAAGATCAAGAGGTCATAAGGAGCAAGAAATGCAGACACTTATCGTTGAGAAAGATACAATAGAATGTGAAAAGGGTCAGTACTCCCAGGCTATGAGAGGAAAGAAGTTTGGCAATTCTCATTCTGTCTATATTAATGCCTTGAACAATCATTAAAACAAACAACAACAAAAAAGTTATGTGGGAGTTAAGAAATTTTCCTCTCAGTTTCAGAAGTCATGCTCAAGAGTTATGGGGCACTAGGGGCATATGGACAGGTGTAGATGGGACTGCAGAGTTTTTTAAAATAAACTAGAAAGTTGGCTAACAGAGAAGACGCTGTGTGTGCATTCTGAACATTTTGGATCAGATTTTCAGGCTCGCTACAGGGGAGCTACACCTGTTTATGCCAGTCAAGAATCTAACCCTTCATTGCTGCCTTTCTAATTAACCCACCACTTGGAGTTTGCCAGTTCCTAGAACTCTAGATTGAATATTGAGGGGGGGTGGGGTAGGCGTCCTACCCCATGGACAACACTAATGGCTACCTGAGCCCTCTGGCACCATTTCCCTGCACGCTTGGAGTCAGGGGTAGGGACAAAATGGATTTCTGGGACCAAAAGGGACTGGACAGTCTGACTCAGAGACAAAAACTAGCTTTAGTCAGTTTCAGTTTAAGCTTGGAGTTTGGAACTGGGAGCTGAGAAAGAAGCAGAATAGCTCAGTGAGTCTCCAGTTAACTCACTCCCCACAAAGGGAGTCTGAACTGCTGTGGGTTCTAGTGCCTGGGTCGGACAGTTCCAGTCCTGCAGAGACCAGCATCCTCAGTGGCAGAGATCCAACCCAGTACTGGATACTGAGAGCAAGCCAAACCCTCCATAAGACTCCAGAGCAGAAACGCAGGAGAGGACCCTCCCCCACCCAGAGATGAGAACACTATCAGAGGATCCATTTTTTTGTTGAAGCCCGCTAGCATTCACAGCATGCCGAACTCATCTCTGGACTCATCCCCTCTGTACCATCTGCCTTGGAAGGTGCCAGGGAGGTAGCTGGGGGTTGGGATCAACTGGGAATGTTGGAAGGTGGGACATTCATTGATTTATTATTGTTTATTAGTTAATCCTAATCCTCTGCTTCCCCAGATCCTAATTGCCTAATCCAAATAAAGTCCATCTTTGTTATATTGTTATTTTTGAGTGTGTCATCTCTTTGCTGGGGTTTGTGTGAGGTACTTTTTTGTTTCATGTGTGCTAGATTTTGTGCTCCTTGCCATCAGTGATAGCATTACTAATTATTTTCCCCAGGGGACAGAAACCCTGCTATCTTGGGCACAGTGAGAAGTCACCTTGGGTGGAGGCACCAGGCATCACAAAAAGAACCCAGGTGAGGAAAGCACAGAAGCTGCTCCAAGTAGCAAGTATCAGAGAGGAGGTTTAAGCCACACCTCAGGGGAGGGGCTACACTGGGAAGCTATCATTTGAGTAGAGTTGACAAAGAACACTTTAGAGAAATGTATAATCAGCCGTGGTTGCCAGTGAAAGTGATTTGGTATTCTGCAAAAGATACAATGTCTATTCAGATATAGCAGATTTTCCATCATAACTGGTTCAAAGCCTTCCGCAATTTAGTCCCACTCTACCTATTCATATTAGTAGCTTATCACAAAGGCACTTTCTGCCTTTGCTTTGCCAAGAATTCCATCCTCAATCACCTGCATGTCTGCAGGCTTTCTCTCATGACATCCCATATGGGGATGGGGGTGAAATTCCCAATAAAAACCCATGCAGAGACCATCTTATTCCCTTTAAAGTCTCTCCTTAAAATGCACTTCTGACATAATGGGTACAGAAAACTCATCTGATAACAACTAGACAGGTAGTAAGTTGTTATAGCTGTTTCCGATTGGCTGAGAACTATGCACACAGTCAGTCTCTCCTAAAATATCTATTTATTTTATTTGTCTTTGCTCTCCTTCCCTACCCACATTCTTTCTCCATCTACCTGTTTTGTCTTGTATTTTATTCTGTAAGCTTCTTGGGACAGAGAGTGCCCTGTACTATGAATGCACGCAGGAACTATCATGTACTGTGTTTGCACTGCACCTAGTACAAGGGTGAAATTCACATGTAGACCAAGGGCCCATGGAACACCTACTGTGTCCCTGCATAGGTAAAAGGTAAAGATGCTGATGTGGGAGGCCTATCTACCTTCACCATGTCAATGTCCTGGGATCAGTGCAAAAAACATTGCTTTCAATCAGCTTGTCAAGTGCAGTGGTTCCCCACATTGTCCAATTAATTATTTTAATGTCGTTTTTGTACATTAGATACATATATTATTAGGCAAGGGGTTGGGAGAAATTACATTGAAGCTGGTGGATGTAACAGCTGCCCTTCATTCAGGATAAATATTAGAAACCATCAAACTCTTTTATGGAACCAGAGAGCTAAAGTAATAAAGCCAACACCCAAAACAGGCATGTGCAAAGCCAGTCAGGGATTTGAGCTATGTGGAGGGGGGAAGGGGTTCCACTGTGGCCTAAAAACAAACACAAAATGGAGGATTAATTTAATCACAGCTGTGTGAGTGAGTGAGAGAAGAACAAGAAACAAGAAGCAGACAGAAGGAGCAAAGAAGCCTCAGACAAAGCCAGAGAAGTCCTGAGAAAAAATCCTAGAGAGAGAGAGAGAAAAAGGAGAGTGAGTTTTAGCATAAAGTGCTGGCTGAAAGAGATTTGGAATTGTGTTCAGAGAAATTGTTTCCTGATTGATTCCTCCTCTGTTCAGGGAAATAGGACTTTGTATGTAAATTGTAAATAAACATGAAAGAAATACCTGAATCCATCATCAATTTCTCTTAATCAAAACTATCCACAAGATTGAAAATTGGCTAACTGCTCGGCTCACAAAAGGAGTGACAATATATATTACATACAAGAAACTACACTAAAAGAAGTGTGTATATATTATACCTATAGATATACATATAACTTGGGGGAAAATGTATGCTTTTTTAAAGGCTTTATCAGTCAGGCAAACAGCTTTAGTCATCCAATGGCAGAAAATGTTTTCAGTGCTAAGAAAATCATAGTAAACTAAAGACAAAGATTTCAATATAAGGGCTGTCTACACTAGAAAATAAGATTTTCCCCTCTATGCTTCTTATGAGTGTAAAATATCCACACCTCTGAATGACATAGGTCAGCTCACCTAAGTCCCTGTGAAGACACTGCTAGGTCAATGAAAGAAATCTTCCATCAGTCTAGCTACTGCCTCTCAGTGAGGTCTATTTTTTACAGCAATAGGAGAATGTTACACTGCCACTGTAGCTTTCTTTGTGTAGACACAGCCTCAGTTTATTGAAAGAACTGTGACCACTAAAATCAGTGACTAAGCTTCCATTGTCTTCATATGCAGGCCTATGGGCCCAATGAGGGGAAGATGAAGCACTGCTAGAAAAGCACTTGGACTTCTCATCAAACCCTTGTGTCCCAGCAGATTTAAAATTTTCTTTTTACATCCTTCTTCCCTTAGCGGGCCAACTACTCTTTGACAGGAACAATGCAATGTTTCATTGCAAACCAACTTTTCATTTCAAAAATATATATTTTTGATATAAATGTTATATAAGATAAAATAATAAAGTTGAAATCAGAACTAAAAATTTCAAGTGTATCAAAATTGAACATTGTGATTAACCTATAATATTTTTTTTTAAATTTCACTTCATGGGAAAGTTTTTTGTTCCTATTTGGAATGAAAACAAATTTCAAAATATTGGCATTTCCCATGCACTGGAAATTCAGAATTCTGACCAGCACTACTACATACTGACAAATAATTCCTCTGCAGTAAATGGGAAGGAATATAGGGACTATATAGATGCTACTGTATGCATTGCAAAACATTTTGTTTTGCCATACCTTGGTGTTGCACGGTATTGGTGAATCCATGCAAAGGTCAGATAAATGTTTGATAAGGGGAAGGGATCCCATTCAATTATCCAGACCTTCTCCTTTCAAATGCAACATACAGGGCACACAATGGAAAAGGTCCAGAATATGTTAAAATACCAGACTAAATCCTCACCTGCGCTAGCCCCCCTTTGGCATGGATGAATGAGAAAGCAAAGGCAGGGCTCTTTTCTCCCTTAATGCAGGGATTGTCTTCATGCTGAACTGGTTTCCAGTGCAAGTATGAGCAGTTTCTGGCCTGTTCTAACTTTCACCAGTTGGAATGGTCCCCATGGCAAACCACCCTTCCTCCTCTGTACAAGTCCTCCATATTGAAGGGGAAAGGGAGAAAGCACATAACAAAGCTGCTAACATAGGATTTATGCCATCTGAGGATTGCCTCATATTGGGAAAATCGTCAGCTTTCCATTTAAGATTGCTTTATAGTCCCTTTTTGCTTCTCTGGCAATGCACAAGGACCTCAGCAAGAATCAAGGATCAGATTATTCTGTCTAGCCATATTCCAATACCTGATCTGGTAAAAGGGTGTGCTCACCTTCACATAGCAGACATGTTTTTGTGTCTGCGCTCTGGTACTAATACATTTGTAATCAGTGATGCCACAAACATGCATAACTACTATTGATATTTGGTTATTACAGGGGCACTCAGAACTCCAGTCAGGATCAGGGTCCCATTTATGAGAGGTGCTGACCACACACATATAGGTCCCTGGTCTGAAGAACTTATCTCTGAGACGTCTCTGTTGACCTTATTGAGGCCTGGAGATTTCCAAAGACCTGGTTGAAGTCCATTCTGGTACAATGTTGCTTGCTGCCCTATATATATATTTACATCTGAAGTCACACACAGAAAAAAAGATCTGATAGTTCCAGCAAAGAAAACCAGTACAGCGCCTGGAGTTTCTCTTTTGCTTCACGATTCCTTCCAACAAGAATTGGCTCATGTTCAGCAAGTTACAGGGCTCCCAAGCCTCCTTCCCAGATATATCTGTCTTGTCTCTCTGGGTAAAAGAAACTTATTTCTGGCTCTCTGTCAAGCTTCCCAGAACTTTATATTACCACACAACGACGCTGAAGGCAGGAATGCATACTTTTGCTTTGATTTCCACAGAGAATCATAATTCTTCTCAGCTATTTTTTCCCCTTTTGGGTGACAGATGGCTCTCTGGTAGTCACCCGTCTCTTCATTTTGACCTTCTGTTCACCCTCCTCCTCCCCTCCTTTTCTCCCCCCTATGTCCTGCCCAATTCCAATTTGGATAATTATTCTGTCTGCAGTACATAAAATTCTCTCTTGTTTAAATCAGAGATAATAATCCTTCTCCTCCTGTTCTAAACTGTAGTGTAGAGTTACTATGCGCTGTTAAATCATTCCTGTGCTTTGCCCTAAAAGATGAACAGTGAGTGATTGAGAACTGATATCTTTTTATAAAGACTTTCCAGTGTTTTGGGATCCTTTGGGATGACTAGTATTATATTATTAGTCCTTAAACCCTAGCTGATTTACATTACAGGATAACTTTCTACTCATCTTTCAGACATCTTTCAGCCGAGTGCTTCTTTATTAAAATGGCTTAGCATTAATGATGTGCAGACTTTTGCATATGTGCATGATCTCGATGTGAAAATAGCAATGTATTCAAATATTTTTCTGTAAACCAGAAGTATGGCTGGGCAAAATATAGTGGTGAAAATCCATAAAACCAAAAGCATGTACTTAAACAGGTACTTAATTGCTTTGTTGAATTGGGGCCAGAGTCCTCAGCCTTAGCTGTAGTGAAAGTGCCCATCTTTTTACTATTTTGAGAAGGTCAGACCATATAGCAAACACATTATTGCATATCGTTAGGAAAGGAGACAAGTGCACATAGCTGACAATGAGAGAGAGCTCACCACGTTCAAAGAGCCAAATACTGGAGAGCAGATGAAAACCTGCATAAAAATGACAATGCTCTTCTCAAAACAAAAATAGACTGGTGGAGCCAACTGTACCTGATACACAGAAGACGTGAATCCATTACAACTCTCATCTAACAAGCTGGCTCTGTAGTTTAAGCTTTACTTTAAGCTGCAGGTTAGTTTAAGCTTTTTCTTCTGGAGTTCCCTGGTTCAATTCCTAGTTATGAACAAGATGGCAGCTGTCACACTGTCTGCTGCCAGGATGCCTATGCAGCCATGTTACCACTGCTATTTCAGGGCATAGGGCACAGTAGCAGATGTGGCTGTCTCCCTGATTGTGGGGATATGACATCGGAGACTCCTCTAGTGCACTGGTCACATCCCTGCACTCACACTATCTCCCCTCCTGAGAGAACTGTGGCAATTTTCTCCATTCTGTGCAGTTCTTATTTGTTAGCTTTCTGCTAGTACTGCCCCTTTGAACAGACAACTCATAGCAATTAAGCTGCTTTTGGTGCTTTCCATAGGTGCATATTACTGCTTTTATTTTGTTTAAATTGATTGCAATGATTCTTTTTAATTCATTATGAGGGACATGTATGGGTGAGACAAGTGCCTCTTGTCTTATATATCCCCAAATAATATAAAATAAGATGACCAGGATTTAGCCTTGAGTGATAGACAGTAAAGATTGCTATATCACCAAAGGAAAAATTATCCATTGTAAATAAAACAGATGTGACAAATTATAATGGAATCCTGGCTGTCTTATTAAAGTTCATAAAGTCAAGACCTCGTGTTACATTCAAAAGAATGAAAGGTTTGTCAGCTAAATTTAAACTTTTTCACCATTAGATTTGCTTGATTTTTATTAATTTTAAAGTACATTTATATAAAATCTGTTATTCATCAGATCTGCTTCCAGTGTGTCTTTGAATCATATCTGCTTTTCTGACTGACAAACCTGTTTACTACTGTCAGCACCAAGGAACCAGCACATATATGGGAGAGCCAGATGGACTCCATTCTGCTACATGTATTGACAAAATTGTCATACATATTTTGATTGCAGAACCGTTCTTAGTGATAATGAAAGTGTCAGGAGAAAGAACAAAGCCTGTATCTCAGATCTCTGTTGGAATTTGCAGTGCTGAATGTCATGAAAATCATCTTTTGAACATGATGCTGTCATCTATACACATTCACCCATGGAAGTATAATTAGATTTTAAATGGATGGACAACTTACTCTGATATTTTCCAGAATTCCTCAAGTATGCTATATGGTCTTCTATACTATTCCTTCTAACTTTTAATGTCCTTGTTTTTACTCATCTTTTACTACTAATAAATATGTTATTGTCTTTTCTTAATGCAAATCAGGAAAGCAAAAACAAAATAAAAATAAATAATAAAGTTCAATTAAACTTTATATCTGGAACTTGGAAAGAAAAATTTAGAACCCAGCTTAAAACTACATCCAAGAAACATTTGAAAGCAGTGTACTTACTACCACATGACTGCTTGTGAGGTCACCCTGAGAAAACCAACAATTGGTACTATTTAACAACATCGAAGAACTACTGTTCTGTCCTCTTCTAACTCCTCAATGGAGATCAGAGGCAATTTAAACAGTAAGCAAGAATTGTTGCAGAGAACAATGGAATTTGGAGCAGGTGTTATTGCCGTATTAGCTTATAGCCCATCCAGTAGCAGTGATTAGTGCAATAGTAGTCACCCTGAGTAAAACAGAAGAAAAGCTGACTCAGAACTCCCAGAACATATCCCACAGAATGAATCATAGACTGAGGAATCTGAAGAGGAGATGGATAAGAAGGAAAAAATACTAATGATGGGAGGAAAACATGCTTTCCAGAACTATAATTGTAAATGGGGAGTTGTCATTGAGCAAGTGTATTTCTAGTGGGATCCCAAAAGGATCAGTTATTGGCTCTATGATATTTAGCATTTTAAAATCAATGATTTGGAAGAAAATCACCACACAGATAAAGTTAGCAGATGACACCTAATTTGGGAGAATGATAAATAATGAAATCACTTGTGTGACAGACCCAGACCAGTGTGGTGCAGGAGTCTGGTAGAGGGCAAATATACTGATCACTGGATGAGTAGTTTTCTGTTCCCTGAGTGACCAGAGCAGAAGCTGCACTAGAGTAATCAGGAACCTGCTAGAGCCAATTAAGGCAGACAGGCTGATTAGATCACCTGCAGCCAATCAAGGAAGGCTAATCGGGGCACCTGGGTTTAAAAAGGAGCTCACTCCAGTCAGGGGTGGGTGGGGAGCCAAGCCAAGCCAAGCCAGAGGAGAGGAGAGGAGAGGAGAGGAGAGGAGAGGAGAGGAGAGGAGAGGAGAGGAGAGGAGAGGATGTGATGTGATGTGATGTGATGTGATGTGATGTGATGTGATGTGGTGTGTGTGTGTGTGTGTGTGTGTGTGTGTGTGTGTGTGTGTGAGAGAGAGGAGCTGGGAGCAAGAGGCACAAGAAGCTGAGAGTGAGAGGGTGTGCTGCTGGAGGACTAAGGAGTACAAGCATTATCAGACACCAGGAGGAAAGTCCTGTGGTGAGGATAAAGAAGGTGTTTGGAGGAGGCCTTGGGGAAGTAGCTCAGGGAGTTGTAGCTGTCATGCAGCTGTTACAGGAGGCACTATAGACAGCTGCAATCACAGGGCCCTGGGCTGGAATCTGGAGTAGAGGGCGGGCCCGGGTTCCCCCCCAAACCTCCCAACTCCTGATCAGACATAGGAGAAGTTGACCCAGACTGTGGGGACGATCACTGAGATGAGCAAATCTGCCAATAAGAGCAGGACCCACCAAGGTAGAGGAGGAACTTTGTCACACTTGGTAAGTTGGGGTACAAGCAAACAACATGCATTTTAATACAGCTAAATGTAAATGTATACAGCTAGGAACAAAGAATGTGGATCATACACACACAATGGAGTCCTCTACCCTGGGAAGCAGTGACTCTGAAAAAGGCTTGGGGGTCATGGTGGCTAACCAGCTGAATACAAGCTCCCAGTGCATGCTGTGGCCAAAAGGGCTAATACAATCACACCTGGGTTACACTAACCTGAGTGCCAGTAACGTGAGTTAACAATGCAGTGGGAAGATGAGCCCTATAGGGGGATCTTTTGGCACAGGGTGAAAGTGTTTTCTTTCTTTCTAATGAACCAGAAGCCTTTGGCCTCTCTGATTTGTTTTGCTGAATTCATAGACATGGGCGGCAAGTTATATACCCATGTGGTGCCTGGGCACCAGCAATATTCAGATCCCAGGGGCCCAGCTCCAGCAATGTTTGGGGCTGGGTTTCCCCCCCAGCCCCACATATCCTGAGTGTCCCCCAGTCCCCCCTTGCTGGCTCCGTGCACGTCCCTGGGCCCCAGAGGGAGCAGAGAGTCCCTGCCTCTTCTGTGCAGCTCCATGCTGCCTCCCTGCAGCAACTGCTGCCACAGGGTCCTAGTGCCTCCCAAATCGATTGCCAGGGCAGACTGACTCTGAGCCTGCCCTTCTACCTCAGACCCTTCCCTTTTCCGGTGGGACCTCCACCAGCACAGCCCCATCCACCCCCGCTCACAGTCACCACTCCTGCCCTATGCTGGGCAAGGAGGCAGCCCCATCCCCCAGTGAGGCTACAGTCAGGGGCAACAGCAGGGGAGGAGGCGCATGCAGCACCCCCCGGCACCCACCACAGGGGAGGTGAGGGAGATTCCTGGACCTGAGAGAGGCACTGGGAGCACATGCAGTGACAGTGGTGGGGGTGAGTTTGCTGCTGGGGGGGCCGGAAGGGGGGGCTCCTTCCCCAGAGCTCGCTGCTGCCAGCAGGGAAAGGGCTGGGGTGGGAGTCCCCCTCTCTGGCCCCTGTCCTGGAGCAGCCTGCCTGCACCCCAAACTCATCCCCAGCCCTGCCTCACCCCAGAGCCCATTCCCCCAACCAGATCCCTCACCCCCCACCACATCCTCAACCCTCTGCCCAAGCCCTGAGCCCCTCCAGCACCCCAAACTCCTCATCCCCAGCCCCAGCCAGAGCCCTCATCCCCCCACACCCTAACCCTCTACCCCAACCCTGAGCCCCCTCCTGCATCATGAACTCCTCATCCCCAGCCCCACGCCACAGCCCACACCCCAACGGTCTGCCATAGCCCTGCATCCCCTCCCACACCCGAAACCCAGCCCCACCCCTGCACCCCCTCCCTTTCCCAAACTCCTTCCCAGCACCTGCACCCTGCACCCCTCCTGCATCCCAGACCTCCTGCCCCACCCAAAATCCCTCCCAGAGCCTTGGGCAGGTGGAGGGCAGAGTTTGGGCGTGGGCTGGTTCTGGGCACCATCAAAATTTCTACAAACCTGCCACCCATGTTCTTAGATTAATATATTCCAGGGACACTGAGATCATCTAATCTGACCTCTTATACAACACAGGCCATACAACTTCCCCAAAATAATTCTTAGAGCAGTTTTTTCAAAAAATTTCAAACTTGATTTTAAAATGGCCAGTGATGGAGAATCCACTATAAAAATCACAGAAATGGAGAACTGGAAGGTCACTTCTCAAGGTCCCAAGTCCTGCTTACTCTACGGAGGCAGGACCAAGTAAACCTAGACCATCCCTGACATAGAACTAACGAGATCACAGCACTGTGTGGTACAGCTGCAGCCCAACTAAATTACCCAATACCCAAAAAACCGTCTCGAAGGCCACATCTACCCTATGAGCTAAGGTGTGATTCCCTTGCTCGTGTACACGTACTCATGCTAGCTTCCATTGAGCTCATGTGAGTATAAGAAGCAGTGTAGCCATGGTAGCATGGGAAGCAACAGTGGAGGCACAACTTAGCCGTACTGAGTACCTACCTGTCGGTTTCAGGTAGGTATGTACTTGACAGCTAATTGGACTGCCTCCACTGCCGCTATCCGTGCTACCATGGCTATGCTCCTATTTATACTCATGCTACATTGATGAGAGCAAGTGCGAGTATGCAGACACGAGCAGTGGAATCAGACCCCTAGCTTGTACCATAGATGTAGCCTTCGAGGCAATTTTGGGGGCATAGGGAATTTTGAGGTTTGATTCCATAAAAGTGAGACATGGAATCTAACCAAGAATAGTGCAAGCAGGAACTATCTGAGCTTCCTCGCACAATTGCACCTCACTCTCCTGACCTGCAACGTCTCACTTTCCCATCCTTGTGTTTCCCTTGTGCAGAGAGTACAGTCACAAAAAGAATTGCACAGTGGATTTCTGATGAGACTGCCAATCTTATTTCCCCTTAATACCTGAGCAATATTGGAATTTGATTCTGATCTCACTTGAACCATTGTTAACCACAGAAGTCAGTGGAGATATCCTATCATGAGGTGAGAACCAGGGTCTAGGTCTCCAAAAGTAATAGCTTAGACTAAATTGCATGTGTGATTGAATGATGCCCATTAATTATAATGAAATAGTATGGTCTTTTTTTCAACATTGTAGCTAAACTATAGTATAAAAGTTTTCACTTAGCTTACATTACATTTTTACTGTCATCAAAAGAGCTTGGGAATAACAGGTTCCAATAAGGCTTTGTTGAAATTTTGAGATAATAAACTTTTACATCTTAATATTTATGATTCTAATAAACTACCACAATATTAAAATGAAAGATAAAAACTGAGGTCAAAAACTACAATTTGTTGTCAAGACAAAACTATTTTGAATAATAAACCACTATTGAAATCTAAGATCACTTTCTACAATTTAGTGAGTGATCCCCTTGGTGATATATCCCGGATATTAAACTAAGTTTAACTTACTTGCATCAGCTGTTTTAAATTGGTACATGACATACTGCCAAATGATAGTACAAAAATACACATGAAAATACATAGTAACCATTTAGGGTCTGATTTTTACCTTAACTGAATCTCATAAAGTGATCCCAAATTGGCTTATCTGCAATTAAAGAGTTAGTAAGATTACTGCTAATAATGGTGAACAACAAAGAAAAAGGTATAATTATTGGGTAATCTATCGGGCCATGTGGCATGATGTCAGCTGATAGATTGAGAGTGTTAGTTGACTAGCACACCTTCCAACCTGCAGACCTGCTAATGTGTGACAAAAGCCAAACTGACCAGCATATCCATGTTTTGTTTGTCTCCTGCCATAAGCGACAGGTTATAATGGTTTTTAATGATGAAACTTGATTAAAGGATATTCTCTCATTGTGCCGATGAAATAAAACTATTTATTTAAGGATTCTCTCCTGTGCAACATGAAGGATCCCACACATGAATTATCAGCAGGGTTTGACTTTGGCCCTTTAGATACTCAGCACAGGCTTCTGCCACATGAGCTAAAATATTGACTATTATTCTCTACATGGACCAGCTGCTAGCGGAGGTCTTGGCACACAGATTACTAGTGACAATTCTTTGCTGGACATCCGAAAACTGAGAATCCCAAGTTTTATTTCTGATGCTGGGAGTGGGGTGTTTTCTACTGGTGAGAACAGTGGTTACAAACATCAGAGAATGGGGCACTGTACACGTAAACTATTGTTTCTATAATTTAGATAATAAGCTCGGTGGGGCAGGGATCATGGTTTTCTCTCTTTTGTAAAATCCAAGCAGACTGGCAGTGCTCAATAACAAGGCCTGGATCAAAGAACTTTCTTCTATTTTTGAAAGTATTTGCTTTCACCGACTACTCTCAGCTCCATAAGAACACAAGAGAGATCTCTAAGGAAATCAGAGCATTTGAAAGAGTAGTTTTACTTTACTCTGGGTGATCCCAGATAGATTAATTACATCACAAATTAAAATAAAAAACTGCAATGGATTTTGCACTTTATCATCTCTTTTTGACTTGCTCCTTTCAGATCACATAACTTTTCTTGGCAAATTTCATTTTTATTTTATTATTAAATGTTTTTTTTTAAAACTGGTTTGTCTTCTCTCTTCTTAGTCTTTCAGATCCTTTTCTAGAAGAGGATGCTTGTGTGCTTGCACACCCCACAATCTTTACTGCAGTTGGAGACCTGCATTCAATTCTCAGCTCCAGCACAGACTTTCTGTGTTACCCTGAGCAAGTTAGTTAGCCTATCTGTGCCTCAGTTCTCCATCTATACAGTATTATAGTGGTTCCCTACCTCATAGGATAAATACATTGAAGACTGGGAGGCACTCAGATATTATGGTAGAGGACTAGATTGCATCCTGGACTACAAATAAACACAAGGGTATAAAGGCTACCCACCCACTTATGCCCCTATGTGGGTCTCCTGGACTTTGGTACTGGGTGTGCAGGAGTAAGTGGATTCTGTACACCCCCTTACATCCCCCCAGATGAGAGGGGTAGGGAATGGGTGGAGCCTAAACTCAGTCCCTCAAAACACTGGCCAGCTGAGTTGAACAAGCTGCTGATATAGCCTATGAGAAAATTACAACCATCTCCTCCCCTCCCAGAGGAATGGGAAGCAAGGAGAGAATTTCCTTCCTATGCTGCTCTGGGGTGGCACTACTCCTTACATACAGTTTAGGGTGACCAGCTAGAAAGTGTAAAAAAAAAATCAGGATGGGTGTAGGGAGTAATAGACACCTATATAAGAAAAAGCCCCAAATATCAGGACTGTACCTATGAAATCAGGACCTCTGGTCACCCTAATATGGTTTAACAGGGAACTACAATCTAGCCCTAAGCCAGCGTAAATATCCAGATTTAGTAGCCTAATGCCATCCCCTTCCCAGGTTTTTTAAAAGTACTTCGCTTTGATGTTCACTTCTCTCATCCTCTTTTTCTCAGGCATCAGTCCTGACAAGCACTTCTCTCTGTTAGTTTTAACTGGCACTCCTCTCACATTGCACAATTAAAAAAAATTAACTCTTCACATTTCAAACAAAATCGAGACTCAGCAGTTCTGTCCTGAATGGTATCCTACAGCACAGCACAGCTGCTGCCTTGGCTCCTGTACTTAAACCTTTCTGAATTACCCTCCAGTGGGCTGGGACAATTTCCATCATTTTAAGGCCTAGCTCTTCCTTATGAGCCTACCTGGAAAATGGCAATAAAACTTACAAGCTTTAAGGGGCTTGTTTGTCAAAGTTCAATGCAGCTCTAGTTATTTAAAAACCTGTTTATCCCTTTAACAGGCATAAAAGGACTTTGCTGTGCTATATAGTGATGCCTGGTTTAATGCACACAAAAGGTTTGTTTTTAATAAGTCTATTGTTTTAGGCAGATTTGTTGTAAGTAATATTTACCCACGATAGGACTATTTAAAAATACTACAGCTGTTAAAGTCATACTTATCTCAATTATTCTTTAAAAAAAATCTGATACATCCAAGCAAAACATAATAGTCGCCTTGTTATGTAATTAGGCCAGATGTCTGGCATAATGACATAGTTCATGTGTCTACTCACACCTTCCTGACAACTGTTGGGAATGAACCATATCCACCATGACTGAATTGGCCTTGTTAAGACTACAAAAAGTAATTTTCCCTCTGTTGATACTGACCCCTTCTTGTCAACTGTTGAGAATAGGTGAAATCCACCCTAATTGAATTGACCTCATTAGCAGTGATCCCCCATTTGGTAAGGCAACTGCCATCTTGTCATGTGCTATATATTTATACCTGCCTACTGTATTTTCCACTCCATGCATCTGATGAAGTGGGTTATAGCCCACAAAAGCTTATGCCCAAATAAATGTGTTAGTCTCTAAGGTGCCACAAGGACTACTCGTTGTTTTTGTCTTCAAATAGTTTGCAAACTGATAGTGATTTTTTTTCCACCTTCACAATTGTTCCCTGAATACCTCCTGCAGAATCTGGTTGTCTAACTGTTTTCACTACTCATCATTACTAGAAATGACTGAAAAACTGAAATATTTTTCACAAACATTTTTTGTAAAAAACCTCATTCCTTTCTTTGACAACATTTTTCAGCAATTCAGGGAACTTCAAAATTTCAAAATTCAGAGAACTTTAAGCAGCTCTATACAGGGCTGGCTCCAGGGGTTTGGTGGCCTCAAGCAGCCAAAAAAAAAAAAAAGCTGCAATCGCAATCGCGATCTGTGGCAATTCAGCGGGAGGTCCTTTGCTCCGAGCGGGAGTGAGGGACCCTCCACTGAATTGCCGCCGAATCCCTCAAACTGCCACCCCACTCCCGAGTAGCCGCCCCAAGCACCTGCTTGATAAGCTGGTGCCTGGAGCAGCCCTTGGCTCTATAGCTGGTCAAAAGGAAGGAATGAAACTTTTATGAATGATTTTCTGAAAAAGATAATCCTTTTTATTGAAATTTTATTGAAATTTCAGAATTCTGAAATGTTCAACCAACTCTAATTGTTACCTTGTTGTGATGAATCAAATAGTATTATTCCCATTCTTGACTGGATGATTGTAGCTAACTATAGGTAGGTCGCTGAACTTTTCATTCACCCAGGTTGAGCATGGAACCAGTTTAGGGAGTTTGGAATTACTAGGCTGGTAGGATTTGAGAATATTTAGGACATTTTAAACTTTTTCCTCTCTGGATGACTGGTATGGCTTTGACTGAGACTCCACTGCTACAACACTGAGAAAATGGTAATGTCATAGGATGGGAAGAGATTCACAATGAATGTTCTCATACTCAGACACTGTAAACGTGTGCATGGACATTCATGCTGCAAAGGTTGGAACCAAGCCTTTGCCTAGCTTATTCAGTTGTCTCTGGGTATGGTTTTTGTGTCACCCTAGTTGCAAAGGATGAAATCATATCTTTATCCATCTCAATTAACTGCATAAGAGTCGAGAGTCTGGCCTCGATTTTTGGGAACCCAATCTATTCCCATTGTGCTTCGGTTAGGCAGCATGCCTTATCTGAAATATTTCTGTTCAGCTGCCAAGTATGTTATTGAATCATTTGCTCACTACTTTCACTTGTTACCATTCACCAAAGTCATAGCCAAGGATAAATTGGTAACTGGGGCATGAGTGAACGTGCATGGTCCTCGTGGGACAGGCACAATTGGAGCTCCATATTAGGCCTGGAAATATTTCAACAAGGCTGCCTCCTTGCTGTGTTCATTAAATAGTGTTCTATTTGTGTATCTGCTTTTGATGGTCTGTAGCAGAGAGAGTGAACAAGAGGCAGCAGTGGATGGTGCATATCCTGTACAAACATGTCTCTGAGGGGGAGCGCCCATTTGTGGATGATGCATGCTCTTCTCAGGGAAATGATGAGAAGAGGAATGACAGCGTGGTGCCAGGCAGTCCTGACAAAAAAGGGATGGAGGAACATGGAGTTTTCAGGGTCAGCCACCCTCTGAAAATTAACAAAAAGACACCTGCATTAAAGTTCACACAAAGAAAATTCAAAGTGGGTGTAGATACGGGGAATTTAATGTCTTTCTTAACTCAGGGCAAGTTTCTGTTACCCTTGCTCATATAGAATATTACCTTACTCCATGAATAGTCCAAGTGCATGGAACTACATGTAGAGGAAACTGACACTCACACTGAGTAAAGGTACCAGAATGTGGCCCCTGAATAATTTCCCCATTCTTTTCCCAAATTAAGACAACTTCTGGGAGCGCACACGCACCTAGCATTAAAGGAATTGTGAGTTTTTAGGTTCCTTGCAGTTAGAAAGAACTAACCAAGGTCTCCCAAGGTACCCCACACCCATAGGCGCTGACTCCCACCAGCATCCACAGGCCACCCACCTATCAAGTGTTCGGGAACAGGGCAGGAGGAAGGCGACAGAGCGTGGGTGGGAAGAGGTGGAGTGAGGTGAGGTGCACTCAGGGGAGGGTTGGAATGAGGGCAGGAAGAGGCAGAACATGGGTAGGGTCTTAAGGGAAGGAGCAGAGCCTCAGGGTGGAGCACAGGTGGAGCACTACCCAGAAAGAAGAAAGTTGGTGCAGGTGCCACCACACCAAATCCTGGTCAACATTTACGCAAGCGGCAGGGCGTGATTCCAAGGGAAGGTTTGCCTGATTAAAGGCTGCAAGGTTGGACTCAATCTCTCTTTTCATTATGGCAATTTTCCTTTCCCTTACGAGCCACCTGGGAATCAATCTCCATATTTCAGTTGACATGAGCTATTTTGTTTCAACATTATTTTTACTGTTTTAGCCTGTATGCTTTATTAATGTTGATTATAACTTGATTGCTCACCAGCTTAAATTGAATGGAACACCTGCAATCCAAAAACTCTTCTGTAGTGATTTAAGAACGGCAAGCATATACAGTGCTTGGATCAAACTTTCTCATTAAATACTTATTAGTGTAATTTTTATTTTTGTTAAGGAATTTTTTTAAAAGTAGCAAAATACACTTCCCCTACAAATATTAACAAAAAATACAGAATGCTTCTTCTAGGTAGAATAATTATATACATAAAAAAAATTTGTACAGGCAATAAACATGTTTGAGGACATGGAGAGGTTCTTGTGGAAGAGAGGCTATAAAGAGTAGGACTGCTTAGTCTAGTAACGATACATTAGCTGTGCAGAATAATGAATATTATAGAGATGCGTCAATGGGGTGGTCCTATTTATCCTTTCTCAAATAATGACCCTGAAGGACAATACTTTTAAAAATGATAAAAGGAAATACCTTTTAAAAAAAATACAACAATTAACATGCAGGGCTCATTGTCACCACTGTCTACTCCAAGTGCAAGGAACGCTTCTTCGGCACAGCACAGTGTATACATATTAATGACACAAAAAGTGAAAACTTTCCAAAACAAAATCCTTCACTTGACACACAATTCTTCCTGTGTTGTAAGGGAGGGGCTCAGAAACTACAATGATTAGCACAGTATGTGAACCTGTATAGAATAGAATAGAAGCAAAATACTAACTAACTATCTTGGGACAGGAAAGAACTCCTCCTATGGCCAGGATATTACCTAATTATCAACTACTGGATTTATTTGCAGCTTCCTCTGAAGCACCTGGTACCAGCTATTGTCAGAGACTGGATACTAGATTCTGATTCAAAGTCCCTGGAAGTCAATGAAGTCAATTTTCAGAGTGGTAGCCGTGTTAGTCTGTATCAACAAAAACAACAAGGAGTACTTGTGGCACCTTATAGACTAAAAAATTAATTTGGGCATAAGCTTCCATGGGCTAAAACCCACTTCATCAGATGCCAGTAGTGGAAAATACAGTAGGAAGATATATATACATAGTACATGAAAAGATGGGGGTTGTCTTACCAACTCTAACGAGACCATTCAATTAAAGTGGGCTGTTATCAACAGGAGGAAAACTTACTTTTGTAGTAATCAGAGCGGCCCATTTGAAGTCAATGTGATTCTTTCCAATGGACTCTAGATCAGGCCTTTTATGAACAACTGGTCTGATCCTGTATGGCAATTCCTATATGCAAGACATCTTTGGTTCATAGAATATCAGGGTTGGAAGGGACCTCAGAAGGTCACCTAGTCCAACTCCCTGCTGACACCAGGACCAATCCCCAACTAAATCAATTGTGTTGAATGCTTCATAACTTATCAAAATTAAGGGGGGCTTTTTATTTTTTCCCTAGTTTGACTTCTAATAAGCATGTTCAAGTAACTAAATAAAAGGTTCAGTACACCATTATGAAAACTGTGACAGATACAAGACCCAAATCTCTGCTCATATAAGTGAATGACACTCCAAAGAAATCAATGGAGCTAGGCCCATTTATGCCAGCGTAAGATTTTGCTAACAGCTGAAACAAAACAAGAGAACCGTCAGTTTGCAAAGCCATAAAACCTTGTTCTATTTCTGCTTAGTCACTCCTAGCTCCCCTTTGGCAACTCCGTTAATGCAGTCATTGTTTACCTTGTTTCTTAGGTTGTTTTGTGTTTCTTATTTTCAACTATTGGTCCCTGAACAAAGCGAAAAGAAAAGCGTGCAAGAAGAGCAACAAGATCCCCACTAAGAAGTTGCAGTCAGGTTTACTGCTAGCAGCCACCTCAGGATATATTTACTCAGAGTTAAGCTCACTTTGGCTCCGATTACTTCAATTAAGTGTATCTCCTTCATGTTTTACAACCAGAGTATAGCCCCGGAAGGGATCAAGTTCACTAAGGCCTTGTCTACACTCCACACAACCATGGGGTAAGTAATCACATACTTGTCAACGCATGGTAGCCTATCCCGTTACTGCATGACCAAATTGTCCATGTTCGCAAATGGCTGTCATGCCCTGCACCTGTACTGGAACAGTATGTGGCTGTGAGAAGCAATGCAAATGTCTGGGCTTGTATTCTGAGATTCATAGTGCCACAGCTCACTGTGTCAGTCTATGCTCACATTTGCCAGTGTTGTGCAGCAACGTGTCTGTTCACTCCAGGGACTGTGGGAAGAAATGGTTTAGGTTCATGACACTGGTTTCCTGTCCCAGCTGGGACACTGGTGTGCTGTTACATGTTGAAGGAATTTGGATCCTGCTCTTCCTCATTACCAAGAGGACCAAGATCTGCTGCTTTTTAGGAAGGCAGTGTTTCTTTCGTGACTCTGCACAAGCTGCTCCAGGAGATGTTGGGAGGGGCTTCAGAGGCTCTTTTGGGGATGAGGAGGATGCAGGCAGGGGCTTGCTGTTGGGATGGAGTAGCACAGCAACTGAATAGGACTTTGTGGACATGAAGTTGTGGACTGAAAGATGATGTTTTTAGATTATCCCTTCTGGGCCAAGAACACAGAAACATGTCAGTGGTATTACATTGCACTGGAAACATGGGATGAGCAGTACTGGGTCCAGAATGTCACATGAAGACACCCACATTCCTGGAGCAGTGTGAGGACTTTGTCCTGGCCCTTACAAGCAAAGCAGGCAGGTGAGAGACCCAGTGCATGCCAGAAGCATGTTGCTATCATCCTATGGAAGCTGGTAACCCCAGCCTGCTATAAAGCTGTTGGCAATCCGTTTGGGGTTGGGAAGGAAAAAATTCTATATACGGCGCAGTAGTCCTTGAGATTTGGAAGGCAACTCATGCTGTGCTGTCCCCCAGGCTGGCCAGAATTAGCAATATTAATTAAATAACTTCAGGGCTTACATGCATCAGCTTCCCAAAATGTGCAAGTATGATTGATGGGACACTGTAATGGAGCTCCCCCTAGTGTTCCCAGATCTAGATAGGAGCAGGTAAGTAGTTCTCACAGCACTGGGTGCTCCCTTATGCTTTCTGGTCACTCTGTGATAGTCTCTTTCCTGGTAACTTGGCCCTCCACCAGGTCCCTATTTAGTCCACTCCTTCTGGGGATATTAAGTATAGGAGGACCACTGTCCAAATGCTTTCTCCAAATGAGGTCCTGCCCCAATTTGGGCTCTGTGCCACTGTATCAGTGGATGGCAAGGGAACCCAGGCCCACCCGCTATACTGAGTTCTGGCCCATGGATTCTATAACCAGACATAAAAGTCTGCTGGGTCCCTGTCCCTGTTGCTGTTTCTTAGGGCTCCTTCCTACCCAGCTTCTCTCTCTTTTCCCTTGCCTATTTCTGGGCTTACCACATGAGCCTAATCTACTCCCTATGGCTCCGTCACCCCGATAGTTTCTTCCTAGACTTACTCCAGGCCAGATCTCAGGGCTTATTCTCCACTAGGACTTCCTCCTTGTCGTGAAGTCTCCCTCATCCCAGGGAGTGACTGCAGCCTCCTTCCCCTGCAATTTTCTCCTTCTTTATGGTGTAGCAGAGTCACAGTATGAGTCTATAAGAACAGCCATACTGTGTCAGACCAAAGGTCCATCTAGCCCGGTATCCTGTCTTCCAACAGTGGCCAATGCCAGGTGCTCCAGAGGGAATAAACAGAACAGGTAATCAAGCGATCCATTCCCTGTCGTTCATTCCCAGCTTCTGGCAAACAGAGGCTATGGACACCATTCCTACCAATAGCCATTGATGGGCCTATCCTCCATGAATGTATCTAGTTCTTTTTTGAACTCTGTTATAGTCTTAGTCTTCGCAACCTCCTCTAGCAAGGAGTTCCACAGCTTGATTTGTGTTGTGTGAAGAAATATTTCCTTTAGTTTGTTTTAAACCTGCTGCCTATTAATGCAATTTGGTGACCCCTAGATCTCGTGTTATGAGAAGGAGTAAATAACACTTCTTCACTTACTTTCTCCACACCAGTCATGATTTTTTAGAACTCTATCATATACTCCCTCAGTCATCTTTTTTCAAAGTTGAAAAGTCCCTTATTAATCTCCTCATATGGCAGCCATTCCATACCCCTAATAATTTTTGTTTCCCTTTTCTGAACATTTTCCAATTCTAATATATCTTTTTTGAGATGAGGTGACCACATCTGCACACAATATTCAAGATGTGGGTGTACCATGGATTTATAAAGGTAATATATTTTCTGTCTTATTATCTATCTCTTTCTTAATGATTCCCAACACTGTTAGCATTTTTGACTGCCACTGCACGTTGAGTGGATGTTTTCAGAGAACTATCCACAATGACTCCAAGATCTCTTTCTTGAGTGGTAACAGCTAATTTAGACCAACATTTTATATGTATAGTTGGGATTATGTTTTCGAATGTTTTCCATTACATTACATTTATCAACACTGAATTTCATCTGCCACTTTTTTTTGACCAGTCAACCAGTTTTGTGAGATCCCTTTGGAAGTCCAAAGCAGACTGTGAAGAATTAACTATCTTGAGTTGTTTTGTATCATCTGCAAATTTTCCCACCTCACTGTTTACTCCTTTTTCCAGATCATTTATTTTGAATATGTTGAATAATGGGTCCTAGTACAGACCCCTGGGGGACACCACTATTTACCTTATAACAGCTAGATGCTGGAATTCATGATATATAGATACAGTCTCGCTCTTTTCCCAGTATTTTTTTTAAATGTATTTGTGGTCGGATCCCCAGGGTCCAGCCTGGGACTTTGGGACCACTGTGCCCCCTGAACTCTCTCCAGCCTGGGCTGCGTCTCACAATGCCTTGCTAGTGTCCAGCAGCAAACCCCTCCAGGTGCTGTGATCATTCAGCACAACAGCATGTGGAGCCCCACATACCCAGCTAGATTGCATGAATTCTCCCAGAGCCACTCATGAATCACACAGAGAAAGGCACCAGAGCCAAATCCCCCCAGCTCCCAGCACTGCTCCTCAGGAATATACAGTCTTGCACTGCTCAAGACAATCAATGCAGATTTATTAATTGGTTCACCACTTCATCAACGGAAAGTGGATATATACCAGCCTTTGCAAAATCCTGAGCAGATTTGCCACACACTTCATACAAACTCACTGGTCAATATAAACAGTAAAAGAAGTTTAATGACTACAAACTATAGATTTTAAGTGATATTAAGAGATAGGCAAAAAAAGTCAGAGTTAGTTACCAAAAGAAAAGAAAACATAAGCATGTAGTCTAAACTCTCAATCCTATTAGACTGGGCAACACCTAGATTAAGTAGCTTTCCTCACCCCAATGGATATTGCAGTCCATAGTATACAGATTTCAAGGGTGAAATCTGGGCCAGTCCCCTCACCTGGAGTCTTCAGAATGTCCCTGTTGCTTGTAGTGTAGGTGGGTGAAGTAGAAAGGCCTAGCGTGCGGCCCACTGTGTCTGCTTTATACCCTCAGTCCATGTGCTTTGAAAACAGGTCCAGGTATGTCTGGGTGGGCATTGCTGATTCTCCAGATAAGGTTGAGCAATTCCCCTGGTGTGGCCTTGTGTAGGTGAGTAGTTGAATTGTAAGGGCAGCAAAGAGTCCTGTGGCACCTTATAGACTAACAGACGTATTGGAGCATGAGCTTTCGTGGGTGAATACCCACTTCATGAATTGTAGCTCCCTTGCTGAACAATGGTTGTTGATGGGTTGTTTCATACCCCACCCAGGCATTATTTACTTTCCTTGCTGTTGCCTCTGGGGAGTGAATATCTGGCTGATTTCCCAACTTACAGCATGTTTTAGTGAAAACTATACAACACAATTCTCATAACTTCATATGCACTAAATGATATACATACATGGACAGAGAAAGGACTTTCATCAGATCATAACCTTTCCCCTGATACCTCACAATCATATATAAAAATGAGGAATATGGGGGTTCCAGGACTCTCCCCCAAGGTATAGAATGTCACAGTATTATTGCTTCCTTAAGGATGTCTCATTTTCCTGATGCTCTTAGCAGGTACTTTTGTGTAAACATTGTCATTTGTAGGTGATTGAGTTTGTCATACAAAATTCCCCTCTCAGTGTTGCACTCTTTACATTCCCAGAGGATGTGATCAACCATTTCTTTGACCTTATATGTCTCACCCAGCCCATCTTTGTGCTTATTAATTAAGGACAAGTTACTATTTAAGCCACAGTGTCCAGTACCTCACTTTCTCTCTCTGGTTCTTGCAGCGTGTCAGCATTATTTTTATTCTAGGGGATATGTCATGAAGTCTTTTCCCCTTTGTTTCTTTTGTCCATATTTCCTGTCACTCCTCTCTTAGTTCATCTTAATTAGGCTTTTAAACTCCAGTTTACTTAGGAGAATCTCTATAATTTTTTTTCACTTTGTACACCATTTTTTGCTAGTTTGTCTGCCACTTTATTTCCTGTTATCTCAACATGCTATTTTAATGTTTCCTTCCATCGGTGCCAGTTATGTTGTTAGTAACAATCTTTCATTCTCTACATAATTTCTGCTATCTGAATTCCAGTGTTATTGCCAGTAGTCCTGATAATGAATCTGTCAAGATGACAACTGAGGTAGGTCACACATCCAGTATCCACTACAATGCCAGCATCATCCTGGCTAGCTCAGCCATCAGAATGGCTACAAAAATGGATAGTCTAATTGATTTCTTCATTCCAAGTACTGGGATGCAGAATGTTGTCCCCACTCATCTCTAGACCCATCTGTAAATATTTGACAATGCTTACCCCATTGATCACATGTAAATCAATTTGCTCTGTTTAATACATTCAGCTCTTCTTTTCCCCTTTTAATTTCATTGTTTAGTTCCACATTTATATTAAGGGGTGATTTTCTACCTATCATGCATTTTTCCATGGCAGAATACGCTAATTTCTTTTAGCTCTTTCTTTTCTCTCGGTTCCTTTGTCCCTATTTTAATCCTATTAACATGAAGCATTTTTGTTTTTTTCCAACCATGCTGACCACTGGATTCCCAGAATTCTTCAAATATTTGTTTAGCATTTCCATCTTCCCTGTTTCTTATGACTTTTGCGCAAAAGGTTAAATCCACCAATTTCATTCTTAACTCTGCACGAATTTCACCAGGAGCCACCTATGTTACACGCAAAGGGATTATGATGAAGATACCACATGCAGGTCATAATGGGTGGTTCCAGAAATACTTTTAAGTAGATAAATTTTACTTTTACATTTGTCTACAATATTTTCAATGCGATCCTTCCCTGTTAGCTTGCTACAAACACCACAGCCAGGAATCAGTAGCTTTTAACCATACCTATTTGCTGTCCATAAAGAGACAGTTTACAATCTCTTTTAATTTTCCTTTTAGTGAATATAATTTCTTTAGTTTTGACAATTGAAGATGTAAAGCCCCACATTTCCCCATTCCACTCTTTCCCTAAGTGCTTCATGAATTTGCTTCTCAGATATTTCCTGTTCTCAGCCCATATAGCATAGCCATCTGCAAACGAAATGCCTATTCCTTCACTCAACTTTTTGGGACATTATCATTACATTGAGTAAGGTGAGTGGGGCTGACAGCACTATGGAGTGTCATTTGTGATTGGATATATGACAGTGTAGACTTTCCCTACTCTGACCTGCAAAGTACTTTTACTTAAGAAATCCTTTATCCATCTATACATTCTGTCTTTTATGCCCATGGATGCTATTCCACGCAATAAGCCCTCTCTCTATAACATATTGTATACTTCTTTCAGTATCTAGAAAAGTTACTACCACTGATTCTTTATTTCTCATGTTTTATTGCCATCACTACTCTTACTATATCACCAGCTGTACTTCTTCCCCTCCAGAGACAACGTGCAAAGTATATTCTAAGTCCATTTCGATCTAGACATGTTATTTTTTCAATCACTAGATTTTCCATGACTTTACCCAAACATGATGTAAAGAATATTGGCCTGTACATACCATGCATAAGGGACTGAGGCATATGCAGTCTTGCCTAGCAGTCACAGCAGGGCTAAAGTCTGTTCACCAGGGACAGGAGTCATCAGGCAGGAGTTGGAGGAATTGCAAGATCAGGTCCTGTAAACAAAAGTCAGGCTGGGGTGAAAGACCAGAGGTAATACCAGGTTAGACTCAAGAAGCAGGAATCAGGGTCAGTGTCAGGTTGGAGTCAGAGATCAGGAAACAAGGCAAAGCCTGGCATTGCAGCAAGCCAAAAACTGCATAGCTACCCAAACAACTTCCTGGGGCATCTCCTGGAGTTAAGTAGGTGGCACTTGGCCAATCAGAGGGTCACAGGGTACTGTTGCTTTGAGTCTCTTGGGCAGTACTTCCTGTGGTGCATACTCTCCACACTGCTCTCAGGTTGCATAGTACAGGATCTTCTGCTGGCAATGTGGGGCTATCAGCTGCCTTAGGTTCTATAAAACTGGGTTCTGTTCCCCAGGTCCGTATATCAGGTCTTGTTTTCAGCTTATGTGGGATGACAGCTGGGTCTTTCTACTTCATTGATGGCTCACATCTTTTCCATACACTGTTGTACAGTTTTAGCAGTATTTTCAAATACCATTCATCGAGGTGTTCTAGCATTTCATTATATATGACATCCATGCCTGATACAGAATTTTTGCTTTTAGCCATAGCATTTGGAAGTTCTCTCATGCAGAAGTTTTCATTTAATATCATCCTCATCTTCCTCTCATCTCGTCTAGTCCTCATGCTTCTCTTTAAGTTTTTTTTTTTTCCTCACACAAACTTCTATACTCTGATTTTCACCACTATTAACATTGTAGAATATTTCTGCTAGGTCTTTCATTTTTTATTCATTAGAGCTTTTTAAATGTTGGCCTTCTACAATGAGGCCTGGCATAGAATTATAATTGCTCCATATTCCATTCATTGTCCTAGTCTGCCTATATACCTCCGATGTGTTAGTATTTTTATTTTCCCACAGTGCTTTCTCCAGTTCCCCCCCCCTTTAGTACCCCTTTGTGCAATTACTTTGTTTCTTTTATATTTAATCAAGTCCTCACTATTCATTGTATTATTTTTTTTTGCTTTTTTATATTCCCTATTCTTTTCTTTAATTGCTGTTTTATATTTCTTATTCATGGTTTCTACGACTAGGGTGACTTGATATCTGATGCATAGTTAACTTTATTGTCATCATGATTCCCTTAGATATTTTGCTACCAAACCCCTCATTGTCATCACTCATTCATTTTAAATAGCTCTCTATTTGCTTTATATATATATTCCGAGTAGTGGGCCATCTTCCATCCTCAATATTGCCTTTACCTTGATATACTGTAAGTACAGGGAGGTGATCACTTCCCATTCCCTCCTCTTTCTCGACTTCCCAGCTGCACGCATTTGCTATACTATTTTACACAATTTCCAGGTCTAAACAGGAGAGAGATTCATTGGCTATATTAAAATTAGGGTGGGAGAATCATCATTCAGCATTACTAAATTATTTTCATCAGTGAATTGTTCTAGACATTTGTAGTTCTTATCATTTTTTCCACTTCCCCACAATCTGTCATGGCTGTTTAGGTATTCGCATATAATATATGGACCTGCTACATCTTCAACTATCACTGTCAAATCCTTAATCTCCAGTTTTCCAGAGGGTTTGTATACATTCTATATTCTGAAAGTTGAAGATTTATTTCACATTGGAATCTCAGTAGCATTATACCTTATATTTAGTTTCTTCAATTTCAAGATAATTTAGGTTTTCCTTAATGAATGTACAAACTCAGCCTCCCCTTCCTATATCTTTGTCTTGCTTATTGATGCGATATCCTGAGATTGCAGTGTTGTTTCTATGATTTTCTAGGCACATAAAAGTCAGGCATTGGGATGTTTGCTCAATGTCACAACACCTAAGTACCCTTCTGTGAATTTAGGCCTAGATCACATCATAGAGCCTTGAGGCACTAAGTTGTCTCTAATCAACTCTGATGTAGCTGTACATTCAGCATTTTTATGAAGCATATTGCAAGAAAGATAGTGACACAAATGATCAAGGGGCTATTTATGAAGACAGATTTTTTTAAAAGTAATTATTTATTAGTGATAAGTATGTGAAGAGTGTAAACGCCAATGACAGAAAAGAAATATCTATTGTGGTACAAGTGAATATAATTAGTAATAATAAATAATTAAAAAAAAATAGGCTGAATATTTGGAAAAACTTCCTGCCAGTGAGCTATATTAGGCTATGGAAATAGAGCCGCATCACTTGGGGGTTAGGGCAATATGGTACCCTATAGCAACATTTTAGGTCAATTCTAAAAGAATGCTTGATGGTGATCTTTTAATGAAAACTCCTATTCTCTATAAGACAATCCAGATTTTGAGATGATAGCAAATAAATGAGGGATTTTATTTTATTTTAAAAAGTTTTTAAATTGTCATTTTACAAATTGTATTAATTAGAAAAGTTATACATATTGCTATGCATTGTAATATGACACAATACTAGGGTGTTTTCCTTTTTTAGTTCTAGTTTTTGCATTTTCTTTGTCTTTGGAAAGGCAATAACACGTACTAAACTGTAGCAACTCTCTTTAACCCAACTATACAAAAAACTTTTATTTTCTGGTTTTAGTACATATAAAACCATATAGAATATACTCTTTTTTGACGTGTAAAATCACTGTATTACTCAAGCTTTTAATTTTTTCTTCATGTGGAGCATGGAAATGGCATGAACATAGTATTTTGTAGTTAGAAAGGAAGTGATATGATATTGCCACTGTCTTGACTTTGTTTTTCTTTCTTTCCTTTTTAGATTCTTTAGAGCTTGATTCACATAAGATAATAGTCCTACTGTATATGTATAACTCAGAAATGTGGAAACAATGATACAAGGTGAGTGAAACTTCCTGCTGTTCACCATGTAACACAAAACTAAAGAACAACATAAAAGATAAAATGTAATGCAGATGACATTGAAAATATATAGTCAGAGCTGATTCATCCATGCAACCTTCATTTGTATGAAATTTCAAAAGCTTGACGTGACTAAAAGGGCAAAGGATATCCTGAAGATGCTGGGGAATTTCCACTTATTGTAGACCACATGGAAATCAATAACATGAGTGAAAGGAGATCAGAGAGATACAAGGGCAACTGCAGAAACTTGGGAAAAGAACTGAAGATGGGTTTACTGCAAAGGATTTTCTGATATATCTTTTTGTTGCCCACCACAAGTCAAGAAAAGAGAAATTGCAATTTTCTGTACACCTTTCTGGTGCAATCCACAAGTTAAGAAAAGAGAAATCTGGAGCTCAGCTGATGTACATACTATGGGGAACAGAGTGATGGGATTTGTCTTCGTGGAGCATTATATTGTGATGAGAGATGGTGAGGTGACATTTTTCCTTACATGGACTCTTTAGATACAAACCTGGCTTCAAAATTGTCAGCCCTTTTAGGAGAGATTTACATTAGGCAACATAAGAAGGGGTCAAAAATGGAGCTTTCATTTAAATTAATAATTATGACATATAATTCCTATGTAAAGCAATTATGGTGTTTGCAAGAAGAGATAAAATATAAGACAAAAAGTATCAATGTATTTAAGTGCCTAGACATAATATATAAATATGATGAGTTGGCTACAAATGATATCAGACATCATATATGACATGTAGCCGGGGTGAAAGTAGGCTAGTATGAGCCAGTACGGCATATTGGTAAGAAGTGGCCACCAGTACCAGCCTGTATGCAGCGCTTTAATGATGCTGACACTTCCTCCTCCACACACACACATGGGTGCCCCCACCATTAATGGCCCCACCGCAGGGCCACCAGTGGGGGGATGGGGTAAAAAGGGCAGCTGTCCCAAGGGCCGGCAATTTAAAAGGGGCCGGGGCTCCTGGCTGCCGTACCATGGCAGCAGATGGAGCCCCAGACCCTTTTAAATCGCCAATGGAGCCCCAGGAGGCATAGGCCAGGCAGTGCAGCTGGGCTGGCTTGGGAAGGCTGACCAGCCACTGCACTGCCTTCTGCCTGAGGCCCCACTGCTTCCTTAGAGGGGAGGGATAGCTCAGTGTTTTGAACGTTGGCCTGCTGAATCCAGGGCTGTGAGTTCAATCCTTGAGGGGGCCACTTAGGGATCTGAGGCAAAAATCAGTACTTGGCCCTGCTAGTGAAGGCAGGGGGGCTGGATTCAATGACTTTCCCTTTCAGTTCTAAGAGATAGGTATATCTCCAGTTATCATTATTTTTCTGCCTGTGGGTCTGGAGCTGGGCACCTGCACTGGTAAGTCATCTGTGTTCCTTTCACTCCTGGACAATTTCTATAGGAAGCCAGAAAGGGAATAAGAGAGACGGGGTAGAGTGTCACTGTGCTAAACCAATGAGACAGTTATAATCTCACAGTGAAATACTTGGGTGATATATAAACACAGAGGTCTAAGTAACCAAAGGGGAGATAGGGAACCTGCAGTAGACACCTGGTATAGATCATTAAGACTAAAAGAGAAATGGAATGAATAATCCAGCTACTGAAGATTCCAGAATTCTGGGAAATTGAATGCATTGGTGACACAAACTACCTAGACATCTATTCTGGCTACATAAAGCATTGTTCTATATGTATTACTGTAGTATCTAGATATAGATGATTTGACATTCTGCTATGTGACAAACTAAACTAAAACTCAAACACATTCCTAGGTTATGAAGAGGACAACATTTTGGTCCAGAATGTACATAAATACAACCAGAGAGGACTTCATCCTGGATTACAGCTATTCAGAGTTTGGGCAGTGAAAAGTTTTTCCATGAACATTAATTTTAATTCCTAATATCTATTAAGCTCAGTTGTGTTCATCTCCCATTTTATTCATCAGGAGAGAATATTCATGTTTACATAAATGTTAGGGGAATGTCTGCTCTTCATATTATAGTCCATATTTGCATGCAAATGGACATATTCACACACGAGCAAAAGCACACCACAGTTTATTTTCCTTAAAAAAAGTCCAGTCATCTGATCAGATAGCAGAAACAATACCATGTGACTTACATGACGACTCACATGCCATGACTAATAAATTCTAATAGGCTGAAAACTACCCATCTATACCATTTAGCGAATACTTACTTGCAAAGGAAGAGCACAGTGGCAGGAATAAAGACCAGATCATGAATGTTTTGCAAATGGAAAAAAACAAAGCAGCCCCATTAATAAATGACAGCAATAAAACCCAATATTTTGTTTTAATGAACTGTTGTATTTTTCTTTTCTTGGTCTTCTGCTGTTTCATCACACACCTTTTTCTGGAGCAGAGGTGTAAATAAAAGCTGTGTAAATAAAAATACACATTAGGGTTGTCTGATAAAATCACATTCGTGAGCAGAAACCTCAAATCCTTCATTAGCAGGGTCATAAACTACAAATGCCATTTGATTAGGATATGATTAAAGGAATTTATTAACAGATGTGCATTCAGCGACACTGTTTCATTGGCAGCTTTATGAGATTCTTTCCGGGGATGACAGGTGTGGCCTTCCAGTTCCTTTGTATAGAAAATGCTGAATAGAGTTTATGCAGTGTGTAATGGTTTAATTCAAGTCCCCATCAATTGCTAGAAAAGAAAGAAGCTTTTACATATTAATTGAAGCCAAATATTAGAAATTAGACAGAGCAGAAGAAAGTATCATTGATCAGAGGAGAGATAGATATAATAGGACACAGTCACATCAAACACGTATTTTGTCAGGATATGTCAGAATTTTTGTAAAATTTGGCAAATGGAAACCTTTTGAAGTTGTTTGTTTGTCGTTTCCCTTTCATGGGACAGTCAACTCTAGTCATTTAGGCCTCAACTGGCAAAAGAAAGAAGATCCTTTTGGTTTATTGATCTGATACAAAATTCTGATTACAAATTGAAAACACAGAGTGAATAAACGAAGGAAAATTGGGAACTTGTGTAGTTAGGTATTTTTAACTGCTGTGTCTGGCTGTTCTGTATTTAACAGAGACTGCAAAATTCTAGACATCTCTATTCTGGGCCTCGTTATCATTGATTAAAATTTGCCATACAGTCTAGTTTACAGAGCAATTAAAATGTTCTTTTCTGCCTCCAGTCTCATTTTCCATATGTTCTGTGTTCTACATATATATTCTGCACTAATAATATTTTCTGTAACAAGTTTCTGATAGCTGCATTGAAACTTCTTCCATTTAAAATATGTGCCAGTTAAGATGAAGGTATCCAAGAACTTTTGTTCTGCTGCAAACTGAGATTCTTCAAATGCTTGTGAGAAGAAATGAAAGCTGTGAGTTACATTAATGTGAAGAGAATGTTTTACTTATGTTTAGGTGCACATAACAAAGAATGTCACTATTGCACTGCTGGCAAAAAAATATCTGGACATGGAAATAAATAAAAGACAAACACTATTGCATAAATAAATATATAGATTATCTTTTAAAGATACAGAAATTTGAAGCCAAAACATCCTCTGAAACAACATTAACATGGATTTATCTTTGAAATGTGTATTAATTTCCTATAAGGAGACCTAGAATTATACTGCTATGATAGGTGTCAACAGGTCACACTGTTATACATAATCTTCCAAGTTCAAACTTCTTTTTCTTAGCATACAAGCAAATGTTCAGCCTTGGGAAGATATGCTGTACTGTTGTTAGCTTTTGTTATGCAAGGTTCTGTGTAGAAGCAATGGACCTTGAAAAGGGAGATGTGAAACCAGCAGGAGAATTTGCTATTTGCGTTGGTCTCTGATTAGAATAATTTCTTGAGGCAGAGTTGCTCCCTGGGAACTAAGCTTTAGAGTTAAGATGAGTTTCCTGAAAAGAGGGATTTCCCTGCAAGCTGTTTGACCATTTCTGTTCCAGGATTGGTGTAGATGCGTAAGTAAGAAGTTATATTTAGGATACACCCAGACTCCATGTCAAATTTCTCCTCCACTGCGAGATTGACCTGAAAGGCCTCAGACATCTTCTACTATTCAGTAGTGGGACAAGAGTGGTGACAGAATGAGACACTGGTGTTGGAAGAAAGGACAAGAATATCAATGTATTGTACAGTGTATAGCAGAGAGATAAAATCAGGTAAGTAGACAGGACCTAAATTATGAAGGTCTTGAAGGTAAGAGCCAGAAATCTGTGTGTGATGCAGTGCAGAAGGAGCAGAGAGTGGAGGGATTCAAAGTATGCATGGGGAGGAGGGAGGAGTGACATGTTAGATATGATGAAGATGATTTTGACAGTACCATTCTGAATGGACTTGAGAAGGACAAGTTCTCAGTAGTCTAGACCAGAGAGAAAAAGGTTGCAGTAGTCAGGACAGCCCATATTAAGGCATGGTATGAAGTAGCACTGCCCTGGCCGGGAGCAGTGGAAGGCTATCTGTAGCACATGTATTTGAAGCTTCCAGGTACAAGAAGATTTATGCCACACCTCTTTGTGGGGTGCAATTTATTGAACTGTGTACAGCTAGGTGTTTCAGCTGGTCAGAGCATTGAGCGGAAAGCCATGCCCTTTCTTCTTCCCAAACAGTCCCACCCATTTGAGGATTCCTTGGGGAACAGGGATAGAGCAGTCCATGCACTTTAGCCGGGATCAGAGGGAAGACCCTACACTCAGCTGGGCATATAAGCAGCTAGCCACAATCAATGGAGAGGCAACCAACCCCAACAAGCAAACTGGCCCCGGTTTGAGCTAACCAATGACTGTCTTCATCACATTGACCGGGACCCCCAAACCCAAGAAACCCCGCTGGTGCCCTGGTGTCATTGCTGTGCTGTTTTGAAACTAATCAGCAATGTCCTCGCTGCAGGGCACCTGGGATGCAAGAATAGTCTGGCCTGAGTCCTGACACAGTTTTTTCTGGTCCGGGGTGCATCAGGACATCAAGAATTATTGTAACTCGTGCCTGGAATGGCTGCTAGCAGCCCCATGGGAGGTACCAAAGGCTCCTCAGTCCTCTTGCCACTACAATACATATGTCTAAGTTTACATCAACTGGAATAAAGTTTTATGTCCCTGAAAACAGGTTTACCAAGGAATTGCGAGTACAGATTCAGCTGCAAGTTAATACATAAATGGCAACTAAGTTCAATGAGACTACTCATGTGAGTAAAGTTACTCATGCGCATAAGTGTTTCCAGGTCTGGGGCATTAAGTCAAGTAGCACCACTTTTAAGTCCAGCATGCCTGCTGAAAGTGATAGTAATGTGTATGCCACTTCCAAAGCCTCCTCCTGAAGTGTGTCACTTTGAAACTTCAGTGAAGGACAACATGGGAAGTACTGATAAAGCTAAGAAATGTTTTTCTTCCCGCTTCCCCCCACCCCCCACCATAAAGATGCTAGAGTTAATTTGTTGCAGTTTTGTCTGCACAAGGCCTATTATATGGGCTATAATTTCAAGGGATGGAGCCTGTGAACTCCCAGGTCACTTGTAAACTGATCACTCCCCAGCCTCTCCTCCTTGTGCTTTTAAGTGTTTTGAGCCTGGTAAATTGAAACCTGAAGAAACACAGAGCTATGATCTCTGGGACCTCTAGAGCAAACCTGGACTTTTGCTGATTTGCTCTAGGAAGTAACTGCTTACTTACCCTATAATTAACACCGCAGAGCTGATCCTGGGAAGATAAAATATGGGAGGTCAGACACAGGATCAAGAAGAGGAGGGTTCCATTAAAAGTGCAACATTTGGGGCCTTAGTAGCCTCTCATTTACACCCATGTAAGTCAGAAGGGATTCCACTAAATCAGTTGTGTTACTCTAGCGTAAAACCTGTCAGTGGAAAATAAGATCTTTAGTGTCTATTCTTGCAGATTTTCTCTAATGCTCTTTAGTAACTTAAACAATTAACATCACTTGTTTGCTATATTTATAGTAGTACTTTCACTCTTTCATTTTGTAGTGGAGAGTGCATCAGCATTCAGGACCTAAATGTTTATTCCAGTTGACTGGTTTATATTAGCCACATAGCTAATTGCAGTAATCTTGATGAAAATGAGTAAATATTACTACATCAGCTCAGCACAAATAATATGTTTACTACGTTAATTACAGCTTGGTGCTCGGATAATTAAAAACATGCTTTCTTGTACAAAAACCAAAGGTTCAACTCCTCAGCTCACTGAAATCAGTATAGCTACATTGAAGTCTATGTGACCCTCATTTGGACTTTGACAGGTTGATTTCAATAGCGCTCCACTGATTTACATCAGCTGAGGACCCAGCACAATTAGTAAGAGAATCAGGAGTATGTCTCTATACTTCAAGTAATAATTGTGGCAGTTGAACAATAGGAATTACCTGTGATATAGCATGCTTCCTGACATTCCTCTCACATCTCCAGTTTTAGTCCTACATTTCTCACTGCTCCACACAAATTTGCTTTCTCCACATTTTTACTGTTAAAAACTATTGACATCAGAAATAAAGAATCATGAATCTGAGGCGACAGAAAGACTTATTAAAGAATTAAAGGAATCGATCCAATAGTATTTTAATTAATAATTTCTGAGTGTCCCTCAGTTTGGGTATTTGTCACATACTGCATCCCACATTTGGACTTTGGGAGGCTCAGAGAGATGGCATCCTGATTACATTTTCCTAATAAAGCTTGCTGTTCACTTTCAATGAAGCAGTAGCTGAAGAATAAAGCTTTCTTTTGAAAAAGGATCAGCGTCCTTGAGCCTATCTAAAATCAAAAAATGAAATAATTCAGCTAAACTTCTGAATATAAATCAAACCTGGAATAGCAGAATGAGCCAACTGGCTGATTTCCTAGCCAGACTATGTGACTATGTATTAGTCTGTCCTCTTGGTTTTAATAGCTTGAAATGGGATTCAAATATTACAATAGCAAATTGGACATGAGTCTGCAATGTAATTTGGCTGCCAAAATTCAGATTCAAATAAAAGCATCATATTACAAATTAAGGAAGTAATGGTCCCTTTCTATATATCTCTGATGCCACCACAGAGGGAATATTGCATTAATTTCTGGGTACCATGTTCCCCCAAAATATTGACAAATGGAAGGAATGGTAGAGAAGAGCAATAGAAATGACCAGACAGCTGGAGTGATGATGACTTAGGAGGAAAGAGTAAAAAAATCTAAGTATGTATAAATCAGCTGATGACTAAAAGAGGTGGTAGAATATGATAATAGTGTAACACTGGCCACGTGTGTCTATGACCCCCTGTGTGGCTGATCACAGAAGGCAGCTGTCAAGTAATTTATGTAGCCCTTTATAGTGGCACTTCCACTACTTCCTCAGTGGGAGACTATCCCACGGTCCAATGATGCTGCATGATTTGTGGCACATTACATAAAGTTATGCAAGACAAAGTATTAAATTGGACTGAAAGAAGAATCAGACTGGCTGAGGAACCCAAGCTGAGTATATATATTTCACTATGACTAAATCAATACAAATGACTTAGATGCATCTTATGTCAGGAAAACAATTTTGATAGTTAAACAAAATATTTCCTCTCACCAACCTAGCCCTTGCTCTGGAAACTAGCCCATTATGAAAGCCTGCTAGAATGAAATTGATGCACAGATCTCTCTCCCTGACCTCCCATACTGCTGTCAGCCTCATGAGTGATGTCTCTTTCATTTCAGCAGGATCGTTGTTGCTATTAGAAGGAGGCTTTGTAAGGCCCATATTTTGATAAAATCTTTAACCTCAACTACAGTTAACTTTTTATACTGTATCATTAGGCTTGGCAGAATTTGATTTTTTTAATATAATTTCAATGGGTAATATTGATGTTTATTTTAGGTCTTTATCTGTTTAAATTTTGACAGTTGTGGGCTATTATGGCGGATCAGATTATGTAATGACAGTAGACACTGATATTCAAAATGTTAAAACTTTATAAAGTGTTAAACTACAAAATAATCAGCATCACATGTCAAAATATACTGAGTGAATATCGTTAAATCATCATATCTGTTTTTTACTATTCATTTGTTACTCCATTTGCAACAAGCCTAATTCAAAAGTCTAAATAAATGAATTTTGTCTCTAACAATTTCTTAAGCAGCATTTTTCTTACTTTACCTACCTGTAAATTTCTATTATGATGGATGGAAATATTTTTTTGTCAGTGTGCATATGGTGACACTGATGTTTACCAACATTTACCAATAAAAATCCAATCCTTCCAAGCCTGTTTCTCAGATGTTCAGAACACTTAGTTGAGCAAAGGACCTGCAGGCATACTCAGTAATGTGATGGAATTAATAAAACTAAAATGCAAACTCTGAGGAAAAATTTCCTAGCGGTGAGTGCTAAAAGACAGTAGAACAGACCCTCCAAGGGAAAGGGTGGAAGCCCACTGTTTGATAGACTTGAAAATTAGACTGGACAAAACACTAGAAATTGTAATGAAAGGAATAATCCCATTTTAGAAATAAACGACAGTAAATAACAGATCATTTCAATTTTAACATCTATGCTTCTATGAGCAAAATGGGTGCAATAGCCTTTTAAGGGCAGCTAAAAGAGAGGAGCAGACTGAACATGTTGCCTGATTCAAATCTTTCTGTTAACAAAACCCTCCACTGTCAAAAACCTGTCAAGGGAGTTCCTGTATTCAAACAGACAGCAATTTAAACATATCACTAACCTCAGGGAATCTAGAAATACCAAAACAAGGGATATTTTTAGCCCATTTAGCTACTTGGGGGTGGTAAGTGTCTGCTCTCATTAAAATCTTACAACTGTTTCTCCCAACTGTCAAAACTGTAAAGCTGTTGACTGATGTAGCTGAGATAACCAGGGCAACAAAATCTCACCGCTTTAGGTGACAGTGGTTTTATGATGACACCACCAGTAGGCTACCTCCACTGTGAAGAAAATTGGGATGCTTTCAAAGTTAGCATATCCTTACTATCCAATTTGCAGCCCTGCACCTTGTGTCCTTATTTAACTGTATGCAAATAAGTGCAAGGAGAGTGGAGAGGGCTGTCTTTCTGGGCGTGGTGGCATTTTACACTCACTTTGCACTCATTTGGCTTTGGTGTGAATGACTACATAAATTGCAGGGCAGTGGAGAATAAGGCCCATATTTTTTAATGAAATGGCAGCTGATGCATGGAATCATCAAGATATCCAAGGGAACTGGTTGGTGCTTATTTTGCAGCCATATGGAAACTGATAATATTGGGGAAGTGGCCACTCACCATGCTCTGAAGTCACTGCAGGAGAGGGTTTAAGGTAAGGATTCCCAAACTATTTGCCAGCAAAACCCTATGTTAATGAACTATTCCCTCCTGGGACCCCAGACAGCATGGAGGATGCCATTTTGTAGAGCAAAACTGCATCCTCTGTGCATCATGATCTTGCATATACAGTGTGTGCAAGGTCACTTTGTGTGGAGCAAAATGGCGTCCTCCACACACTCGAGATCACAGCAACACCATCTGCTGATGAATGGACCCCATATGGGGTTGCAACACATAGTTTGGGGACTGCTGGGTTAAGTCCTCCAGGCCCCCAGAAGAAGATAAAGTAAACAGAAGAGTCTTTTTAGAGGAGTCATCTGGGGAGATGTTTGAGGCAGGAATTTCTTAGGAATGGGCTTTAAGCAAGGTTCTTCCATACAGTGACAAGAGGCATGGGGTGTGCAGGGCTATCAGAAAGGGTGTTGCATTTTCCCTCATCCTCTACACCTTACTAATCAGGGGAAATTCTGGCAGAGCTAAGAGTGCTCACTCAGCAGTAGCCTGGCGTTTTGACAGCCTTCAATAGAATGTGAACCTGAAAATGCTGGGGTTTAGTTCATATGCTCAAAACTACCATGTCAGGCCTTGAAATGTCACAAAAGTCTCTCTCTCCTAACTCTGCTCTGCCCTGCCCTAATATAACACTATCATATCCATTAGCCTTAAAGCACTTTACAAAAATTACTGTGCCTCAGCTATATGTTAGTATATCACTAATGCTTTACAGACTGGTCAAATGAGGCAAGGAGAAGTGAAGTGAGAGAGAAGAATAGAACTCCAAACTTATGGCTTCCAGTTCTGACAACAGCAAGTCAGAAAATGCTAAGCATATTCCATGAGATTTTTTTTTGGGGGGGTGGAAACGCTCCCCAATTTTTTAACAGATTTTTTTTTCTGTTTTTGACAAAAAAATGAAAAATGTTTTGAATTTTTAAATTGTTTTTGGTTTCTGAAAACTGACAAATTTTCAGTGTTTGGTTTTTGAAACAGAACTTTTGGAGTTTTCTTGCTTAAGGTTTTGGACACTGAAAAAATTTTTAGGTTCTGTACGATTTTGCAAATGGAAAATTTTGAATTCGTTTTTTCTTTGAAAAACTGGAAATTTTTGAAGAAGGTGATTTTTCATTGAAAAAATGTTTCAAACAAAACATTTCAGCCAGCTGTGATTCTAACCATTGGAAAACCCTCTCACACCTCATTCTTAATGATCAAATGGTTCATGTAACCCTTCTCATACTAATCCACTAATGATAATCTGGGAAAATCATTTAAATAGAACACAAATGAAACTGCACTACAGACTCTAGAAATAAGCAAGAGTTTAGATTTATATTAACTCTCGTCCAGTCACTCACATACCAGGCAGACTACATAAAGCCATTGAAGCTCAGTGAAAATTGACTTATTAGAACTCCCAAAGAGTTTACGATCTAAGCTCTGAATCTACAATTACACACGTGAGTAACTTTATGCATACGAGCAGTCTGAGGCCACGTCCAGACTAGGGTATTAAAATCGATTTTAGATACGCAACTTCAGCTACGTGATTAACGTAGCTGAAGTCGAATTTCTAAAATCGAGGTACTCACCCGTCTGGACGGCGCGGCATCGATGTCCACGGCTCTCCGTGTCGATTCCGGAACTCCGTTTGGGTTGATGGAGTTCCGGAATCGATGTAAGTGCGCTCGGGGATCGATACATCGCGTCCAGACTAGACGCGATATATCGATCCCCGAGCAATCGATTTTAACCCGCCGATGCCGCGGGTTAGTCTGGACGTGGGCCCAGTGAACAGACTGAGTCTATTCACGTGCCTAAAGATGCTTGTGCGCAAAAGTTTTTTCAGATCCAGGTTCTTGGATTGATTGACTAAGAAATTTAGAGTTTTTGCCCATATTAGAGTTTCCTGAAAATTTTCTGTCAAAACTTTATTTTTTTATTTTTTGGCAAGTGCCTGCTTTTCATGGAAAGTGTCAATTTTTCCTCAAAAAAGCTGAACACTTCAGCTATGCTGCCAAGAGGTGAGACCATGCTGCTTCATGGGAGATGTCATTTTACCAGGAAGCCCAGCCCATAAAGGAGAATGGAGGCATGATACACCTGAAATACAACATCCATGGGGAAAAGAGGTGATTTTTCGGAATAAAAATATTTCATTTTTTGGACAAAAGCTTTTGGATTTCAATTTTTTACGCAAACCTCAATATTTATTTGGGGGGAGGAGGTGGAGAGAATCTAAACTCCTGTAGTCTACATCACATCATAAATTTAGTCAATATGGTCCAAAACCAGTGATTTTGGGTGCCCCAAACACCTCTCAAATACTCCTTATTTCATAAAATAGTAATCTTTTTAGTCCCAAAGTACCCTATGTTCCACACAAATTTGGCATTCCCTCACTTTTATTGTTGAAAATTATTCAGTAAGTAAGAATCATGAGACTGAAGTTATAGAGTTACTTGCTATAATGGAATGAATTCCTACCAGATTTTAAGTTTCCTCCATGAATAATTTTTTTTGTCCCTCATTCTGGGTTTTTGTCACACATTCTATCTTCATCAAATTGAGATGTATGAAACACCTTAAAGGGGTCTGATTTTCAGAGGGTGAGCACTCAACATGCTCTGAAATTCTCCCCACTTTAAGTTAGCTCAAGTGAGAGATCTAGAACCACAAGTCATTTTTTTTTTTAAATCTTGGGTTCTATTTCTCTGATCCATTTTCATTTTCTGAATGGCATGACAGCGCTGTACATTTTATACACACTTTCAGACAAACTAACAGATGGGCACGGGAAGCCAGGAAAATCCCTGCTCTTCCCCATATTATATGTTCCCTGGTCCTAAATATTCAATGAGTTCCCAGCCAGGAGATTTATTTTTTCTCATCTTTTTCTTGCCATATTTCTTCTATATATTTTCATTATTATCTGCTAAATAGTTGAAACGCTATTTACTTCATTCTACAACTTGTGACCCTTTGTATGTTTCCTCCCTACCCACCACTGCCTTAGGAATTCCACCAATAAATCACCACTTTGAAATGTTTCTGTTTTATAGGAGCAAAGAGAACAAACAAATGCACTGATTAATACCCCACGCCTTTTTTTATAGTACAAATGAAAGCTGTTGATCTGTTAACAGAACTACAGTCAAAATGTTCAAATGTAACTTCAATTCTTGTAATACAAGTGACATTTGTAACACATTGTACTCTCAACAACCACATTATATAATCAACTTTGCTAAAATGTACACCATAGTTCCTTCTTATGTTACAAGACCTGCATGCTGATTAGTAACACATTTAAACATTGTGTGTACGTTGGTAATTTATCATACCTATATTAAAGTGACCACACACAAAAAAGAAAAGAAAAAAAAAAGGAAAGGCAACATATTTAAACAATTTTTGTAAGCAACCAGTTTGACATAATGAGCATTCTAAGACAGTTTATAGACTTAGAAATTCATCTCTGTGTCTAAAATAGAGGCCCCATTCTGCTCCCATTCAAGTCAGGGGCTAAATTTGTCTATCTGTCTATCTTGGGGTTTTATACATCATAGTAGCTAAGCCTCTGCAATGTAAAATCAATAACAAAAGTGAAATCCCTACAGAATTTCCTGGGGACTGTGGCACATCTCCCTTTTGGGGATTAAAACTGCTTTGTGTCATTTTTTTGGTTTTGTTTTGAAATTTTTATTTATTTAGTTATTTATCTGGTTGTTGTGGGTTATGGTTAGGGGGGTTCTCAGTGTTTGAGTATCATTCTGCTCCTTATTATTATTTATATTACACGAGCGTAATATGACATGGACCAGGATCCCATTGTGCTAGGTGCTGTACAAACACAAAACAAGAAGATGGTCCCCACCCCTAAGAGTTTGCAATCCAAGCAATGGTGGAACCTCACAGTTACACTGGCATAAATCTATAAAAACGTCATTTGTGTTAATCCAAGCTTCCAGTGATGTAACAAAGCAGAATTTGACCCAACGGCAAAACTATTGATTTTTTGGTAGTGGGATTGAGCCATCACCCAAGGATGGGGCCTCAATCAGCACATGTATGGTCACTGTCACAATTCTTTTGCATTCAGATAATCCATAGTGATACAATGGTTTGGACTGCTAATGAAAACCTATGCTCATGTAGAAGCTTCCTTGCTTCCAGTGCAATAGCTTGCATGAATAAGAGATACTACTCATTAATAATAATGATGATCATAAATGTTAAGAGGATTGAGTCTTTTAGCCTTAAAGCAGGATTAAAAACAGTACCTTGTTATGCTTGTCTTTGCTATCTGACAAGGACACCCTTGTGCTAATTCTTTAGGAACTGCTAAACCTTTACACTTAGCAAATTTCTGTGAAAGATATACAAGTCCCCTGGGATGCTTTGGCACAGGAGTGTTAAATGCTGCATCTTTATTTTTTAAGTAGGCTTTTCTTTGCTACATAAATACCAAGTCTGCCATATGTACAAAGGTGGATAACCCATGAAAGACATTTACCGGCTCCTTTTACTCCTGAGTCGTTTCCGTATATTCATTACATCCCAGAGAACTCTACCTCACTGTTCTGGTCCTGCTTTGTTTGTTTGTGTTTACGGTACACAGGGCAGTAGGTAAACAAAAAGGGTTTTAGTCACTTTCTGTTCTCAATTAAACCTTTCAGTTACATATTAGGGAACAGAGGTGTGGTAGGACCTTCTGTTTATTTGTGGTTCTTTTAACTGATGTCCAGAGACCTACATTTCATGGTTGTTTGAAAGTTTATGTAACAGTGGGAAGCTGTTAAACAGAAGTTTACCTTCCTCCGTCGCTTTTTTTTTTTTTTTTTGCGTGTAAGAGATTTGAAATTAACACTGAGTCTGCCACCAGATTTGAAATTCCCCAGGTTTTGCTTTTCTTCCAGAATTTGTTTCCTATAAAACATGATAAGAGAATTCATGTCACCAAATTTAAAAACCACTTGGAAACTGTGTTTAAAACATCAACTTTTGCGATTTACGTTCTGTTTGGCTCTGGCGAAAAATGAGTTCTGCGATTGTTTTTAATTATTAATGTGGTAACCCTATAAACAGGGAAAGAATTACTTTTACATGGCATTCTTTATATTTTCATACCGTGCTATTTAGTTACATAGCATTCATACAAAACAAGGTTTTAAATTACAGAGGAAATGGTTTGCAAACCTTGGCTTTTTTTTTTTCATTTTTCAAAACCTACAATTTTAAAAATTCCTAAATCTTTGTTAAGTCCTTAATATCCCTGAGATCTCTCAGACACTAAAATTTATTAGAGGTTTTAGTTTCACATGTGACTGAGATCTCCCATTTTTTCTCTAGATTTTGACCCCAATCCTCCCATTGAAGTCAGTGATAATGTTGCCATTAGAGTTTTTCTGTAGATAAATGCATTGCTTCCCAACAGGGTATATTTCTTTGCTTCTATGAATCTGATTCTGAGTTAAACAATCAAAAATCTCATTTTCAATATGATCATCCCAAGTCACCAGTTCTCAATGTAATTCAAACTTTGTAATATTACATACGGCGTTTTACTTCATTTCTTCTTAAAATCTCAAAGCTAAGAAAGTGAGGAACCAGCAATAGAAAACAATTTAAATATAAGCAAGTCATATAGCACATACATATGGTATTACTTAAAACAGAACAGTATCAAAATACCAAAGTTTTAATGCAAATTATGTATTAGCTTAGTGTCTTAAATTAGCATGAAATAAAATTCACTTTTTAATTATAATTTTTAAGTGTTTGCTAAATACATTTAAACTTTGGGTTGGAAGTGATTTTGTTCTTGCCAAAAAAAAAAAAAAAAGGTGGACTTAAAAAAAATTGCATCCAGGAATTTTACTAGAAAAAAATTTAATGCATAGTAAAATACATGAAAAAAAAATTCTATGTTGGCTGGAAAATTTTCATGGGAGACTCAAATCCCATTAATTCACACTGATCAGTTTAAGGTCAACTGCAAACTACAAAATTATGCAAATTTGGGCCGGAACCTGTAACTGGACCTGTGCCCCAGATCTCACTGATTTCAAGTGAACAAATAAACGAAATATCAAAGATAGCACATAGACAGCACTGTGTTAATTTAATATGATAATTATAGTGTAAGGTACTGTAGTTTTTGTTGTAAAAATAATCAAATTTTAGGATTTTGAGATCTCAGTATAGTACTTTGCTATTAAATTTTCTCAGGCATTTCTGTATGTGAATGATAAGGATGCAGATTAAGGATATGTGGATAGAAATGTGATAAATATGACACGCTTAAGGACAGTGATGTAAATTATATGTCTGCTCTGAAGTTACTGAAAACTCCAGCACTCTTGGATAGTCATTATTACTGGTCAGACTATCCCTTTTGTTTTCTAACTCTCAAAATATTGGTGAGTGCCAGAGCTTCAAATCCAGTGAAATACTACGCAAACTGGTTTTAATAAACTCTGCTATAGTTGAATTCAATTTATCGTGAAGCAGAATGAAAATCAAATAGCGTTTCAATGCTTTCTGAATGTGCAAACTGCATTTCCAGAGCTAGTCGCAGTTTAGAGCCAAGTCATTCTGAGAAAAACAACCATCTGAAATGTCCCACTGTATCATAATTATACAATTCTCCATAGATAATATTTTGATCATTACTTAGCAGTGGAAATAAATGCAGCATCTGAGCAACTAACCCAGGTTCAAATTTAGTTAAGACAAATTTTGTGAGAAAACAGTAATTTGCCATTAACATTTTTATTTTCTTACAACAGGAAAGAAAAGGTACAAAATGGTATAAAAATACATTCATGTCAAGGACCTGATTTGATCAGTTAAAGTGCTGGGATCATTTTCTTCAATATAATTATTTTCTTCAACAAGGTAGCATCATGTCAACACCACTGGAGTCATATTGTTTGCTCTTCCCTGCCGGATGCTGGGTAAACCATGCAGAAACGATTTAAGATTTCCAGAGTGATTAAGTTCATCCTGAATATCTTCACAGTGTGAATCTGGAAGTCAGGAGTTTACATAATTGTTATAAGTTGGGAAGAATCTTTGTGCCAAGAAAGTCGCACGCAGGCAAACAATCTGTATCCTTCGCAACATGTTATAGGTGGTTCTTACCAAACAAATTCCCAGCTGTAGGTGGGAAAGGAGTTCCAACTCCTTGTCTTTTGGATTACAGTTTTATCATTGCATATTCAGAGTGGTGGATTGACCAGTTAAAAAAAGTGACTTTTCTCTTTACCATCTCCATGCCCTTTTAAGTTTGTCGAGCAACCATCGGCTCATTGGAAGAGTTGTGGTAGCCTAGAGCTCCCCCTTTAGGTCATTTGGAAGTTGATTAAATTTAAAAAAGCTTGGATGAGTTTGAGCCTTATTCTAAATTATATACTTGTGCAATAAGGGAGCCCAGTCCTGTGAAAATACTCAGTGCCACGCAAGATTGAGCCTTTAGTAGTTAGCAGATTTGCTAACAATGGACCTGATCCTGTACTCATTAAAACCTATTGCACTATTGTCAGCAACTTCAGTGGGAGTGCATTCAGCAATGGCTGCAAATTCCCATATTCTTCATAGCTCTATTTTTTTCTAGTTTTATAGTGATCCGAAAACATTAGCTCTAAAAACAATGTTACCTTACAAAATCTCAACAGAATGCCAGCTAGCGTGACCAGAAAGCAAGTCTGAAAAATTGGGACAGAGGGTAGGGGATAATAGGTGCCTATATAAGACAAAGCTCCAAATATCAGGACTGTCTTTATAAAATCAGGACATCTGGTCACCCTAATGCCAGTTATTAGAATCAAAAGTTTCTGTGCTGTAGAAAACCCAGAATAGCAGGTAGCTAGCAAAGAACTGTGTGTGGGAAAGGAAGATAAAGTAGCCAAAGGGTCCAGTATGTGTTCTTCTCACATGGGTTTGTTGAGCTATAAAATCAGCAGCATTTTTTTATTGTCAGGAATTGTTAGGAATTCTGATTTATAATTTTTATTGGACCAAATTCTGCCCTCAAATACACACACACATCCAACTTTCTTTTAAGACAATCTCAGTAATTTGCACATACCTGAGGGCAGAATTTGACACTGTCTGGAAGAGTGGCCTGGAAACAGGACTAGTAAATAGTGCACTTTTGTGAGCCTGTTTCAGTTTTCTAATGGTCACATGAAAGAATGTTTAAGAATTAGTATCACAGAGTTTGAGTCTGCTCTCACTGATGTAAACAGGAATAACCCCACTGAAGTCAATGGAATGGCCTAATCCTGATCTCACACCAGTGGAACCCCATTGATTTAAATTGTGTTCATGCTTATTACCAATAAACCCTTTGTACATTTTAGTATGTAAATAAATTTACACACCCAGGCAAATTAAAAGACTACTCATGTGAGTAAAATCACCTGTGTAGTTTAAGTGCTTGCTAGAACTGGTTGAATTTTTTCATTCAAAATGGTTTTTCTGCTAAAAATGACTTTCCTGTCAAAATGGAAAGGTACGTTTCAGATTAATCTTTTGTCAAAAACCCGAAACCCTCAAAAATTACCAATTTTACTGTAATTTTTGGCAACCAAAATATTAGTATTTTTTGCCCTATTACGATTTGCCATTTGATTTTGAGTTTGGGTTTTTTCAACAAAAAATCTGAATGTTTTTGAAGAAAATTTCAAAGAAAACAGAAAGTTCTGGTTTCATTGAAAATTTATGTGACAAGGAAAAAGAAATTCCCATCTGGCAGTATCAAGGTATCACCCTGAAGTAAGGAAAAGCAGCCTCAATCCTGTAGTGCATCTGATGTAATCTTATTTCATTCTAAGGCATCAGTGTGGCATATTTGGCTTTTTTTTTATAACAAGTTAGTAGGGTTTCAGTTAACATCTTCCCTTAATATTTATTCTACAAAATTATCCTGTATTATAGGGATCTTGCATAATTAAAAAACATACATCAAATTAATATATATTATACTTTTTAGATAAATATCCCACTATTCCTTAATATTCTGGGGCTTTTCATTGTTTATATTTGAAGAATAAAAAATGCACCAAAGCCACATTTAACAGTCCCTCATATACATTTCTAACACAGATGTGTTAAACAGATATTCTCTAGTTCAACTAAAATTTTGGGGTACAGTGTAGGAATTACTGGGTGAATTCAGAAGCACAAAGCTCATGATCACCATGATCTCCTCCAGCCTTAAAATCTATTATCTATCATTCAAAAACACACATTCATTTTTCTGCTATAGATTAAACTTCTGAACTAAATACTCTGTTTTTAACTAACTTTTAAAAAGTTACTGTGGAGAGTTCAATGGGGCGTGTAAATTCTATTCAGCATTCTCCTAGCAGAAGTTCCATTCTATTCTTGATTCACTGCATGCTTACTCACTCAGCTATTTACTTCACAAGCTGTTAAAGGGCGCCTCCTACTTGCCAGCCAAGGAAAATAGGATTTAAAAGTTTACAGTAGAGTTTCTACTGTGAAATTAGACAAATGAGGTTTGCATTCATTAACATGCCTTGTTTAAAGTCAGTCATTTGGGGGTGCTTGTAAGGGTTCTGCTTTATTCGGGTCCAGTTCCAACTGGCTGTGAATGACAATAGAGCCTCACCTTGACTTTCTGTCTGGGACACTCAGCCCTTAAAGGCACAACCCCTGAGATCACACATTTTCCCTTCCAAATAAAAAAGGAAACAATACACTTAAAATCTCCCAACACAGTGTTACAAATATGTACAAGCAACCTAATAACTTAGCTGTCTAACAATTGTCAAGTAGTCTCTGAAGTGTCTTGCATTATCACTTGAACCCTAGAATATTAGCACTTCTGCTGTCCGGAGGCAGCAAGTCCACTTGTTCTGGTTGTTCCATTCAGGTCCTGGGGCTCTGTTGTCTCAACCGGTGTGGTTCTTGCCCATCTTGGATAAAATGGCGGGCTCAGTACCCTTTATCTCCCTCCCTTCTGGGATCTGGAGAAGGTGTTGCCTTTTCCTCTATAGACTGTAGAGTGTGTCTGTCTGCGCTGATAACCTCATTTGTCTGTGAGGCAAACTGCTATTTGTGACCATTGTGGCCCATCTGTGGAAAATACAGCATCGTGTTCATAACGTGGTGGCAGGTCCCAGGACACCAAATTATAGAGGTTTCCCCAGTAACTTAGATATCTGTTGCTAGTAGTTCAGGCATACTTGTTTTCAATTTTCTGTTGAACCAAATGTCAGCCAGTGACAATCCAGGCTTCACTGGTGCTAGTCTGTGATGTGCAAAGTTCCCAACAGGAAACAACAGCAAATACACCTGGTGCCCTAGCTCTGGCAGGCGCTAGACCAATTCAGGCCTCCTGGCTGATTAGTGGGGAGCTAGCCACCCTTCACAGGTGGGGTACCCAGGGTAGAGGGACGCAGGCCCTCCCACTCCACTGTGTCCCATCCCATGGCCCTATTAGTTGTGGGGTATTGCACCACTAGGTCAGCGGGGATCCGCCTGCAACTAGCTGGCCAGTTCACAATAACTTCACAGTTGAACCCTATTTCGTGTCCCTGGGCTCCTTCCTACCCTCCCCAGTTTGGAGTACCTGGGTTCTGAGGTCATCCTCGGTCTCCCCAGGGTAAACAGCCAATAGCAGTCCTGGCAGTTTGTCGATGTTGCTGGTCTCTGGCAATTCAGGTAACTCCTCTGGTCAGGCAGCTGTGTCCTTCAGCTCCAGGCCCCGGCAGTAAGGAAGAGACATCCTGCTCCTCTGGCACCCCTCTCTGTACTGAGCTAGGAGGCTGGCCTTTTATAGTCCAGCTTCCTGTCCTGCCCCTCCACTTCTGGCAGGGCAGCCGCAGGTGGTCTGGTTCTGCCCACCAGGGGGCGATCTCAGGTCTCTCCCCTTCTAACAGGCTGGGAGGCCATGCCTCCTCGCTACACACTTTTCAAGATGAGAATTAGTGAAATTCACACAGGTGTAGAGGGGCTTGCACAAGACCCTACACAAAAGGTAAGCCTCACAATATGTGTGTGTGTGTGTGTGTGTGTGTATACATGCATACAAGTAGGTCGGCTATGTATGTAAGCCTCTATTCACCCTTACACATTGCAGAGGAAACATGTTTAATAGATTAGGATGAATCAAAATTTTCAACCAGAACTCTTTTACCACAGAAAATTGGGCTTTTGACCAAAAAAAAGAGAAAATGACTGCTTTTTCCAGAAAATTTCGTGGTTTTTTTTGCCAGAAAACCAAATGTCTCAAAACTAAAATACCTGTTGTGATGCTTCATGGCTGTTGTCATTCAGTTTACTCATGTTCCCAATGTCCTCTACGGGCTGAGCTCTCCAGCCAGACAAAGTCTCCCATGTTTCACTAAAGCCAGGGACTTCCATGATGCAACCTCTTCCCTTTACCATGAAAGGAGACTGTGGTGCTTCAAGGGATATGCAGGCTGATCAGGGAACCCAGCCTAGAGAATGGGAGAATGAATCACATAAACTCCTCAAAAAAAAAACCCTATTTTGTGCCAGCTCTAATATAGATAGATATAAATGTAGATTTGTATATTTATGAACATTTTAGCAGAGAAAAGACAGCCCACATATTTTTGTAGACTATTTTACTCTTCTGGCTGGCCATTTGCAAGTGAGTGCTGCTGCTTCCTTGGTGCTGGAAAAAATCACAGTCATCTTGAAATCCAGACAATTTGAAATGAAATGAAATAAATAGTAGCTTCAATTACTATGTCTACACCTGACTCTCTGCCAGTTTTTATGGTTTCACAATGATAATTTCCTAATTTTTAAATTGTTTTCTCTATTGCTTTGTGAAAGAGGCACCCAAAGGACACAGGAAACCAACTATATTAAAACCAGTGAAAGTGGTTATAAAACAAGCGACATCAAATGCAGAAAGTAAGAAACATTTTTTCTCTAATTACTTTCAGTTATAATAGTTTTAGGTGTTGTAATAAGAGAAAGTAAAGTATTATCAAATAAGAGCTGGATTCAATGATTTCCTTTTAACTTGGCTGTATTGCACATATTGAGCTTTTTGCTTGTTAACTGAATAGTTTAATATATATTTTAGTTAGGTTGCTAAGACCCCATCCTCTGAAATTTTTTATGGCATTTGTAAACAAGTTACCGGCATGGCTGACTTTAGCCACTGTTTGTGTCCTTTAGTAGCTGTGGCAGTTAACAGTAACAGCATTTCACTTCGACTGGATGTGTTGGTTGGTGTATGGTTGTCCTCCTGGAATTAGTTCAGCATAGTGTTTTGGGTTTATTTGGTTGGTTGGTTTGTTGATTGGTTGTTTTGGGGAAGGCTGCATTAGCAGTATAAATAGAATTCCCTACCTAATGCCAGATTCAGGAAAGCAGCCCTGCTGAGGACAGCACTTTAAGCACATTCTGTTATTTTTTAAGGTTAACCTAAAGTTAAACAGGGGTTAAAGTATTATTCTGAATCAAGGATTATGTTTGTATAATCAGTTGGACTAGCTTCCTTCCTCCCAGATCTCAGTACTGTATACCTATCCATGTTACAACTTTTAACCAGGGATTGTGTAAAAGGTTAGAGGCAAAATCACCATAACCAGTTACAAATAGCATAGTTCAGCATGTGTGTCCACACAGCAGCATTTCTGCCATTACAGGCATGTTTGTACAAACTAAAGCTGATCAGATATTTTGGGTCAAAACTTCTTTCCAATAAAAAATGGCTTTTTGGTTAATGACGTGTGGGGGAGGGGAGCTGTAAAAAAACCTGATTTTTTCAGTTTTTGGTTTCTCAATGAAAACACCAATATTTGTGACAAAAAATGAACATTTTCATTTTCTTCTTTTTTTGCACGTGTGTAAAACAAAATATATTATCCAATCAGCTGTAGTGCTTGTGCACTTGCCACGCTGCTTAACTGTGTCTTAAATTGGTGCATTCTGGGAACATCTGGATGGCATAGCTATCGCAGCCTGACCCGGCAGGTCACAGAGGGGCTGATCCTGCAAGGTGCTAACTGTCCATGAATCTCAGGGTACATCTACACTACAGGATTATTCCGATTTTACATAAACCGGTTTTGTAAAACAGATTGTATAAAGTCGAGTGCATGCGGCCACACAAAGCACAATAATTCGGTGGTGTGTGTCCATGTACCGAGGCTAGCATCGATTTCTGGAGCATTGCACTGTGGGTAGCTATCCCATAGCTATCCCATAGTTTCCGCAGTCTCCCCCACCCATTGGAATTTTGGGTTGAGATCCCAGTGCATGATGGAGCAAAAACAGTGTCGCGGGTGATTCTGAATAAATGTCGTCACTCATTCTTTCCCCCATGAAAGCAACGGCAGACAATCATTTTGCTCCCTTTTTCCCTGGTTTGCCCTGGCAGACACCATAGCATGGCAACCATGGAGGATGTTTTGCCTTTTGTCACTGTCACCGTATGTGTACTGGATGCCGCTGATAGAGGTGGTACTGCAGCGCTACACAGCAGCATTCATTGGTCTTTGCAAGGTAGCAGAGACAGTTACCAGTCGTTCTGTACCATCTGCTGTGCCATTGTAAATTGGCGATGAGATGACGGTTATCGGTCGTTCTGTACCATCTGCTGCTGTCATGGGTGCTCCTGGCTGACCTTCGCTGAGGTCGACCGGGGACGCAAAGAAAAAAATGGGAATGATCCCGTGGGTCATTCCCTCCTTTATGTTGTATCTAAAAATAGAGTCATTCCTGCCTAAAATATGGGGCAAGTGTACTAGAGAACCAATGTACCAGAGAGCACAGCCGTGCCGTGTCAGATCCCGCAGAAATGATGAGCTGCATGCCATTCTAGGGGGTGCCCCTGCAACAACCCCACCCATTGCTTCCCTCCTTCCCCAACCCTCCTGGGCTACAGTTGCAGGGTCTCCCCATTTGTGTGATGAAGTAATAAAGAATGCAGGAATAAGAAACACTGACTTTTTAGTGAGATAAAATGATGGGGAGGCAGCCTCCAGCTGTGATGATAGTCCAGGCAGGATATTAAACAGTGGGGGGGAGAGGAGCCCAGCATCCCGCTGCTATGATAGTCTAGGCAGTACAGAATCTTTTCTTTAGACATGAGGTGGGTGGGGGCTGACGGAGCTCAGCCATCAGTTGCTATGATGAGGACGGTTACCAGCCACTCTGTACCATTTGTCGGGAATAACCGGGAATCATTCCTATTTTTACCCACGTGCCTCCGGCTGACCTCACCTGAGACCAGCTAGGAGCACTCACGGAATGATGACAAGGATGGCTATCAGTCCTTCTGCACTGTACCGTCTGCCACCAGGGAAGGGAGGGGAGAGGATGCTACTGTTCAGTGCCGTGGCACCGTGTCTATCAGCAGCATGCAGTAGACGTAAGGTGACATATAAAAAAGTCAAGAAATGATTTTTTTCCCTTTTCTTTCATGGGGGCAGGGGGGGTAAATTGACGAGATATACCCTGAACCACCCTGGACGATGTGTTTGACCCTACAGGCATTGGGAGCTCAGCCAAGAAGGCAAATACTTTTCGGAGACTGCGGGGACTGTGGGATAGCTGGAGTCCTCAGTCCCCTCTCCCTTCCTCCATGAGCGTCCATTTGATTCTTTGACTTTCTGTTACGCTTGTCACACAGCACTGTGCTGTGGACTCTGTTTCATAGCCTGGAGATTTTTTTCAAATGCTTTGGCATTTCGTCTTCTGTAATGGAGCTCTAATAGAACAGATTTGTCTCCCCATACAGCGATCAGATCTGGTATCTCCCGTACGGTCCATGCTGGAGCTCTTTTTGGATTTGGGACTCCATCGCCACCCATGCTGATAAGAGCTCCACGCTGGGCAAACAGGAAATGAAATTCAAAAGTTTGCGGGGCTTTTCCTGTCTACATGGCCAGGGCATCTGAGTTCAGATTGCTGTCCAGAGTGGTCACAGTGGTGCACTGTGGAATACCGCCCGGAGGCCAATACCGTCGATTTGCGGCCACACTAACCCTAATCCGATATGGTAATACCGATTTCAGTGCTACTCCTCTTGACGGGGAGGAGTACAGAAACCGGTTTTAAGAGCCCTTTATATCGATATAAAGGGCCTCGTTGTGTGGACGGGTGCAGGGTTAAATCGGTTTAACTCTACTAAAATCGGTTTAAACGCATAGTGTAGACCAGGCCTCATTGACTTCAGTGGGAATTGAGAGCACTTCCTTGCAAGGTCCTAACCTGGGTGCTGGGATGACATGCAACGATTAGCATTAGCAGCATGTTGGGCAAGGCACTCTAAGATGTCCTAGTATAACATATATGGAATATGCAGTGTAGCAAACGGTAGGGGAGGAGTGCTGTGTTTAGTAATTCAGCATTTAGATAGTCCCAATTAAGGTTTGAAGCTCACACACCACTGGAGTGAATGGAAAGGAGAATGAATAATGTGCCTAAGGCTACTATTTTACTGTAATCAATTTTCTGCAGGGTGATTTCATGGGGCTACATCACATCAGATTACATTGTGATGATCGTATATTTACAATGTAAAAAAGATCATCCTATTTTCTTTAAATACCCATTTATAATTTTCAAAATATTGCAGAAAGCTGCACACACTGCAGAAAACCGTAAAACCCCCAAAATGTTTTCATAGCAGCAGCCGGAGGATTTTGCTGGGGGTGCTTCAATAAGACATTTACTATCTTTATCGTTCACATTTTCCCAGCGTTAGCCGATGTACTTTTCAGTAGGGAGCAGGTTAATTACACTAAGCAACAATCCTAGCAGCAAAGACTCCGTTGCTCACTCAGGCCTTGCCTACATTAGGGAAAACTTTCTAAAAACTTCCAACCCGTTCTGCCAGTCTTTTTCACAGGAGTGTTTAAAAAATGTTTTTCAAAATTTCCTGCTAAAATAATTAGTTTCTTAACAAACAACTAAAACTGAAAACCAAAAAAGATTCTGTTTTTTAACTGTTTTCTGTTTGTTTGTTTTTTAAAGGTTTTCTGTAAGTCTTCAGGTTGAAACCAAACAAAGTTTGAGCACAAAAGGAAATCTTTCCAGCCAGTTAGGAGCAGCAGGAAATACAGTTACAATGGACACAATTGCAGCTTTAAATGGAGGTTCCATTGTGCACACAGCCTCTTCACATACATCATGCATCATCTACTCCCTTTTCCCTTATGGTGAAATCCTGGTCCTATTGAAGTGGCTGGGAGTTTTGTGAGTGGCTTCAGTGGGTCCAGGGTTTCATCTGTCTTTAGTTAGGTGAAAAATGAATAGATGCTGCATGAGAACTGGCATCCAGGATCAGAACCATAATCCATCTAGCCTAGTATCCTGTGACTGACATTGGCCTTATCAGCTGCTTCAGAGGGAAATTCAATAAACTCTGCAGTTATGGAATAACCTGGCCATAGCGAAAGTTTCCTTCTAATAACCATCTATTAGTGATTGGCTTATGCCTGGGACCATGACTGCTTATATTCCTATGATTTTATCCTCTCTAAAGTTACTATGGATATTCTCATCATCCATATAAATGTTTAATCCTTTTTAAACTCCTACTATGCTCTTGGCCTCTACAATATTTTGTGGCAACGAGTTCCACTGGTGAATTACAGGTTGTGTAAAAATATTTTTTATCAGTTTCAAATTTCCTGTTCTTCAGTTTCATTCAATGTCTCCTTGTTGTTCATAAACCCTGATTGTGAAGTTATGTTGCAATGAGAAACATCATTGCTTAAGTTGCAACTGCCAGTCGGTGGTAGAGTGTTAGCTAACTAAATTGTATGTGTGGGTGAATGGAGAGCATCAGGGTCCACTCAAGTTGACCTCCCCTTAGCAACACCATTCAATTGCCAAAAGTGTCCAGCAGGACAGACCACCCAAAAGCATGACTCCTGCATGTTAACGATTAAAATAAGTTTCAAAAAAATTAACAATGGAAGAACCACAGACATTCTGTATTCATTCCCTCACACATGAATTACGAGGTGATCCTTCACTTACATGGATATTTCTGATATCACACTTCCCAAGCTGTAATGTGGCCTGCTTTCTATATTTACTTAACACAGGATGGCTGGCAGCAAATAACACATGAATTAGTCATAGCACATAAATTGTAGGTGGCAGAAAGAAGTGAATCCATGGGCTGGGCATGGGAATAGCTAAGGAATGGAAATAAGAAGTGATCACCCTAATGTGTCATATCTGTACTGCCCCAGCGTGTTGGAGAAGAAGTTTGCTGAGTTGCCTGTACATTTTGTCAGCCGCTCTTGCTCGTAAGGTTTGAGAGGTATATCTGATATGCTTTTGCACATTGAGCAGCAACTTACTCCATAGCATTCCCCTAGATTTCAGTGCGGCTGTTTGCAAAGTAAAGTGCTGCTCGTGGTATGTCAGGGTGATAGAATCTGTGCTTTGCTCCTACCCTCTACAGGTCATATATATTAAACACCACAACAGGTCAGGTAAATACATTTTTTCAGACGGGAATATAGAAGGTCTGAAGTGTCCTGATTTTACTGCTTTGAGACAGCAACAGTAGTTCCCAGAGCCATCCTTGTGGCCTAGCTAGAATGACCTTGAGCAGCTGAAGAAAGGGGGGGCTTCTTACTATTGATCCAACAAGAAGACGTTTGGATCCACTGTTAGCGCACACCGGAGAATTCAGCTAGTGGCCGAGCAGTAGTTCCTAAATGACCATGCACTATTTCTCAGTGCTCTCATGCATCAGCAGGCTTGAAAGCAAGGTCTTTCCCACTGTGTTATCCTGAGAACTAGGCAGGAATCCTTCCCTGCTGCTTCAGAAGTACACTGGGGAGAAGACACAGTCTGGCTGCATCTACCTACACTAGAGAACTGAACCGCTGATGCACTTGCCTCTGTTCCACTTGCACTGTATTCAGAAGAAGCCTCCTATCAGATCGATCTGCCTGCCTATAAAGGAGCTCATTGCAGGACGGTGCCCTCACAGAAGTTGTTGCTGGAAAACAAGCATTCAAATGAGCTCTACTCTGTATGTGTGTGTGTGTGTGTGTGTGTGTGTGCGCGCGTGTGCACCACTGATTGTCAGTTAAACAGCATGCAGGGAATTCACTCAGTAGAGTACAGAACGTAGGACAGACAGGCCATGTAGGTAGTGACTGTCTGCTTGGAAATTAGGGATGGAAGAGAGGGGATGGATTTACAAAATTTTACAAAGGTGCAGATAGTTTTTAACTGCAAATAGGCTAATTCTGGCACCCTGACTTTGCCTTGAAAACTTGAGAAGTCATGGTTTTTGCATGCCTTTGATGTGAAATAGTCATTTTGCTGAAAATTTTCAAAAAGCAACCTTTGGATGGTTGTGAATTTGCATGAAATGGAAAAAAGGTTGAAAAACTGTGTGTGTGTGAGGGGGGAGGGATGGCAAAATTCCAGACTGAAAATATAAAACTAGGAGACGGTCAGATGCTTTCCTGCACCACTGGGTCAGATGTTCAGCTAGCATGAATTTGCCTAGCTCCATTGGCTTCCGCAGAGCTACAATTTGTGCCAGCTGAGGACTGACCTAGTATTATGTTCTTTTTCAAAGTATTTCTTACCAGGACATTGTTGCTATCATTATGTCAGAAGTCATCAGGTGGCACTGGTCATACAGGCTTATGTTTTTTTTCCTGAGGGAGAGCAATATACAGTCTTTGAAGAAAGGGTGCATTGTTGGTAGCATTGTGATGTAAATCTTTTAAGGGGAGCTATTACAAACAGCAAGAGAGTTTGCTCTCTGTCTTCATCAATTAGCTAAAGTCTGTTTGGTTGGTTGGTTGTTTGAAGGACCGTGTGCTGTGGCTGGCAGTTGGAGGCTGTGAGCTTCAAAGGAAGGTTTGAAAGCTCGAAGCCTCTGGTAATTGGCTGAGCCTTAATCAATGGGCGGGACATTAACTCAGGCCAGGACTTTATAAAGCCGCACATAAGCAAACAGGGGCTGCTAACAGGGAGTTTTGCAAGGGAGTTTGGAAGGGGAGTGGGGAGGGAGTGGGGAGGGAGTAGGGGTCCCTTGTCTGTCCCACCTGTTCCCCTGTAGTCCCCTTAAAACCTATAATCCAAACCATATTCCAAAACCCCTCTCTTTAAACCACCCTTTCATTAACTAGGAGACAATGCAGGCAGAAGCCCAGCAGCAGAGTCGGGGCTATCCAGTTTATTGCGCTGAGTGTAGCATGTATGATTACCTACCTTGTGGGCGGGTGGCATATGTGTGCAGACGGTGCAAGGAGCTCCTGGCCCTCAGAGACCACGTACAGACTTTGGAGGCTAGGGTGGCGGAACTGGAGGAGCTAAGAGAGGCAGAGAGGTATGTTGATGAGGCTTTCTGAGACACTGTAGAATTGTCCCACCTCTGCTCAGACAGCCTCTGTGCTGTTCAGGAGGAAGAAAGGCCCAGGGAAGCAGAGCAGTCAGTGGGAGAAAAGGAAAACCTTCCCATAGTTGGGACCCTCCTTCCAGATGGTGCTGGGGTTGCCTCTCGCACTGAGGTTACCTCTCTGGGGGAAGGAACTCCAGTCGCTAGGAAAAGGCAGGTGTTAGTAATGGGAGATTCGATCATTAGAAACATAGATAGCTGGGTTTGTGATGACCGGGAGAACTGTACGGTGACTTGCCTGCCTGGTGTGAAGGTTGCGGATCTCTGGAGGCATCTAGACAGACTTATGTGTGTCTGAGACCAATGCAATTTTGAGTAAGTTTTTGATCGAGTAAGGAAAATCAAAACGTGACAGATTGTACGTTCAAAACCACGTGGCCATTTATTGATGGGAGATAAGTTGCAACTTGGGCTGGGGAGGAGCACTTTTACTAACTAACAATACTATTAGAACGAGAATCTACACACAACTTGAAACAATCTATTTACATCCAACAACAAGAAATCAAACAATCTATAATTAACTGCTTACTAAAATCCAGAACAAATACACAAAAACTAAATAAACTGTGCGCACATTAACCAAATACTGTAAAATACAGCAATTAACCACAATAGCAATTAATACAACAATTTAACTCTCATATACTATATACACAACTTTGCACCAAATAACAACAATACATACAGTTCTGTACCAAATAAGGGAAGGAAAAAGAGAAGAGGCTAAGCAAACAGAATTTTCACAGAAATTAAAATGCAAATACCACACTCCAGGCACAGCTAACCAGCAGTACAAACACCAAGGGCATGACGAAGTGGCGGGAAATAATCCTAACACGACATGACACAAGCCGGCAAAATATGCAGGAGACCCTTCTAGCTGGAAGGGGGATCCAGGCCTTCCAGCTAACATGCGGATACTCCTGCAGATCTTGGCAAGACACATGGTTTTATTCGAAAGCTCTCTTACTCTTGTCAGCATCTGATTGGTCCCTAGCTCCTTTGCCTTCCAGGTTCCAAGCTGCAGCCCTCCATGTAAACAGGATCTGCACACGGCACACTACCCTTATGCACATGGCACACTGGTATTTTTGCACAAGGCACTAGCCTGACCCCTAGGTGACCAGGCAAAAAGAGCGGGAAAATGCACACGGCACTATAATGTAGCACACTGCACTACGGTGTTGCACACGGTACCAATGTGACCTTTTGACCGACAATTGGCCATACAGACGCCATGTCTGAGCATAGGCTTAGGGCTGCAACAATGTGTAGTGCTGGGGAGGAGCCGGTGGTCGTGGTACATGTAGGTACCAGTGACATAGGGAAGGGTAGGAGAGATGTCCTGGAAGCCAAATTTAGGCTACTAGGGAAAAGACTGAAATCCAGGTCCTCTATGGTGGCATTCTCAAAAATGCTCCCAGTTCCACGCGCAGGGCCAGGTAGGCCGGCAGAGCTTCAGAGTCTCAATGCATAGATGAGACGATGGTGTAGAGAGGAGGGGTTTACGTTCATTGGGGAAACTTTTGGGATGGGGGAAGCCTATACAGGAGAGATGGGCTCCACCTAAACCAAAGCGGAACCAAACTGCTGGCACTAAACATTAAAAAGGTTGTAGAGAAGTTTTTAAACTAGGAGATGGGGGAAAGCTGACTGCTTCAGAGGAGCATGTGGATCGGACACAGACTTCTCTTAGGGGAGAGTCTGATGATAGAGAATCTCCAGGTTATAGTCAGGAACAGAGGACGGAAGAGGATAATGTAAGGGCCGGATCAGATGATAAACAGTCACATAAAAAAGAATCTGGCACATCAGAAAAGGGCAGACAAATAAACAGGGACAAGTTTTTAAAGTGCTTGTACACAAATGCTAGAAGTCTAAATAATAAGATGGGTGAACTAGAGTGCCTTGCGATAAAGGAGGATATTGATATAATAGGCATCACAGAAACCTGGTGGACTGAGAGCAATCAATGGGACACAATCATTCCAGGGTACAAAATATATCAGGACAGAACAGGTCGTGCAGGGGGAGGAGTGGCACTATATGTGAAAGAAAATGTAGATTCAAATGAAGTAAAAATCTTAAGCGAATCCACATGTTCCATAGAATCGCTATGGATAGAAATTTCATGCTCTAATAAAAATATAACATTAGGGATCTATTATCGACCACCTGACCAGGGCAGTAATAGTGATGATGAAATGCTAAGGGAAATTAGAGATGCTATCAAGATTAAGAATCCAATAATAGTGGGGGATTTCAATTTATCCCCATATTGACTGGGAACATTTCACTTCCGGACGAAATGCAGAGATAAAATTTCTCGATACTTTAAATGACTGCTTCATGGAGCAGCTGGTACTGGAACCCACAAGGGGAGAGGCAAGTCTAGATTTAATCCTGAGTGGAGCACAGGAGCTGGTCCAAGAGGTAACTATAGCAGGACTCCTTGGAAATAGTGACCATAATACAATAGCATACAACATCCCTGTGGGGGGAAGAACACCTCAACAGCCGTAATAGAGGCCCAACTTCAGTGTATACCTCAAATTAAGAAACACAGTAAAAGAACTAAAAAAAGAGCCACCGAGGCTTAACAATCATGTAAAAGAAGCAGTGAGAGATAAAAAGACTTCCTTTAAAAAGTGGAAGTCAAATCCTAGTGAGGCAAATAGAAAGGAGCACAAACACTGCCAGCTTAAGTGCAAGAGTGTAATAAGAAAAGCCAAAGAGGAGTTTGAAGAACGGCTAGCCAAAAACTTCAAAGGTAATAACAAAATGTTTTTAAGTACATCAGAAGCAGGAAGCCTGCTAAACAACCAGTGGGGCCCCTTGACGATCGAAACACAAAAGGAGCGCTTAAAAATGATAGAGTCATTGCGGAGAAACTAAATGGATTATTTGCTTCAGTCTTCACAGCTGATGATGTTAGGGAGATTCCCAAACCTGAGCCAGCTTTTGTAGGTGACAAATCTAAGGAACCGTCACAGATTGAAGTGTCACTAGAGGAGGTTTTGGAATTAATTGATAAACTCAACATTGACAAGTCACCGGGACTAGATGGCATTTACCCAAGAGTTCTGAAAGAACTCAAATGTGAAGTTGCGGAACTATTAACTAAGGTTTGTAACCTGTCCTTTAAATCGGCTTCGGTGCCCAATGACTGGAAGTTAGCTAATGTAATGCCAATATTTAAAAAGGGCTCTAGAGGTGATCCCGGCAATTACAAACCGGTAAGTCTAACGTCAATATCGGGCAAATTAGTCGAAACAATAGTTAAGAATAAAATTGTCAGACACATAGAAAAACATAAACTGTTGAGCAATAGTCAACATGGTTTCTGTAAAGGGAAATTGTGTCTTACTAATCTATTAGAGTTCTTTGAAGGGGTCAACAAACATGTGGACAAGGGGGATCCAGTGGACATAGTGTACTTAGATTTCCAGAAAGCCTTTGACAAGGTCCCTCACCAAAGGCTCTTATGTAAATTAAGCTGTCATGGGTTAAAAGGGAAGGTCCTTTCATGGATTGAGAACTGGTTAAAAGACAGGGAACAAAGGGTAGGAATTAATGGTAAATTCTCAGAATGGAGGTGGGTAACTAGTGGTGTGCTCCAAGGGTCAGTCTTAGAACCAATCCTATTCAATTTATTCGTAAATGATCTGGAGAAAGGGGTAAACAGTGAGGTGGTAAAGTTTGCTGATAATACTAAACTGCTCAAGATAGTTAAGACCAAAGCAGATTGTGAAGAACTTCAAAAAGATCTCACAAAACTAAGTGATTGGGCAACAAAATGGCAAATGAAATTTAATGTGGATAAATGTAAAGTAATGCTCATTGGAAAAAATAAACCCAACTATACATACAATATGATGGGGGCTAATTTAGCTACAAGAAGTCAGGAAAAAGATCTTGACATCATCGTGGATAGTTCTCTGAAGATGTCCACGCAGTGCTCAGAGGTGGTCAAAAAAGCAAACAGGATGTTAGGAATCATTAAAAAGGGGATAGAGAATAAGACAGAGAATATATTATTGCCCTTATATAAATCCATGGTACGCCCACATTTCGAATACTGTGTACAGATGTGGTCTCCTCACCTCAAAAAAGATATTCTAGCACTAGAAAAGGTTCAGAAAAGGGCAACTAAAATGATTAGGGGTTTGGAGAGGGTCCCATATGAGGAAAGATTAAAGAGGCTTGGCCTCTCCAGCTTGGAAAAGAGGAGACTAAGGGGAGATATGATAGAGGTATATAAAATCATGAGTGATGTGGAGAAAGTGGATAAGGAAAAGTTATTTACTTATTCCCATAATACAAGAACTAGGTGTCACCAAATGAAATTAATAGGTAGCAGGTTTAAAACAAATAAAAGGAAGTTCTTCTTCACACAGTGCACAGTCAGCTTGTGGAACTCCTTACCTGAGGAGGTTGTGAAGGCTGGGACTATAACAATGTTTAAAAGGGAACTGGATAAATTCATGGTGGCTAAGTTCATAAATGGCTATTCGCAGGAAGGGTAAAGAATGGTGTCCCTAGCCTCTGTTCATCAGAGGATGGAGATGGATGGCAGGAGAGAGATCACTTGATCATTGCCTGTTAGGTTCACTCCCTCTGGGGCACCTGGCATTGGCCACTGTCGGTAGACAGAGACTGGGCTAGATAGACCTTTGGTCTGACCCGGTACGGCCGTTCTTATGTTCTTAAAGTCAAATCAGTGGGCAGAATTCTTCCTGAGAACTGTATGTTGCCATTCGGGATGAGATTCCCAAAAGTAGGGATTGCCTGAATTCTGTTTGTGACCACCTCTGTTCAAGGTCTAGTTAATGTGGTGTCAATAAACAAGTTATACTAAGAAAATACCCTAACTCTGCATCATGAATTTCTCCTCCAACAGGAAACAAAATAGTAGGCTTTGAAATGTGTTGCCTTTCAACAGAGCGGGTCACAGTATCAAGATGTTTGTTGAACAACAGATTTATTCATTTATGTGGGGATGGAAATAACTATTTCCAAACCATATACATTAATAAATAAAAACAGTTCCTAATTTAAGTGGGTAAAGATAGGAGACCCCTTAAAAGGTTACAAGTCTGAATATTGTTTGGATAAGCATCCCAGATTTTGGATGCTTAACCATACTGATTCTGAACCCCTGAATCTGCAAAGCTGGGCTGCAGATCTTGTGAGAACAACTTTCTCTGGAGATTTTTTGTTATTTCCTACCTCTGGTCATGCTTGAAAGTACTGCAAGAACACATCTTCCGTCCCTCTCACCCCGACACACACATAGAGTGATCAGCATTGCTGGGTCCAGCCATAGCTAGAACTGGACACAATAGAAAAAACAGTATTTGACTAAAACAGAAAAAATAAAAAATACCAATCTAAAAGACTTATTTACGTTTAGGGCAAAGGTTCAGAGTTGGTTCATATATCATCTGGTGTGTTTCTCTCTCATTTTATACATGAGTCAAGACAGAAATGAGTTATTTTTCTGGAGGTAAAATTTTTGTTAGTATTGTTCCAGGCATTGCAGTTATACAGTGTGTGTATGGGTGTGTATATATATATATTTGTGAGCTGCTGTCTATATGTTCTCAGAGTCTCACATACACTCTCTACATAATCCTTTATACATTTTTGTATTTCTGCTCCAGTTTTCCTGTCACCTGCTGGCAGAAAATGCCTTAGAATTGACAAGTCACTTTGAAGCTGTTGAATTGCAGCTTCTGACTCCAATACTCTGCCAGCACACATTCAACCAGCCTGCAGTCATCAGTAGCTGGCTTTCTGCTGTTCTGAAGCTTCAAATTAAATTGCTGTTGAGACTCCGTGACATAAATTAAGAACAGAAAAACCAGTTTTAAACTCATGGCTCTGAAGAAATCAGCAAACGAGTTCTATTTTGGCAGCCTGCTGCTCACAAGTCAGAAAATACGACAGCAAAGCAAATCACGTGTCCACTGTGTGTTTTATAACCCCATTCAGACTAAGCCATCTTGTAGGCACATGCTTGACTATTTTTAGTGGCTCTGCTCCCAAAATTATGGCAAAGTCCTTTAGCACTGGCTAATCCCTCCAGGCTGCTTGAAAAGTAGCAAGAGATGTCAGTTGCTGGAATTTTGACTGAAGCTAATAATACCTGGATTTCAGATTTGCTGCACAGATTTGCCAAGGTGCAATAAATTCAGCTCTCTGACAACAAGCTGAGTCACTGATTACAGCCTTCAGCCTTGAGAACACAGCATTTTATTTTGTTTTTGTTTTTGTTTTTTTGTTTTCATCACCATTGCTACAGCCTTGCCTAAAATGCATGTCAGAGCTTTCCAGTGTATCCATTTGGGAATCAAACATTTCTCCTCCCATTCCAAACAGGCATTGTTACATATCCCGAGAACCTGTAATTGACACAGCCCATCAGTCATAGAAACATCCCACTAAAATTAGCAGCAGCTTTTCATCCTCATGCCTCGGTCCATATGTAGAACATACAACACTGATTTTTCTTTTCTTGGCACGTAACCTCGTCTTTCCGGTACTTTGGTTCCAGACCTTCATGAGCCATGCAGGTGGCTTTTGTTGCTCCACAGCTCATATTCTTGACAGTTACTGCATCTATACAATACTTCTGTATTCATCCAGGCTGAAACATTCTCACAAACAGTTACTTAAGATTACCGGCATTAGCACATAAATATAATAGTAATTAATAATACTTTGGCTTCTTGAAAGTCCCCAGGACAGCTTGGTATGGCACTTTTTCAACAGCACCAAAAAGGCTAACAACTAGGCTTTTCTCCTTTGTTTTTGAACTTTATTTGGTTTAAGCTTAGTTTCTTAAATTGTATTGGAAAGGTAGATGATTCACAATAATACTTGCGGCTTTCACTTGTAGGCCCCAATATATTCAGGAATGGCTTCTCCTTTTGGGTTGCCTCCATTTTTGGATGCCCAACTTGAGATCATTAGGGCCTGATCTTCAGAGGTGCTGAGCCCTCACAGCTCTCACTTAAGCTAATGGAAACTGGGAATATTCAGTCTCTCTGAAAATCAGATTCATGCTGGGCTTCCAAAAGTAGAGATCATTTTGAAAAGGCACCCCAGGTCATCATCTTGAATCTTGAATCTAAATTGGTAGCAAGTAGTGACCAAAGACATTATCATCTGATCTCTATCCCATATGAAATGAGTGGTCTGAGTGCAGAAGAGAGGTTTTCACAGGACAAAACCCATCATCCACCCTGGAATCCTTATTTGCTGCCTCAGCATGAAGGCTGAGCACTGAATGGATGTTGGACTCTTACCTTCCCATGAAGTGATCACCCCTGGTCACGGGTAAGGTGCATTGGCTTGCATGTACAACAGTAGAAGGTCTTACAGAATATTATAAGCAACTTACTGATCGATTGCAATCTATAACGTTTGATTAGCCTTTTCTTACAACATCTATTAATCATTTAGGAGCCATATTATTCATAGTATTTAAGTCCATAAGAGACCTTTTTGATCATTTAGGTGTAAATTTCACTTTACCAATTGTACCAATACATTTCTGAGTGAGAGCACACAGTGAGCGAACTTAGAAACCCAAGAGTTCTCTTCAGGTTCTTTCCTAAAGAGAAATTGGATCTTCTCTTGTTTTTCTTGAACAAATGCATTTTTTTCTACACACTCTCCCTATTTTTGCCAAGGTGTTTAGAAATGGTAAAGCTGGAAACTGAAGAATGCTGGCAGCACTGATTGCGGCAGCATGCTTACTCCTGTGGTATTTTCCCAACAGCTGTTTCTGCTTCCCTGTAATTTGTTCAGGATTTGCGTCAGGACCCTTGAGTTCACCTTCTGAAAAACATTTATTTTTTCAGAGGGAAAATGCTTTTGCACTGCTTTTTTAAAATGAGAACAGTTCGCCACTGATTGAAAGCAAATTAGTGCGATGTTTGCAATAATGTTGGTATGTTTGTTTCCCAGGCATGTTCCTGACACTCACTATTGTTTTTTTTCTACAAGAAAATGGCAGACAGGTGGCGTGGAAATCACACTAAGCAAAGAGCCCCCTCAATACAGACAGGTTTGACTTTTCTAAGTGAATTAGCACTCCATCTTCCAAGGTTCTAAGAACCTGACTTCTGGTCACAGTCCCTCACAAGACTTTGCAGGGTTGAACCCTTATACACCAATGACAGGTTTCTTTGTTCTGAGCAAAGGTGCCTGTTATTAGCCATTATTCAGCTCTATCCAGGTGTTTATATGCTGCTCATCATTAGAGTATCTGTGCACTTTACAATTGTTAAGTAATGTTATTTTAACAACACCCTTGTGAAATAGGGAGAAGTTATTTATGATCTGCTAGTGGCAGGGGCAAACTGAGGCACAAGGTAGATTAGTGACTTATCAAGGTTACCCAGAAAGTCTGTGCTGAACCAGGTATTGCAAACAGGTCTCTTGAATCCCAGTCCTGTGCCTTATCTACTAGACTATTCTTCCTGTCTTAAACCAGCATGCCTTCCTTGTATCTATGTGCAGATATATATATATATATATATATATATAGATAGATATATATATATATATATATATAGATATATAGATATATATATAGATATATATATATAAACATATATATATATATATATATATATATATATATATATATATATATATATATAACAACTGATGAGAGAAACACTGGGAAATCACATAAACCCCAGTCAGACCTTTGAAATTCCTTTATCCACTTGACCTTCTTTTCTTGGAAGGGAATCCTATGTACTTAAATTTTAGCCAGTTCAGTTTATAACCAAAACCTTTATTTGTTGATCATGGCCATTTCTTGCAACTGATTTAATTTATTACATTGTTTGCACAATATAATTTACTGTGTGTCTGGCACAAACTGAATTCAGGTTAACATACAGTAGGGAGGATGGTTGGAAAAAATGAGTGGAGCTGTCCCCAAAATAAATACCCCTTTGGTTTTCAATTCAGATTCTCCAAATGGCCATTAGATAACAAGTATGTAGAGGCAGGATGCTCGTAGTCCATTCCGCAGATGTCTGCTGTCTCGGCAGTGTCAAATGAATCACTTTCTGCTCCCACAGTGCTGGCTCACTGAGAAATGAATGGTGTTTTCCAGATTCAGCTTCTGAAAGATATGACTTTGGAGATGCTATTTAAGAAACACTATGCACTAGTAATTTCTGTTTGCTCTTCTATAACTCCTCTCTCTGTTCCTTTGGCTTTTTTCCTTGACTTCAAATTCTTTATCTTAGGCCTGGTCTGCACTTACAAGTTAGGTCAACTTTGCAATATCTGATAGGAGTGTGAAAAAAACCACAACCTGACTGACATAGCTATACTGACAACCACCCGAGTGTAGACACAGCTATGTCAATGAAAGAATGCTTCCATCAATGTACCCACCATTCCTACACCAATGGAAAAATTTCTCTGGTCAGTGCAGTGACTGCATCTACACTAGGAGGCTGTGCTGGCATAGCTATGGTGGTGTAGCTACACCAGTATTGTCTCCATAGTATAGAAGTACGCTTAGGCCTAGTCTACACTAGGACATTAGGTTGGTATAACTACATTGCTCAGGGATGTGAAAAATCCACACTCCTATGAAATGCAGTTAAAGTGACCTACCCCCCAGTGTAGGCAACGCTAGGTCAATGTGAGAATTCTCGGGGAGGTTAATTACCTACGCCGATGCGAGAACCCCTCCCATCAGTGTACATAGCATCTTCACTGAAGCACTATGCACAGCTGCAGCATTGTAAGTGTAGACAAGACGTATATCTTTAGAGTAATTTTGTAGTATAAAGGTTTTGGGTCTGGTATAAGGTAGAATATGTTTCTGAGCTGATTTCCTAAATATAGTAGTGCTTTTCATTTAACACTTAGAATCATAATGAAATGTTTCCTGGCATGTAGAATGCTGTACCTTAAATCACTTTTACGCTGAGTTCAGGAGATGTTAAGCTTTGTCTCATTTTAACATCTTCATTCGTGATCTGGAAGAGGGAGTAATGGTAGGGCCCCAATTTAGTAAGGTACTTAAGCATGTGCCTAACTTTAAGCACAGGAATACTCTGTCAAAATCAGTGAGATTACTCACATGCTTACTACTAAAGCAGCAAAGAATCCTGTGGCACCTTATAGACTAACAGATGTTTTGGAGCATGAGCTTTCGTGGGTGAATACCCACTTTGTCAGATGCATGTAGTGGAAATTTCCAGGGGCAAGTATACATATGCAAGCAAGCTAGAGATAATAAGGTTAGTTCAATCAGGGAGGATGAGGCCCTGTTCTAGCAGTTGAGGTGTGAAAACCGAGGGAGGAGAAACTGGTTTTGTAATTGGCAAGCCATTCACAGTCTTTGTTTAATCCTGAGCTGATGGTGTCAAATTTGCAGATGAACTGAAGCTCAGCAGTTTCTCTTTGCAGTCTGGTCCTGAAGTTTTTTTGCTGCAGGATGGCCACCTTAAGGTCTGCTATAGTGTGGCCAGGGAGGTTGAATTGTTCTCCTACAGGTTTTTGTATATTGCCATTCCTAATATCTGATTTGTGTCCATTTAGCCAATCAGAGGACAGGATACTTTCAAATCTTGAGGGAGGGAAGTTTTTGTGCTGTGCTGTTAGTTTTTGGTTGTTGTTCTCTCTGGGGGCTCAGAGGGACCAGACATGCAACCAGGTTTCTCTCCAATCTCTCCGATACAGGCTCTTATAAGTTCAGAATAGTGAGTACTAGGTAGATAAAGGGAGTTAGGCTTGTGTTTGTTTTCTTTATTTGCAAATGTGTATTTGGCTGGGAGGAGTTCAAATGTGTATTTGGCTAGAAGGAGTTCAAATATGTATTTTGCTGAAAGGATTTTAATTTGTACTTGTATATTTACGCTGGGAAGGTATTCCCAGTGTCTATAGCTGAAAGACCCTGTACCTATTCCATTTTAAATTTACAAAGATAATTTTTACTGTTTTCTTTCTTTAATTAAAAGCTTTTCTTGTTTAAGAACCTGATTGTTTTTTTTTATTCTGGTGAGACCCCAGGGGACTAGGTCTGGATCCACCAGGGAATTGGTGGGGAGAAAGGAGGGAAGGGGGAGAGAAAGGTTATTTTCTCTCGTGTTAGGATTACTTTCTCTCTCAGGGAGAGTCTGGGAGGGAGAGAGAAAAGGAGAGGGGAAGGTGCATCTTCCTCTCTGTTTTAAGATTCAAGGAGTCTGAATCACAGTAATCTTCCAGGGTAACCCAGAGAGGGGAAGCCTGGGAGAGGCAACGGTAAGAGAAAGGGTTTGCTTTCCTTGTGTTAAGATCCAGAGGGTCTGGGTCTTGGGGGTCCCCGGGCAAGGTTTTGGGGGGACCAGAGTGTACCAGGCACTGGAATTCCTGGTTGGTGGCAGCGCTGCAAGCACTAAGCTGGTAATTGAGCTTAGAGGAATTCATGCTGGTACCCCATCTTTTGGACGCTAAGGTTCAGAGTGGGGAATTATACCATGACATGGTGTGCAGCGTGTGGGATAGTTAGATAAGATAGAATCCAAAAGCCAGTCTGCAGGCAGACTGAGGTTTGGGTTTAGAAGCAAAAGCCAGTAGGATTTTTTCTTTCTCTTTCCCTGCTAGCTGTGTATAAAGCAGGCTAGAGGAGATTGTTTTTAAAAGCAAACGTTTGCAGTTTTTTTTGGTCTCTCCCTTCTGAGTACTCTGAAGGCAAAGGCTGTAGGGTTTAACAAGGATCTTTGTTAAACAAAGGAACTCCAGTTGTGAGTCACCATACACCAGCAAAACACATTTGCAAATGAATGTTTTTTTTCTTTCTAACTCTGTCGGGAATAGCTAGGTAGAAGGAGTTAAAAAAAAGACTCTGTTGCTAAGCAACCTAAGGAGGCAACAGAAAAGCAGCATTTCAGGCAGTAAACACCAGAAGGCGCCTCAACACCAGAAAGCAGGACCCATGAGTGCCAAGGACGCCCTGAAACAGGAACGACCAAGACTGGAGGCAGAGGAACAAATCAAAGATGCAGACCACAAGTGAGACATGGAAAAGAAACAAAAAGAACTAGAAATAAAACAAAAAGAGATAGAACTGAGAGAAAAAGAAATGGAGCTGAGAGAAAGAGACAAAGCGGCAGCCCACAAAAGAGAACACGAAGAAAAAGAGGCTGCCCACAGGAGACAGCTGGAGATAAAAGAAAAAGAGTGGGAAAGAGAGAGGGAAGAAAGAGAAAGAGAGGCGGGCCACAAAAGAGAACAAGAAGGCATAGAGGCAACCCACAGAAGACAGATAGAACTCCAGAGGGAGGCCCATCAGCAGGCCCTGGAATTAAAACAGGCTAAGCAGAAGAAACAGCCGATCCCAGCAACCCTTCTCCAGTTATTGTTCCACATCCCAAGAAATTTCCCACCTACAAGGCAGGTGATGATACTGAAGCCTTCCTTGAAAATTTGGAAAGGACTTGCCATGGGTACAGCATCTCTGAAGACCAGTACATGATAGAACTGAGGCCACTGCTCAGTGGACCCCTAGCAGAGGTGGCGGCTGAAATGCCTAAGGAGAACATGAACGATTATAAACTTTTTCAAACCAAGACCAGAATCAGAATGGGGCTAACACCTGAGCATGCCCGTCGGAGGTTCACAGCCCTAAGGTGGAAACCAGATGTGTCATTCACCTGACACGCCTACCACATTGGAAAGAATTATAATGCCTGGATATCAGGAGCCAATGTTAAATCTCTGGACTACATGCACCTCCTAATACAATTGGAGCAGTTCTTAGAGGGTGTTCCTGAGGAAATAGAAAGGTACATCCTAGATGGGAAGCCCAGAACTGTCACCGAGGCTGGGGAGATTGGAGCCAGATGGGTGGAAGTGGCAGAAAAGAAAAAAGCTACTATCAAGGGAAGCGAATATCACAGGGGTCACATCGACAATAAACCCTATACTCGAGGGCAACCCAAGACCCCACCTACAACCCAAGGAAAGCCACCGACGCCCTATTCTCTCACCTCACCAATCTCCAGTAACCCACCTCGGCCCAGTGACCAGTCAGCTGGGCGATGCTTCAAGTGTAATGAACCGGGACATATAAAGGCCAACTGCCCCAAGAACCCCAACCGAGTGCAGTTCATTATATCTCCATCACTCCAAAGATCCCCAGGCCCAGATGCCTCTCAAATACCCTCGGAGTGAAGGGAAATCTTGAGAGTGGGCGGAAAGAAGGTTATCACGTGGAAAGACACGGGGGCACAAGTATCAGCTATCCACCAATCCTTAGTGGACCCCAAATTCATCAACCCAAAGGCCCAAGTGACAATTTACCCCTTCATGTCACAAGCTGTAGACTTGCCTACTGCTAAACTGCCTGTCCAATACAAAGGCTGGTCAGGAATGTGGACTTTTGCAGTCTACGACAATTATCACATCCCCATGCTACTGGGGGAAGAGTTGGCCAACTAGGTAAAGTGGGCCAAAAGGATGGGAATGGTTACATGCAGCCAGGCCAGGCAAGCTTCCAGACCCATCCCTGTTCCTAAGCCGTCCACAGGGGCCCCGTCAGTGTTAGCAGAGACCCAGACAGAGGTAGTGGACCCGGATCCCCTGCCAACAACTGCAACAGCCACAGTACTTCCAGTCCCAGACCCAGACCTGGAAACGCAACCAGCACCAGAACCATTGCCAGCACTGACGCCAGTGCTTGCAAATGCATCTTCAACCCCAACGCCAGAGGGCGCCAGCAAGCCTGAACTGGCAGAAGCAGCAGACAACCACACCCAAGAGGCTCAGCCAGAGCCTGAAATAACCCCTGGTGCACCAGCGGAGAGCGGTTCACCAGCCACGGAAACAACCTCATCACCTACATCGCTTCCCGAAGGACCAAGCCCAAGTCCACAGTCTAAGGAAGAACTGGTGTCTCCAGCCTCCAGGAAACAGTTCCAGACTGAGCAGGAAGCAGATGACAGCCTTCAGAAAGCTTGGGTGGTGGCACAGAGCACCCAACCGCCTCTCAGCTCTTCTAAGCAATCCCAGTTTGTTATAGAACAAGGGCTTTTATATAAGGAAACTCTTTCTAGTGGACACCGGGAAGACTGGCATCCACAAAAACAGTTGGTGGTTCCAACTAGGTACCGGGGGAAGCTCTTAAGCTTAGCCCATGATCATCCCAGTGGCCATGCTGGGGTGAACAGAACCAAAAACAAGTTGGGGAAGTCCTTCCACTGGGAGGGGATGGGCAAGGATGTTGCCAAGTATGTCCGGTCTTGTGAGGTGTGCCAAAAAGTGGGAAGGTCACAAGACCAGGTCAAGGCCCCTCTCCAGCCACTGCCCATATAGACGTCCCATTTCAGCGAGTAGCTGTGGATATTCTGGGTCCTTTCCCAAAAAAGACCCCCAGAGGAAAGCAGTACATACTTACTTTCATGGACTTTGCTACCCGATGGCCGGAAGCAGTAGCTCTAGGCAACACTAGGGCTAAAACTGTGTGCCAGGCCCTAACAGACATTTTTGCCAGGGTAGGTTGGCCCTCCGATATCCTTACGGATTCAGGGACAAATTTCCTGGCAGGGACCATGAAAGAACTGTGGGAAACTCATGGGGTGAATCACTTGGTTGCCACCCCGTACCACCATCAAACCAATGGCCTGGTGGAAAGGTTTAATGGAACTTTGGGGGCCAAGATACGTAAATTCGTGAATGAACACTCTAATTACTGAGACCTAGTGTTGCAGCAGTTGCTCTTTGCTTACAGGGCTGTACCACATCCCAGTTTAGGGTTCTCACCATTTGAGCTTGCGTATGGCCACGAGGTTAAAGGGCCATTACAGCTGGTGAAGCAGCAATGGGAGGGGTTTACACCCTGTCTAGGAACTAACATCCTGGACTTTGTAAGCAACCTACAAAACACCCTCCGACACTCTTTAGCCCTTGCTAAAGAAAACCTAAAGGATGCTCAAAAAGAGCAAAAGGCTGGTATGATAGACATACCAGAGAGCGTTCCTTCAAAGTAGGAGACCAGGTTATGGTCTTGAAGGCACAACAGACCCATAAGATGGAAGCATCCTGGGAAGGGGCATTCAAGGTCCAAGAGCGCCTGGGAGCTGTTAACTACCTCATAGCATTTCCCAATTCCTCCCTAAAGCCCAGAGTGTACCATGTTAATTCTCTCAAACCCTTTTATTCCAGAGACTTACAGGTTTGTCAGTTTACAGCCCAGGGAGGAGATGACACTGAGTGGCCTGACGGTGTCTACTACGAGGAGAAAAGTGACGGTGGCGTGGAAGAGATGAACCTCTCCACAACCCTGGAACGTCTGCAGCGGCAACAGATCAAGGAGTTGATGCACTCTCCTGTGAAAGTTTCCCAGAATCAACTGGTTAAAAATTGTCCTTGCAATGTGAAGAATTTTGTAGTTGTACATAATTAGTAGCATATGTAATGGTGCATGTGTTTATTAATCTGTTTATTCTAGAGTTCTAGGGAGTAATCACTGCCAGTGTGGTTCCACACTGTCAGCGATTAGGGGAGCGTGTCATAAACAGATAAGTAAGAGTTAAAAGAACAAAAGTGCTTCATATCTCTTTTGCCTGGAAAGGGTTAACAAGAATAGTGAGCCTGGCTGTCACCTGACCAGAGGACCAATCAGAGGACAGGATACTTTCAAATCTTGAGGGAGGGACGTTTTTGTGTGTGCTGTTAGTTTTTGGTTGTTGTTCTCTCTGGGGGCTCAGAGGGACCAGACGTGCAACCAGGTTTCTCTCCAATCTCTCCGATACAGGCTCTTATAAGTTCAGAATAGTGAGTACTAGGTAGATAAAGGGAGTTAGGCTTGTGTTTGTTTTCTTTATTTGCAAATGTGTATTTGGCTGGAAGGAGTTCAAATGTGTATTTTGCTGAAAGGATTTTAATTTGTACTTGTATACTTAGACTGGGAGGGTATTCCCAGTGTCTATAGCTGAAAGACCCTGTACCTATTCCATTTTAAATTTACAAAGATAATTTTTACTGTTTTCTTTCTTTAATTAAAAGCTTTTCTTGTTTAAGAACCTAATTGTTTTGTTTTTATTCTGGTGAGACCCCAGGGGACTAGGTCTGGATCCACCAGGGAATTGGTGGGGAGAAAGGAGGGAAGGGGGAGAGAAAGGTTATTTTCTCTCTGTGTTAGGATTACTTTCTCTCTCAGGGAGAGTCTGGGAGGGAGAGAGAGAAGGAGAGGGGAAGGTGCATCTTCCTCTCTGTTTTAAGATTCAAGGAGTTTGAATCACAGTAATCTTCCAGGGTAACCCAGGGAGGGGAAGCCTGGGAGAGGCAACGGTGAGGGAAAGGGTTTGCTTTCCTAGCATTAAGATCCAGAGGGTCTGGGTCTTGGGGGTCCCCGGGCAAGGTTTTGGGGGGACCAGAGTGTACCAGGCACTGGAATTCCTGGCTGGTGGCAGCGCTACAAGTACTAAGCTGGTAATTGAGCTTAAAGGAATTCATGCTGGTACCCCATCTTTTGGACGCGAAGGTTCAGAGTGGGAAATTATACCATGACAGCCCTTAAGTATCTTGCTGAATTAGGGTGTAAATTAAGAAGAGTTGCAAACACCAGTAAAGACAGAGAAATAATAAGAACTTTATAGAGATCAGAAATAATGGGCAGAAAACTGCTTGGAAAAAAATCAGGCTAATACATGGGAGGAAATCATCCAAATTTATGTTCTCAAACCAGGAATTCAGTAATGCTGAAAGAGACCTAGGGATGATAGCAGTAATTTAGACATGAGCTTTCAGTGCAGTAATGATGTAGAAAGGCCACTGTAAAAGCATCACAGTTTAGAGAGGTAATAGTCTCTATCTGCCAGGCTCTGATGCGACTAATTGATTTTTAAGGCCAAAAGGGACTATTAGGATTATCTAGACTGACTTCTTGCAGAACACAAAACATAACTTCTGGTTGAACTAGAGCATACCTTTTAGAAAGACACCCAGTCTGGGGACCAAATTACCAGAAGACATGGGCTGTCACTTAAGAGAAAGAACACAGGAATGGCCCTACCGGGTCAGACCAAAGGTCCATTATCCTGTCTTCTAACAGTGCCAGGTGCCCCAGAAGGAACAAACAGAACATGTAGTCATAGAAGAGATCTCAGGAGATCATCTAGTCCAATCCCCTGCTCAAAGGAAGAGCAATCCCCAAACATATTTTTACCCCAGTTCCCTAAATGGCCCCCTTAAGGATTGAACTCACAACCCTGGGTTTAGCAGGGCAATGCTCAAACCACTTAGCTATCTCTGCCTCCTGTGAGGCCAGCCCCTCTTGCTCCTTCCCAGCTCCTAGCAAAAGATTAAAAGAACTAAATATGGGCAACTTGTCTACGAGACCACTTGGCTGTGGGGGAATATTATAAGAGTGTACAAATATGTGAAGACTGTAAACATCCAGAATTCAGAAGAACTGTGTGCTATAGTACCTAATAGAATAATTAATTGTAATGGGATGAAATTAAGAAAAAAAATTAGGCCTTATCAGCAAAGGGAAATTGTACAGATTTAATTTAAATAAAGGTTTTTTTTTTTTTTTAAGTTTTAGGTTTAACCAGTGTAAATTCCTGTGTGGGCACTTTCATTTTGGTGTAAGAGTAGCTTAAACCTGTTCCGAACTGAATTAAGCTAAACCAAGAAAAGCCATTCTTAAACTGAAATAAGCTTTTCTACACAGGGGTTTGCTGTGGCCCAACTAAACTGTTTTAAATTCACACATTAGGTGCAGCTTTCTCATATAAACAAGACCTTAGGCTGTAGATCAAAAAAAGCTTCATGACACAGAGATGCCATGCTACAGGCTGTGGAATAGTCTCCCAGGTGGGCGTGGTGGAGGCCTCATTGGTACTTTTTAGACTGTAATGACCAAATATTAGGGAAAAAAGTACTGTAGGGAACAATCCTGCATTAGCCAGGAAATGGACTGGATGATCTAGTAATTCTTTACTATATGTAATTCCTATGACTGTGAGAGAAGCAATGATCATCTCCCCTATCTGGCTAATTGAGACTATCTTCATTATTTAAGGATCTCTTTCTACACAATTCCTTCCTCATCTCACTGACTGATATTCAGCTAAGCCACTTCATCCAAGTAAATTTCTCCTCCACTCTGCTATAGAATTTACACTATTGATTTACTATTGTATTACTTCATTTCCATTTCTAAGGTGGTTCAGGATTTATTGATTGATATTTCCAAGAGTTGTCTTTTTTCACCTGATTCATTTTTGTTAGCATAAATAGCTCCAACTCATACATTTATTTGTTCTCAGAGACATCAGAAGACCCCTGTTGAGGAATTCTCTTGATTTCTGGGTAATCTTTATTACTCTATCATTCTCAACTTCCAGCAGCAGCTGTCAAGGATAGTTTGCACATTCTAGCAGCTCTAGCTGAGCCTGACCCATGAAAATCAGTGGAAACATGGGCTTTGGATCAGGTCCTTTTATCTTCCACGTTTCCCAGGAATACAACCCATCCTGTGAATTTTCAGTCTATTTTGGATTTTTTTCAGTCAGACTTCCCACTTAGTAGCCAGAAAGTTCCTGAGACTCAGCCCCATCATTGCAATTTCATACCCATGTCTTTGACAGTCACTACTGGCCTCTGCTGTAGGAAACTGATACATGATTTAAAAGGGAATACATGAATTTTATATATATGTCTCTCTCTGTGTGTATCTATCTATTCATCGATAGATGTGGATATATAAAATGCTTGTTACTATTGGGCTAGTCTCTGAGATCTTATCCAGTTAGGAGTATGTTGGGATGGTTTCTGAGACTGAGTAGCCTCTGAGACATTATCCACTTGTTTCCCAAGAATTCAACTCGGCACTGAGGTTTCTTTATTGTCATAAGATCAAACTACACTTGAGCTGATCAGGCTGAAGTTTAGAGGGCAGACACAGAGTATACCACACATCCAACATACATTATCATGAATCAGCTTATATACACACTTACACTTAATATTATTGGTTAATACATCATATCGTGCATCAAGTTTGATCAAGTATTTTGATAGGTCTTACTAATTTTTGTAGCCAGTCCTGGTCTATTTCAGGAGGTGTTTGTGTGCTGCACTATATGCTAGGCTACAGCTATAAAATATCACATGTTGCTTACTATCCTCCTATTGCTTTGCTACTAGCTACATCTTTTACATATTTGCAAGGCTACTGTAAATTCATACTTTCTTCATTGTTTCATGTCCGTGCTCAGAATAGGCCTTGCGTTACTTGAATTTTAGAGCTGTGCTGATGGCAATTCTATTTCACAAAGGATTTTGAGATTTTGAAATATGGCTTCCTTCCAAATTGAAACAATAACCCACAATTTAGAAATTCTCCACAAAAAAAAATACTGAAGAAAAAGAATTGTTTTGGTCAATCAAAACATTCTGTTTTGACAAAATCAAAATATTTCATTTTGAGTTTGACTTTTTATATTATATTATAAAACAAATTTGAAATGAAAAGTTATTTCAAAACCAAAAAAAATCAACATGTTTTGGTCCAAAATTTTGATGTATATGGCTCCAGCAAAGTTTTTCTATCCAGCTTCATTAATTTATTTAAAAAACATATTTCTCTGTTTAAAAGCTTATGTTCCATATTTCATCTGCAAGCAAATATTTAAAGGTATACATGTCAGAATCTTATCCCAAGAGCTAAGAAATTGCCACCACTTCCATTCATGAAAGCATTCATTATGCTTCCTCCCTCAAGAAAACCAAGTCATAAGAGCAAACAACATTCACAGAGTAGAATCCTAGTCTCAGGAGCCCAGCAAGAGCCCGCTGATATATTTGAACTCCAGTGAGGCGAAGCTGTGGCTGGGGAGAACACATAAGCAAATTTTAAGCATCTGCACAGTCTACTGTGAGCAGTATTACATTTTGGTGTCTTGAAGTGGATTGAGCCTATTTTATGGACAGAGCTTGGAAAAGTACCACTGCCCTTTTTTCCACTTCAGTCTTTAACTAAAGACAACTTCAAGGAACCTAATTTTAAGAAAATACTGAGCACCTTCCTCTAAAAATCAGGCCATGGTAAGCAATCTCCATGTCAACAGGACTACAGAGGTGTCATTGGGTATCTGGCTGGTGAGTCTTCCAACATGCTCAGGGTTTAGCTGATCGCCATATTTAGGTTCTGGAAGGAATTTTCCTCCAGGGCAGATTGTCAGAGGCCTGGGGAGTTTTCGCCTTCCTCTACAACGTGGGGCCCGGGTCACTTGCTGAAAGATTCTCTGCACCTTGAAGTTTTTAAACCATGATTTGAAGACTTCAATGTCTCAGATATAGGTTTGATACAGGAGTGAGTGGGTGAGATTCTGTGGCCTGCATTGTGCAGGAAGTCAGACTAAATGATTGTAATGGTACCTTCTGACCTTAAAGTCTATGATTCTATGAAAGCATTATTTGAAGACAATGTGGTTGCATGGGGAAGGGGGATGGAGAGTAACTAAGGCACTTGCAGATCTAAATTGACCTGCAGAACCTTTATTATTGGTGCTCACGCAGAAATACATAGTAGTACAGTTGCTTTATACGAGCCATATGCAAGGAAGTTCAAATTATGGGAAACAAGACAATAAATGACACAGCAATGTTTGTTCAAACAGGGAACTAAATGTTGTTAAAATGGAAATTCTGCAAGTGGGCAGTGCTGACCTCTAGAGAGATTTTTCAGTCTGTGGGGTCCTTGGAATAGGTTCATCTTTCAAAGGGAGTTCCCTGGGAAGCTTTCCTTGGAAAATATTTCCCTTTGATCTCTAGTATATTACTTCTCTTATGCAGCCAGCCAAAGTTTAAAAACTAACTTGATTCCCCTTTGACTGATAATTTCTGAAGTTAGATCTGAGCTTGGTGTGATCAGAAGCATCCTGGGACCTGGGGAAGCTTTTTAAGCAGATCAGGTGGCACTTACACAGGGTAGCCCGAGATGGAAATTGTGGAGACCACATTTAAGAGAACGATCACACAGAAATGGTCTCTTAGAGAGCAGATCAAGTTCTAGGGCCACGTCCTCAGCTGCTGTAAACTGACATAACTCCATTGAAGTCAGTAGAGCTAGATGAATTTATATCAGCCAAGAATCTGTCCCTTAAAATTTAAATTTTCTCAAATATCCCTAAACCAGTGTTCCCACAACATCCCTGTAGTCAGCTCTGTTTCTTGCTGCAATGAAGCTTGAGATCTGCTACCAATAGATCTCTGACCTAAATCATTTAGCTTGGCAGCTCGTAAAATATGGAAACTCTAACACGCAAAATTCCCCACTCTCATTTGATTACTGCTTAGGGACAGACTCTTAATATCAGACAGAAATTTACAGATTGTGGCATGTTATCAAAACTGTAATGAAATCTTGTGCAGGCAGAGTAATAAGAGAGTGCTTGCTCTCCTTACAGATATTGTGAAAATAAAATGAGGCACTTTTTCCCCTCCCCTTCAATCAAAAGGAAGTGTTCAGTGTGAAAACAAAAGTCATATCAAATAACTTTTGCTGATAAAAATGTTGGCTGGAAACAAATGACCTATAATTTTTACAGAAACAACATAAAAAATGTTTGTCTAAGTTGAGTTTTGTGATCGTATGATCAAAATGTTCCTACTATGGCAATGCTCATGTTACTGACCTTACTAGGGTGGTGTTGGCTTTGATACTATGTGAAATAGCGGGAATCTGTGAAATCACCCTGTGAAGTTAGGTGCAAGGCAGTCTGATATTACTTAGGGGAATCTCTTGCGAATACATGTCTGTATTTCGACCCCGCCTGTTGCTAGCTGAAACCAGTTCTCTATGCAAGGTTTATGTAGAGGCTTAAAGTGGAAGTATTGCCTAATGATTAAAGTGAAGGAGTGGGAGTTCTAAGTGCCGGGAACTATTTCTGACTGCTTCTAATTTGTATGGTCATAGGCAGGTCACTAAATCTTTCTGACTTCCTATTACTTAAGCCTGGTCTACACTACAGGGTCAGGTCAATGTAAGCTGCCTTGTGCCAATCTAGCTGTGAAGTGACTTCACTTAAATTTGGCCCCTGCTGACATAAATGCCTCTCTACGGTGATTTAGTAACACCACCTCGAGCAACGTAGAGTCACAATCGATGTAATTAGTTCAACACAGTGTTAGTGAAGACATGTTGCTTATGTCAACTAGTATAGACTTTCAGGAGCTGTCCTACAATACAATTGATACAAGCACTCCTGGTGAGGACATGCACCGCTGACACAAGCGGTTTAATAACTGCGGTGGCTGTATGCCAATATAAGTTAGGTGGACATAATTTTGTAGCGTAGACATAACCTTAGTTACCTAAAGGTACTGTTGTGAGACTTAACTAGTTAGACAGTAGAGTTATAGATGCTCAGCGCTTCTGAAAATCAGGCTGTTACTTAGATGACAAAATAGTGCCTAACTTGAGGCACCCAAGTTCAAAAACTTTGGCTTGTATGCCCTTGTTCCAGGCTCCATGTGCATTCATATAATCTTATTAGTGTCTCACTAATAAACTAGCAGGACAGGAGTAAGGTGCAACAGGACTGCTGTATTAGGAGTTTCACAAGGAACTGCTCTATCTATTTGTGTGAGTTGCTCACTTTCTTGAGCACTGAATTATTGAATGAACACATAAATGCAGAGGATTAAAGAGGAAGAAAGGGTGGGGAACTAAATGGGGGTAAGATGGTACTTAATTTCTGATTATAAATACAGTCTATTTATTTATTTAGCTTGTGCATAGTTGTCTAGTCAAGCGATGGCATCTTCAGTGGAGTGATGCAGTTCTTCTAGGCCACCGCTGAACCTAGTCAGCAGGCATTCATCAACGAGTGTCATCATCTGTGTTGTGACACAGCTCCACAAAGGGCTGTCACGAAGGCCTCAGCGATACCGGTTGGCTGCACAGAGACCTTGCCTGGTCCTGAACCTGTTCAACAGAGACCATAGGTGATGGGGCAGGTCAAAACCAGGTGGGCAAATTGTGGGGTTGGCGATGAGCGACTGGTTGGGGATTATAGCAGATCTATAATAGATCTATACTGTCTATTACAAAGCACAGCAATGCATGGTTACTGCCTATCAACAGGGCAGCTGGAGGTTTCCTTTTTACTGACAAATGTCTAGTGCAGCTGTGTTTGTACACAAGAGCAGCATCTGTAAACACCATTTTGATGTGTCCTCTTCTCCATCTTTTAATCACCTACATCTACAGAACTCAAAGATATATAAGCACCTAACTCCCAATGGGAGTGTAGTGGGAGAGATTCCCTCTTCAGTCAGGAAGGGGCAAAAGAACTCTGACCACAATCAGGGCCACTTGGGAGTTCTGTCACATCTAAAGAGGGATGGCTCCTTAAAAGAGAGGATCCAAGTCCAGTGCAAGGTGCCGCTTGAAGGTAAACAGAATTACAGCTCCACAGAGCAGTGGCTGTTTATTAGGAGAAGGAGCTAGACCCTCTGCAGAAGAGAGGGACCTCCTTTACATTGTTTTCTCTTTTTGTTTAGAACCCAGGGTGCTCATCTGGTCCTTTAGACACAAGGGGTGTAGAGGCCCAAGTCCCCTTCACAGAGACCATTGACCTCTTATCTTTTTGGAGAACTGCTGGGTGAGACAGGACTGCTTTGTATTCTGCAGTGTTATTTGTTTTGCCCATTGCATTTTGGAGTGCTCTATGGCTATGGCTTTATGGTTGCCATCTCCCTAAGACATATGGCCAAATGAGCACACCACGCAGTCTGAACTGGCTTAACTCGCAATGCCTACAGTCAGAAAAGGATGTCTGTGATGACAGAGGTGCCAACCTTTGCCCCACGGGGTGCCCTAGAGGTACAACCTCTGATGGGGAGTTAGGTATCTAAATAGCTTTGAAGATCTAGGCTGAAATCTCTAACTGGAGTGAGAACTGCAAGATCTAGACCCCAACCCTGGGGGTTTTTTGGGGAGGGGGGAGTTGGGTTTTTTGGTTTTTTTTTTGCATTTTTTGGAATTGATAGATGTGTATATTTATATGTCTGAGTGGAGTGATTGACAATTAATCCTGGTGTCTGGGGGAAAAGGAATATAAAAGTGTGTCTGTCTGTTGGTTTAGCATTCTCAAATAGAATGGAAGAAACTGATAGTTACAGACACTTATGTCTAGTTTTTGTGACAGCTGTGGTAATCACCAAGTTTTGTTAATCAAGAGTACAAACAGTACTGGTGTGGCATTTGGAAGAGTGTGAAATGATTTACAAGACAGGAAGAATGGCCTTGGACAAAGACAAGTGATCACAGGACTGAAGATGGCAGAGGTCTGATAAGTCTGTAGCTCTGTTCATCTTGACCAGAAATCCACCAGCAGGAGTGGTTTTATCTTCACTATCTCCCTCAAAATGTAAATTATAGCGCATTCTAACAAACCCCAGGAACAGAGGTGGAGGAAAAAGAGAGGTAACATTACCACTTTTATCTGGGTCTACCACGAGACTTTTATGATGTGGGATCATCACCTCTGGTATGGAAGACTTTCTCTAAATATTCCATGGGCAGAGAAAGTATTTCTGGGGCAGAATGCTGGACTGAAGACATTGAAGATAGAGTTGGGCTCCTCTTCACTCATGCATCACAACATCCCTGTATCTTCTCTTTGAGAAGAAAGAATCAATCTACTATATTCTCTTTATTTACAGGATCCCATCTGTCCTTCCTGTGCACCGCAAAAACCTTTTGCTAGCCCCTCATCATCTTCCAATTCATTTATTGCATGCTCCTTTCTCCCCAACATTCTCTTCACCCCTCTCCAGACTATTTCAAGTGCAGCTGCTATCATCTGCTTTCCCCATCACTTTGGCCCCATCATCCTTCCTCCCTCCCTTTGAATTCCTTCTCTAGTTTCTCCTTTTCCATCACATCACACTCAAGCTTCTTCCCAGCTTTGAAGGCCCTTCGTAGCTCTCCTTCCCTTTCTGGTCTTGTTTCTTTTCACATCAGCCCTTGTCCCCTCTTCTCTGCCAATGATAATAGCCTTGACTGCCCACTTGTCCATTTCTCCCACAGCCATCTTTTTGCCTTCTTCTATTCTTTCACCTTCTCATGGAATGTCCTCCATGAGCTGATTCATAAGGCCATTAGCTTCCTCTGGTTCAAAACTCTGCTCACGACTCACTTCCTCCATGATGCCTACCATAAAGGATATGTTGAGGGACAGAGAGATATAGTTTTTTACTTGCTGTTTTAAAAGGTATGTCAATTGTATACCATGCATACATAAAAATAAAATATATTTGATTGAATCTTTCTCCCCATATCCTCCATATGTTTGTCTTCTGACACCTCAATCCAGCAACCTCTTGACTATTGTGAACTTCAGTGTATCTGTGTGCAGGTCCTTGAGGGACTGGGGTCATAGACTGTAAAATCTTTAAAGCAGGGTTGGTAAAGTCCTTTGTTCCACTAGGGCAGTTTACATAGATTTGCCTTGCCATGGTAATCTTAGAAAATACAGATTTCAGTCCCCTTTGCTGCAGTTATCACAGCAATGCAACACTGTTAATCACCTTTAGTGATATTTGTACAATCTCTAGTAGAATGGGCCCCAGACACGACTAGAGAGTCTGGTTATTATATCACTACTGCTGCTAATAATACTTAATACACACAGTAAAGACTTAATATATCTGTGCATTAAAACCACAATTAAATTTCCAGATTATATTAGTAACACATCTTGACAAAAATACTCCAGAAATGGTGCAAATTTCTCTCTGAAAATAACTGAATTATCTCCCCCTGGAGTGTCATGCTCAGTGTAATATTACCCATAAATCTAGAATTATGATTTCCTTTAATAATTCTCCTCATAGTGTTTTACTGATCTCTTTCTTGTCACTGCATCACTCTGAAACATCTGTGTTTTTTCCTTCAACTCACCATCAGTTATTATTTGAAAAGTCTGTAAATTCTGTGTGTCTCTAAAATCTATAGATAATTGATTCCAGAAGTGAGCGTCCACAACAAATTATGTAGCTGTGGTTGCACTTGATTTAACGATATACAGTGCTTTGTTAGGTAGAGATCAAAGAGTATAATTTTACTAACATGTATTTGCCAGATTTGAAAAGAATGGACTGAAATGCACTTAAAAAGAGAGAGACAGTAAAGCACATTTTTCTTGGAATACAGAGTGTAGAGATGAAAACCAAGAATCTTCATGTGTGTAAGTCCATTGAAATGGTTTCCAATCAATAGCCTTTCTGTGAACTGTATTAAAATCATATTTTCTCATTTTAGAAAGGCTAAAAAACCCCAAGGGTTTGCTTTAGAATACCTAGAAGAGGAAGTCTGCAAGGAAGATAGTAGGCAATGAGGAAGGGGAAATATTACAACTGAAAGTAATGCATGAGTGGTCCCAATATGCAACAGGCAGAAGACAGAGTTGGAAAGGGGAGAGATCAGATTGTACATACAATGCAAAATTAATTTCCAATCCCAAAAACATTTATGCATCTGAGTAACTTTACATTATGAATAATCCTAGTGAAATCAATAATACTACATATGTGCCTAAGTGTTTGCAGGATCAAGGTCTTATTTTATATAGCAACTTTCATACAAACTGTGGGTCTCATTCTGCTAGGTACTAAAAGCCTCAGTTCAGCAAAGTACTTAAGCACTAATTTTAAGCATCTGAGAAGTCCATTGATTGCAATAAGATTACTCATCTACCTGAAATTAGGTTCTTGCTCAAGTACCTTGCTGAACTGGTGCCCGTATACCTTTAACTTCATTGACTTCCAAGTGTTCAACAGCTTATTGGAGGTGCTCACCAAATTTTAGGATTGGCTCACATATTCCAAAATATTGTACAAATTAAATAACATAGGCCTATGTTGTTTCTGACCAGAACGCTCTATTGTAAGCAATTAAAAATCAATAGCATAGATTCCAAGGCCAGAAGGGACCACTGTGATCAGCTAGTCTGACCTCCTGTATAATATTGATCACAGAACTTTTCCAAAATAATTCCTAGAGCAAATATTTTAGAAACAACATCCTATCTTGATTTTAAAATTGTCAGTAATGGAGAATCCATCAGTACTCTTGGTAAATTGTTCCAATGGTTAAGTACTGTCACTGTTAAAAATTTACTCATTGTTTCCAGTCTGAGTTGATCTAGGTTCAGCTTCTAGCCATGGGATTGTGTTATGCATTTCTCTACTGGATTAAGAGCCAATTATTAAATATTTGTTCTCCACATAGGTACACTGCTTATAGGCTATAATCAAGTCACCCCTTAACCTTCTCTTTTGTTTAGCTAAAAACACTGATCTCCGTGAATATATCACAATAAGGCATGTTTTCTAAACTTTTCATCATTCTCATGGCCCTTCTCTGAACCTTGTTTACTTTATCAACTTACTTCTTAAATTGTGGACACTAGAACTGGACACAGGATTCCAGCAGCAGTGGCACTAGTGCCAGTTATAGAGCTAAAATAATCTCTTTCTCCTATTAGAGATTTCCCTGTTTGTGCATCTAAGGATTGCATTAGCCATTATGGCCACAATGTCACGCTGGGAGCAGATGTTCGCTGTTTATCCACCGCAGCTCCCAAATCTTTTTTCAAAGTCACTTCTTCCCAGGAGAGAGTCCTCCAGCATGTAGTATGGCCTACATGCTTTTTTCTTAGATGTAAACATTAGATTTAGTTATATTAAAACTCCTTTTCTTTTCTTTTGCCCAGTTTACCAAAAGTTCAAGATTGCTCTGTATCAGTGACCTGTCCTCTTCATTATTTACCACTTCCCCAATTTTTGTATCATTTGCAAACTTTCAGTGATGATTTTATGTTTTCTTCCAGGTCATTAATAAAAATGTGAAATAGAGTAGGGCTAACAACCAGTACTTGCAGGGACCCTACTAGAAATACACCAATTTGATGATGATTTCCCATATACAATTACATGTTGAGACCTATCAGCTTTTAATCCATTTAATGAGTGCCATGTTAATTGTATATATTTTGAGTTTATCAAAATGTCATGCAGTACCGAGTCAAATGCCTTCCAGAAGGCTATTATATCAACACTATTACCTTTAGCAACCAAACTTGTAATCTCATCAAATAAAAGATCAAGTTTGACAGGATCTATTTTCCATGACATGTTACACTTCAAATAAAACATATCAAAGGCAGAGAAGAATTAAGCAGTACAGGTAGGGATCAAACTGGAAAAGAGATAAAGAATAGATGAGGTTGAAAAATAAAAGCTGTCCTGGATAGTAACAGCTATAAACATGACCTTCATACCAATAATAGTATCAAGATTTTGTTTCAGAATGGCAAGGTTCTCATCTCCTTTGCAGTACTTTACTCCTGCTGTTTTAGGTTTAGAAAGTCTGGTTGAAGGCTTGGCAGAGATGGAAAGCAGAGGTAAATTCTCTTTCATTGCCAATGCAGTGTCTTTGGAATGTGCAGGAAACTGAAAAAGTCTATAATGATGGGTACCATGGAGTAGCATGTGTGACTCCGTTGACAGTCAATTTTTTTTCAGTAGTTTACTACACCACATGACAAAACTCTGATGTCCTGATTCTCCTTTACATTATAAGAGCCCTTTACTCTGTATTAGTATTATTGTTATTTATCATTATTTGTATCATAGTACCTAGGAGTCTCAGATATGGGTGATGAGCCCATTGTACCAGGCACTGTACAAACACAGAAGAGAAAGAGAGTTCCTGCATCCAAAAGCTTACAACCTAAGTATAAGACAAGAGACAATTATATGAATACAGACACACTGATGGAAGATTATAAAGAAACAATGAGACAAAACTGGTCAACATGATGTGCTAGGGTGACCAGATGTCGTGATTTTATAGGGACAGTCCCGATTTTGGGTCTTTTTCTTATATAGGCTCCTATTAGTCCCAACCCCCGTCCCGATTTTTCACATTTGCTGTCTGGTCACCCTAGTGTCAGCATACCAGCAACCTACCCATTGCTGTGGTTTTTTAGGATCCATGACAAAAGAGAGTTTTAAGGCGGAATTTGTTGCCTGACCTATTATGTATTTATTATATTGATTACTTAAGAAATTCCAGTTAACACTATGAAGTTTTCTAGGTTCTTTTCCAAAGATGAGGCCCTGTATTAAAATTAAAATTTAGGTAGGAACCCCAACATGCACAGTTGCAACACTCACACTTAGAAAAATATCTCCTGTATTTATAATAGTTTTATTAACACAGTTAGCACAGTTACAAACATTCCAACCCAGCAAAGTAGACAGAGATAATACAGAATGTGAGTCTGAGCATTCACATACTCATAGCATCCCTTGCAAAAGGACCCAAAGTTATCCTCATCATCATCCTCACCATCACCATCACCAGTGGTTACCATTTGGGCATCTCCCAAGAGTTACATCTTCCAAGGCCCGCAGGCCAGTATACAACTTTTATAATGTGTTATGCTGGTGCCACTATCCCTAATGCATATTCAGTAGGGGTTTCATCTCCTTCTTCCTTACTCATATTTTCTCACCCTACTAATGTTGGGGTGACCTTCTCTTATAGGTTACTAGTCCATTTACCTCAAGTTTATTAGCATATATGTCAGTTAGTTACCAGGGCACTCTTGTGGTCAGACATCTGCTGATGTTCCTACCTTAAAACATCCCAAGCTGGTATAAACTAGCATCTTGTGGTTACCTATCAGTAGCATTCTATCCTGATCTACAGTTACTCCTGGTTAGCTGCTTATGCTAAGGCTTTGGGGCTTTATTCCTTGTTTAGCTAAGCTATTGGCTTACAAGCCTTGTAGGGTATTTACATTGCTGCTTTAACTTATACCCTGCCTTACCTAGCAAATACCTATACCTATAGGCTACAGATTTGAAGGAGGATAAATGGGTTCATTTTGTGGATGCTTATGGAGAGCTCCTTCCAAGCGTGAGGGGCAGCATGGGAGAAAGTGCAAAGGTGCTTTTTAAAAAAACTTAACAAGTGAGAAATGGAGGCTGACATCATGGGCCAATTGAAGGCAGGAGTTAAACTTTCAATCCTGGGGTCCCAGTGATTGCTCCCAAGCTGAAGAAAGAGAATCTAAGGTCACTTCTAAGGCTCGGTCTCCTACATCGCTATATGAGATACTTCACTCAACCTATGGGCACACATGCAATTTTAGGACTATGTATATATCTATGTATTATCATATCCTTCACTTTGAAAGCACTAACTACTGTATGTGGTAAAATGATGTACTATTGTTCACAAAATGGTCTTGGCCACAGGATATTCACTCTCTTTGGAATTTTGCCTGGTATAAATATTCTTAATCTACTCCATGTAGGCATATTTTGGCTCTGAAAGAAAGGGTTTTAGAGATTAATATATCCAGGCTCAATTCTTTCTATGAGTCATACATATATGAAGGTTTTATTTCAACTGTGCACCTGAAAACTTCATATAGCAGCTGTTTTCCCCCCTGTTTTACTCAAAGGAAGATTATGAGTGTGTCCTATTTTTATGCTCTACAAATGTAGTAAATTTACTCTACAGATACACTTTCATTCTTCTGATGTAACCTATATATAATATGTCCAAATGTACAGTCATTGTTTATCCACTAAATAAAAGTATTTGCCTCTTTTCAGATGTTCGCATCTTCTCAGAAGATATCCAAATAGCTCTTTATCAATTAATAAGGTATATATTATTTGACTGTACCTAGGAACAGTCAGCTGAGTATCTCAAAGTTCTCTACAAATATTTATTAATCCTCACTATGTCCTTGTGAGGTATCTCTTATTGGCCCAGTTTATGGGTGCAGGAACCAAATCTCAGAACAAGGCCACCATGGGGGGCACAAGTGGGCCCCTCGCCCCGGAAGACCCCAGGTCCCCTGAATCTTCTGGGCGGAGCTGTCTCAGAAGTTACATTATTTTGCCAGTAGCCTGATCCTTTAATGGTTAATAATTTTATTGATTGCTATTTGGTACTAATTTAATGAGCTGGGGGTAATAAGGTTTTCATCCCAGATTCGGGCTCCACAGAATTAAAACTAACACATTAAATATCTTGTAGAGAATCCCGGGATGTGCAGCAAAGACACTCACACTGAGGGCAAAGCAAAGCCTTAGCCACTTTTATTAAAACAATCAAAGCTCCAAACCACACAAACAAATAACAGTAATATAGTATTAGGAATATCTTTGGTGTCATCCCTTGCATATGCTCATAAACTTATACACTCACACCCTTCTCTGAGGACCTGGTGGTGAAAGACAAAAGACTAGCCCTGTCCCTGGCATGCCCAATGATTCTGATGGTACAGACCCCCAATGCCCAAAGGTCGGTGGTCGATAATAACAAAGTAAAGCTGAAATGTCAACAGTGAAAAGCTAGCCCCCGCTATATGGTGCTTCAGGCCATTATAGGGCCTGGGTTAGGGTTAGGGTTATATTAATTCAGATACTCAGCCTTCCATGTCCAAATCTAACTTCCTCATCCTCATAATATTGGGATGCCCTTATCCTCTAGGTTAACATATTAATGCCTTTTTGCTCATTATTAAATATGTTACCTATTGCTAAAGCAAATGTGTGATTAAACATCTGCCAACAATTCTATCCCAAAATATCCAAGCCCAGTATCAGTTCAGTGTTCCTGCGGTTGCCTGATATCGTTATGTACCAAGTTCTTATCTTAAGGAAGCTATTCCCAGTTCCCCAAAATCTAGGGTAACTGGCACACCATTTTATATATGCTAATGTGACAGAGTGAAGAGACCCCATCCAGTGCAGGGTGAGTTCACCCCATGCTTGAAGGTGACAGACCCCATCTGTTTCTAGGCAATGAGACCTAAGTGCTGAAGTCTATAGAGTTGCCCTGATCTGCAGGGCTCTAAGGCCCAATGTTCAATAATTATGGCTGACCTGGAACAACACTTCCTCAGCTCCCGTCCACTCACACCCTTTGTGTACCTACACTACACTGATGACATCTTCATCATCTGGATCCAAGTGAAGGAGACTCTGGAAAAATTCCACCACAATTTCAACAGCTTCCACCTCACCATCAACCTCAGCCTGGACCAATCTACATGAGGGGTCCACTTCCTAGACACCATGGTGCAAATAAGTGACGATCACGTTAACACCACCCTATACCGAAAACCCACCGACTGCTATGCCTACGTCCATGCCTCCAGCTTCCATCCTGACACACCACAAGATCCATTGTCTACAGCCAAGCACTGAGGTACAACCACTTCTGCTCCAACTCTTCAGACAGAGACCAACATCTACAAAATCTTCACCAAGCATTCTCAAAACTATGATACCCGCATGAGGAAATAAGGAAACAGATCAACAGAACCAGACGTGTACCCAGAAGCCTCCTGCTGCAAGACAAGCCCAAGAAAGAAACCAAGAGGACTCCTTTGGCCATCACATACAGTCCCCAGCTAAAACCTCTCCAATGCATCGTCAGAGATCTACAACCCATCCTGGACAATGATCCCTCACTTTCACAGGCCTTGAGTGGCAGACCAGTCCTTGACCACAGACAACCCACCAACCTGAAGCATAGTCTCACCAGTAACTACACACTACACCATAGTAACTCTCACTCAGGAACCAATCCATGCAACAAATCTCAATGCCAACTCTGCCCACATACCTACACCAGCGACACCATCACAGGACCTAACCAGATCAGCCACACCATCAGCAGTTCATTCACCTGCACGTCCACCAATGTAATATATGCCATCATATGCCAGCAATGCCCTTCTGCTATGTACATCGGCCAAACTGGACAGTCCATGCGGAAAAGGATAAATGGACACAAATCAGATATTAGGAATGGCAATATACAAAAACCTGTAGGAGAACACTTCAATCTCCCTGGACACACAATAGCAGATTTAAAGGTAGCTATCCTGCCGCAAAAACACTTCAGGACCAGACTTCAAAGAGAAACTGCTGAGCTTCAGTTCATTTGCAAATTTGACACCATCAGCTCAGGATTAAACAAAGACTGTGAATGGCTAGCCAACTACAAAAGCAGTTTCTCCTCCCTTGGTGTTCACACCTCAACTGATAGAAAGAGGGCCTCATTCTCCCTGATTGAACTAACCTCATTATCTCTAGCCTGATTCTTGCTTGTATATTTATACCTGCCTCTGGAAATTTCCACTACATGCATCTGACGAAGTGAGCTCATTCACCCACGAAAGCTCATGCTCCTATATGTCTGTTAGTCTATAAGGTGCCACAGGACTCTTTGCTGCTTTTACAGATCCAGACTAACGTGGCTACCGCTCTGATACTTACTCCATAGTTTGTCTCACAGCATTTTACAACCAGGGTGGCTGACGCCTTCATTCCATGAGACCAAGTCAGCTGGCAGCTTCTCTCTCCAGATGAAGGATGCTAGGGCCTCTTATATATATTAGAGCACTATAACCAGTCCTTTGTTCTTTACCTGTAAACTAGATTCCCTCCCCCTCTATTCACCTCTTCTTGATAGTTTCTTTTCTTGAAGTCCCCGCAATCTCTTCACTAGCATTTGGCTCAATATGGAAATAGACTTCCATTGTAAGATACACAATGGTCAACCAAGGAGATAAGTGTCTCCCACCTTCTGTCTGGTGGCCATGTTTAAAGCATGTCACTGCTGGGTGGCTTCCTTTAACTTCAAGGCTTTAAGAACACAATTGCCAATATATACATATATCTCCTTACATGTTATCCACACATACATTTCGCAAGGATTATGATGACCAGTGTGATACAGGCTTTCAGCAGAAACCTTACATGATGCTCTTTGGTGAACTAGAATGTAAATTCCAGATACAGGGGATCCCTGTAACCTCTATGCACCCCATGCTCTCTGTCAATTGACATCCAGAGGTCTTTGGGTCACAGGGAGACAAACATCATCTTGCCCAATGAAACGATCCTTGCAAAGTTTCCATCCCCCATTTGTCCCCTCCTGCAGGATTTCCCACAAGAGAGGAGTGATCTGGCCCATGAAATGCATGCCATTTTATTAATAGTTAGCTTGATGTGTTTACAATGTGTTAATGATGCTATATTATCGCAAATCTTCAACCTTTAATACTATTGCAGCCTTGCCACCCTCTGTACAAAGATTTCTTTTTTTTCCTTTTTCTTTGCCATTGGCTTGTAAAAAAGGCATTTTCTTTCATTAATTATTTTTGTACATAACCAGGACCATTTAGCAATGACTAATTGCAGTTGTTCAACTCTAACCCTTGGACAGTTTCCATGCCCACAGTCCAGGTTGCAGCAACAACCTCTTCAAAGTCAACTCCTACCACAGAAAAAAAAAATCTTCTAAACAGAGGGACTATGATAGTCTCAGATACCTCTCTGTGGTCATACTGGCTAATACTGATTTAACTTTCTTTTTTAAATGATGATCACTATATTTCACCAGAGACTTGATAAATGTTGGCGATGTCCTTCATCCAGTAACGTCTATGTCCTGGCAGTATTCCATCTTTGTATCCATCTGTGGAGTTCTAACTAATGTCTTCAAACTTCCCTTTTGTTCTTACAGCAGCCTAAATACCTAATTGTGCTCAGGCTTGCTTCACAGGCCTTTCTAACTACATCCATTCTCCTTAAGTTTTACTTCACCATCTATAGATCTTCGGCGTCTGTAGTTTTGTTTATGGTGTCACTGTACTGGCCTTTCTCGTTTGGCTGCACAGGATACACAATTTGTGTCCCTGGAGTCACCATGTGTTGTGTGATTGTCACGGCCACAGAGGATATAAAAGGGTCAAGATTTAAATCCACAATTAGATTTAAATTCTTAAGAGACTCTTTTATACTGAATTAGAATCATTCAGCTAATGCACCAATGCTCCTAGACATGTTCTATGCTGCACTTAATAGAAAAGACTTTGCTTCATAATAACAATATCTTGGATAGATAGGTATCATCTATCCTTTCGCATTTTATGAATGGAGATGTGTGATACTATCAGTAAATATGAATGCTGAATTAGAGTTTGTTTATGGTACTGTTAGCTGCAAAGTGGTGGAGTCTTGACTGTGGCTTCTGCGTTTCTCTGGGTTGTATAAAAAAATTGATTTATCAGCCCTGAATGCTGGTCACTTGAATAGTAAAACAAGTATGTCTGAATAACTCCTTGGGGAAGATCCATCCCTGGTGTAATTCCATTAACTTTATCCCTTGTGATTTATACTGATAACTGGCAGTAATATCAAAGAGTAAGGCCAACTAAAATGAAAAATTACCCTTTTCCATCCCTTAAAGTTCTCCCCTGATAAGAGGGAAAATCCCCTGAAATTTTTGTATTGTCCCTACCCTTAAGTATGAAAAGCCTTCTCTGAGAGCTCTTGTCTCTACCTACTGTGACAGATAAATGGACGCTGTTGGCTTGAAAGTAATGCTCCTAATGCTGCTCTCATTTGCACCAGTATAAATCAGGAGTAACTCCATTGATGTAAATGAAATAATGAAATTACATTGGAATAAAATCAGTATAAGAAACAGAAAAATCAGACCCTTATGTTTAAAACAAATAAACAGGGAAACACACTTCATTATACATATTATTTATAACACCTTTAGACTATTAAACTTGCATCTATTCTTAAAATTCAATTTATTTTTCACCATTTATGCTGTTTATCTTGTTGCTTAAATAAGGAAACTGAATAAAAACATATTCCAACTATATTGGGATGCTTCTGCCTTCATCATATATGCTCAAAACTGTCCATTTCCATTGATCAGACAATATATTAAATAAACACTGTAGAAAAAGGTAACATCAGCTAAGTCTCTTCTGTGCTGATTTGTGCTGGTTGCAGCATTCTGATATTGTACGGAGCAGAATACCAATATGTACCCTTGATCCTGAATAACATTTAGGCAGCCAGTTCTGCTAATGGTGTGTGCACTATTGGAAGGTCCAGATAGGCACAAGCTACATAATATTTATATGCTATAGGCAGGGCCGGCTCCAGCCCCCAGCATGCTAAGCGTGTGCTTGGGGCGGCATGCCGCGGGGGGTGCTCTGCTGGTTGCCGGGAGAACGGCAGGAGGCTCTGGTGGACCTCCCGCAGGCATGCCTGCGGAGGGTCCGCTGGTCCCGAGGCTCCGGTGGAGCATCCGCAGGCATGCCTGCGGGAGGTCCACCGGAGCCGCGGGACTGGTGAGCGGCAGAGCGCCCCCTGCGGTGTGCCGCTGTGCTTGGGGCAGCGAAATGGCTAGAGCCGGCCCTGGCTATAGGCTTAGGCAAATGGCTTATCAAATTATTCCAATACTGCTTCATATGAAGCAGTTCATATTTCATAAACAGTAACAGCTTTTTTCTGTGGTTCACACTTGATCTCCAGATTCTCAGCTGTCTTTCTGTATCCAAATTGTACTTCCAGGCATTTGTGTTTATACCCATATCCCTGGGATAAGAGCAAACTTCAGTCTCACTGAGAAAGTACATCAGTGATGACTGATCAACATAATACACTTCGCAGACTAGTCTAGATTAAAGAGAGCTAATTAATACCAGAAAATACTAATCAATATTTGCATCTTGAACTGTTTATCTACATATAATGCTAAAAGTGCATTAGCAACATAGCAGCTTATATACAAAGCAGCCCATTGTACTGCCGTTGCTCCATTTTTCTTCAGTCTACAGCTGCACACGTAGCCCCACTGGTTGTAAAATGCCAAAACACTGCTCCTGACAGATCACACCTGCTTCAAATAATACCTCTCACCCCACACTAATCTACAGCTATAGGCTGGTTTTAATGACTTAAAAATGCTGGTATTAACTCTCAATGCTTGACTGGTTTTTATGGAAGCAGCAGAGTCCATTTTGTCTAGTTTTAATACAATTCCAATAAAACAGTTGGGAAATTGCAGTGCCAAGGAAAGGACATTCAAATCCACCATTTCCCCTATTGTAGTAATTGTCATCTTGACAAACTCAGATAGAAAAGCAGATTGTAGCACCTTGGTTTTTTTTGTTGCTTTATATATATATATGTGTGTGTGTGTGTGTGTGTGTGTGTGTGTGTGTATTTAATTATATTGTTAAGTTCCCCATTTGAAAGCAATTAAAAAAAGACTTTCAGTTCAAGATTATAAAACTGCCCACTTCTAATTTCAGCCTGACATTTTTATTGGTAATCTGAGTTATATCATGTTCAGGTTCATTCCTCATTGATTGGCTGCTGAGCTTTCTGCCAGAGTTTTATGGCTTCATGGGAAAGTACAGTATTTAAAACTCCTTTAAATTCATGGGCTACTCCTGCTTCTGAAAAAGCTTCTCTTGACTTCTCAAAAATGCATAACAAGAACCCATGTTTACTTAAAAACATCTGCTCCATCCTTTATGGTATAACATAAAAAAGTGGGCTGATGTTTTCCATACTTTTCCCTTTACTCTTGTGTCAAACAATGAGAGAATGTAATTACTTTAGGCCGAGTTTTGGCCATGACCCAAGCTGAATCAGTGCAGTTCTGTGGTGAAAAAGGAGAAGATATGGGGACCTCCATCTGTAGGGGCCCACTAATATTGCTGCTCTGAGGCACAAAAAATGGGACATCTGGGATGATGCCCATAAAACTGGACAGCTGGCAGGGTGTACTGACCATCCTTGCAGATTTCATGGACAGCTACATCAAAAAATGACAATGCTAGGTTACCTGGGCAGGTGGCAACCCTAGGGCCCACATACCACCACCTGTGGAACTCTGTTCTTACAGAGTATCCTGGAACCAACATGGAGATGGGACATGTCAAGCAATGATGGAACTGGTGGATCTCTTACTGCATAGGTGTGTGATTAGGCATGTTTCCCCACAAAGATGCGTGCATAAAGAACACTAGAGTAGCTCTGAGACTTGGGGAGAAAAGGGAGAATTCCTTTTCCACTCCCTACAAAGACACCTAGTTCATGTCCCAACCATTTAGGCTGTAGACTAGATTGAGGATTTGATCTTTGAAAAGCCACAAAGAGCAGCCACTAAACACTTCTGTAAACAACTAGAAAGTTACTGACATTATATTCATGACATACACACAGAGAAGTTATAGATATAGTAAATACTCTTGCTGGAAGGTTGCAATGTAACACAACTTTTATTTTGATAATTTAGAACACCCTGTGCCTCAGAATGATGATTCTGAGCTATAATTCCTTCACAGTAACCAAAAACAGATCAAGAGAAAGCAGGCTGTTCCCGAATTCAGAGAGGAAAAGCTTACCCAAATTATTCTTGGCTGCTTCTTTTCAGACTGACTTTGATCTCACTGTCATGCGTATCACTACAGAGCCTCCTAGGCTGCAAGCACAACCAAGAACCATCCTCAACCAACTCTTAAAATGATAATTTGCAATTCCAATATGATTTTCAATACACAACACTCAATGTCATACAATCCTTATTCACCAGCATTTTAGTTTTTATATTATCAGATTCAGATAATACGTTTTTGTCTCAAGTTCTTACACTGGGATAATATCTTGGACACATATTGAAACTTCTGTGCCCAAAAGAGTATGCTATGTGGCAAATCCTCCCCAAGTCCTTATAGACAGAGGGCCTTGTGAATGCATGACTATGCAGATCCTCTGGATAGAAGAGTAGGAACACAGCTGCTGTAATGGCCATAGAATTGTTTGATATCACTCCACAATTTGGAATGAAAAGATGTCATACTCGTGATCTTCAGCAGATCTCCTCCGGCACAAACATAAGAACTACCATAGTGGGTGAGACGAATGGTCCATCTACCCCAGTATCCTGTGTCTGACCATGGCCAGTACCAGCTGCTTCAGAGGGAATGAATAGAACTGGGTAATTTCAAGTGATCCATCCCCTTTTGTCCAGTCCCAGGTTCTGGCATTGGAGGTTTAGGGACACTCGGAGCATAGGGTTGTGTCCCTGACCAAGAACTTTCCTAACTCTTTTTTGTACTCTTTTTTGTATACTTTTGGCTTCATGACATCACATGGCAATGAATTCCACACGTTGACTGTGTGTTGTGTGAAGGAGTGCTTCCTTATGTTTGTTTTAAACCTGCTACCTATTAATTTCATTGCTTGATTCTTGTTTCTTGTGATACGTGGAGGGATAAATAACACTTCTCTATTCACTTTCTCTACACCATTCATGATTTTTTAGACCTCTATCAAATCCCACCTCAGTTGTCTCCTTTCTCAGATGAATAGTTCCACTCTTTTTAATCTCTCCTTGTATGGAAGCTGTTCCAGACCCCTAATCATATTTGTTGCATTTCTTGGGATGTTTTCCAATTCTAATATATCTTTTCTGAGGTGGGGCAACCAGAACTACATACAGTATTCAAGGTGTGGGCATACCATGGATTTATATAGTAGCACTATGAAATCTTCTGTTTTATTTTCTATCTGTAATAGATGCCTCAGATGGTTTAATTGGTAGCATACCCAGTAGCCAGCTTCGCCCCCAGCAGGACAGCTTTTCAGTTCAATTCTGCAACTGTTTATGGGCTTAACTTCAACTCACATTTTCATTGTCCTTGCCCTCTCCTAATCAGAGGGGGAGTAGGAATGAAGCTTATGCCTCTCCTGCAGCAGGGGCAGTTAGAAGAGGAGACCAGGCCCTACCACTCCACTGGACTCCGGCCCAGGGTCCTATGAGAGCCAATCCAGGGTTTGGCAGCTTGGAGTGCTCTCAGCGTTATCCTTTCTGGGTCACTTACTACCATCTGCTTCTCCTCACAGCTTCATGTCCAGTATAAGGTATCAAAAGAAAAAGAAAAGACAACTAAATCTTTGGCCCTAACCAAGCTCAGCATGCAGGCCTATTCCTCACAGGGAGGCTTCTGAGGTACCCATGTTCAGGATACCTCAATGTAGATCTCATCTGTCTCCTCTCCCCCAGCCACCCTTCTCTCTTCATGTCCTCCTCTCCCCCACTGAGCTGAGTTGCTCCCTTTCCAGTTGGAGCATGCTCTGCAGATCTGGAGGGGCTGGGCTACAGGGCCCAGTATTGTCCTTTAACTCCTTCAGGCCACATTTGGGGTTTGTATACCCCATCCCACTATCCCTCTCCTAATGGTTTCCTAACATTCTGTTAACTGTTTTGATTGTTACTGAACGTTGAGAGGATGTTTTCAAAGAACTATCGGAGATGACTCCAAGATCTCTTTCTTGAGTGTTAACAGTTAATTTAGACCCATCATTTTATATATGCAGTTAGGATTATTTTTTACAATGTGCACTACTTTGCAGTTATTAACATTGAATTTTGTCTTCAATTTTGTTGCCTAGTCACCCAGTTTATTGAGGTCCCTTTGTAACTCACAATCACTTTTGTATTTAACTATTTTGACTAATTTCGTATTGTCTGCATATCTTGCCACCTCACTGTTCACCTATTGTCCAGGTCATTTATGTGAATAGCACAGGTCCCAGTCCAGATTCTTGAGGGCCCAACTATTTATCTCTCTCTGTTCTGAAAACTGACTGTTTATTCCCACCTTTTGTTATGTATTTTTAAACAGTTACTGATCCATGAGAGGCACTTCCTTCTTATCCCATGACAGCTTACATTGCTTAAGAGCCTTTGGTGAGGGACCTTAAAAACATTTTGGAAGTCCAATTACATTATATCAACTGGATCACTCTTGTCCATGTGCTTGTTGACATCCTCAGAGAATTGTAATAGATTGATGAGACATGATTTCATTTTACAAAAGCCATGTTGACACTTCCCCAATAAATCATGTTCATTTATGCATCTGATAATTCTGTACTTTCCTATAGTTTTAACCAAATTGCCTGGTACTGAAGTTAGGCTTGCCAGACTGTAATTGCCATGATCACCTGGAGCTTTTTAAAAAAATCAGCCTGGCATTAGCTCCCTTCCAGTCATCTGGTACAGAGGCTGACTTAATCAATAGGTTACATACCACAGTTAGTAGTTTTGCAATTTCATATTTGAGTTCCTTCTGAACTTTTGGGAGACTACCATCTGGTCCTGGTGACTTGTTACTGTTTAGTTTATCAATTTGTTCCAAAACCTCCTCTATTGACACCTCAATCTAGGATATTTCCTCAGATTTGTCACCTACAAAGAAAGGCTCATGTGTGGGAATCTTCCACACAATCTCTGCAGTAAAGACCAATTCAAAGATCTCATTTAGCTTCTGTGCAACAGCCTGGTCTCCCTGGTATGTTCCTTTAGCACCTTGATCGTCCAGTGACCCCACTCAATTTTGGTCATGCTTCCTGCTTCTGATGTACTTAAAAAATATTCCTGTTAATTTTTCATTAGCTAGTTGCTCTTCAAATTCTTTCTTGAACTGCTTTATTATACTTTTACACTTGACTTGCTAGAGTTTATGCTCCTTTCTATTTTTCTTAATAGAATTTGACTTGCAATATTTAAAGGATGCCTTTTTGCCTCTAACTGCCTCTGACTGCTGTTTAGCTATGCTGGCAATTTTTGGTCCTCTAACTCTTATCTTTTATTTATTTATTTTTTATTTGGGGGCATACATTTATTCTGATCCTCTATTATGCTGTTTTGAAATAGTCTCCATGCAGTTTTCAGGCTTTTCACCCTTGTAATTGTGCCTGTTAATGTCTGTTTAACTAACTTCCTCATTTTTGTGTAGTTCCCTTTTTTTGAAGTTAAAATGCCACTGTGGTGGGTTCTTTGGCATTATTCCCCCTACAGGGATGTTAAATTTAATTACATCATGGTTGTTGTTACTCAGTGGTTCAGCTATGTTCACTTCTTTGATCATATCCTGTAATCCATTTAGGATTAAATGAAGAATTATCTCTCCTCCTGTGGGTTCTAGGACAAGTTGCTCCAAGAACAGTCATTTAATGTGTCTAGAAGTTTTATCTCTGCATCCATTCCTGAGATGACATATATCCAGTCAATATGAGGATAGTTGAAATCCCCCCCATTATTATTGTGTTTTCTACCTTTCTAGCCTTTGTAAACTCCCTAAGCATTTCACAATCACCTTCAGCATTCTGATCAGGTGGTCAGTAGTATATTTCTACTGCTATAGTTTTATTGTTCAAGCATGGAATTTCCATCCTTAGAGATTCCATGATACAGTTTGATTCATTTAAGATTTTTACTATATTTGACTCTATGCTTTCTTTCACATATCGTGCTGCTGCCGCACCGGCACTACCTCCCTTGTCATTCCTATATATTTTGTATGCTGGTATCACATACTATTGATTATCCCCATTCCACCAAGTTACCACAATGGCTATTACATCAATATCCTCATTTAATGCCACACATTCTATTCCCTGCTTTAATATTTAGACATCTAGTGTTTGTACATAAGCACTTGTGCATTTTATTCATATTCAGTGGCTTGCGTTCATATGTTATATTTACATGGGATTCTTTTATGTTTGAAGAACGAGGAGTAACTGTGGCACCTTAGAGACTGACACATTTATTTGGGCGTAGTACTTTCCCAGCTTCTTTTCTGTCCTCTTTACTAGGATATAAAGTTCCCCCTTTAATAAATTCATCCCTCAGGGATGTCTCTGCCTGAACCACATGCTCCTCCGCATCTGTCAGTGCAGCCCATCTGCTCAAGCTGTGAGCAGGGATGTGCATTGGCCCTATATCTCGAAGACAGCTAACAGCTACTGATGGGGTGGGATATTGTAGTTCAGCCAGCTAACACAAAAGTAAGTGTATTTTATAAATGCCAGCATGCTGCCTAAAAATGATTCTCAAGTTGGACTTTTCGAAAAATGGTTTAGGTCTTTAGATCAGTTAGCCAAAGACAATCTTCCTTTCATGCATCCATGCCGATGAACCCCTGCAATTATTTTTATGCCACACAAATGTGAGTTTATTTTTATGAAAGGCTTTCTAAGAAAGTAGTGGTTTGTATTGAGCTTTCCCCCAGCCTAACACTGTACCTGCTTACTGAACCAAACGGGTTTATGAAATCAAAACAGTAAGAAGCTGTTTATACCTTTTAATATTATAACTCAGCTTTTGTCATAACTCTCCCTTCCTGATTGCACATACCTAGAGTATGAAGTCACACTCCTTTTGATTTTCCTCCTTATTACCCATAGCTGGCTGAGTGATGTGTGAGTTCCTGTCATGGTGCTGACTCTATTACAAAGTGCAAAGGTAATTTATATCCTCGGGCTGGCAGTGCAGCCAATAGCATCATACTTGGGAGGTACTCCATTCCAACAGGCCTGTCTCTTTTATGGATATTGGAGGTTAATATTTTTTAAAAAACAAACAAACTATAAATTTCTGTATAGTGTCATGGGCAAGTTCTCGAGGTGTGAAAAGGGATTTTCCTTTACTCCATTACCAACCTCCTGAGAAGTCGGCATCTTCCCTACAATGAAAATCAATGAAGGCAAGGGCTGAGTAGCTGCCCACTGCACCCTCCTTGCCAGAATTCCTTTTCTTAATCCAGTGGGAACCCTCTTACAGACAAAATATTTTTTCTTTGCAGAAGAGCTTCTCTGTAAACCAAGAGCCGGAGCTGTAGTTTATACCTGGCTCTGCACTCTGTGGAACTTTTCATTCAGTTTAGATGTGAACAAACCTTCCACTCTGAGTTCACATTGGGGCAAAACCTCACCCAGTAGCACAGCCGGAGCCAATGTGGTCAGTCTGCAGGAAGTCAGGAAGGCCTCGGTGGCCATGTCTTCAAGGCTTCAATAGCCCCAGGAGTGCTATGCTCTAACCCCAAGAGAGTGGAGGCACACAGTCACACATTCAGAGGCAGAGAAGTCTTCAGATCCAGACTACATGTCTTTCTGGAAGATGTGCTTTAATTAGACCAAGTTATTGGTCTTAATACCAGAGTAACTGGTGAAAATCCTTGGCTTGTGCTGAGCAAGAGCTCAGACTAGATAATTTAATGGTCCTTTCTGGCCTTAAAATCTATAAATCCTCCAGTCCTCCCTTGAGTGCAGGGAGGACCTTTGGAGCTCCACTTCGTGGCATGAAGACAATACAGATCCTTTCTCATGCTATACCCAGTTGAAGCAGAATTACAGTAATTGTGTTTCATGAAAGGCCCTCTCGGGCTTCTGTGGGAAGGTGCAAGCTTTGCCCCTTTATGCTATTATATTAACTGTATTCAGTTTTCTGGGCTCTGCTTAGGTTGGAAGCTGCAGTGTGCAGCCTCCATAGAGGAGTATGCTCATCAGGGGGATTTATTAACCCTGTGGAACCAATGTACCATGCAACTAGCACAGCCATGAAGCTGCTAGCTGGTGTGCTAGGGAGAGAAAGAGGCATAGCTTCAGCTCCATCCTGCTCAGAGCTGGGTGGCAGAACACTAGTCACAGCTCTAGCACCTCACCTCCTGCCCCAGTGCCTATGCTCTAAGGGCTACATTATGCTCCTCACCCAGGCACTGGAGGGGAAGAAATTCCCTACCCTTTTCCTCTTTCCCCACATGTATTTCAACTGAGGCAGTGATAGACTGGGCTGCCTCCTCTCTGATTCACACTGTACAGAGCTTTGTTGACTATTCTGCAGTCACCCCATGTGTGCTCTGCTTAGTGGAAGTTCTGGTCTGGGAACAATGGCAAACTATGCACTGTTTGCTAGAGAGATGAGAATTTTGCACAGCATATTTTAAGGTTTCCCTATCCCCCAAACATATATCAGTTTCAAAGAAGTGTTCACCTCCCTGCTTCCACAGGTAAATGCTGTATTTTCCATATACCTTTGCATCGACACCACTTTGCCTCTGAAAAAAAAAGCTGGGCAAGTAATTATAAAGAAATCCACATAACATAAATTATTCTAAAAATATTGCAGAATTCATTGAATATTTTCTTCTTAAACATTATGACTGGCTCATTCATCAGCTCATCTCTGCAGCTGAACAAACAATTTTTTTTAATGTCAAAACGTATATTTGGAAAATATTGTAAAATTCAGCGAGATACAACATTCAGAGGTGATTAGCCCACCAGCTGCAGTTAGAAATATCATCTGGAGGTTTGTTTAGTGGGAATGCCTTCTGTTAACTCCACATTGTGGCTGTGGATGCTTGCTCACTCATACATGGATGAGTTACATAAAATAACCCCTTATGTTTGCAGCTTACTTAAATTATCCATTCAAGGTGATTCAGTTCAAGGTCAGGTTCTCTCTACTGCGTAAACCTTCCAGTACACCATTTAATTTACATCCTTTCATGCAGGAGTTCATGTAAGATTGGATACCAAATCAAAATTGTTCCATAAAAGTGTTTTTTTTACCAGAAATGGAAAGGTACCATCCTCAAAGCAGCCTTAAAGCAGCCTCAACTTTATATATAAAAAGAAATCACTATGACTCCTCTGTAGATAACTCCACAAAAAAAAACAATTCCCCAAGCACTTGTTTTCGCAACAGTAGCTTACTTCCAAGGCCATGCAAAGCTGCAGAGTTTATAAAACTACTGTAGGGTAGTGCATCTTGGGCCAAATCTTAGTTCCACTGAAGTCAATGACAGCAGAGGGCGCAGGATATTTAAGATGCAGCATGTCTTTCTAACAAGTAAAACAATATTTCCTTGAGTTTAACCATCTACTATTTTATATGAGTATCATACTTCATTGACTACACCAACCCATTTCTGTCCCTGGTCTCCAGTTTAGGAGGTGTTCCCAGGACAAAAGATCTGTGGATGGAGTATTTTCATTTGCCAGTGTTCTCTGGATGCTGGTATATCTGCTTGGGATATGCTCTAAATTATACCAGGGACTTGAACAACCTCTGGCCAGACCCAGAATAGGAGGTAGGGTAAAGCCACCTGCACTCTCACTCTCCAGTTCTTTGCTGAGCACAACTTTGTTAGATCAGAGAAGGTAGGTGAATGTTTGCATCCATTTGGAATTAGGGTGTCCACAATCCCTTCATCAGATAACATAATCTGTTGAATATACCATGTCCTAAACAACTCAAAGAAAAAATGTAGAGGCATACATGTGTTCCTATAGGGCCTGGTCCTTGGCTGAAGTCAATGACATATTTGCCTTGATCAGGGAGCTGAGAATCAGTCTTTGATACATTATGTGAAACTCTTCTACAGTTAAGATACTAGACATGTAAAATTAAAGCAAGTTGGGCTAGGAGGGGGAGGGACTTTTGACCTTACATCCTCCCGTTAGTTGCTTTGACTGATCTACCTCCCCTTCTGTTCTCTCTGGGCCTATTTCTCCCCTCATTTATACTGAGCAATTGTCAGAGAACCCAGTGAAGTCAATGGAGTTACACAAGTGTGAGAGCAGGCTTAGATCCCAGCAGGGGGAAGAGACTTTATTGGGAACAGCAGCTCACCAAAGGGTGTCAGACAAAGTGGACTGTCTTCCCTTCTTTAAGGTCCATCTTCTTTTTACGTCGATCCACGAGGTTCACAGAAGACTGTTTGAAATCACCTATAATGCACTGCTATTGGATCGTGGGTGATCTAAGATAAGTACCCAGGAGGCATTGCGGTTGACTTGATCGAAGGCAGCATCCAAGCAAAGACAAGATAAAATAACAAGTCCACTAAACACAAGTGTGCATGCCAAGTGTAGTCAATTAATCTTGTTAACTACAATCAGCGTAACTTCAACCAATGCAATAGTGGATAGAGCACTAAGATGGGGCCCAGGAAGTCTGGTTTTATTCCCAGCTTGTCCGCTGGCCTGCTGGCAACTATGGGCAAGTCATTTCACCTTTTGGTGCCTCAGTTTCCCCATCTGAAAATTGTAAACAATAATGATATTGACTGCCTTTATAAAAGCACTTTGACGAAAAGTGCTATATAAAGAGATAGGGGTATTATTATTACAACAGGTCAATTGTGTTTAATAGATGCTGTGATCATGTAGTAGAGTAGAATTGTATCCAATACTTGGATAGATTTTAAAAATTTGAGCAAACAAATTCATTTTGAAAATGTCTAGTTTGAAAAATCAGAGAGCAGAAAGATTTTCATTGTGCAGGAGGTCAGTGGGATATCAACAGCAAAGAGTTTTGGTTACATCTTTTATTGGTATATCAGTTTTCTATTCTGTATTATAACATCTCCAAACATTAACTAATTGTATGCCTGTAAATAACTATTTATGACATCTACTGTATGAAAGAAAACGTCTTTCTTTTTGTTGTTGTTCATATAGATGTTCCTAAAGCTAGATAGCAAAGTGATGTATTTATTTTGGTAGCAAGCCAGGCAGAAATATTTAAATCCTACTTTTGGAAGCAAGATTTATCTAATCACTCACTAGCTTTTATAATAAAACATTTATCATGGAACATTAATCCATTAGTACTTATTTTCCATCCCATCCTTTCACTAGCACCTTGCTTTGAACACAGTTGAGTTTGGCTGTGATTTTTCCTTTTATCATATATCATAGTTACATGATGGGACACACCAACATTGAATTCCAAAAAAAAAAAAAATTAAAACCCTGCACTTTGCTTGAACTTGGCACACAGATGTTCTGCTTGTGCTTCCACTGCTAACAAAATAGTGAATGTGTGAGTTCTGAAATTAGTCTTTCATCGTTAGGAACTAGGGTTTCATGTCTGGGAGGCGGCATGTAGAAACAGCGAAGAATAATTACCTGTGAAAGAAAAACTTACGTTTAACTAGCTTTGTGTTTTCACAGTTTTAATTTGCATAACACATCACTAGACTGCCATGCTTAAGCCCTCTGGCATTAAAGGCAAAGTGAAAAACTTCAGATGAGTTTTCTGTTTTGTTTGGTTTTGTTTTGCCAAATCAGAGATTAAAGGTAACCCCTGACAAAGAAGTTCTGTCTATGGCTCTGTGCTATAACAACACCTGTGATGTCAAGGAAGGGATCAAAGGTTGACTTCATACCCACTGGCTCCTATTTTGCAACAATCACTGCTGCACGGAGTGTCATTGGTTGAGTAATCAACATAAACATAGATTCATACTCCCTTACTGTGGAAAAACCTGTGAGGTGAAGGGGTGTACTCAGGAAACTCAAAAGCTCACCTACTGTAGAAGAGATTGAGGAGATGGCAGAAAGGGCAGGAGATCTGGAATCCTCATAGGGCCTTAAGTTACACAAGGAAATCAGTGTCCATCTCCATGGACCTTTGGCTGTCAATAGCCCTCCCATGCCCCTCTGCCCTAGAAGCATGACTTCCTTAGAGACAAGCGTGCTACCGCGTGATCTTCCCTTCATTTACCTACTGTGAGTTGGAATTGAAAGTGTGAAAGCTGGTTACTATAAATCCATGTGACATAGAGGAAAGCATGATTTGGAGAGTAGCTGTAACCCAGATCTACCCCCTTTAAGCTGCAAAGCATCCTACTTCCCCTAAAGCTGCAAAGCACAGATCAGATGGCTCTTGAAGTGAGTCTTACACAGTCTGTTGCAATAAAGGTGCCGCCTCCCCTGCCTCCCAAATGTCTGACCAAACAGACCCCACTTCATCCATGCAGCATGGTGTGCATGGATGATATGCACCTTCAGAGCCTGATCTTGCAAACAATTGCTACTGCTTGTAGTGCTTACATTGAAGTCCCATTGAGGTCAATAAACCCAGACCTGGCAAAAAACATTACATCAAGTAGTAAGTGTTTGTGGAATTAAGACCTAGATATAGTTAGTTATATGCTTAGGGTCACATTTTGCACAAAGGGCACACATGGGCTCCCATTGAAGCTAGTTGGAGCCCTATATTATGTATATACAGGCAAAATTTAGCACTATAGCAAATGAATGTGGGGGGGACATGTCTTAAACATAAACATGACACCCTAGACCTCTTTCTGCTTCAGTATTTTCAAACACAGCTTCATAGATTCCAAAGTCAGAGATCGTCCAATCTGACCTCCTATATAAAACAGGCCATAGACCTGCCCCCAATAATTCCTATAGCAGATCTTTTAAAAAAAAACTTCCAATATTGATTTACAAATTGCCAGTGATGGAGAATCCACCAATACCCTTGGTAAATTGTTCTAGTTATTAAATTATCCTCACAGTTAAAAATGTACACCTTATTTCCAGTCTTAATTTGTCCAACTTCAACTTCCAGACATTGGATTGCATTATACTTTTGTCTGCTAGACTAAAGAGCCCATTATCAAATATATGTTCCCAAGGTAGGTACTTATAAATTGTTATCAAATCACCCCTTAATCTTCTCATTGTTAATCTAAATAGATTGAGCTCCTTGAATCTATCACTATAAGGCAGATTTTCTAATCCTTTAATCATTCTCCTGGCTCTTCTCTGGACACTCTCCAATTTAACAACATGCGTCTTGAATTATTGACACCAGAACTGGTCACAACTCCCTTTCCCTGCAGTATGATCTTAGGTCACTGAAAGTTTTGTGGCCCTTGTGAACTCTCACAAAAAAATCATCTAGTACACTGCTGGAGCTTTAAAAGTAAGAGACAAACTGAGAGTTCTCAGGGGCTAGTTCTGCTGTCTTTCTTGCAGCTTTCAGCAGTATAAAGCAGCTGGACTGGGATTCAGAATCTGTTTCTATATATTTCAGACCTGTCCCTGTATCAGGGATTGGCAACCTTTGGCACATGGCTCGCCAAGGTAAGCAGCCTGGTGAGTTGGGCCGATTTGTTTATCTGCCGCATCCACGGGTTCGGCTGATCGTGTCTCCCACTGGCCTGCGCTGCTTCCCGCAGCCCCCATTGGCCTGGAGCGGCGAACCCGCAGCCAGTGGGAGCCGTGATCAGCCGAACCCGTGGATGCGGCAGGTAAACAAACCGATCCAGCCTGCCAGACTGCTTACCCTGGCGAGCCATGTGCCAAAAGTTGCTGATCTCTGCTATATATTTCACATGCTTAGACTAATAATCAGCAGCCTCTCGTCTGGCCTTCTTAGGGGAAAATTCTTCTCTCCAATTTTGACTGTGTTTTTTTATCTTCACCCCAGATTACTATAGTGTATTCAACACTTGTTCTCTGCATAGAACATCTTTTGACATCAGTGGAAATTTCACGTATGACTGAGTAAAGAACATGCAATAGAGATCCATATTGAGGATGAAAGATCTATAATGCAGAGCCAAAAGAAGAATTTTGCCCTTCGACGTTAAACAAACCAAAAACGATATCTTTTAACCCCTTTTACTGCCAAAATATCTTGTTCAAGGCATGCAGTACTTTCTTTGTTCACAGGGAGAGATTAAAAGGGCAGTCCGCAATTAAAGTACATTTTGTTTTATTATTCCATGCAACTGATTTATGTGGGCTTTTTATCTTAGCAAAATAGGTCACCTATATGCCTAATGCTCTATTATTATGTTTTTTAATAAATAGAGCTATACTTTTTAAAAGCTATATATTTGCAGTAGGCTTATCAAATGTTTATGCTTAATGACACCTTTAACTATTTTTCACATTTGTTTCACTTTTTTGAATAACAAGTGTTCTGCAGAATTATTATGTGTTCTTTGACAAATATAATGCCAAATCATGTTAAAAAATAGATCTGGCTTGAACATCAAAGACATTGCAATTAATGGAGAAGGTTTCTTGTCATTGGGAAAGAGTGTTTAATACATTCTCAGAACTTTAGGGAAGTGAGATAATTGAAGATTTCCAGAAATCCTATCATTGCAATACTATTGCCCCAGTCCTTGGGTCTGATTGAACTGTACTCAGCACTAGACCTGGCAGTACGAGGGGAGAAGATGTGCCACCTCTGAACTCTTCCTATCCTTGGAGCCTCCAGAGATTGGTTTGGCACTTGTCAGAAGTTAAAGCAGTTTCAGAGCCACTCTAACTTCTGCTGTCTGGTAACAGATCCAAGGGGTTGTCATGTAGACCAGGGATTGCTGAAGTGCAGCAGTGCTCTTGTCACAAGCCCTCCATCAGCCATACCACAGCACACCCCAGATGTCAAGGGGAGCAGGATGGATTGGCATGTGACCCTTGCTAGTTTTACACCATTTGGGGTTCCATCCATGTAAAGGGGTCACATTGGAGCCAGTATCTTACCCTGTACATCAGATTGTAAGAGACTTTGGGGCTGATTCTCAGCTCCTCTCTTCCTGCACTTCTGGAAGGTATACAAGGGACAGGTACGAAGGGCCTATCCAGCCCTCAGTCTAAGTTAGAATAACCACAGGGCTACTCTAACTTATGGTCTGCTTTGCACAGCCTCCCTATTGATCCTAGGAAACACAGTGCAGTGCACTCCCAACATGACCCCCTTTCCCTCTTAAACTGGGGCTGGGAGCGAGTCTAGTGTAGAGTCCTTATGCCAATTCAGCCCTGACTGGTGAGGGCTTCTGTACAGTAGCTATTTTCATGGGGCCATTACCACCCATTTTAGGACCTCTCTACACTGCCACAGAAGTGTATTTAAGACCTCAGTGAATTAAGTCTCTTTTCGTCTTGTATTTGTCTGTAAAGTGACATGAACATTTCTGTATCACAGAAATAATTGTCATATCTTGCCAGTGTTATAATAGTTAATGCTAACATACATTTTGTGTTGTGTATTTGGTTGTCATGGTTTTTGTTCCTGTGGCAACTGAGTTAGATTATTAGGGGATAGCCCAGCCAGCTTTGGCCGGTTAGGCGAGCTCTGTGTCTGTAAATAAATGGTAGTTTTGTTAGCTGTCTGCTGTCTGACCTCAAGTGATTTCTTCCTAAAACAGCTGCCCCCAAGGATATAACATTTTGGAAGAGATATTAAACCATACATTTCAGGGTTTATGTTAGGGGGCTTATTCCTTCACCCTCTCACTTCCCTGGTCTTTCTCGCATGAACAGAGAGCAATGATACCCGAAGTCCAAAGGTGCAAACAATTCGATGTTTATTGCTGAACTTCCAGCAGGCATGATTCCAGTTTCCTTTCTTAGTGTCCCCCTTCCCAGCTCTGACTCCACTGAGCCTTGCCGGTGTCCCTGTTTCTGTTCTCATCCCCTGTTCCCATTTACCCCTTTAGCAAAACATAATTCCAATTCCCCCATCCCCAATCCCTGTTCCCATTCCCCCTACCTTCCTGATTGACTGCAGACTATATAGTAAAACCTGGTTTTGCTTAGCTATACCTTAGCCAATCATTTTACTGAAATTTAACTAATCAATTCTAACATATTGTAACATAGTTATTTAACCAATTATATCCCACCACTTTAATTAGTTTACACCCAACAAAATTAATTATACAGCAGACAGAAACAATTACAGAACCAGACAGAGACCATGCAAATAAACATACAAAACAATACAGAAGTGAGGATTTCACAAGTACATCTATACAGACATAAGGGTTTTCCAGCTGCGTTTATTAATATGTGAGTTCTTACCAGACAGGATGTTATCAAACTAAGTTTCCTTTTACATCTTGTAGGCTCTTCTCTTTCTCTGGAGGTGATAGATCGGATCACCTTCCTAACAGCCCCAGATTGCCTTATTTCAATATGACTAAACAGGGCCTCAGACTGTCACAGTAAGAGAAGGCCGTTACACAGACAGACAGTGATTTTTGATTCTTTCTTTTATATCTCTATAACTAGCTAAGTGATAAGAATATACCTAAATTCTTAAAGTATAGGCTTTTGCAGACAGGCCTGAATATCTATATCCTAACAGTTTAAACCATTCTCTAACTATAAGGGATTAGAAAGAGACTTAATGTGGAGAGGAGGAGCACGATTATCCCATGTCTGCCTGCAGCAGGGATAGTGGGGTTCTTTCACCTTCCTCTGAAGTATCTAGTACTGGCCACTATCAGAGACAGGATATTGTACTTGATGGTCCTCAGGTCTGATTCAGTCTGGCAGTTTCTATGTTCCTATTTATATAACAAGACCAACCAAGGGACTTGCTGAGGTTACTTGAAGAACTTGAAGAACTATTTCTTCCTACAAATTATAAACTCCGATGACAATTGAATTCTACTAGAGCCATGGAGCTGTCAAGCAGAAAGTTGAGACATAAGAATGTAGGGGAGAGATGTTTCCTGCTAGCTGGCCCATGACAGTGGACTTCAATTCCTGTAATACATCAAAATGGCCATTGATCCCATCAATCTTCAGAGCAAAATTCTAATTCACTTATTTGACTCCTTTCTCACAGTAAACTGATTAATGATTTAATTTCAGAAAACCTCTGTGTGGAGAAGGGAGAGAAACTTGAGAGATAACAAGGAACTTGTGAAAAAAATGTATAACTTGTAATGAACTCCTTATCATGGTGAGTAGCACTAGATAGATAGATGTACAGCTCTCAGGAGAATTTCAAATATTTATATTTATTTTCCATGATTTCCCCTGTCCTCCACAGGAACAAACCCTCTTTCATAGTTATTCTTTATTAGACAATTATAATATAACTAAAAGTTACCGGATGTATTATGTGGGTTTGACTTAGTATACAAACCCAATACATAAAATAATCAAAATATCTAGGAGATTTTACCAAGTTCCGTAAAACTCTCAGTCATTCTACGGCACTAAGGAAAGCTGAATAGTAAAACCAATTAAAAATGCCTAAGTAACACTGTAATATAATTAGATTTTTTTAATAACAATTTAATACACAAAACATCCTCAGTGGGGATACATTTAGGACATTCAAGTTATGCTGGAGTATAGGCATGAGGTAGGAAGCAGAGCACAGGAAGTACATATACTACTATTCAAGTCATGCCTGACTAACCTAATTGCCTTCTATAAGGAGATAATTGGTACTGTGGATGAGGAGAAAGCAGTGGATGTGTTATTCCTCGACTTTAGCAAAGCTTTTGATATGGTCTCCCACAGTATTCTTGCCAGTAAGCTAAAGAAGTATGGGCTGGATGATTGGACTATAAGGTGAATAGAAAGCTGGCTAGATCATTGGGCTCAACGGGTAGTGATCAACGGCTCCATGTCTAGTTGGCAGCCAGTTTCAAGTGGAGTGCCCCAAGAGTTGGTCCTGGGGCCGTTTTTGTTCAATATCTTCATTAATGATCTGGAGGATGGCGTGGACTGCACTCTCAGCAAGTTTGCAGATTACACTAAACTGGGAGGAGTGGTAGATACGCTGGAGGGTAGAGATAGGATACAGAAGGACCTAGACAAATTAGAAGACTGGACCAAAAGAAACCTGATGAGGTTCAACAAGAACAAGTGCAGAGTCCTGCACTTAGGACAGAAGAATCCCATGCACTGTTACAGACTAGGGACCGAATGCTAGGAAGCAGTTCTGCAGAAAGGGACCTAGGGGTTACAGTGGACGAGAAGCTGGATATGAGTCAACAGTGTGCCCTTGTTGCCAAGAAGGCTAATGGCATTTTGGGCTGTATAAGTAGGGGCATTGCCAGCAGATCGAGGGATGTGATCATTCCTATTCGACATTGGTGAGGCCTCATCTGGAGTACTGTGTCCAGTTTTGGGCCCCACACTACAAGAAGGATGTGGAAAAATTGGAAAGAGTCCAGCGGAGGGCAACAAAAATTATTAGGGGGCTGGAGCACATGATTTATGAGGAGAAGCTGAGGGAACTGGGATTGTTTAGTCTGCAGAAGAGAAGAATGAGGGGGGATATGATAGCTGCTTTCAACTACCTGAAAGGGGGTTCCAAAGAGGATGGATCTAGACTGATCGCAGTGGTACCTGATGACAGAACAAGGAGTAATGGTCTCAAGTCGCTATGAGGAAGGTTTAGGTTGGATATTAGGAAAAACTTTTTTTCACTCAGAGAGTGGTGAAGCACTGGAATGGGTTACCTAGGGAGGTTGTGGAATCTCCTTCCTTAGAGGTTTTTAAGGTCAGGCTTGAAAAAGCCCTGGCTGGGATGATTTAGTTGGGAATTGGTCCTGCTCTGATCAGGGGGTTGAATTAGATGACCTCCTGAGGCCTCTTCCAACCCTGAAATTCTATGATTCTATGGACTCCACATTGAAGTCTGCAGCATAGGATCAGGCTCTCCAGTTAACTGTTCTTTCTTCCTTTCAGGTTTAACTTTGGCATTTGTCCTTTTACTTTTTCCACATTTTTCCTTCTCCAGTGAAAAAATTAAGACAGTTCAGAAGGAATGCTGGTTCTCAGCTTCTGCAGGAGTGGATTAACAGAGCTCAGCTCTCCCTCCATACTCAGTATCCTGCTTTGCTACCAACTCCTCAGTAGGGATTTTAAGGCCTTGTCTGCTCACAAGCTTGTATGAGTTTAGTTAAACTGCTGCAAACTCCTGTGTGTACATACTTATTTTACTTTATAAGTGGATTATTTGAGTTTAGTTTAAAACCCTTCTTAATTGATTTATGTTAAACTGTAACAAGCCTGGTTTAAACCAAAATAAGAGTGTCCACACAGCCTTTTGCATTTTTGGGATTACTATAAAGTCAGTTTAGTGGTTGGTTATGTTGTCAGACTAAATGCCTGTCCTTAGGCTGAGCAAGTGCCAGAGAGAGAAAACTCCTTCCCTTGCTGTCCTGGTAATGTAATTCAGTCATGTTCTAAGGGGATCACCTCTAAACATGATTGGGTAATTTTTCACATCCACTGAGTCTTTGGTCTTCCAGCTGATGATTAATGTTTGAGAATTCCCTGTCAAAATGTTTTGTGGTGTTTTTTTGGAAAATGTGGTTTCTGCAAAATTGAGATTTTCCATGAGAAAGTGAAGTATTTAGTTTCAGGTCAGGTCATCATTAACTGAAACATTCCATTTCTAAAACTGAATCAAAATGTTTAGTGTCAGGGCAGATCAATATTAATCTGTGTCTTCCTGTGCTACCAAAGTGCCTCATGAGAGTTGCTGTTGGGTTGCCTTTTGCTTCCTTTCTCTCCCATGGGTCATGCTCCCTGTCCAGACTACATCTCCCATGATGCGCCGTAGACTCCCCTCTGACAGAACTGCCTCTGTCTGGGAGTCGTGTGACCATGTTACATCATGGGAAAGGTAGTCTCTATTGCTGATACTTTCAATGATGACATCAATCAGTGCTAGTTTTTTCTGTAATGGACACTTGTGTGCTAGGAGCTGAATCAAGACCACCAACTCTCTCACATGGGCTATCAATGAGTCTTCAGATAGTAATGAGATTTGGTTATTACTGATCTGGGCCACAGTTGAGCCAATGACTCATGGGTGAAAGGCTTTGTATCACCCTTCTAATCCTCTGAGAATTCACTTCTCCTCTTAAAAAACACAGTTGAACATAATGCTATTATCTTATACTCTGTGGTTGTATTTGACTTGCTAAGTAAACCTAAAACAGAGGCCAAAAAGAAATATATTAGAATAACACAGCAATACCAGCTTTTGAAGGATCATATACAAATTCTAGTTTAAACTAAAAACCATGTAATTTACACATTGGGCTAGGTCTCCAGCTTGTGTGAATTGGTGTACTTCCTTAGACTTCAATAGGGCTATGTCAATTTACATCAGCTGAGGACTGTCTAATAATAATAATATATGGTGTGGGATTTTACTGCATACTGTACTTAATGTTGGAAAACATCCTGTACTTAAATACATGCCACTCTTCATCTCAGACTGTGAGACTAGCCAAATTGTTTGACACGAGGGTTAGTTTTCAGATAGTGAAATTTCAGTTGCCAGGTGCCAGAGGCAATATATCAGGCACTCATAAAATAAAGATCAAAAAGCCCATCCGTCTCCCACTGCATTTGGGATCTAAGATGGAACACTTATAGCTCCCTGTCCTTTAAACAGCTCTCACTTAAAGAGCTCACTGTTTATAATAACAAGAAAAGGAGAAAGGGGTCAGGTCAAAACCAGCAGAACAGCAGGTGGTGTTATACAGATTTTTTCTCCAGTTAAAAATTATATGAAATAGTAGTTGAAATGTATTCATACGAGCCCGTTCCATATTTTTTCTTGATATTTTAAGATAATTCTGGCAGATTAGACTACAAATCACAATTTAACCTTGTTTTCTAGGCTTTTTACTCCAAGATATTACAAAAATAATCTGAAAGAATTTCTTTCTATGTTTCTCTTTCGACTGAAAGTCCTTCTTTCAATACACACACGACTGAATTAATGCTTTAGATCCAAAACCAAAATTCCTCCAAAGTTCAAGGGATTTCTGATCAATGTTCTAGTTCACAGCCATCTTAGGTGGAATGGTGCAAGCTGAGAAGTTTGGATCCAGATCTGAACTATATTATTATAGTTATATAATATCATTTTATATTATTATACTGACATTTCCCTCAGTGTTTTACTGAACCCAAAGGAGACATGAACCCTAACTTTCAAAAGCTTACAGCTTCAAGGTATAACTCTGCCCTCAGTTGACTTCAACAGGAATTACTGTTGTAACCGTGGAGAGGGGGAGAGCAGGGCAGGGGCTCCCTCAAGTCCCCTCCAGATTCTACTTCCAGTCCTTTATCATATATTTCTCCATTCCTGGTGGACGCCTAAGACACTTTACAGTAAATAAATAAACAAAAGAAAGTCCTCTTCTCTCTTCCTTCCTTTCTGAAAGAGGGGAATCAATGGGAAAACCAAGAGAGGCAAGGGTGATTTGGACATCAGGCAGTCTTCCTGGGTCAGCTCTTTGAGCTTAATCTAAAATGGAGTCTACCTCCAGCCAGTCCTCTTGGAGCATACTGCTTTGAGGCTGGGTTATGCACATGGGGAGCAGTGAGGCCTGCTGCAGTCTCCCTCGTGGCGGGCATGTCTCTTGTCTGAGGTGAGGTAGCCTTTTTCCAGTTCATCGCCTCTTCCTGTGCCAGGTTGTCCCTCTTAAGCTCCTCCCTTCCTCATGCAGAACAAGCCTTGCAGGTGTGCTTCGTTGGTGTTTTACAGACCCAGAAGAGTTCGTTAGTCTCCTCTACACCAGAGTGAGGGCATGCCCCTTCACAGTAACTGAGGCCAAAACTGGGCTAATAGTGACTTGCCCAAAGTTCAAGGGAGACTGCTTTGCTCTGAGTTAATCACTTTTTGAATCTGTTAAATAAACAATTAATATAGTTAGCCATCATTAGTTCATGATTAGTCCCCCACATTGAGAGCTCTTGCCAGAAACTCACACGGGAGCATCATTCAAGTAGAATAGAGCTAAGTTTGGCCCACTTCCTAAAGGAATTAAGAGGTGGGTAAATATTGGGGGTGCCATCAGCTACATCTCCAGTCTAAAATTGGAAGTGGCAAATTCATTTATTGTATCTACTAATAAAATATATTGATACCATTGTGAATAATAGGTCAGATGAGATTCTACAATATACTGAGCATCTCCTGTGAAGCATTGAGCATACTTAGCTCCCAAGGATCTCTGCATTTTGTAGAATTGAGCACATGGTACATTAGCAGTTGCCCACAGAGTAAAAATCAATTCTGTCCCATAGTCTACTTGCTATTTTCTCATGCAAAACTATTTGGGTCAGTGAAGTTATCCATTCAGAAGTGCCTTCTGCTGGTGTTGTCCTGCTAGTGTCTCAAGATTTCAGCACCCCTACATTGATTAATAGCCAGCTGGGCGGTGGGGTCGGGGGTGGGACAAATACCTCCAAGTTCATAAACACAGTGATCATCATTTTAAAAATAATATAAACATTTGTCAACAGTTACTGCACTGTGGTATTGTAAATCCAGAAGAAATAAGTGTGGTATCTTGGCTACCAGAGCTGGGTAATTAATTTTGGGGAAATGCTGACTTTTTAATGTTGACCACGATATTCATAAAAGACATACTTGGCTGCCAAGCCTAATACCCTGGTATTTTTAGAACATTCTTCCCAAACATCTTTTCCCAAAAATCTTTTTTTACTCCAGAACATGAATCAGGTCTCCCACCTGCTTTGGACAGCCATTCAATGAAGCTTACTTGGCCTTAACCCCAGTCTCTGAATTCTGTGTGGTATCAAACATGGTGTGTGCATTATTTTGAAATGCTGTAATATTGACTGTGTTATCTTTGCTTTATAACTATGGTCCCATAAAGCTTTCCACTGTATGTCCAGCATTTATTTCCCAGGCAGTTTTTTTAAAAATGTAATGAGGTGCTATTATTAAAGCACATTAACTTAAACAGGCTTGTTGCCTGATGAGAACAATTTTTATTTTCTTTAAGAGAGAGGCCAGATTGCAATCAAGGGGTTTTTCTAGCAAGTATCCCAACAAATTCATCACCCTATTTCTTCGCTTGAGATAATGCCACATTTCAGAGTGGGCCAAGATCTTTTTTTACTAAACTTCCAGAAGGACATTTGTTATTCTCACACAAATTGGCTACATTAAAATTTTTTTTAAATGTTCCCTTTTGCTAACCTTACTCAGACATAAGACTGATACGTATTTGGATCCCATTGTGGGTTATATTGGGCTCATGGGTTTTATAGATTTAGATTTATAGATAACAGAATAGTTTGTGTAATTTATTTGTTATTGCAGAGTTGGGTTTAGGCATATGCAGATGCATCAGACCATACAACTGGGGAGGTTCTAAATTCCCGGACACTGTCTCCATAGAGCAAGGAGAAGGAAGAGCTGCCAAACTGGTTAGAAGGGCCCCCATTCTACACACACACATCCCAGCTGTCAAAGCCCTCTCTCACACTTTTGTGGCAAGATTTTTCTACCCTTCCCTGATCTCCTGAGGTTAACAAAGTAGAGAAGCCTACCTTAGGCACTAAGGTGATAGGTACCTTAGATAAAGAGAGAGAAAAAAAGAAGGAAGGTCTTCTGATTAAGGCACGAAGAAAATTGGGTTCATTTCCTGGTTCATCCAGAGACTCCCTTCGTGACCATAAACAGATTGTTTAATCTCACTATGTTTCTGTTCCATTTTGGTTTTATATACAATAAAATATTATATTTTACAGAATAAAAAGAAATTGAGGTATGTTCCAGCCACTAAAATATTTCATAACAATAATGTAACCAAAGAAAACTAGAAAATGTTGCAATTTAGATCTGAAGATGCAAATATTAGGTTCCTTCTGAGACAATCCAGAGCTATGTATTTTAAAATATTAATAACTCATTTGTAGATCTGTAATTCAGCTCTTATCCACCAAAAATTATCTTTCAAATATATTGGACTCCTGAGAAAATATTTTCAGCCTGACTCTCAAAGAACCATGTTTTTTTGGCACTGCAAGCCCCTCATAGGATTCCTTTATTGAGATGTTTGGGTGTATCCAAAATGTACAGATTTTTGGAAAGATACTTTCATTGGATTGGAATTTATCCTAAACAATCATCTTTCCTTATCTTGTATGATTGTAACAAGCATTTTTCAAATACCAGACTCCATGAAAAAATGGCTGCTACAAATTCTGTTAATGACTAAGATATTAATATTAGTATTTTGCAAAGTGTTCATAACAAAACCCTTAGTTACTAACCGAAAACTTGGACTAGATTCACTTAAGGATTTGCTGAGGTTTGTGAATGATTCAAAGTCCTATATGGGCCTAGTCTACTCTAGAGATGGGTGGTCTAGGATCAAGTGCTTTGGGGCTAGATCCACAAAGGGACTGCCACATTAGGCATGTAAATCCAATATTTAGATACCACTGAGAACCTCAGAATCAACTCTCAGTTGCTGCCTACCCTGAAGGCACCTAAATTCCCTAGGTGCCTAAGCTTCTGCTTGTGCATACTTGCAAAACTACCCAAATCATGATGAAGCTGAGCTGCTTGGTGCCCTGGCTTGCATCTAAACCCCTGCAGGATTCTCAAGGTAGGCGTTCCCCAGCCTTTCTCACTTATGGATCCTGATCCAGTAGGCATGCTGTCATAAACAGATAGTTAAGGGTTAATGCCTCTTTTACCTGTAAAGGGTTAAGAAGTTCACCTAGTCTAGCTGATACCTGACCAGAGGAACAAGATGGTTCAAAAGGAGGGAGGGAAGTTCCCTTTGTCTGGGTCAATTTCACTTTGACCGGAGTGGGAAAGCTCCAGAATTCAACCTCTTATTAAGTAGTGAGTATTAGTGAAGGAAATAAATAGGTTTATGTTTATTTCTTTGTAACCTGTCTTGTGCAATTAGAGGAATAGTCAAATTGGGTATTTGGGTATTTTTTTTGTGTAACTAAGTTTTGCCCAGGGGAACATCCTCTGTGTTTGAATCTGTTGTCTGTGAGAGTAACTGGTATGCTAATCTCTCCCACAGGGTTTTCTTTTACCTTTCTTTTCTTTAATTAAGAGCCTTTTTCTTAATACCTGATTGATTTTTCCTTGTTTTTAGATCCAAGGGGGTTGGATCTGGATCCACGAGGAGTTGGTGGTAGAAAGGAGGGGAGATGGTTAATTTCTCCTTGTTTTAAGATCCAAGGGGTTTGGATCTGTGTTCACCAGGAAATTGGTGAAGTCTCTCAAGGCTACCCAGGGAAGGAAAGTAGTGCTTGCGAGCAGTTGCAGCCAGACCAGATCTAAGCTGCTAATTGAGCCTAGAAGTGTCCATGCAGGTCCCCCACATCTGTACCCTAAAGTTCAGAGTGGGGAAGGAACCTTGACACATGCTCTGAGCAGAGCATGGCTAACCCACACAAAAAGGACTAACACACAGGGAAATAAAAGAGAGACCATTGGGTGTCCTAGTCTACCCAATATCTTAGTGGTTAGGGCACTCAACTGGGATGTGGAGAACTGACTGTCACCCACCTCCCAGATAAGCCCCCTACCCAGCAGGCCAGAGGGTATGCAGGATTGGGGGAGGGTCTCTCTGCTGTTGGAGCTGTTCCACTTTACACTAGTAATTAAATATTCATTGGAGCAGGGTCTTTTGGAGCTCCTATGTCCCAATTCAGTGACCTAACCAAAAGGTGATAGGGTCACTCTCTCTCTCTCGCTCTGTCTCTCTCTCTCTCTGGCCCAATGGATATTTAATCATTTTTACAAATGGAACTGCTCCAATAGGAGTGATTGAAAGAAACCTAGTCCAGTGCCTGGGTGAATAGTGCATTTTCCAGGGAGGTGGGTGACCCAGTTTAAGGCCTGGCTCCAAACCAGGGATTGGAAAAGACATGTCTTTCATCACAGGAGGGAGGCCCCTCCACTTAACTATTAGCTAGTTGGGGGTGAGTCTCTCTTTAAGTGTCTGTATTTCATTTGCTAGGGCATAGGCTACCTATGTAGCTGACCTGGTTTAGGTGCCTAACTCCAGGAGAGGGTGACCAGATGTCCAGATAAAATCAAGACTGTCTTGATATTTAACCCTTTGTCCCATGTCCTGATCAATGTACGGTCAGGACGCCATTTGTCCTGATATTCAGGTAAGGTGGCGAGCGGGAAAGAGGCGATGACCTGTGGGTGCTCTGAGGCTGGAGCACCTGTGGGAAAAATAGCAGCTAAGCTCCCCCCTCCACACCTCCTTCTCCCCCCTCCTCTCAGCATGCTACATCCTCACTCCTCCGCCTCTCCAGCTCTTCCCACAGCCTAACAGCTGTTTGGCAGCACTTAGTGCTTTCCAGGAGGGAGAGGGAAGGAGTGGGTATGTGGCATGCTCAGGGGAGGACGTGGAGGAGAGGCAGGGCAGGGGTGGGGACTTGGGAGAAGGGGGTGGAATGAGAGTGGGGTGAGGGCGGTGCAGGGGCGGGAAGAGGCAGGGGGTGGGCAAGCACTCACCTGGCAGAGGGAAAGTAGGCGCCATAGGGGTGAGTGGCAGGCGGGGTGGGGGGTATGAGGAGGCCAGCAGCGGGTAGAGCAATTTACTGGATCAGGGCCTAGAGCAAGAGTGACATAAATACAAAGTTATCTCTTTGTCATTACTGCATGCAAGAGAACACAAATATCTGATTTATAATTCAAGTTCCAAAAAGAATTACATGACCCTCCAAGGACAATAGTGGGAAAGAGCTATATTACTACTAACGTGTCCAGGAAAGCTAAAATAACCCCTTAAAGATACTGAGGAGCGTATTCAGCACTGAAATTTTAAAAAGAGCTCATTTTAAAATGTTACAAGTTTTTCTTATTTGAGTGCTGGTCCTTATGTGCATTCCACTATGGATACGCATGTGCTCCATGCGCTCATAACTGGAGAATCCTGAAAGCAGTGTCTGATGGTCTGCACATGCACCCTTGTTCTCCTTGTGCCTCCGACCAAGGAGATAAAGGGTGGGGCAGACCAACCACCTCTCCAGTTCCTTATTACCACCACATGGCCCAGGACAGAACCTCCAGTGTAAGTGTAAGAGTTTTGTCTTCTTTATCTGTTTATCTGTTAATACTTATTTACAAATAGTTTTTAGAATTTTAGAGTTGTATCTGTTTTCCTTAGACTTTTTAGTTAGCTTCCCCATCCTGGGGAGCCCTCTCTTCCCCCATACCTCATGTTGGGTACTGGACTATGCCCAGGGCTCTAGGTTTTAGAATTTGTGCTTGTTGTCCATGCTCCTTCTCAGCCAATGATGACTATCAATGCTGCCTGTATTGCCTTGGGGAAGCCCACATCACAGGTGCAGTATTTGCCGCTCATTCCCCAATCATACCTGTGAAGGGTGGAAACGTTGCCTTCAGAAGCACCTAATGGAAAAGGCTGTCATAACATTTCTTCCCAGATCTGGACCTTAGCGTCCAAAATATGGGTGTTAGCATGAAAACTTCCAAGCTTAGTTACCAGCTTGGACCTGGTATTGCTGCCACCAGCTAGGAATTATACAGTGCCTAGCTCACTGTGGTCTCCCCAAACCCTTCCCTGGGGGACCCCCAGACTCAGATGCCTTGAGTCTTACAACAAAGGGAAATAACCCCCTCCCCTTGTTTCCTTGTTACTTCCTCCCAGGCTCCCCTCCCTGGACGACCCTAGGAGATTCCCTGCTTCCAGTCCTTGAAACACAAGTACTGAGAGATCTAATCTCTCTTCCCCCTCACCCAGAGGGTATGCAGAGTCAGGCTTAGTAAATCTAATACAAAGAGATTTTCCCCCTGACTTCTTCCTCCCACTAATTCCCTGGTGAGCTGCCGACTCAATTCCCTGGAGTCCCCACTAAAGAAAAACTCCAACAGGTCTTAAAAAGAAAGCTTTATATAAAAAAGAAAGAAAAAGACATTAAAAATAGTCTCTGTATTAAGGTGACAATATACAGGGTCAATTGCTTAAAGGAAAAAATGAATAAACAGCCTTATCCAAAAAGAATACAATTTAAAACATTCCAGCAACTACACACATGTAAATACAAAAGAAAACAATATAAACCTATTGTCTTACTATCCTTGTACTTACAACTTGGAAAAAGAAGATTAGAAAGCCAGGAGATAGAAAAATCACTCTCAGAGCCGAGAGGGTCAGACCCAAAATAAAGAACAAAGAACTCACACCCAAAACTTCCCTCCACCCAGATTTGAAAAAGTCTTGTTTCCTGATTGGTCCTCTGGTCAGGTGTTGTTTGTTACCCCTTTCCAGGTGAAAGAGACATTAACCCTTAGCTATCTGTTTATGACAAAGGCCATGAGGCCACAGTCTGACCCAAGTCAGGGGACCTCCCTGTACATTAGCCTGACTCAGAAAGAAGCGTCCCTTCTTCCATAAGGTGCAAATAAAGAACGAGGGAATCTATCCTCATAGATCCCTCACTGAGGTCTTGTCAGAAGGCAGGGAGCATTCTCATAAACATGAGAATCAATCCTCTTCCAAATCCACTTTGAAGAAGTTGTATACGACCCTGCCTAAAATGAACAAGCCTTCAAGCTCAAGAATTTCCTACGACTCAGGGGCATGACAAGAATGTCCACAAATCTAGGGCTCCGTCAGTACCTGACCATGATGATCCAGCAACCACAGTGCCTCTGGTACCATCCAAGAATAAACTCCAGGACACAGCATTATCAATAACAATCAATCAGCAAGAGCCTTGACTACTGATGGTACCAACTCCATTTTGCACAACTGTTGCAAAGACTGTTACTATTCTGGCTCTGTCAGTCCAGAGTGGACAGGACCCCTCACACACCTGAGAGAGCTGAGTCTTACACTCCACCTGAGGATATTTTTGCTGTCATAGATCCTCAGTCTCCTCAGTCTCCTTTTCTATCAGGTCCTTCCCTCATGAGATAGATTCTTACTCCACTGGGAGATGTGACTTATAGAAGGTGTCTGTCTCCCATTCCATCCTCCAGTTATGATTTTCCTCCAGCAGGACCACGGGTACTGCCCCTGAATCTGCAACCAGCTTTTTCTTCATTGGGAGCCTCTGAACCACCTGAAGAACCTGTTTCCTGTTCTGAGGCATGTTCCCCGACAAGCGATCTAGACTAGTTTGGAACAACCTCCATCTCAACATGCACTTCAGAGCCATTGGTATTTCCAATTGGACTCATCCAACCATCACAATTTCCATTTGACTCATCTTACTGGCCATACTGGGGACTGTGGGACTCATTCCATCCCACATGGGGTTGATCAGCTAGCAAATCTTTCCATCCCTCCCCTCCAAGGGGTCAACCAGCGCTTCCTCCTGATCTCATTGAAGAGGAGGATTGTGTGCCGGATCCCGCAACTCTGCCAGTACTAACAAGATTGCCCTCTTCTTCTCTAGAAGAAACAGTGGAAGAAATTCTCAAACAAAAAAGAGAATCCTTCTTGCATTGAGGACCAATATAACAGGTGCCTCTACAATATCAGGCAAAGGGTTTTTACTCAACTTATTTCCTAATACCCAAGAAGAAGGGCAGCTGAATACCCAGTCTTGATCTCTGCTATCTCAACCATTTTATTCGCAAACTGAAGTTTCACATGTTCACATAAACATCTATGATCCCATTCTTAGAAAAGGTCATGTGTTTTATAGCTCTCAACATGAAGGATGCACACTTTAACATGGACGTTCACATGGACGTTCTCTCAGATTCATGGTAGGACCTGACCACTTTCAATATACAATGCTCCCATTTGGACTTGCTACCACCCACAGGGTCTTTACCAAGGTATTTTCAGTAGTAGCAGCCCATATCAGGTGTGGTGGGTTCTCTGTCTTCCACTATCTCAGTGACTAGCTTCTTGTTGCCAAGACACATCAAGAAGCCTATGAGTCAACTTCGTCAGTATGTCTACTCCTATCTTCCTAGGGTCAGTGTGAACTCACAAAAATCTGTCCTCACTCCAAAGCAGATTTTAGACTTTATTGGAGTATCCCTAAATTCAATCACAGCAAGGGTTTATCTGCTGATGGACAGTATAGTGAGGCAGAGTGGCCTCCTCTGCACCCAAAAGGAAGAGACTACTACTTACCTGCCCCACTCCACTCAGCAGAAGTACTGGGGTGGGACGGGAAGTATAAAGAGAGGGCCTTGTAGCTCAGTTGGGCCTGGACCAGGGAAGGGAGTGGGTGTCTCTTCTAGGGATATGTACCACACTTCTCATAGAACGTCCAGTTACTTCCTATTTCCCCTTTATGAAATGTGCCAGGATTTCCAGGTTTGCTGAAGATGACGCGGAATACACCAGCAGATGCCAAGAGTCTACTTGTATTGATGATGTGACAGAATGATGTATTCTAGTTTGCAAGTGCCAGTGGGTTTCATGGAGGGCAAAGAATATTCTATTTATTTTTAAATCTATGTTAAAAACATATTTCTATGCTGAATTATTCCCACGGTTCTCAATCCTTCAAGCCGCTCAATCCTGAAAGGCCCCTGTTTTCACAGAGTCCTGTTTAGTCTCTGATACTTCAGTGAGTTATGCTATGTATCCCATTGATCAGAGTCTGCCTTTTTTTGAGTTCAGGGCAGCATCATGACCTCTGTGAAGAAGTTCATCATATTGTTATGGCAGGTGTCACCAGGTGGCACTGTTACACTAGTCTTCTGAGTTCTTTTTCTTTGCATGTGAGCAATTGTTCAGTCTTGGGAAAACATATTGTGTTTCTTTTTTGTTATGCCTAGTTCTGTATAGAACAAGCGACCAGGGAGCTTAGCGAACAGGAGCTGCTAACAGGGAGTTTTGCAAGGGAGTTTGGAAGGGGAGTAGGAAGGGAGTGGGGGTCACTTGTCGGTCTCATCTGTGACCCATTGGTCCCCTGAACCTATAAACTGAGCCACATCCAAAACCTTTCTGTTTACAGCAGAGCAGAGCAGACAGGGAGCTGCAGACGGGAATTTGAGAGAGTTTGACAGAGGGAGGCTTACAATGGTGAGGAGGACCCGCAACACCTGTGCCAGCACTGCTTCTGCCTCCTCCACCTGCGCCTGTAGCCAGACAGAGCACCAAAGCATGGATGCTTTTACCCAGATTCTGGTGTGGGCTTGCCAAGACTGTAACTTGCAATTTCCACTTACTGATATCCAGGCTGGGGGTGGCATCCAATGTGAAAGGTGCCTACTGGTGGAATCTCTCAGGCAGCAGGTGGGAGAGCTACAGGAGGAGGTGGCTAGGCTGAGGAACATCCATATCCATGAGCAATTCTTGGACAGTATCCATGTGGAGACAGCTGATGTAGCTGTCTCAGTTCACAGGACTACCGACACACCAGTGAAGGAGGAGATGCCTCAGGGTGTATCTGACACACCAGTGGAGGAGGAGGCTCAGGGTGGACACAGCCAGCTGGTTACTTCTAGCAGCAGGCAGTGCTCCACCCCTGCTGCAAACCCTCCTGCTGTGGTAAAAGATAACCGTTATGCTCTTCTTGATACAGGAGAGAAGGAATCACCCCCAACAGTTAAGGAGGTGAAGCCTCGTACCCCTAAGGCTGGGAGGTCTGCTGCCACCACTGATAATAAGAAACGTAGGGTAGTGGTGGTTGGAGACTCTCTGCTGAGGGGGACGGAGACACCCATCTGTCGCCCTGACCGTTCATCCTGGGAAGTATGCTGCCTGCCAGGGGCCCGTATCTGAGATGTTACAGAGGCATTGTCGAGGATTATCCGGCCTTCTGACTACTACCCCATGCTACTCATCCATGTGGGCACAAATGATACTGCGAGGTGTGACACTGAGCAGATCAAGAGTGACTACAAGGCTCTGGGAGTACGGGTTAAGGAGTTTGGAGCGCAGGTGGTATTCTCTTCTATTCTTCCTGTTGAAGGTAGGGACCCGGGCAGAGACAGATACATCGTGGAGGTGAATGCCTGGCTGCGAAGATGGTGTTGCCAGAAGGGCTTTGGCTTCCTCGACCACGGGATGCTATTCGAGGAAGGACTGCTAGGCACAGATGGCGTTCACCTTTCGAAGAGGGGAAAGGACTTATTTGTGCACAGACTGGCTAACCTGGTAAGGAAGGCTTTAAACTAGGTTCGACGGGGACAGGTGAGCAAACCCCACAGGTAAGTGGGGAACAAGACCTGGGAGATGGGTTGGAAACAGGAGGGAGCATGGGCTATAATGGCAGTGAGGAAGGAGGGTCAGGGCAAAGCTGGGAGGCAAGATCAAACCAGTATCTTAGATGCCTATATACAAATGCAAGAAGTATGGGTAATAAGCAGGAAGAACTGGAAGTGCTAATAAATAAATATAACTATGACATTGTTGGCATTACTGAAACTTGGTGGGATAATACACACGACTGGAATGTTGGTGTGGATGGGTATAGTTTGCTCAGGAAGGATAGACAGGGGAAAAAGGGAGGAGGTGTTGCCTTATATATTAAAAATGTACACACTTGGACTGAGGTGGAGATGGACATAGGAGACGGAAGTGTTGAGAGTCTCTGGGTTAGGCTAAAAGGGGTAAAAAACACGGGTGATGTCGTGCTGGGAGTCTACTACAGGCCACCTAATCAGGTGGAAGAGGTGGATGAGGCTTTTTTCAAACAACTAACAAAATCATCCAAAGCCCAAGATTTGGTGGTGATGGGGGACTTCAACTATCCAGATATATGTTGGGAAAATAACACCGCGGGGCACAGACTATCCAATAAGTTCCTGGACTGCATTGCAGACAACTTTTTATTTCAGAAAGTTGAAAAAGCTACTAGGGGGGAAGCTGTTCTAGACTTGATTTTAACAAATAGAGAGGAACTTGTTGAGAATTTGAAAGTAGAAGGAAGCTTGGGTGAAAGTGATCATGAAATCATAGAGTTTGCAATTCTAAGGAAGGGTAGAAGGGAGTACAGCAGAATAGAGACAATGGATTTCAGGAAGGTGGATTTTGGTAAGCTCAGAGAGCTGATAGGTAAGGTCCCATGGGAATCAAGACTGAGGGGAAAAACAACTGACGAGAGTTGGCAGTTTTTCAAAGGGACGCTATTAAGGGCCCAAAAGCAAGCTATTCCGATGGTTAGGAAAGATAGAAAATGTGGCAAAAGACCACCTTGGCTTAACCATGAGATCTTGTGTGATCTACAAAATAAAAAGGCATCATATAAAAAATGGAAACTAGGTCAGATTACAAAGGATGAATATAGGCAAATAACACAGGAATGCAGAGGCAAGATTAGAAAGGCAAAGGCACAAAATGAACTCAAACTAGCTATGGGAATAAAGGGAAACAAGAAGACTTTCTATCAATACATTAGAAGCAAGAGGAAGACCAAGGACAGGGTAGGCCCACTGCTCAGTAAGGAGGGGGACACAGTAACGGGAGACTTGGAAATGGCAGAGATGCTTAATGACTTCTTTGTTTCGGTCTTCACTGAGAAGTCTGAAGGAATGTCTAATATAGTGAATGCTTACGAGAAGAGGGTAGGTTTAGAAGAAAAAATAAAAAAAGAGCAAGTAAAAAATCACTTAGAAAAGTTAGATGCCTGCAAGTCACCAGGGCCTGATGGAATGCATCCTAGAATACCCAAGGAGTTAATAGAAGAGATATCTGAGCCTCTAGCTATTATCCTTGGGAAATCATGGGAGACAGGGGAGATTCCAGAAGACTGGAAGGGGGCAAATATAGTGCCCATCTATAAAAAGGGAAATAAAAACAACCCAGGAAACTACAGACCAGTTAGTTTAACTTCTGTGCCAGGGAAGATAATGGAGCAGGTAATTAAAGAAATCATCTGCAAACACTTGGAAGGTGGTAAGGTGATAGGGAATAGCCAGCATGGATTTGTAAAGAACAAATCGTGTCAAACCAATCTGATAGCATTCTTTGATAGGATAACGAGCCTTGTGGATAAGGGAGAAGCGGTGGATGTGATATACCTAGACTTTAGTAAGGCATTTGATACGGTCTCGCATGATATTCTTATAGATAAACTAGGAAAGTACAATTTAGATGGGGCTACTATAAGGTGGGTGCATAACTGGCTGGATAACCATACTCAGAGAGTAGTTGTTAATGGCTCCCAATCCTGCTGGAAAGGTATATCAAGTGGGGTTCCGCAGGGGTCTGTTTTGGGACCGGCTCTGTTCAATATCTTCATCAACGATTTAGATGTTGGCATAGAAAGTACGCTTATTAAGTTTGCGGACGATACCAAACTGGGAGGGATTGCAACTGCTTTGGAGGACAGGGTCAAAATTCAAAATGATCTGGACAAATTGGAGAAATGGTCTGAGGTAAACCGGATGAAGTTCAGTAAAGACAAATGCAAAGTGCTCCACTTAGGAATTGGTGCAGGTGTGCAAATAGAATAAGTTACTCTTCAATTATACCCAAACTGCATCACAGATTTCTCCTTCGCTAGGAAGCTAACTTGAAAGACCCTATACATCTGCTACTGTTTGGCAAAGGGGTGATGTTCATGTCAAAATGGGACACTGGTTCAGAAAAAGGGGCAACAATATAATTCTGGCTCTACCTCAATTTTCATGTTAGTTTTGTAGTTCACTTTTAATGATGCACTCTTTCTAGCTAAGAATGCTAAGTTAAATACCAGATATGGTTTAATAAGTTAATCAAGATTTTTTTTCTTTTAAGTTTAGAGCCAGCAAAGTAACCACTTTCTAGTCAACACAGATAATTTAACTTCAGCAAATGTACTAATACTGATAATGTCAAACAAGAAACATTTCTTTGACAAGGACTGAGCCAAAGGCTGTGGCATAGATAAGGAAATTATTTTTTTAAATGAAGCCAAAGGCAAATGGAATAAAGATAAAAGGACAATCAAACCTTTATAGCTTTTCTCTTTTTTCTTTGCTTTTTTTTCTTTTTTCTTCTTTTTTTTTTATAAATAACAGAAATCCATTGGATTAATTCAGAATTGATGGAACAGCCCCATTGAGGAAAGAAGTTATCTGCAGTGTTCTTTATCAAATGAAACATTCTAAGAATTTAATTAAAAGCTTCACTTCTATCTATAACAACTACTACCTTCTGCTGGACGAAGCTTTAATAACAAACAGCAGTTATTTGAACAAGTGGGGTTTTAGCAATGTGAGAAGGATATTTATCAATGTGATTTGTTTAGAGTCACAACTTGCCTAGTGTCTACAGATGTAGAAATCAGCATAGACTTTTTTTTTGTTTGTACTCTTTTGTATAATAATAATTTTAAAATATGACATTAAGGTAATAAGGACCATATTTCCCTAACTGAAAACAGCCCACGTGGGGCTGGCCCGAGCCAACATCACAGATGTCGTGAGTTTTTTGGCAAAACTGAGCATTTGTCCTGTTTGCTCTTGCCTGGATGTTCCTCCACCATCTCCTTAGGGCAAGAATGAATGGAACAAATGCCCAGTTTTGCCAAAAAAGTCATGACATCTGGCACAGAGTTTAAAAAGGGAACAGTCCTGGCTAAAATGGGACATATGGTCACCCTACATTAAGATAAACCATGCTTACACAGTTAGTTATGGTTTTAGATCTAGAAGTCCTATGTTTAATTCCAGCTTCTGACATCCACTCCAGGGCATTGTTTGACAAGAATTTAATGTGAATAAAAGGTGCTGGTTTGCCCTGGAGATTGAAGTCCTTCATTTTACCACAGAAAAGGGACAAAATGGGCTGTGACAGTTTGTGCATGTGTGCTGCCCTAGAGTCACCTGTACCAGCTGGAGGTTGGGCTGACTTTATTGCTGAGAAAGAGGAGAGCATGAGAACTGAGATCTAATATCTGCACCCAAGAGGAGATTTGCCTTTTTATTCTTAGAATGTGAACTGAGACAGCTGTCTCCACATGGATTCTATTTGTGTCACCTTTGATTTCACAGAGTAAATATGTCACAGTGCTACAAACAGCACACAGGAGTAGTCCCCTGGAGTTCAATGGATCAGTGTGAGTGTGCAAAATTAAGCACCTGCTTAAGTGTTTGGAGGATCAGGGACAATAATCTGCAATTCTCAAAATAAAAGTCCAAAAGACACAGGAAGAGCTGTGCAGACATTTTCTTCAGCTTCAATTCAGCTAAATTTATATCCTTCAAGTTTCGCATTTAGAATAAACCAAAATCTCAAACTGAAACCTTTGTGTTTACTTGCTTTCATGCTGAAACCAGTTTTGCATGATTTCAGCATATATCCACAAACTGACCAGGATTCTCTCAAGCTGGGCTCAGATTCACACAAAATTAGATGGGTCTGAGCTGCATATCGTGACATGATCTTTCCAGAAGATCAGAGGTGTTTGGATCTGTGAATTTGGTTCAGCCCATTTATATTTATGAGACAGTGGTCAATTGATCAACTCTGTGCAAAGTTCAGAAATGTTCCGATCCAGGATTTTGGTTTGGTCCCTTCTGTACTCAAAACTGGGCCCCCAATTATCAAAAGGCTCATGAGCCTTCTGATACAGTGGAGCTGAGTTTCACATTTATAGTAAAAACAAAACAACCACTAGAAAAAAATTCTAGTCCAATTCTGGAAAAAAAAACTAGAGGTGCTTAACTTTATGCACATGAACAATGTCACTGACATTTAAGGGTCTACTTGCACATAAATCTAATCATAATTGTTTTCAAGTTTGGAACCTAAATTTCTTATATTAAGGTGTTGTCTAATGATAGTTTTGCACTGCTTTACCAATAAGTGCCCTGTTATATATGTCAGCTCTCATTCCAAGGGAATAGTTAAATACCTGGATTTTGTTAAGGAATTCCTATTACAGCAGTTTTATTTCACAAAAATTGCTTCTCCATCACAATTTTCTGAACTTCACTTAAATATAGCATTGCTATCAGTGGTGTATTAACTGGGAAATGTTTGATTTTACTCTCCCCTACTTAATAAGATTGAAGGCTTAAAGGTTTGTTAAGAGGAAAGACTAATTTTGTCTGCCTGTGACATGCCAAACCCTAATTAAATAATATGAGTTAAAAGCTCAATTCGTATAAATGCCAAGCGTTAAGCTTAAATTCTACAGACATCAAGCCTATAATAATAATCTTCTCAAAAGACCTAATCCTGCAAGTCATTGCATATGCAGGGACAGCCTCACCCTTATAGAGCTCTGTTGCCTTCACTGGGATTTGGGAAGAGCTCAGCAGTTTGTCCTCATGCAACATGTTGCAGGATGGTGCCTAACTTCGAAAATATTTCAAAAAGAAAGATATATGAAATATTTAAAATAAAAGTGGTATATTCTCAACTCCTCTAACAACCTAACTCCAGTTGGGGAGACACAATGGCATGTAGTAGTTACAGCAAAGTTCTGGGAATCAGGAATTCAAGGTTGCATTGACTTGGCTACTGACTTGATGTGCAACTTTAAGCAAGTCCTGTAAACCTCTTGCCTTTATTTTTTTTTCCAGTTGTCAAACAGGAATAATAATATTTACCTCCTTCACAAAGGCTTTTTGATGATGGTGACATGCTAGGAATATTAAATGAGTACTTAGCATTATTATTAACTTATATGTAACACTTCTGTCAGTCCGAATCGATAGCAGCAAGGGTTGGGTTCAATACATAGAGGTCCCTTCCCTACAATGTAATGGAAAACCAGCTCGAGCCCCCACCCAGTGACCTGGGAAAATCTTACACACACCCCTGGGCGCCTCGAAGAGGCAATACTTCCCCTCTTGCAAGCACAGAGTCTTGGTGTAGCAGAAAATGTTTAATTACATGAGATAAACAACAAGCATTAAATTGGGAAAACACATCAACTAGAGTTCATAGACCAAACCATGAGCAAAGACCCACCCCAAGAAATTGGGCCGTGTCCTTTTCCCTGGGCTCTTGAGCCCAGCAACCCCCAAAGCATCCCAAGACTCCAAAGTCCAATACCCCAAATGTCCCTAGAGTCCAGCAACCCAAAGATCACCCACAGTCCCAAAAGTTCCACAATCCAAAAGTCTCTGTCCCGGGTCAGTGCAGCCCCAGAATTCGAGAGTCTATCTGCAGAGGTTCCCCCTCCTCAGCCTGGGTAGAAAGGGGCACCTTACGTGGTCCGGGGCCAACTGCCCTGCCTCTCCATGGGGTTCTGCTTCCGCCTTCTCCACGAACTGCTCCGCTTTACCAGCCACTCCACTCTGCTGTCCTGTAATCCGCTCCAGCCATCCCTGCAAACTGCTCAGCTCTGCTCGCTCCATGGGCCGCTCCAACCTTCCCACAGCTGCTCTGCTCTGCCAGCTGCTCTGCTCCACCAGCTGTCCCGTGATCCACTCCAGCCGTCCCCACAAACTGCTCGGCTCCGCTCACTCCATGGCCCCACAAACTGCTCTGCTCTGCCAGCTGCTCTGCTCCACAGTATAGCGTCAGGCTCCCCCACTAGTTAGCACAGTACTCAGTGCTCTCAATTCAGCAATTCCAGGGATCCTACAGCTGTGAAAGTAATAAGTTTTACTGTAGCAGCACAAATTCATATGTTTCACTGTGGCTAGTAAACAATGAAGCATCACTGGCTGATGTGCTGCATCAGACTTTTATGTCAGGCATTATGAATAAAAAATATATAATCCTATTATGATGTCAGGATTTTCTTAGTGATCACACAGATCTTTGGTTTCTCAAGAAGACACTCACTAGAAACTATCAGGGAACTAAAAAGTACACAGAAAGACTTTCTGGGAGAATATCTTCAACGTAGAACATTCTACACACTCAAATTCCTTCTGAAATTTCAGTTGGACGTAATATTCTTCAGTTTTCTTCTTATTATTACACAGATCAAAGTGTTCTTTGCAAACAATGTATTAATCATATTTGGGATTTTTTGTTTGTGAATTATCTGGAAAGAGATCATGATTTTATGAAGTTTGTTTCAATTTCAATGTATATTTTTTATGAACTTATTTGAGCTCTAGATTGTTTCTGAACCATTAGTTGTTAAGTATTCAGTCAATTATCTGATATTTTCAATTTGCTGTTAAACCTTCATCACAGGTCTCCTAAATCACCTGATATCTGATCTTTGCTAAACAAATATTGGCTCTGATCCATGTTACTGTTCACAAAAAGTAAATAACAAATGACTAAATAAATAACTCTTTCAAGCCCCTCCTATAACCCAAACACCCAGAATTTCTCCCTGAGAGAAAGAGTGGTAAAGGGAGAGAGAGGTTTATTTTATGTGAGGCTACTTGAACCTAGAGTGACCAGACAGCAAGTGTGAAAAATCAGGACAGGGGGTGGGGGATAGGAGCCTATATAAGAAAAAGACCCAAAAATCGGGACTGTCCCTATAAATTTGGGACATCTGGTCACCCTACTTAAACCTCTCTTCTTGGATATCTTGAGCTGCTCTATGTAAGTGCCATGCTCACTTGGCGCCATTTTTAGAAGGCGCTCTTGAGGAAGGATCGTGATATATAGAAAGAGGAAAAAAGATATGAACAAAAGGATTGTTACTGGGATTGAGAGGCAACAAACAAATAATTCCAGTAACAAAAATGTCTATGAAAAGCCAGCAATTCTTAGTGTATTTTATGTGCAAGAGGGAGGAATTTTAGAATGGTTGCAGTCCATTTATATACTTCCCAGTCTTTTCATCGCTGTTGCTCATGATAAGCACTCCCCTCCACTGCAGTCATTCCTCATCACAATTCTTTATTATCTTTTCCCCTTTTATGGTTTTATACTTTAAATTGCTCTAAGTCTGCTGGTAAAGGAAAATACCTCAATATGTAGCAGATACACCAGTGCACCTTGGACTGAATGTTTTATCGACTCACATGTCATCACACTCTTCACAATCACATGTTCCGTCCCCCTACACATGTGGTGCACAGCTGAAGCATCCTGGCACTGCTCTTACTTGTCGTGTGAACTTGGGAGATTCTTGGGTTCAAAACTAAAAAAAAATAAATATTGACCTTGTTTTAAGATGTGCTACATTTAATAGATGCAAAAGCAAAAAAGATCAATGAAGAAGCATGGATGATGCAAGAAATAATATTTTCCATGTCTTCAATATGCACTATTCCAATAGCAGTAGAAACTGGATGGGACATTGGTAACCAAGAGTCTGCATCTCTCAGCACTATGGCTTTTATCCTGGAAGTATCAATGTTTATTGAAATGATAGCATTGCAGCATTAAATATTTGCATCTGGTATGGTCAGACTGCAGTTCTTTAATAATAAGACTTAGTATTTAAGTAGCCCTTTTCATTCAGTTACCTTCAGTTACACTTTACAAGGGTGGAATCATTATCTCTATTTTGTCACTCAGGAAAATTTAGGTACAGAGGACTTAAATGACTTGCCCAAGAAATATCTTCAACATCGTCTGAAGGACAGCAAAATACTCACGACCTCTGAGACAGAAGCTTCCACACGTTAATACAGGATTGCTGAACAATCGGGCAGGGGCAGTGCCTTTAATCAACACATTCTAAATGTCCTTTCATTCTTGGAGACACCGAGGAGAGCATGCATGGATTCGCGAGACTGGAATAAATCTCTAGCCTCTGCAGCTCATTGTGTGTCCTACTTAATACACCAGGAAGTTCCAACACACAGCTGGGCATAAACATGAAGAACTTGTGCCCCACAGACATAGCCACACAGGACAGATCATGCACAGGGCCTGGTAATTGACCAATGTTATTTTTTATCCGGGCATTCCTCTTTCACCCTAGTCATACTAGCAGGATTAAACTTGCCCAGTGTATTAAATTCAATACATTTTGCCCCCCTTTGGTTAATGTAACAAATACAGGCTGCCAGCTGTTCCTTTTCTTTTTCTCATCATCTTGAACTTTATCGGCCATAATAGAAAATATGTCTGCTGGTTTTATGTTGACTGGCAGCATTTCCCTAGCACATCTGTCCATTCATTGGGTTTATATGGATGACTTGCATTGTCTGTTGGCTGGCTTTAATTTTAATTTTAGATCTGGCAATTCCAAAACATTTTGTCTTGTTCTATTTTCAAGATAATCTTCCCTGTGTAAAGGAAATGCTTGTTTTTAATACAAATCTACTTGGTTCAGCAGGATATTTCTTGCTCTTTCTCCGTTCTTGCTTCATAAAATGGGACAAAACATAGGAGATGCTAAGAACCAACTGGCCACAATGGGGATTCCCAGGAGTCAACACCTTCCAGGATGTGGTTTAGTAACATATAGCTCCCACCGCTTTCTATGGGGATGCTTGTCGCAGTCCTCAGTGTTCAGTATTAATGATAAATAACAATAAATATTTATAAATAATATAAAGGATGAATTTATTTATTATTATTTGTATTGCAATAGTTCCAAGAACCCACTCCTGGATGTGGACTCCATTGTGGTAGGTGCTGTACAGACACGGACCAAAAAGAAGGGCCTTGCCCTAAAGAACTTATAACTGAAAAAAGTCTTTGATGGAGTCAGCCCTTAAACTGATATGCTACACTACATATAGCTATATAATTATATATAGCTATATAACTAATAGACTGATCATTTCACATACATATACGTCTACTGAAATGCAGGTGTTTCTGGGGTGAAGCATGGAGGCTGTTCACCAAGCTGATTTGCAAAGGTTTCCTAGGTAGCAAGTGTTTTCAGGATTGTGCCTGGAGTTAGGAGACAACGTGAAGAGGAAGACTTATCAAACTGAAATCGCTGGGGATACTTAGGTAGGATTGTGAGCGGGTGTCAAGGGATCATGGCCAAACTCCCTTTCCCAGATTGCAAAATGGGAGGAGAATCCTGGTTAGCTCTGACTTGATGGGAGGAGGGTTCTGGGCTGATTCTGGGATGGAAAAGGTGTTGGAATATGGGAAACGTTGAGAACAACTGGGGTAGGCAAGCTGAATTACCCAAATTGGAATGTGGATAGGACATGGAGATTAACTTCCAAAATATGCTTTCTTTATTCATAATTCTCTCTCCATTCCCTTTTTATCTTGTATGTTTATTGCTGTTTGATGATGTTGTCCTATAGCAGTGTACTTTTTCAAAATACAAGGCAAAGAATCATACTGCACACATGAGAGATTGGTGGTACATTCTGGTTTTTGAATGATTCCAGATTATTGGGTGTATCCTCCCATCACTCACGTTAACAAATATATATTAGGATGGCAGGAATGGACCAAGGACCCATATATCAAGGGAACTGTGGCCACCCAGTGGTCATTCAGTATTACATTACTTGGCAAATGCCTAAAGGATTCATGGAATCATAGAGAGTGTAGGGCTGGAATGGATCTCAATAGGTCATCTGGTCTGATCCCCTGCACTCAGGGCAGGACTACATAATAACTAGACCATTCCTGTTGAGAGACCTGTCCGGGACTGGGGCGACCCAGTGTCCTAAGGCACTCCCTCCCTCTATTGCAATTGCTGGAGAAATAATAAAGTATTTGATTTTGCTGCACCCAAACAAAAAGCGAGAACTGAGTTTTTCTCCGACAATAATAACTAGACCATTCCTGACAGATGTTTGTCTAACCAATTCTTAAAAACCTCAAGATTCCACACCTCTGTGCAATGTATTACTATTTTATAAAGGTATTAGACAGTACTTTTTCTTGGGCAGGAAGGGGGTTAATACAAATTATCTGAAACTGTATGATCTGGTGATTATAAATATGCCTAACCTGAAGGTGTATGGTATGAAATGTTTGCAAGAAAACCTGAGACCACAACGAAACTCCCATAGCAGGAGACGAGCATGTATGCAGAATCTTAGGCTATTTGTGGTGGAGCTTTTGAAAAAGCTAAGCTCAATCCAACATTAAGCATTTTTGAAAACTATTCTTTTTCTGTCCTCTTTTGCACAAGGATGATCAGTATACCGGGCCACACATTAAAACTCAAGGCTCCAAGGTTTAAGCCAATCTCTCACTATTAGAGATCAGCATGAAGGTGGGGCAGATTATCCCATGCATAGGCTTACCGCACCTTCCTCTAAAGGATCTTGTGACTCTCAGAGACAGGGTGATGGACTAGACAGACCACAGGTCTGATCCACTACAGCAGTGCCTATGTTCCTGCATACATGAATCCCAGGTTTAAAATGAGCTGAATTATTTTTTTATCTGAGGAGGGATGATGTAAACCACATTTATTGGCGTCCTAGAAGATTTCACCTTTAAGTTTCTCTTGACACATTCCTTCCCCGTAGCTGCACGTGTAGATACGGTGTCTGAGAAAACAGTCTGAATTTGCTTGATCGGTTGCAGTTGCAGTTTTTTTTCCTGTTAATGCCCCCATTCACATGAATTAGAGTTCCTCCCCCAAACACTTGTATGCGTAAAAGTAGATGTTAGTGGAAAAGTAAATAGAAAAGATTGTCTGGTGGACACATGATTCATATTTCAGAACTCTGTTTGCTAATAATTATCTCAATTCAACCAGCTCCTGATTTGACATGAAACCAGACAAAATTTAGTGATTTTGTTTAAACTTCACTCATAGTGTTAGGGTCATTTGCACTCACAACACAAAGCAAAATTTGAAAAGTACAAACCAACAAGGGCCAAAACAAGTAATGGTCACACAAACCGAAGCCAAGCAAAAATGTTGAAATTTTCCCTGCTCTAGTAATTACAGTTTATTCAGATTTTAAATGGGCTTATGTTGCACCGTTTTCCAGTCAAAACAAGGCTACTGAATGGGTAAGTCCTTTTGTCTGCCTGAAGAACCACACCCTTTAGACTTTAAAATAGTAATTTTATATTCTTTATGGCCAATTCTCACTGCAAGAGTTGCTCTTGCTTTGAATATAGTAAAATGAAAACTCTGCAAAAAATATACATGAATTGACTTGGTAGAGAGTTCCTGAATGACGTGTACTATGATAAATACCTCACCAATCTGGCCAATAGCTAGAGATGGGTTTGAACTAAACTGTCTGAATGCAAACTCATGCACACTTTATGTTAATTTCAAATCCAAACCCAGCTCTAGCTGTGAATTTAGCAAATGAACCCTGTTTTTATAATTGGCAGAACCAAAACTTCAGATCCAAATATCTCAGATTTCAAAATCTAGTTGTGTATTTTGTGGATTGGGCCCATCTCTTTTTGTAGAGATGTTTTCAAAGTTTTTTTCCATAAGAAAGGTTTATTAATGGTCATGAGATTTTTAACATCTTTCTCTTCAAAAAATATTTTAATATACCTTTCAGATAACTTCTTTTGAATTGCACCAGTCATTTGCCCTGATAGCAGTGACCTGCTATGTGGCCATATCTGATCATTCGCAGACCCTGTTAAACAACAGGCTGCCCATGACTTCAGCTGATATTTTAGCTAACATAATTTCTATGGGTATGTAATATAAAATTAAGGATCAGAGAACAAAATGACCCCAAGATTCTCTCTTCAGCTTGTAACGTAATTTGAGTTTAGCAGTTATAAAATAAGAGCTAAGGAGCCTGTAGTATAGATTATAATAGGGTTCACTTAGGGTTAATAGTAACATTAATTAATGTAATATTACAGAAATTTTACCAGTGTGCATATGGGAACAAGTGTTTCACAGCCAGGTACTGAGAGTAAAGTCTAATGTTTCCAAGAGAATAATTTTTTGTGATGGTACCACACTCACAGGCAAAATGCTTTAATCAATGTTGATGTAGCAATTTCAACCTTAACTCACAATCTCCAAATAGCAACAGCAATATTTATTTAGACTTAAATAGACATCAGTAGAGCTCGTAAAAAAAATTAGGAATTTTTTACCAAAAGTTCACCCATTTTGATCAGTTCTAGAGATAAATTATAAAGACAGATTCCATATTTTAGATATTTCTGATATGACATGAAATATGACTTGTATATTTTTAAAGTTCACCTCTACCCTGATATAATGCTGTACTCATGAGCCAAAAAAAACTTACTGTGTTATGGGTGAAACTGCATTATATCGAACTTGCTTTAAAAAAAAATAATTGGACATATACCTATCTCCTAGAACTGAAAGGGACCTTGCAAGGTCATTGAGTCCAGCCCCTTGACTTCACTAGCAGGACCAAGTACTGATATTTGCCCCAGATCCCTAAGTGGCCCCCTCAAGGATTGAACTCACAACTCTAGGTTTAGCAGGCCAATGCTCAAACCACTGGGAGGGGGGCACAGGGCTGAGCAGCATGGCTGCAGCCAGCCAGCCCTGGAGCTGCAGCTGCTTTGGAGGCTGGGGGAGAGCAGCATGACCAGGAGCAGAGAGACTCTGGCTCCGCCTCTTCCCTTCTGTCTCTGCTGGCTGTGCTACCTCTCTTTGCTCCCTCTGTTGGGGGAGGGGCTGTGTCCCACCTCTGTGTCTCTATACACATTCATAAGCCAACAGCCCTTCTCTGGTGTTCCCTTTTTTACTAAAAAAATTTAGCTTGTGAAAGAGTATATACGGTATATTGCTCAATGCATTTCTTTATCAGAATTAAGGGGTCAGATTTTGTTCTCAGATATTCTTGATTTACAGAGTTGTAATTCCACTAATTTCACTGAAGATAAGATTTGGTCAAAATTATATGCAGTTCAGTCCAAATGTTGTGTTTTTCTGCAATGTAGTCTCTCATCTTCTATGTACTTTAATAAGAATTGTTCAGCTAAGATCTGTTTTGCTGCCAATAGCTATGCACATCTTGTGCATATGTTTATGGGAATGGAGAGAGATAAGTAGTGGTGTCCCCAAGGGACCTTTACTTGGACCAGTCCTATTCAACATATTCATATATGATCTGGAAAAAGGGGTGAACAGTAAGGTGGAAAATTTGTAGATGATATAAAACTACTCAAGATAGTTAAGTCCAAGGCAGACTGTGAAGAGTTACAAAGGGATCTCACAAAACTGGGTGACAGGGCAACAAAATGGCAGATGAAATTCAATGTTGATAAATACAAAGTAATGCACATTGGAAACTATAATGCCAACTGTACATATAAAACGATGAGGTCTAAATTAGCTGTTACCACTCAAGAAAGAGATCTTGGAGTCATTGTGGATAGTTCTCTGAAAACATTCACTCAATGTGCAGCTGCAATCAAAAAAGCTAACAAAATGTTGGAAATAATTAAGAAAGGGATAGATCATAAGACAGATAATATCATATTGCAGCTATATAAATCCATGGTACGCCCACATCTTGAATACTGTGGGCAGATGTGGTTGCGGCATCTCAAAAAAGATATATTGGATTTGGAAAAGGTTCAGAAAAGGACAACAAAAATGGTTAGGGGTATGGAACAGTTTCCATACAAGGAGAGATTAACAACACTGGGACTTTTCAGTTTGGAAGAGATGACTAAGGGAGGATATGATTGAGGTCTATAAAATTATGACAGGTCTGGAGAAAGTAAATAAATGTTATTTACTCCTCATAACACAGGAATTTAATAGGCAGCAGGTGTTAAACAAAAGGAAATATTTCTTCACACAACACACAGTCATCCTGTGCCTTCAAACAACTCTTTGCCAGAGGATGTTGTGAAGGCCAAGACTAAATAGGGTTCAAAAAAGAGCTAGATAAATTCATGGAGGATAGGTCCCTCAGTGGCTATTAGCCAGGATAGGTAGGGATGGTGTCCCTAGCCTCTGTTTGACAGAAGCTGGGAATGGACGACAGGGGATGGATCACGCAATGATTACCTGTTCTGTTCATTCCCTCGGGGCACCTGGCATTGGCCACTGTCAGAAGACAGGATACTGGGCTAGATGGACCTGTGGTCTGACCCAGTATGGACATTTTTATGTTTTTCTGTTCTTATTATTCACATTTATATCAGAATAAACCACCCTGTAGATCAAGATGATTACATACCACTAAAACTGGTCAAAATGTTCTAAATGTTTTTGAATTCAAACTTCAGATTTTTTGTAGAAATTTTGTGGTTCAACAACAGTACACCATTAACAAGGGATTTTTTTCAGAATTTTTTTTTCAAGCCAACTAACCTTCAAAACTTCTGTCTTCCAAAACTTTGAATACCTTCCTATCCAGAATATGTATATATATAAATGGGAGTAACTGTATTGGATCCAATCCATGTGAGTAATATCTGCAGATGTGGGCCCCTATATTATCAAAAAAGAAAATATAACATCCAATTCCAACAGATAAAGAAGAAAACAAGGCTTATCAAAATACTAAACAGCTAGTCTTATAAAAATATGCCAACGTAGGCCATGTAAGAAGCAGAGAGGTCCTTGGGAGAAGCTGCCAGGAGCCCTACAGAGAGGAGGCAGTGGGGAAAACCTGCTGGAAAAGAGGCACTCCAGGGGAAGAGCCCTGGGAGGCAATGCTCAGTTTAAGTAGCACAGAAGAACTGTGCAGGGTCTAGGAGTAGGGGCAATGAGCATGGAACTTCGGTGTAGCCAAAAATGGGCAGAAGCAGCTTAATTTTGATGTTTATTCTGATTTTCAGTTGAACTTTTTTCTGGAAGGTGTATGACCTTAAGAGATGACCTGGTTGGAAGGCTGGACCATGGTAGGTGTAGACAGAGCCATATAGAAACAGGACATCAGGAAGCCAAAGAAGAGATAAACAGGCCTAGGTGGTGCGTGAACCTTCCCTTTGGGGAGGCCAGCCACACAGCCCCGCGCCTTTCACCCAAGGCCCCGCCTCTACTGCCCCCCTTCATCCACCAGAGCCCCAAACACACACACACCCTTCCCCCTCCCGCAGCCAGAAAAGCCCTGGCCAAACTGCCCCAAGCCACCGACTAGCACCCGCACCAGGCCCCCAGTCATCCCCAGCACCAGCTAGGCTGCTGGCCTGGCCCGCTGGCCCCGCCGCCTGCTGGCCTCTGGCCAGAGCTGATCCCCCATTGCTTCGGGGGAGAGGGTGGAGCGTGTGCAGTGCCAGGGCCTGGGCTAGGGGAAGCTTATCCTCCCCAGCCTAATATACCCTCTGCCAGGTAAACAGGGGGCACGAGGTGAAGACCCCAGTTATGCCCTATATTGAGGACTTGTGTGGGATTTATGTATCTCATATTCCTTGTGCTAGCTATCTACACAGCTGTGAATTTCATCTGAAAGAAGACATTGGGACCTGTATTATTTGCTGAAGATTTCAGTTAAAGCTATACTTTTCCGGTAGTAGAAATGAAAGGTACAGTGTCTTCTATTTCATACAGAGCAATCGATAAATAAAAAGCGTGGGGAGAGATTGGGGAGAAAAGATGGAAGAGGTCTGCATTTTTAACTTAAAACTAATATTCTCTGTGGACAAACTACTAAATAGCTGAATTTCTACATAATACTAATTTCTTATACTCGTGGTTAACAAGGGCTGCAGAATAATGAATCATATCATCACTTCAGAAGATAACATGTACACCCTTAATGTGTTTGAATTTCTTAAAGATGACATGAGTATTGTTGGAGACTGGCCAAACTTTAGAGCACTTATAGAATTATATGCACAGTATCAAGGTACAATAAGCAAGCATGAAAAACAATGTTTTGCAGTTACAGACAGAAACTGGAAAATAATATGTTAATGGATAAGCAGACATAAAGAGGCCCATATTTTTGTTCTGTGATATTTCACAGGCTGGCCATGTCTCATATATGATTAATTAGTCCCCTCCATGGTATGCCCCTCATTATGTTGCTGAGATGGTAAACAATTAAATCTTTTTTTCTTTTATGTGTTATATAATTGCAAAAACAAAACCACTGCTCTCACACACACACACACATATATATATATACACACAGAGAAAGAGAGAGAGCTCTTTATAATTTTGGGGCAGAATCTAGCTGCTTTTCATAGAGGTGTGCAAGGGGTAGAAGTGGCAGCACATTTATCCTTAAAACGTTCAGTGATTCTAAGGCCAGAAAGGACCACTCTGATTCTATAGTCCAGTGGTTTGCAGCCTGCTTGCAGCCCAGTCAGCACACAGCTGCGGCCCACGTGACATCTTGTTAAAAATATGTATACTGCTGCACAGATTGCCTCATTCCTGGGTCCTGGCTGGGGCAGGGACGGCTGAGGGGGGAGGCAGCACCACAAAGCCCTGTTCTTATCAGAAGCTGGGAATGGGTGACAGGGGATGGATCACTTGATGATTACTTGTTATGTTCATTCCCTCTGGGACACCTGGCAATGTCCACTGTCGGAAGACAAGGAGACTGGGCTAGATGGACTTTTAGTCTGACCCAGTATGGCCATTCTTATGTTCTTAGGTTCACTCCCTGCCCTCCCTAGGGAGATGAGGATGCTCTGGTCTGTAGTGCTCCCTGTATCGGCCCAGTCATGGGCTGTCTGCAGCAGGCAGTGCCTGCCTGCCCATCCCCTCCTGGCCATATCCGGACTTGGAGCTCACAGTCAGAGCAGGAGGTTGCCCTGCAAGTCCCGTCTCTGCGGGGAGAGCTGGTGCTGGGTGGAAATTTGTCCAGTGGCTTCCCAGCTAGGATCCCCCATGTCTCAGTGGGTGGGATCACCCCTGTTACAGACTGTCTGGGAGCAGCCATGGGAGGGCAAGGCAACCACAGAAGGCAGGGTGAGGGAGGAGCCTTCTCCCGCTCCTCCTCCCGTGCAATCTCTGCTCCAGGACTCTAATGCCCTCTGCAGCAGTGACTCTCTTGCCTGGACAGCTCCCCAGTGTTGAGCCCCACATGAGGCTGAGTACACACTCCTGGTTCCCGCTGCACTGATCGGAGCTTGGATCAGCCCTCTCTATCCCAGCTGCACCCCCTCCATAGTCACTACTGCCACTTAGAGGTCAGTGCCTACTCACCCACGCACAGAGACAGCAGCTGGGCAGCCTCCAGCAGGACTCTGCCGCCGTCTCCTATGAGCTCCAGGTGAGAGGCGCCCAGGGCACAGAGCTATTGTGTGCTATATGCCATATACGCTGCCCCTACACTACACTACACTACACTACAGCACAGCAGCCCAGGGGAGAACTGACACAGCTGACTCTGAAGCTGTTTTGTGGGTCCAGCTCAGGCAAGATTTAAAGTGAACAAAGTCACAAAGGGTCACAGTCCCAGCAAAAAAGAATTAAAAATGGTGTCGGGTCACTGAGGGGTGCACTTTAAGCACTGCCCTACCAAGTGCATGAACATTTATTTCAGCTGGGATTATCCTAGACACACACACACAAACATGACTTTTCTAGACCACTTTAAGCACAGAGCTCAGGGATTCACAATTAGATTGCAGTGATCTACGCAATCCTGACTATTGTACAGACACTGATTGATTCATCATAGGCACTGGTACTGTCTGTCTCCCATGACTCACACACACTGGCTCTCACAGACTTCCCGCCTGTTTCACACAACTTTCACTTATACACACTTGCTCATTCTCATACACATGCACACTCACTCAGCTACACCTGTACAGACCAATGGGTTAATAGAAAAAACCCTTTATTTCAATAAACAGACTGGCTACTTTGGGGCTAGTTTTTTAAGTGACTTTGGGCTATTAATGCTGTAGAAATCTGACAACCCATCGCTTTGTTGTTCATAGAGAGAAATGACCCTTGGAAGCTTCAGAAATGGATGAAAGATAAAAGGAACATGAAGGAAAGAAGCATCCCAGTTTGGTAGTAGAAGGCAGAAAGGTACAAGACCAGACTCTAGATCAGTGGTGGACAACCTGCAGCCGCACACAGCCTGTCAGGGTAATCCACTGGAGGGCCACCAGACAGTTTATTTACATTTAGATGGCTGCCCACAGCTCCCAGTGGCTGCAGTTCACTGTTCCCAGCCAATGGGAGCTGCGGGAAGTGGCGTGGGCCACAGGGGCATGCTAGCGGCTGCTTCCTGCAGCTCCCATTGTCCAGGAACCGTGGACACGGGGATCTGTGGGTAGCCATGCAAATGTAAATAAACTGTCTGGCGGCGTGCCAGTGGATTATCCTGATGGGCCACGGGTTGCCCACCACTACTGTAGATGATCACAAAGGACCCTAGTCTGATGGAATAGCCTTAGAATCTGTGAATCTATGAATACCAAGGTTTAAAATAGCTGCTTTTTAAAGAAAAAAGTCTGTAATATTTGACCTGCTCTTCTTTCTTTCTTCATTTTGAGATGTACAGGCAGCATATATATAATGTAGTACAGCCCACATAATACATAGAGAGCTGCATTTGCGATCCACAATGGTAAAGAGGTTGAAAACCATTGATCTAATCTAGTCTCCTGCATAACAGGCTGAAGGGTGGTCTTGATCCAGTTCCCCTGCACAGAGGCTACTGGTTCAAGATTGGAGCTTTAAGGTAATTCTCTGCAGCACATCTGAAAGGAAGCATATGAACCACTTTTCAACACACTGCCCTTAGCATCCCTGGATACATTCAGCTCTGCCTCTGGCCACTGCCACTGCTGGTATGGTGCATCTCTGGAAATCCCTCTCCCTAGTTACTTGAAGACCCTTCTAGCTCTTCTTGTTTTTAACCACTATTTTTCTAGGGTTTCTGATTTTGTTTTAAAGAAGAGAGAGACCTAATAGACACACAAATATGGAGGCAGCAACATAGCAGTGCCTTTGATGTAAACTATCTTAGAGGACCTGACATCTCACAATCCTTCTGCTAATTTCATCCCAGTCCTTGTGAAATCTCACTGTCTGCCTTAATCACCAGTATCTAAATACCTCCCATGGATTTAAACATACACACAACAAAAATACTGTTTTCCTTCCTTCTCAGCTTGTAGGAGAAATAACATGAATATTTTAAAGTTTTTTCTTTGTTTGCTTTTTTTTAAAGTCATAAAGTTTAAGGCCAGAAGGAACCACCAAATCATCCAGTCTGATCTCCTGCATATCACAAGCCACCAACACAGCCCAGCACCTGCACAGAACTAAAAACTGAAATTAGACAAAAGTATGACAGTCCATAGGAGACCAGGATATTATGTGCCACGGGGATAGAATAGGAGTGACTCGGGTGCACCATGCCCAGACCCCTGCAATGGCAGGGAAGTGATTAAGTAAAACATACCCAGATAATCCTTCGAAGTTACTCACACCCCACACTGCAAAGAAAGGTTAAAAAAAAAAAAAACCAAGAGCACTGCCAATCTGACCTAGGGGAAAATTCCTTCCAACCCCACATATGGTGATCAGTTAGACACTGAACATGTGAGCAAGAATCAGTCTGCCAAACATCTGAGACAGAGAATGCTCGGTGCCATCTCAGACTCCTGACCCTCCCTCTCTAATGTCCCCTAACCAGCCATGGCCATCTATGATTCTTCAAAGGAAGCAGACCAAAAAAAACCCCAGAATACACGGCGAGATGGTGAGTAATCCTTTCCTGCAAGTGACTGGCTGAATTCCTAAAGCATGAGCATTTAGGAGCATATGACATAAACCAAAACTGAGCCCCATGGCTGTTGAGCGCTATATCCTACCATCACAAGTAACTCTACCATAAAGCCACACTCATACATTTATCTAGCCCTCTCTTAAAATTAATTAAGTTGTTTGCCTCTATTGAGAAACTGTTCCAGAACATCACTACTCTAATTATTTGAAACCTTCTTCTAATTTCCAGCTTGAATTTGTTCATAGCCAGCTTATACCCATTTGGTTTTGTGCCAACATTGTCCTTTAGTTAAATAGTGTCTCACTCTCCCCGATGTTTACCTTGCAATGTATTTATAGAGAGCAGTTATATTCCCACTCAGCCTTCTTTTAGCTGAGCTAAACAAGCCAAGCTTTTCCAATCTCCTTTCATAGGGTGAGCCATCCATTCCCTGATCATCCTAGCAACTCTTCTTTGCACCTGTTTCTGTTTGAATTAATCTTTCCGCTTCAAGTATGCCCCTATGGGTGCCCATCTGTAGGAGTGCTTGCATCCCTGAGCTGCTGATTGGAGAACTTTGGTAGCAGTGTCCTGTTCACATGAGTTGTCTCACCTTGTGCCCTGCCAACAAGGCTAGTCAGTGCATACAGGGCTAACAATTCCCCTCAGTTCCTTCTCAACCACCCCTGGCTAGAGATGAAGTTATTCACAGTCCATTACGACCATTGCTTTCAATTTTGCATTTCTATATTTAGTTTACCTCAAAGTATTTAGCATACTTATAGTCATAGTCATAGTTATAATCATAGGGATAGCTCAGTGGTTTGAGAATTAGCCTGCTAAAGGCAGGGTTGTGAGCTGAATCCTTGAAGAGGCCATTTAGGGATCTGGGGCAAAAATCTGTCTGGTGTTGGTCCTGCTTTGAGTAGAGGGTTGGACTAGATGACCTCCTGAGGTCCCTTCCAACCCTAGTATTCTATTAACTTTATTTTTCTACTTTAAAAAAAAAGCACTTTATTTTTTCCTGCTTTTTTTTTCCTCGTTGGGGACCCATCCCCCAATGTGGCATGCTTCAAGCAGTGCCTCTCTTGCAAAGAGGTGATCCTTGTCACAGAAAAGAACTCCCAGTGTATTCACTGCCTCAGGGAAGGCCTCATTTCACAAAAGTGTGGCCTCTGCCAGCAACTCAGGCCCCAGTCTCATAAGAATAAAGAACTCAGACAGAATATTATCTCTCTAACCCTTTCCAGACCCGTGCCATGAGTCATCAGGCAAATGAGAGTCTTCCTCACAGCCCTAAACAGCTAAAGGCTGCTGACTGACTCTCACAAACCACCAAAAAAGAGAGCAGGAAGTCCCCACAACGAGCCCTGAGATAGCCACAAGTGCTCTCTTTCTCTCTCTCTTTAACACTTAGCCAGACAGTCGGCCATAGCAATCGTTAGCCATTTTGTCTATTCCTGCACAACTGCAAAGGCTTGACAGCCTAAGAATCCAACATCGGAACAGACTTAATGAATCCATGTAATAGGAGGTCTGTCTCTGGGCCTCCTCCACCCTTTGGCTGATGGAATTTTATCCCGGATGTTACAAGCCACTGGAGAATGGCGTTCGCTGGAACATCTTATGGCATCCTTGCGATATGTCCAAAAAGTGTAAGGCACCGCCTGTGGACAATGGTCCTAGTAGTCGGTAGACCCGAGCAATCATAGCATCTGCATTATGTTGATGAAGTCATACTACTTTATGCTCAAAATACGACGTTGACATTTTGTGTGGAAAGCCTCCAGCTTTGTCCAGTCTGAGCAGCGTAGTGTCCATGTTTTGCCACTGTACAACAGTATGGGAAGGATACAACTCGAATAAATCCTGAACTTGGTTGTCATACTAAGATGATGTTGATTCCATATCCATTGTTAATGGCCCACGGCAGCTGCTGTGATGCCAATTCAATGGAGAACCTCCATGGTAGAATTGGAGGAACTGACAAGTATAGAACCTAGATAGCAAAAGCTGGAAACTGATTTGACAGTTTTGTTGTTTAAAGAGATTGGAGTCGCGGGTGGACCTGGTCCTAGATTTTGCAGTTTTGTCTTTGACCATGAAATATGGAGCCCAATCTTAGCTGACTCCTCCTCCATGAGCTGGAGTGCCTCATGAAACTTTTCAGGTCTCTGTACTAAAAGAACAAGTGCTCTCTGGAATGCTCAATATCTTTGGCACTGTTGGCACCAAGACTATCACAGTCTGGTACCCATGGTTCATGAGAGTCCAGAGCAGCAAGTACTTGCAAGGGCACCAAGTCAACACCACCAAGGAACAAGAACAGGAGTAATCAGTCCACGAAAAAAGGCATTGCTGGTACATGATTCTACATTGGTACCATCATCAATGCCTCATCCAGCACCAGAGCGACCAATATGGACAAGATCCCTGTCCCCCAGGTACCATTAACGACTCCAAGTCGGTCGGAATTTTGACACGCCAGGGACCTCCGTGTATCTGACATACCAGAGTCTCATCTTCTCATTGCCAGGACCTCCGCACTGAGTCTTTACCTGGCATAAGAGTCTTCCTTGCTGCCCTGCCATGCTCCTCTGTTCTCCAGTGAGGACTCGGATAGTAAATTTTAGACATTAGCATCACAGTACTTCTCCCAGGCCTCTTACGGTGTCCAATATCAACAGGACTCTTGAGCATACCCTCAAATGGCCCCATCATCACCATCTTGGTACAGCCATCCATGGGCACCACCACTAAGCTCTATGCCACCACCACCTCAGAGGCAGTAATGGGATCCTTGGGCTGCATATGGCCAGTATACTTCTCGAGCTTCTAACCCCACTTGAGAACCCTCAAGGCACATCCCTTCAGCCGCAACATCCAGAACTTCAGAACCTTCAGAAGAAATTATTGAGGAACAGGAGAGCGGTTCTGAAGAAGAAATGAGCTCAAGAACCATATCCTCCTCCTCTCTAGATGAGGCTGTCATGCCTACCCCACTGTATCTGGCTGATGACTTTCGCCTTTTCCAGGACCTAGTGACGAGAGTGACAGACACTCTCCAAATAGTGCTAGAAGAATTCAAGGATACCAATGATTGTCTCCTTGACTCCACTCATCCTTGTCCTCAAAGATTGCCCTACCTATTAACGAGCCTTATTAAGTAAAGCACATTGGAAAACATAATGCCAACTGTATGTATAAAATGATGAGGTCTAAATTAGCTGTTACCACTCAAGAAAAAAAGATCTTGGAATCATTATGGATAGTTCTCTGAAAACATCCACTCAATGTGCAGCAGCAGTCAAAAAAGTGAACAGAATGTTGGGAATCATTAAGAAAGGGATAGATAATATGACAGAAAATATCATATTGCCCCTATATAAATCAATGGTACACCCACATCTTGAATACTGTGTGCAGATGTGGTTGCCCCATCTCAAAAAGATATATTGAAATTGGAAAAGATTCAGAAAAGGGCAACAAAAATTATTAGGGGTATGGAACAACTTCCATATAAGGAGAGTTTAATAAGATTGGGACTTTTCAGCTTGGAAAAAAGATGACTGGGAGGGGGGGATATGATAGAGGTCTATAAAATCATGACTGGTGTGTGGAAAATAAATAAGGAAATGTTATTTATTTCTTCTCATAATACCAGAACTAAGGGGTCACCAAATGAAATTAATAGGCAGCAGGTTTTAAACAAACAAAAGGAAGTATTTCTTCACACTATGCACAGTCAACCTGTGGAACTCTTTGCCAGAGAATGTTGTGAAGGCCAAGACTAAAACAGGGTTCAAAAAAAAAACAAGAAAAATTCATAGAGAATAGGTCTATCAATGGCTATTATCCAGGATGGGTAGGGATAGTGTCCCTAGCCTCTGTTTGTCAGAAACTGGGAATGGGCAAAAGGGAATGGATCCCTTGATGATTACCTGTTCTGTTCATTCCATCTGGGGCACCTGGCATTAGCCACTGTCGGAAGACAGGATACTGGGCTAGATGGACCTGGGGGTCTGTTTCAGTATTGTCGTCCTTATGTTCTCATGTATCTGCCACAGCTCGTGACTTGCCCACCAATCCCTCTCCCAGCCACTCCATACCTCCTTTTGCAGAACAGAGGATGTACCCTACATCCCAATCAGGGAATTCTCCACCTCACGGTATATCTCTTTCTTAGTTCCAACACCTAGAATGCTCCTGTTCAAAGGAGGTGCTAGAGGTATTACACAGTAGAAAGTCCTCAACTTGACATACTTACTTGCAAAAATGGTTCAGGTTTTAGATTTGGTGTATTTCCCAATGAATCTGCCTGATATTCATGACTCTTACACATATTTTAGACTATGTTCTGACCCTAAAAAGATCAGGACTATCTCTAAGCTCTCTCAAAGTCGACCGACTATAACAGCCTTCCACCAATCAGCAGAAGGATACTCAGTGCTATCATATCTGACCACAAACAGGTTTCTCAAGGGTATGGTAAACCTCTTCCCAGAATCTCAACTTCCTACTCCCACATAGGACCTAAACCTGGTATTGAAAGGACTGACCTGACCTCCTTTCGAACCCATGGCCACCTGTTCGCTTACATACCTCCAGCCGCTGCTCCAGGCACCAGCTCTCCAAATGCTTGCGTGGGGCAGCAAGCCATGGGTGGCACCCTGCCAGTCTTTGCGAGGGTGGCAGTCATGTAGCCTTTGGCGGCATGCCTGCAGGAGGTCCGCTGGTTCTGCGGCTTCGGCAGCAATTCAGCGGCAGGTACGCCAAAGCCACAGGACTGGCAGACCTCCCGCAGGCAAGCCGCTGAATCCACGGGACCGGGGACCTGCCTCAGGCAAGCTGCCGAAGGCAGCCTGCCTACTGTGGTTGGAGAGGCAAAAAAGCTAGAGCCACCCCTGCATACCTCTCAGTGAAAATGGCCTTCCTGATAGGAATTATCTCAGCAAGGAGAATAGGGGAAATAGCGATTCTGATGGCATCCCCCCTACATGGTATTCTTTCGGGACAAGGTTATGCCCAGGCCTCACCCAAAATTCATCCCTAAGGTAATATCTCCATTTCACATGAACTAATTAATTCATCTTCCAACCTTATACCCCAAGCCTCACTGAGACAACAAGGAGGCTATATTACACACACTAGATGTCAGAAGAGCCTAGCCTTTTACCTGGATAGGATGAAAGTTTTCAGGAAGTCTCTTAAGCTTTTCCTCAGTTGCAGAGAGATCCATGGGTTAAGCTATATCAGCCCAAAGACCCAAATGGGTCTCGAATTGCATTAGACAATGTTTTATCAAGTTCATAATATGAGCTCTCAAGATGTTATTCACATGCATTCCACAAAGTCAATCTTCTTGTCCTTCAAGAATGTCCCTATCTCAGAAAGCTGTGGAGCAGCAACATGAACACCAGTCCACACCTTCACAGAACACTGTGTGATCAGTGTGGACTCCACCTCAGACGCCATCTTCGGCTCCACAGAACTATCATCTGCAACTGACCAGACTCTGAATCCTAACCAGCCAATAGGGATACTGCTTGGGAGTATCCTACAGTGGAACATCCATAGGGACATTACTGAAAGAAGAAGTTACTCACCTTGTTCACTAACGATGGTTCCTCAAGATGTGTGTCCCTATGGGCACTTCACAACATGCCCTCCTCTCCTCTACTTCACAGTTCTTGTCAATGGCTCTTCAGTAGGGAAGGAACTGAGGGGGGTTAGCCAATGCGGGCCTAATGAACACTACTACAGAAGTTCTCTGATCAGCATCTCAAGAATGCAAACACTCCTACAGTGGAGCACCCATAGGGACACACATCTTGAAGAACCATCCTTATTGTACAAGGTGAATAATAACTTCATCCTGAACTTGAGTGACCAGAACTGTGCACGGTATTCCAGATGACATCTTACCAATGGCATTAATACTTCTCTATCTCTACTGGTAATGCCTTCTCTGATACATTCTAAAATCACATTTGCCTTTTTTTCAGAGCCGCATGACAATGGTGGCTCATAGTCATCCTGTGATCAACCTACACACCCAAGTCTCTTTCCTCCTCTGTCACTTTCAGTTGAGGAGCCCCCATCTTGTAGTGCAAATTCTTATTATTAGACCCTATGTGCATGACCTTGCACTTTATACTATGGCATTTTATCCCATTTCTGTCACTCCAGTCTTCAAGATCATCCAGATCTTTTTGTTTAATATTCCGATCCTCCCCTGTGTTGACAATGCCTCCTACCTTTGTATCATCAGCAAATTTCATTAGCATACTCTGACTTTTTGTGCCAAAATCATTAATAAAAATATTGAATAAGACCTATCCTTGAGGAATGCCACTAGTAACCTCCCTCCAGTCTGATAGTTCACTTTTCACCACATCCGATCACTTTCTCCTCTTTAGACAGCTCCTCATCCAATTTACAATTCTTGTATTAATCCCCATGTTCTCTAATTCAACTAATAATTTCTCATGTGGTACCATGTCAAATGCTTTCTTAAAGTCCAGGAATATTCAATCTACTGCATTTGCCTTATGTAAAAAAAATCAATTATTTTCTCAAAGAAGGAAATCAGGTTAATGTGACATGATCTACCTTTGGTAAATCCATGTTGCATTATATCCCCTTTCCCATTTATCTGCATTAATTTAATTATGCTGCTTTCCTTCACAATTTGTTCTAAAGCCTTCCATATTACTGAGGTCATACTAAGAGATCTGTAATTGCACAGATCAATTTTTTTTCCTTTCTTAAATATAGGTATGACATTAGCTACTCTTCAGTCACATGGTACTACACCTGAACAGATGGATTTATTAAATGCCTTGCCATTGGACTAGAAATCTCATGTGCCAGTTCTTTCAATATTTTGGGATGGTAATTTATGTTTGTGTGTTTGAGTGTGTTGGATGTGTAATGAAGTTATTGAGGGAAAACTAAGTGGATGAAATCAGTTTTATATTTAGACCTTAAAGTCTTAGTTGCATGGTCATTCTAATACAGTGGTCCCTAAACTGTAGGGCATGCCCCTCTAGGGGTCTAAGAGGAACATCCAGTGGGCCTGGGCCAGCCCCCCAGGAGGAACAGAGGGAGCACCACAGCTCTGTTCTGCTCCCAGTTTCGCTCTGATCCTGGACCCAGTCCTAGCTGCCAACACCTTACAAGTAGGGTTACCCACAGTAACCAGCCTCCACCACAGGATAGCAGGGAAAGTAGCAGCTTCTGCCGTAGTCTGGAGGATCACACAGGGACAGCTCTGGTGAGAGAGGTACCAGAGGCTCCCCCTCCCCCGGCTTACCCTTATCACCCCGCCAAACACCAGAGTGTGGCTCACCCTCCCCTCCTGCCCCATTCATCCTTGCAACCCCTGAGTGTGGTTCAACCTTCCCTATCCTGCCTAACTCAACCCCCCATCTCCAGAGCACAGCTCCCTTTCCCCCATTCTGCCCCACTCACACACACCTCCACAGCAGCTTCTGGGAAGGCACAGATCTCATAAAGGGAGGGTGGGGTCATGACTGAAAAAGTTTGGGGACCAATGTGCAAATGTCTTGCAAGAACACGTGTTGACTACTAGGGAGGCAGTTCAGAGACCACAGTTTTAGATGATCAGTTTGTATCAACCACTGTTGCTAAGGGTATGAGTTGCTGCATTTTTTACATTCAAGCTTTTTCAGAATGAATGGATTCATTCCTAGATATAGTGCATTGCAACAACTGGGACAGGAGGTCACGGATATGTGGATTCTCCTGTCCACGTCTGTGTCTGGTCGGAAATTATCATTATTTTTCCCCATAGCTATTTGGGAATCCAATAACAGAGGAATCCAAAAGGACATCAAGACCAGGGATCAATCTAACAATCAGAGGGCAGGTGCATTCAGTATTGGTGGATCTTAAACAGGAGACAAAATTCTTCCCTCTTTGACTAATGGAAAGGGATACTTTCTTTAGTGTTGCTCGAGTAATTGCAGTGGTTTTCCACACCACATGCAAAAATCCCAAGGACTCCCTTCCCATTAAACCATAAGGAAAGGGATCCATGATCCATTGGCCAGGAGTCATAGATTCCAAGGCTAGAAGAGACCATTGTGATCAGTTAGTCTGACCTCATGTATAGCATAGGCCATAGAATTTCCCCCAAAATATTTGCTAGAGCATAGCTTTGGAAACATCTGATCTTGATTTTAAAATGATTAGTGATGGAGAATCCACCATGATCCTTGTTAAATTGTTCCAGTGGTTAATTACTCTCATTGTTAAACATGTATGCCTTATTTCCAGTCTGAATTTGTCTAGCTTATCATTCCAGTCATTGGATCATGTTATACTTTTCTCTGCTAGATTGAAAAGCCCATTATTAAATATTTGTTCCCCATGTAGGTACTTCTGGACTGCAATCAAGTCACTCCTCTTAACCTTCTCTTTATTAAATTAAATTAAATAGCTTCTTGAGCCTATCACTGTAAAACATGTTTTCTAATCCTTTAATCATTCTCAGGGCTCTTTTCTGACCCCTCTCCAATTTATCCACTTCCTTCTTGTATTATGGACACCAGAACTGGACACAGCATTCCAGCAGTGTTCACAACATTGCCAGAGACAGAGGTAAAATAACCTCTCTATTCCTCAAGATTGCCCCGTTTATGTATCTCGGGATTGCATTAGCTCTTTTGTCCACAGTGTCATAATGGAAGTCCATGTTCTGCTGATTATCCATCACGACCCCCAAATCTTTTTCAGAGTCACTGCTTCAGAGGAAAGAGTTCCCCAGTGCGTAAATATGATCTACAGTCTTTGTTTCTATATTTACATTTAGCCATATTAAAACACATATTGTTTCTTGTGCCCAGCCCACCAAGTGATCCAGATCACTCTCTATTAGTGACCTGTCCTCTTCATTATTTACCACTTCCCCAAAGTTTGCATATGACATAAAAAATATGAGTGAGGATTGTTAGCCAGTGTTAATCCATTTAATGTGTGCCATGTTAATTTTATATCTTTCTAGGTTTTTTATCTAAATTTTATATAGTACCAAGTCGAATGCCTTACAGAAGTCTAAGTATATAAATTAACACTACCACCTTAATGAACCAAACTTGTAGTGCAATCTCTGCAAATAGTAGCTTTGCCTATGTGCACTGGTGCAGCTACAACAAAGACTGGAATAATGGTAGAACCTCAGTGTGGACAGGGGCATAATTGGGAACAGAATCCGTTCCAGGCAGGATTAGAATGCATACTCTTGGGGGAATTCTGCGCCACTGCACATGTGCAGAATTTATGTCCCTGCAGATTTCTTGGCTTCCCACAGAAAAATGAAGGGAAGCCACACTCCATACACCTCTCCAGCAGTATGTTTTGGGTACCCAGGGCAGCTGGCAGAGAGGTAAATCACAGTGAGGCAGGGGGTTGGACTGGGGAAGATCCGACTGGTGGCTCCTACCCTGCATGGAGCTCAGGTGCTAGTCCCGGCTGGGCACGACAGGACTTCCTGTTCCCCTGCACGGCATCTGGGGCCATGTTAGACCCAACCCTAGATTTCTCCCCTGGTTGTAGGAAGCTCTGCAAACTCTCCCCCACCCTGCACTCATCGCTCCTCAGCTGCAGGGGCAGGGATCACAGGGAGTTGCTTCCCCATCCACCCAACGCCCGTGCATCCAGACCTCCTCATACCCAGATCTTCCCGCTGAACCTCAACCCCCACCCCAGAACTCAGAACCCCAACAATAAGTCCAATTCCCCCTGCACCTGGACTTCCCCAATGAGACATCGCAACTGGATCCCCACCCTACTGAACCCCAATCAACTGCACCTGGATCCCAACCCCACCGAGTTCTACTCCCCCAGTATCTGGACACGCCCCCCCCATGCCCAGACCCTTCTGCTGAGCTCTATCTTCCCTACACCCAGACCCGCCCTTGTTGAGCCCCAACCACCTTTACCTAGACCCTCTCACAGAGTCCCATTACCATTGCACCCAGAACCCCACAACAAGTCCCTGTGCATCTAGATCCTCAGGGATCTTTGAACAATTTTATAAATAATCTGCTCTCATTGGACTCCTGCTCCAAATGAGTGCCTGTGATTATTGCCTGTTTGTGATATTTTACCCTCAGATACCAAGAAAAGGAAATTTGGCCTAAAACTCAGAACAAATTACCTGTGTTGTCAGTGAGAAACACTTGATAATTTGTAATGCATTTAGCCATTAATCATGTTAAGGGGCTTTTAAATGGGCATGAAGTCCTTTGAATCCTTGCCACATACAGACATTGTATCAGGGACCGTTTCTACAAATTACTTTTGTCTGGACTTCTAATACAAAATCAACTTGAAAATGGGCAAATACATCACTGTTACATTTGATTACAAGACAAAGCCATTATAAAACATCATGGGAAACATTTTTGAGCTGTTCTATTAAAAGCAGCAGTGCCTGATTTCTTTGGTTTAAGATTACCTTTTTCACATTTTTGGTGACATTTTCCAGATATAAATTGTTATGATGAAGAGTCACTCAAAGAAGGGGGAAAAAGCTGCAATTACGTTTCTTTCTTTAAAAAAAAAAAGGTAGAGTGGGAGGGAGATTATTTTACATGGATCAGTAAAGGACACCCTAATAAAGATTGGTCTGGAACATTTCTTTTTATGACAATTGACTTATCAGCACTAGCCATTGTAGCAAATCTGGAAATTACATAATTGCCAGAAACTGTAGATATTTGACTTGGCAAGTACTCTAGGTGTCTCTGATTTATTATTGTAAGAATTTGGCTCTGCAGAGATGAAGAAATGTTTAATGAACGAACAGTAGAATACAAATGAAACAAGTAGAGATCCTGCTTTCAAGGACTATATTTAACTACACTGTCATTATTGTGACAACACAAATAAACTAAAGTGAAATTGTTCAAGCTGGCAAACTGGCACAAACACCCGCCTAAAGGAAAGCATTAACATCAACAGCTGCACTTATTTCTTTCCATTTTTTCCTCCAAGTAATTGTTTTTGTTCAACTCTGTGTATAACTTATCTGTGGGACACTTGTGAAATGATTATCATTGTAGCACATGTGCAGTAACACACAATAATGTAAGGTGTAACATTCCCTTCACATGGTGAAAGGTAAAGGGACTAGATACCACATAAAGAATTAGATAACATTAAAAAATCAGAAAGGTTTAGATGACTTCAAAGTCAGAGTATGATGGCCTCTGTTGAGCGGGGACATTATATATACTTATTTTAGACATGGAGCATTTGGAACCCATAGCATTTCTGAAAATGACTACAATATTATATGGGTTAGAATGCTAGTTTGAATATATTCACATGCCAGGTTGTCATAGAGTAAATGAAGGCAAATGTTTTGCTTGACCCATTTTCATCAAAGAGATTTACTTTGGCAACTCATTCAGGAGACGGTTTCCCTCTGATAAAGTTCACCCTTCAGCTAAAGAGATGCAGTTTCCTGAAAATGTATTATCATCTTCTCTTTAATACCTTCTTATATTTCTCATGCTTATCATACTACCTCACGGAGGAGCTGCTAAAAACATCATACAGTGGATCTGTCTAGGAGGTCAGCTGGGAAGCAACAGCTGGAGTCAATGCTGCTACTGCTCCATGCAGCAGTTGAAAGGAAGGAGAAATGCTAGGAGTGAAGTGGATCCAGAGGATACACAAGTTGGTACCATCACAATCAATCAGGCCAGAATTTCTGAGTCCACTGTCAGATTGGAGGTTCTCTGCTGGCAATCTGACAGATTACTAGCCTGCCAGAACTCTGATCATCTCTACATTAAGGAGGAGTAAAGCATGCATTCTAAAAAATGTTTCTGTATAAGTGGAAAACTGAGTTGATATATCTCATTGTCAGGAGAAGATTAGAAAGAAATATGGCAAACAGTCAAATACATCTACCTCATTATCTCTGTGATTTTTCCAAAGCAAAATATCACAAATTATACTAGACACCAGGATGTCTATATAAAACAGGTTTAGGTAATGCTGGTGATTCTGCTAATCATCAGCTGATGTGTCCCATATACATTTTTCTTGCCAGAAATTATTAATACTGGAGCAATATGTGCAAATGTCCCTCCACAGTTCTGAATACAAAGATCTTCCCCTCCCTAAAAGTCTGTACACTGGAATTAGTAGATGAATTAAGGTTTCCAGCAAAGACCAAGAAATCTGTACTGATGTGAATATTTGATTCAGAATGACTGAATGGACAATCAAGCTCACCTTTGATGAAGAAAATAACAATATGATGACAAAATGGGGAAGTATATACCAACATTTGGTGTTGCATTAATGCAGTTGTAGCACGGCTCTGACATGATGCCATTACTACAGCAACAATTTTTGAATGACATTTGTAAGTAATATACACTTATCCCATGGTCATGCAATACAATTTCCTATGCCAAAATTAAAAGCAAAATGAAAAAAAAAACAGGAGCTAAAATTATAAAGCAATAGTTATATGCGTGCATTGTTTTCTCTTGATTTTGGTGGTAATTATTGTTGTGTTAATTTAAGTGTCTTGCTCATTTCATTGGTTTGTATTTGTTTGATTTTGTATTTTTCTAGAAATCAAAGAATTTTTTTAAAATCATTTCTGTGCTTTTTGCTTCACAATTTGTATAATGTTTTGTTGGTTTTTATTTGCATCATATGATTTCCTGCTTTTCAGCAAAATAATTGTTGCTGTATTAGAATGTTTCAAAAGTTTTTTTAGTTAAATATTCTACTTTGCCCTTGTATACAAGCAATATAACTGATGGGTAAGTTTGATATTAAATGCAACAGCTATATACTATTCTTATTTCCATGGTGACTAGGCAGTTCACTAAATACTTGGGTAGCCATGCATGTAAAATTGTCATCAATGTCAATGGAAATTCTGCATACAAACTGAGGGCAACATATGGTCCTTTGTTTATATTGCATAGTTGAAGGAAATGTTGCAACATACTTAGGCAAGATACTGGATAGATGCTGTAATTTAATAAATAACACTAGATCTGGTCAAAAACCAGAACTCCCATCCCATGGGAAATTATTTAGTTTTGTCTCAAATTAGGACAAAAAGCAGAAATCCTGGAATTTTTCGCAAAATAAAATAGAAGGCTGAAAAAATTCATTTCAATAAGATTAAATGTTTCATTTTGACAATACATAGAATTATAATATGTCAAAACAATAAAGTCAACATGAAATATTTCAACTTTATCAAAATGAAACATTTCAATAATTTTCCTATCAAAAAATTTGGTGAAATCACTATGTTCCCGCAAAACATTTTGATTTAGTTGAATCAGCATTTACTAACGGAAATGATTTGACCAGTTCTAAATGAAACTTTAAAAGGAATCACTATGCTAACATGTGAATTAGTGAAACAACAACAGAAAAAAACTCACCCAGAATTTCAGCAGATGTATTACACTCTAACAATTCTCAGGACTTATTTCAACTTAAAACACAGGTCTGAGAAGTGACTTTGAAAACAGTACATTTTTTATCAACAGATCTGCTGCTCCTTGTGAGTATTCAGATTCATTTTCTTGCAGTCTGTCTTTACTTGTTCTATGAAGCAACACCTATGGTTCTATATAGTCTATAACAACATTGATCTTTGCATAATTTAGACTCTAAAACACATATGTATTAGTTGGTTTTTTTCCACTCAGGTTCTCTCTGCAGAGCCACCAAAAGTGAACAAGAGTGAGCTGGATTCTAATCCTTCTTGTGCATCACCAGCAGAGCTATTTATTAAACTATTTACAGGGCAAATTCATGCTTAAAGATTGCAAAGCTAGTACTGAGGGCATGGTCTGAGGGCAACAGGGTTAATCGCCAGCTGCACTGGGCTCACACTTGTGGGGAGGTAAAGATGGCCTTAAGCCTTTCTCGAATTTACATGGCTGGTTCCTTAGCAGTGATTCCACTGATCCAAGATTGCCAGAGCGCAGTACTTTCTAACTCTGCCCCTCCAATAATAATAATTTAATAATATGGAGGAGAAGGGGTTGTTAAATACTCCTATGAAACTACAAATCTACTGATTTCATTGGGAGTTGGATTATGTCAGGAAAGCAGGTCATAGTCAGTCATGGCTAGTGGTTGTAGCAGGATTCAGGCCTAGTGGTTGGAATCTGACTGCCAGAGCAGTCAAGGTCAAGGCAGAGTCAGAGCCAGCGATCAGAGCCAAAGGTCAGAACTGGAATCGCTGTCTGAATGACAGAGCCACAGGTGAAGACAGAGTCAGAGCCAGGAACCAGAGCTGAAGGTCAGAACAGATTATGTAGAGTCAGGGATAGGGTGACCAGACAGCAAGTGTAAAAAATCGGGCCGGGGGTGAGGAGTAATAGGAGCCTATATAAGAAAAAGACCCCAAAATTGGGACTGTCCCTATAAAATTGGGACATCTAGTCACCCTAGTCAGGAAAGGTAGGAGCAGGGCTGGGATAGGACTTGAATGAGACCAGGGGCAGGGCAGGGTCTAAGCTGGGATGAGGTTAGACGCAGGTGCAGGGATCCAGGCTGGAGCAGAGCAGGGACAGGGGTAGGAGTGAGATGAGCACAGGGAGGCAGAGAAATTGTAGGCACGAACAATGAGCAGCTGCTGATCCTCCACATCTGCTGGGCTTAAAAGCGAGACACTTGACTGCCTTAGCCAATCAGGTGGTTCTGCTGTGGCCCAGCTGCACTCATTGGCTGTCTGATGATTGGGCAGGCACAGCTGAAGGCCTTCATTCTTGACAGACTGAGTCCTACATAGGTGAATACATAACTAATAAAAATAAGCGCCTTGGTGGGATCTAGATTATTAAAGACTCAATTCAAATTCTTTTTTTTTCTTCTTTATCCTCCCACACCGTCAGACGCATAAGGCATTCACCAGTTTTCACCATTTGTTTCCATCTTGTGCTGACCTATTCAGGCTTCTGAGTGTCATGTTGATGGATTTAGCTTCATTTTCTATTGTTCTGCATAAGAACAGTAGGTTTCTGTAGTTGCCCTCTTTTTCTCTTTCCAATGTTACACCTTACGTGGTAGCTGTGTTGTTGGCATCGGTAAATCATATTCTAAAAATGTCCATTGTCTTCATCTTGCCATGCTTGATGCTTCAACTGATGTGCTATACTTATAATTTCTGATGTTGTTATCATGCTGCCTGCAGTGATTCATGACCATGAGTGCCAACCTCCAGGTAGACACTCCAAACTGGTGATATGTTCTATAATTAGATTTCACCATCCCTGTAACAAATGTGAACTCCTGGATCACTGTAACAGTCTTACCATGGGGTCACTCTAGTCCAGGGGTAGGCAATCTATGGCACAGGGGTCGAAGGTGGCATGCGAAGTGATTTTCAGTGGCACTCACACTGCTTGGGTCCTGGCCACCGGGGGGCTCTGCATTTTAATTTAATTTTAAATGCAGCTTCTTAAACATTTTAAAATCCTTATTTAATTTACATACAACAATAGTTTAGTTCTATATTATAGACTTATAGAAAGAGACCTAAAAATGTTAAAATGTATTACTGGCACGCGAAACCTTAAATTAGAGTGAATAAATGAAGACTCAGCACACCACTTCTGAAAGGTTGCCGACCCCTGCTCTAGTCTATCTTGCCACACAGGCAAGCTGGGCTTAGTAATAAATGGTTATTTACTCAAAAAAAATCACAAAATATTCAGGTTCTCCCAGTGCCAAGAGACCAATCACTTACCCCTGGTCAATTTGTACCTCAAATCTCACATCAAAGACAACGCTGGTAGCCAATCTATAGTAAACTAACTAAGGATATATTAACTAAGAAAAATAAATAAGAGTTATTTACAGGTTAAAGCAGGCAACATATAAGCACACATGAGTTACAGTCTATGGTTCCAAAATATGACAGAGCTGTAAAAAGCTGTCCTAATGACTTTTAGGGCTAACCATGAGTGACCCTGAAGATCTCTGCTTTTGTTCCTTAGCTTCAGCCCTTATGAGAGTCCAAACAACAAAGAGAAAATTGTTTCTTCTTATGAGCATCTTTATATGCCTTCCCCCAAGAGTTCAAACCAATGGGATGAGTGCTCCTGCACATAACTTCTTCATGGGTGGATGGGGCAATCAACACAGTTTTTTTCCTACAGTGGCCCATTTAGTTCTGATAGTCTTTCTTGATGTGTGGGAGAAGTATTCTTCCTGCCTAGGTTCATAAGTTCAGAGCAGGCATTTTTTACAATTATAAAACAAACATCTCATATTACCTTATAGCATGAGATACAGACATTACAAGTAAGATTAATATAGGCAGCAACTTACAAGCATGTTATAGAGTTTAAACATTAAACACATCTTTACAAATCTAACACTTATCTTGAACAATACTAACATACAGATGAGCTAGTCTGGATTCAACCAATGAATTTGTGAGTTCTCAGCTGACGCCAAGAGACTTGTCAGGAGCCGGCACCTGGTCTACCAGCGTCACAGTTGTAAATGAACTCTTTCCAAAAAACTCTGAAAATCTTCCATAGACATTTACTTTGGAATGAGTTGATCTTCTTATCAATTGCTGTTGTGGATTTCCATGACTCTGTTCCATAAAGGAGGACAGACATGATGCTGGTGTTAAAAATCCATATTTTTGTATCAGAGCTGATTTTCCTAAATCTTTTCAAGTTTATCCTTGTGATGTTGTTTGACACCTAACACGGTGTCACCATCGTAGCACATCTTGCTCCTCAGATATATAAAATGACTTACTTCCTCCAATAGTTCTCCATCTACTCAGATGTTTGCTTTTGGAACATTAATAGCCATACATCATGTCTTCCCCTTCTTGATGAACAAACCAACTTATTTTTCTCTGTCTGCCAAAAGCTTGGTCTTTTTTTCTCATTAAACAATGTCATTAGCAAAAACAAGGTCATTCAACTGCACTTTATCATTTGTCTATAAAATTCCTCAGTTGCCTTCTAGAGTTATTTTCCTCATGACACAGTCAGTGACCATTACAAACAACAGGGACATAATATACCCTTCCCTTAACTCCAGTTGTCACTGCAAACCATTGGCTGATGTTATCACCATCTCTAACTGCATATTTGGCATTATCACATAGGTCTTTGGTTATTCTAATTAAGATATCAGAACTGTTGATATTGTGAACTATTATGTTTGCTGTTTCTGACAGATTCTGCAATATGAATTAAAATTATCAGGGCATATATTACAATTGGAATCCACTACCCTTGGAAAAAAGGGTCATATAAATCATCCAGTGGGAATGGAATGAAAATAGGTTTATAAAGACTCTAAGTGCAAATAAGAAGTAATTTGTGACTCATTTTTCTGCATTGCTGTGCTCTAATTTAATTGACTAGTTATCTTTCTTTGACAGCTCATCATAATTGTTGGCAGTGTCGTCTGTTCCTTTAAAAAAACATTTGTCAGACAATAAAAAGAAGACAAGAAGTTGGCTACTGGTTACTTCAGAGCTTTTTATTAAACTGCAATGAGTTTTATGTTTTTGGATGTGGATATATTACAGGCAGAGCTGGTACTGAAGTGTAAGTTAAAGTGCCTAACACTTTTCATTATAAACCGTAGATTTCAGTTGCTCATAACTTTGCCAAACTGCAACTCTTTGAGCTTGAGTGTTCTTCGAGTGCCGGTCCCTATGTCAACGTCACACATGGGTACGCATGCACTTCGTGTGCCTGAGACCAGAGATAGGTAGCAGATAGTGTCTGTTGGTCCATGCCTGTGCAGTTATTCTCCTTGCGCTCTGAACTGAGGACATAAAAAATGGCAAGGGCCAACATCTCTCTAATTCTTTCTTACCATTGCATGGCCTGAGTCAGAATCCTCTGTGTCTAAAATGATCTTCTTCTACTTTCAGAATCTATAAATATACACCTCTACCCCTATGTAACACAACCCGACATAACATGAATTCGGATATAACGCGGTAAAACAGTGCTCCGGGGCGGCGGGGGCGCACTCTGGTGGATCAAAGCAAGTTTGATATAACATGGTTTCACCTATAACGCAGTAAGATTTTTTGGCTCCTGAGGACAGCGTTATATCCAGGTAGAGGTGTATATTGTAAATAGTTTTTAGTGTTAGCCTTAGTGTCTCAGTGTTTTTAGTATTTATAGTTAATTAAGTTTGATAGTTTCTCCCCATCTCAGGGAGCCGCTCCCTGTGGAGAAGGACTGAACCCAGAGTCCCAGGGTTAAGAACTGTATCTGCTGCCCCAAGTCTTTCTCCGTCAGCAATGAACACCAGTGCTGACTTACTGTTTTGGGAGTCTCACATTGCTACTAAGTGCAACGTTTGTTGCTCCTCCTTTCCCTGAACCCACAAGGGAAAAGAGCTCCATCTGAAGAAATAACTCATGGAAAATGCCATGAGACTCCAATTGGATGCACGTCAGGGAGTCCCCATGTATAACAGCCTCAGACGGCAAGCAGTGCCCCTCCAAGTACAAGCTCCAGAGCAGAGGCCAAAACTGTTAAGCCTAAGAAACCATTTCATAAGGGCAGGGGACATACTCACAGGCATAAAGACAGATCCCTGTGTAGATCTACCTCTAAGAAAAAAGATCCCACCCCATCTCGGTCCAAGTCAGGTTCTTTGAATGCAGCGTTAAGGAATTAGGCCTGCATAAATCTTCTGGCCAAGAGAGAAAAGAGAGAAGGAAGAAACTGCCACTGGTTCTGACTCTATAATTCACAGTCTGAAAGATCAGCACCTGCCAACTCTGATCAGGAGCTTCATGTTGGACTCCCATTTGACAGTTCTGGCATATTCCAGCAGCAGTCCTCTGAGCATCAAGTCACTGGATGCACTCGATTCATCAGTCCCAACCTCCAGGACTCCCTGAACTCTGGGAAGGACTGAAAGCTTTTCTACACTGAAGAATATTTTCACCTTTTCCTACTTGCAATCTCTTCTTCTATCTGGTCCAGTCCTTCTCAGAGACATTTCATCACTGAAAGAAACCACCTCAAGGACAAGGGGATTCTCGTCTACCATGTCCACAAGCTGGTGGCACCACCAGTAGAGCATGAACCTACCTTTCACTGGATTAATCTGATGTTCTAGATTAATCTTCTCCCCCGAGGATGATTAGCCTGTACAAAACCTCTAGGTATTGGAGCCAGTGTCCTTGGAGATATGATTACCTTGACAACCGTTGGTTCCCAGTGCCTTGTACCCTCCCCTCACAACTCTCCCCCCCCGTGTTGATCCTTCATTCTGGCCCTGCTGGGCTTCAAATAATAGAGGATGTCATGGATCTGTGCAAGAATCACACCGGTGCTCTTCTCCTAGCCAATACCAACTGGCTTCTTCAGATTCTGCAGAGGAGAAAGTTGAGCCAGATCGAGCAGTCCTGATGGTTCTGACAGGTGTGTCATCCTCCTCACCTAATGAGGTAATCACTTCATCATCCTCAAACACACCTGATGACCACAGGCAATACCAGGAGCTCTTACAGAGGGTGTCAGCTGAGCTCCACATCCCTCTTGAGGACGTCCAGGACACACAGCATAGACTCTTGAATATCTTGCCATCTGCTGGCCCTAGCAGAGTGGCCCTTTTAATGAATACAGCCATTATGGAACCCTGCCTCTTGTCCCCTCACCTCAAAAAGGGTTGAAAATGCTATTTCATGCCAGCTAGAGGGACAGAGTTCCTATTTACCCCTCCAGTGACCAACTCCTTAGTGGCACAGGCAGCCACAGAGACGTCCATCTATAACACCCCGAGACCACTCCAAATGACAAGAGTGCTAAACACCCTGACCTTCTGGAGAGGAAGGTATTTCAATCAACCAGTGTCCAATTCAGAGTTGCAAACTACCAGACCTTGTTAGCAAAGTACAATTTCACCAAATATTCCAAATTTGTGGAATTCAGGGACAAACTCCCTCAGAAGGCCAGACCCTCATCAATGGAGGCAAGCTGGCAGCTAAGACATCACTTCAGGCAGCTGTGGACTCCAATGATACTGTGTCTAAAGCCTTTGCCATATCTATAGTCATGATGTGCAAATCGTGGCTTCACTTTTCGGGGTTCCCCAGGGAGGTCCAGAATACCATCAAGGACTTGTCCTTTCATGAGTCTAATCTGTTCGCTGAGAAAACCAACGAGTTACTTCACTCTCTTAAGAACATCAGGACAATCCTCCACTTCCTGGGCATTTATACCCCACCCTCAAAGAGAAATGCATCAAGCAAATTTACAGACCCAGACCTCCCTCTCAGCCATTTTACTGCCAGCACCCTTACAAACCACCATGGAAATGCCAGAGGGTGCAAAGACCCAGATACATGATATCTTCCACCTCAACTACTGCTGCTAAACTGCATCCATCACCAAGTACACCTATTTATATCTATAGTGGTGCCATGCCACATCATCCCCTAAACCTTTGATGACTGCTTTGCCCATTTTGCCCACAACTGGAGGGCAATAACAGACCAGTGGGTACTGTACAGGGAGATTTTGGCAAACCAGTAAAGTGCCTGAAACCACTATGGCTCATTGTTAAAAACAGCTTATTCAGCAGTCTCAGCTTGACCAAGGCAGGGGGTGGGGGGTTGGGTACCACAGAAAGGGCAGCTTGACCCCACATCCTCCCTGATAAGAATTGTGTTGAAGTGGCTGATACATTCATTTAAAAGAGTAGGATGTGTCCCAGGAATGTCTATTAGGGTCTCAAGGCTGCAAACTCTGGAAAAATTCACACCTGGTTAATCAATAGTCAGAGGGAATCTCTTGCTTGACCATTGAAACTGCTTACTTAACAAGGTTTCTTTAAGGGACATGTCATTCTATTACTAATGTATAAATAAGGGGGAAAAGTTTGAGGTAGTTGGACTCTTTTGGGACTCTTTTTGGACTCTCCCTCCAGATACATCTTGCGGTCCCCACTAGAAGACGGAAGAGTTGGCCACCGGAAGCCTGACGCTGTGTCACTCAAGAGCCACACTCAGCTTTGGTAATTATCAAGAGTTGGGGGTGTTCTACTAATTTGTTGCAGATGTGTGTAAGTGCTTGAGACTAGTAAAGTGTAGTTTTAAGTGGAAGCACTCTTATGTTGTCCTGTTTATGCCAGCCATCTCGGTCGGACAGCCATGTCTCCCCTGATTTATTTCCTGACACCACCTCACACAGAGTACAAGTTACCAAGAGCTTTGGGTTGAAAGAACTGTGGGTAATAGGTACTAGAGATCACCCACTTCAGCACAAACAGACTGTTAACACAAATTATGCCACATTTCATAGAGAAAAATTCTCCCTTCGCCTCCACCCAAAATTCATCCCCAAGATAATTTCTGAATTTCACCAGTATTCTTACCTTCAATAAAGAAAAAGAGACTGACTCCCTTGCTGACAGATGAGCCTTGGTCTCTTATTGGCAACAGTTAAACCAATTTGAAAGTACCAAGGATATTTGTCATTATAGCAGAGCACTTGCCAGGACAAGCGTTAGTTGCCCAAAGACTCTCTCCATGGATCTCTAGATGCATCAGTCTGTGTTATTGGTTGGCCCATATTCTTCCCCCAGACACAATGAGGGTCCACTCCACAAGAGCGCAAGCAACCTCAACAGGATCTCTTCGAGAAGTACCTATATTGGACATTTGTGAGGAAGCTACTTGGTACTCCAGCCATACCTTTACAAAGCATTACGCCTTAGTCCAGTCCTCTTCTACAGATGCAACTGGGGAGACAGTACTATCCCAGACATTCTTGCCAACTGCATCCTCACACTCTGTTTGAATACTGCCTGTTCACATTCATGTGAAATACACATAGGGATTAGTACTCAAAAAAGAAGTGGAGATTACATACCTGTAACTGGAGTTTCTTTGAGATGTGTAGTCCCTATCTGTATTCCATTACCCACCCTGCTTTGGATCTTATTTGATTAGTAGTAAGAAGAGTAACTGGAGAGGCATTGGCCCCTGCCACCCTTTATGTCTTTGGTTCAGAGCACAGGAGCAACTGTGCAGGCATGGACCAATGGCACTTACAACAAATCTCGGGTCTTAGGTACATTAAGAGCATGAGCGTCCGTGTGTTGAATACAGTTAAGGACAACATATCTTGAAGAACCTCCAGTAACAGGCAAGTAACCTCCATATGGCTGCCTCAGACTTTTGTTTTTTCCCTCTCAACAAAAATGGTTCAGCTGTTTCAGCGAACCAGGTTGGAGGAAAATAATTTGTTTTGCTCATGTTAAAATTTTTTTACAATTTTTGCCATTCCCTATGAAAATCTACCTAAATTTGGCCTAGTTAGAAGTCTGAAAAATATCAGTCTGCACATTCTCAGTAGAGACTTGATAGAGTTTAGCAGCTAAATTATTTTAAGATTTCATCTGCACTTACCATGGTACATCCCCACCCAATTCCTAGGAGCTGACCAGACTGCACATGTACTGTCCCCCACAATCAGACTGAGTGTGATCCATAGCAGGGTTCCAAGGCTGAGCAGAACTTTCTCTGAAATTGCATCTTCTGGCTGCTGGAAGCTGTTGTGACAGTAGGAACAAGAAATGAGAGCCAGAAGACGACATCTACTGTCCTCTCGGTGCCCTCCACGCCCATAGTATAAGAGGTACTCAAACTGTGGGGGACACCTGCTAGGGGGCACAGAGGAACATTCAGAGGCCATGGCTGTTCTGGGCCAGCCCCCATGGGAGGTGGGAAGGGAGCACCATCCAGCCCTGCTCTTCCCCCAGCTCTGCTCTGATCCCAGCTCCTGGCCCCAGCTCCTCTCTTGGCCCTAGCCCCAGCCTTGGCCCCCAACCACAGCCCTGATGCAGCTTCAGCTTCAACTCACAGCCCCAACCACAGCTTTGGCCTCTGGCCATGGGTCCATGGCCAGCCCCAAACCTACCCCTAGCTGTGGTCCCAGTCTTGGCTCCCTTTCCCCAGTCTGCCCACCTCCCCGCGGAGCCCATTGGGCACGACTGTGAAAAGTTTGGGGACCACTGCTATAGGACCAGCAAAAATCTATTGCCTAGAAGAGGTGGGACTAGGTTCATCCTGTCTGGGGCAGGAATCACCCTGCACTTCAGGACTATTCATAGCCAAGGAAGGCAAGCTGTGTTTCTAGCTTCCATTTCTCAGACTCTCTGTCAAAGGCCACTGATTTAATTTCCATTAGGGGCTCAGTGCAAGACCTGTTGGCAGTGGCATCCTTGGGCAGCCTTGGTTTATCCTGAGCTTCCTCCAGGTCAGGGCTGCTCACTTTTTAGGTGGTGTGATTACCCTACACACCTTCCACCTCCAGCAGATAGGAGGTCATATTGAGGAATTAATCTTGATCGTAGCCTTTAATTTAAGGATAAGGTATGGCAACTCTTCAACAGCCCTGAGGAACAGATTAGAATTTACAGTACAAAGTACAGTACAAAGACAATATTTAATTATGCAAATTGGAATCTGGCCAGGCACCAGAGCTATCAGCCTTAATCATGTGAAAAGTGGCCATAGGAACTTTACTATTCAGAAGTGATGATCAGCACAATGGTTTTGAAAATGTGATTGGGGGATCATCTACAGGACCACAGTGCTTCCAAAAAGCACACTGATGTTAGGGGTATTCCTTCAGTACCAACTCAGAGGGAAGACTGCTACCTTCTGACTCACCAAGTCCACTTCCATCAACACATTAAACGCTGACTTACATTGAACCTATTTATCCTCTGAGAGCTTACCTCTGAGAGCTGCAGCCCACAACAAGCACACTGGATACAACCTAATTAGCAGCAAACAAGGATGACAGGAACTGTCACCTAGAATTCATTCAAACCCAGACAAGCAAATGGAAATGATAACAATACTTTGTACGATTGTAGTTTCTCTATCTGAGGCTCCTACAGTACGTTACAAAACTTACTGAATCCAGCCTCACAAGCATCCATTAATTTTGAGGCCAAAAGCAACCATTATGATAATCTTGTCTGAACGCCTGTGTAACACAGACAATTGAATTTCACCCAGTAAAATTTCTGCATTGAGTCCAATAACTTGTGGTTGACCTACAGCGTACATTTTAGGAAGACGTGCCGTAACGACTGTCTCATTGCAATTGATTTCCAGCACTGGTGAATAGATTCACACTAGCTCTGCTCACTCTGGAGCTAGTGAACTAACAGTAGCAGCCAGGACAGTGCTGCAGGGGTGGCAGCTCGGGCTAGCCACCTGAGCCATCACCCAGACTGCAACTTCCATGCTGCTGTTTTTAGCATGCCAGCTCGAGCAACCAGTACAAGTCTGTCTACCGGTGCTGGAAACTATACCTCCCCGCTGCAGTTCAGATGTACCTTAAAGACTTTGCATCCTTTGTTAAGCTGTTCCGGTGTCTAAATGGTTCAATATATTATTTACAGTTTACATTTTGCTATATTTAAAATCCGTTGGTGCCTAATTTTTTGCTGTAAAAGACCACTAGGCACTTAGGTTTCTACCTCTGGTCATGCACAGAACACCTTGATCCAGGAACCCAGACACCTATCTCATGCCTAAGCCCCAGTGGGATCCTCAAGTCACAGGATGATAGGAGCTACCCCACCTCAAGATAGTCAAATCCCAGGCCTACTCAAGATAGTTACATCCCAGGCAGACTGCGAAGAGCTACGAAAGGATCTCACAAAACTGGGTGACTGGGCAACAAAATAGCTGATGGAATTTAATGTTGATAAATGCAAAGCAATGCACATTGGAAAATATAATCCTAATTATACATATAAAATGATGGGATCTAAATTAACTGTTGCCACTCAAGAAAGACATCTTGAAGCCATTGTGGATAGTTCTCTGAAATCAATCACTCAATGTGCGGTGGCAGTCAAAAAAGCAAACAGAATGTTGGGAATCATCAAGAAAGGGACAGATAATAAGACAGAAAATATCATGTTGCCTCTATATAAATCCATGGTATGCCCACATCTTGAATGCTGCATGCAGATGTGATCACCGTATCTCAAAATAGATATATTGGAATTGGGAAAAGGTTCAGAAAAGGGCAACAAAAATGATTAGGGATATAGAACGGCTTCAGTATGAGGAGGGATTAATAAAACTGGGACTTTTCAGTTTGGAAAAGTGGCGACTAAGGGGAGATATGATAGAGGTCTATAAATCATGAGTGGTATAGAGAAAGTAAATAAGGAATTGTTATTTACTCCTTCTCATAATACAAAACAAGGGGCCACCGAATGAAATTAATAGGTAGCAGGTTTAAAACAAACACAAGAAAGTATTTTTTCACACAATGCACTGTCAACCTCTGGAACTCCTTGCCAGAGGGTGTTGAAAAGGCCAATACTATAACAGAGTTCAAAAGGGAGCTAGATAGATTTATGGAAGAGAGGTCCATCAGCGGCTATTAGACAGGATGGGCAGGAATGGTGTCCCTAGCCTCTATTTGCCAGAAGCTGGGATTGGGTGACAGGGCACGAATCACTTGACGATGACTTGTCTGTTCATTCCCTTTAGGGCACCTGCCATTGGCCACTGTCAGAGGACAGGATACTGCGCTAAATGGATCTTTGACCTGACCCGGTATGGCCGTTCTTATGTTCTTATCTCATCTGCGGGGCCTGATCCATTAGGCATCCTCAAAGCAAACCTAATGCCACACAAAATGGCTGGGGGGAGTGGTGGAAGGAGGAGGAGGAGGAGACAGAACTGCGCCTTTTATTTGGCTCTGGCCAGAGAGGTTAAATGTTTTCCCCAAAGTCACAGGGCAAATCTACGGCAAAGCTGGGAACAGACCCCAATCTCCTTACTCCCTGTCCTGTGCTCTATAGCCTATTGCAAGCTCTTTGGAGCAGGGACTGTCTTTTTGATCTGTGTTTGTATAGCACCTAGCATAATGGGGTCCGGGTCCTTGATATGACCACAATAATAATAAAATAATAATTAATATAACCCTAAGACCATTCTAGCTCCCTATAGGAATCACCATCATCATCATTATTATTATTACATGTCTTCAACAGGGTACTGCCATTAGTAGAAGATGAAGATTAGTAGAAAAAGATGAATAATACTGAGAACAGGGAACCTGAACACTGTAATCAAACATAACTTGAAAGATATTCTCAGGGAGGCCTACTGAAAATACACAAAGAGCTGTGGCTATGTCATGTGACGACAGCAGACATATCTAACACAATAGCATCCTTATGCCTTTGGGCAGTGTCATAATACAAACACTAACACATTTGCATTTGCTTTATTCTCTAAACTCCTACTCCCAATGGCTCATTACAGCAAAAAGTACTAACAGACTTGATAAAGAAATGTGACACACTGCAAAATGGAGTTGTGTTGCAACTCAGATAACAGCCATGTTGTGCATGAGTCACTAACAGGCTTGAAACTGTAACTCAGACAAGCCCTAAAGCTCTTCTAGTTGAATGTACACTAGTTTCAGGTTCTCAGGCACTGCTTTTCCCCTTTGGCATGCTCTTCAAAACCATTCATGATTGTCTTCATGCAACTTGGTGTTAACTATATATACAGTCAAATGCATCCCACTTGCATCTCCGCTATGAACAGGTATAAGTGCACCATAGCACCACCCTTGCTTAAGGCAATTGGTAGTTTTCTATAACTGTAACCCCACCCTGTAATTACCTAGAAGTGTTTAATAAATGTATTTATTAAAACACATGTACAACAAAAAATATTTTCCCCTTAAGCCCTTTATCCATTCATGCCATTAAGGCCACAACTCTCAACTGTGACACCACTGTGCATGAGCGGTGACAGGTGTATAAACCAAAATTCTGTGCTTTCAATTGCCTTCTGCAACTCCCATTATTTGTGATATACGCAAGAGTATCTGAGGGTAGAACTGGGCCTTATATTTGGGAGGGAAAAGCAGATGTCCTGTTTTAGCAAAGGCTCAATAGTCTTTCAATGTAAATATGGAACACAGTCAGTGTTACAATGTAATCAGTTGACTTTTTGTTCTGATGATAGCTATGCTTTTCCATTGTCATGGCCTCCCAAAAACTCTGTCACCTGTCAGCTTTTGCAGCAGGGACTGTGGAATAGCTACCATTAATGATACATGAGTATGAACATAGTCTAAAGCAATGTTTCCTTAAAAGAAGATATGTGGGAAAAAAGGAGATATGTGGGAAACAATAATAGGCACTCTATGTATGGATTAAAAGTATAGCTAAAAAGAAGCAACATTCTTGTTAGTCCTCTCTGTTTTTAAATCTAATGAGCAAAATGTGCCATAGAGCCAGTGTGATATTCATGTATGCCAGGGTATGACTAATTTTTCCTTGGTATTTTCAATAGACTATTTTCATAAGATACTTTGAAATTCTCATGAAATTCTAATGAAAGACTACGTGACCTAGCAGATAAATTGTTGCCCACATATTGTAAAGGTAGGGTATTTCATTTATTGGGATGAGTCATACTATGCTTTAATATCTTTTGTTATTTGTCAAAACAAATAATTAGCACCTAGGCCCAGATTCACCAAAGGATTTAGAAACCTGAGGGGGCAGGGCTTAGGACACTTCCTTTTCCTCAGCATCTGCTTTTGGCTAGCTTAGATGGCTCCCCACCCAGCATATATAGGAAGCCTAGGGTGTGGAGGGACCCGTGTTGGAGCGCACTGACATGGGGGCAGCACATGACCCTCACCGCCCCCCCTACTGGTGCCTCTGGCTCCCATGTTTCATCAAGGAGTATCAGATGTGAAACAGCATGAAGGTATTTAAGAAGGCAACGCAAACAGTTCCTACACAAGCATTCAGGTGTTGAGCACTCCAGGCAAACAATGCACATTACAACAAAGCTTAAACTTGTTTGTCATAATAATTTAAAAACAACACTAGCAGCCTATTTAATTTTAAAGATAGCAAAACATATCCACCTCCCTTTCTATTTTGCAAAAGGAGTCTTGAAGTTTAAATCTCCTCAGTGCAGTAGATATGCTTGCTTTGATCTGCTTAGCTCTTGGAAGTCCCCAAGGCTCCAGGCTGCTGACTGCATGCTGCCCGGGGTCCCTAAGGACAGCTCTGTCCGCCATTATGGAATTTTTTCCTGAGAATCCCCTGTAGCATTTTGTGAACCCCAAGGAACCACTGCCTTAGAGGGTCTGGGCCTGGGCCTGTCACTATACATAAAAGTTAGGCTTTGCAATGCTTAGTATTGCACCAGTTAATCCCTTTTTGAATAGAGTTCAAATCCTGCATAGGCAGATCCTTGTGGAACAGTTTGCAGGACTGAGACCTTAATTTATCTTTATCAACAAAAAGATACTTGACATGTAATACAAAGCCAATTAAACAATCCTCCCCAATTAGCAAGACTGTTTTTAAATTGTTGATGATACTTTGAATATATCCTTTCAGTAAGACCCTGGAAACAGGTCTTGCGTGAACACGTTAGCCCGCTTATTGATATTTTGTTTTACAATTCAAATATGCTTCTGTTTTATCTTGAGAGGAGTCGAAGAATCTTCCTATGGCTAATCTAATACCCAGATATTTCCAGAATGTTAATCAAAGTCTTTTGCCCTAATCTAGAAGTGCTCATTGTATAACTCAAATGATATAAATTCAACTCCTGTTGTGCTTAACAGTTCTATGATCATTTTGCAACATGTAAATTGTGGATTAATTATTACCACTCTTCTAAAGCTAAATGAAAAATCCATATGGCTTATTTTTCTATAATATATCTTCACTGAAATTGATGGAATTACACTGGGGGATAATTCTGGACAGCATGTCTGAATATAAATATTTGTAGCTAGTTTCTGCTCATCTGACCTGCTTACCCCACCTCCTCTTCATTTTGGTTAATCTACTTGGATCTTGGCTCCTGGGTAGGTGCGTATAGTAGTCCCAGCCTAGCGCTAAATGCTTCTCACTTCGAGCAACTGGGCCCGGAGCTGGTGGTGAGTGGGAAGAGCCAACGTTCTGCTCCCTTTCCTCCCTACTCACTGGCCAGGCACAAGGGAAAAATAAACTACACCATTTTTCTCCCCTAGAGAACAGTGGAAATATTGACTCTGATTCATAGTTCTTTCCCTGGGTTGCTTCTGAAGAAGTATAGTTTTGTGCAATCCCTTGCTCAGCCTAAATAATCATGATATGTTTGTTCAAAAAGTTAAGAAAACAGTTCAATGATATAAAGATATGATATATATGGGCTTTTTCCAGGAGAAATTATATGCAGACTTCTAGGGAACAAAAATCCCCAGAAGGCTGCATACACTGCTGATGTCGTGAGCCTAATTCTCTAGGGGACTAGGGAAAAGTCAGGATGTTGAACAAAGTGAAAGAGGAGAGAGGAAACTTCTGCTGCAGGGATTGATAGAGCTATTTATGGGAAGGAGATCTCACTTATATAAGTTCTTTGCCTCCCATGCACCAAATGTTTCTGTGATGCTGGCAAACCATGTGCCAGCTCATGTCCAGCCCCCTAGCCCTCACTGAACACTGACAAATTCATAGCTGGAAACCAGTCTGGCTCACTTGTGTGTTAGTAATGTTAAAATAGAGATTAGAATTATAAGAATGTGTTTAGTATTTAGACTTTATGAAATGCCTGTAGGATGCTACAAGTATCTTGCTTATAATATCTGTATTTCGCGCTATAAGGTAATATTTAAATATTTGTTCTGTAACTATAAATCTATTTGCTAAGACTGTAAACCCCCAGTCAGGAGAGAAGCATCACCAAGTGTGAAATACTAGTTTACCACAAGATGTACCATAGCCTCTCCAACAAATGAAGGCCCATGAACACCAGACAAACCATAGTGGAACATGAGTGGACAAAAGAGTTTGTTGATTGCTTCCCCTACACCCATGAAGAGGAGACATGTACAAGTCCTTGTCCCATTACAGCTTGAACGCTGGGGGAAAGGAATAAAAATCCCTGTTAAGAAAAATTATCACTATGCTGCTTTGAATTCAGAGAGAGCAATATTTCTAAGCATAAGTAAAGGATCCCCAACCTGCTTAATTTACATTGTTCCTAAAGGACATACAGAGCTTGCGTATATAACAGGATCTATTATCTTTTGAAACCTAAGACAGTAACTCATCTGTGTGTGTATGTTCACCTCTTTTAACTTTGTAAATAGATCTCATTTCTTTTTCCTAGTTAATAAATCTTTAGTTAGTTTATTACAGGATTGGCTACAAGTGTTGTCTTTGGTGAGAGAGCTAAGGAACAATTGACCTGGGGTAAGAGACTGGTCCTTTGGGACTGGTTGTAATCTGAATATTGTTGTGATTTTTGGTGTAAGTGACCATTGAACACAAAGGCTTGTTCGCCTGGGTGGCAAGACAGACCCAAGTACCCAAGGTAATTGTCTGTGACTCCATGGTTAGGCTGCTTGAGGAGTTCACACTTGTTATTTGGTTGGTGAAATCTAAGTACAGAACTTACCACCAGTTTGGGGTTTTGTGCCCTGCTTCTTGACAGTCTGCCCTGAGGTTGGCACTCACATTCAAACTTGACAGCTCCTACCCTGGCCTCATCTTTAGTTCCTTCCCATCCCGCCATCCCTACTGGAGTCATCCATGCTTCAAGTTACTGGCAGACATGAGAGACATCATCTGGTAACACGCAAGATCTTTATTTCCAAGTAATACATCTGGCCATTGCTAATTAATTTAATGTTAAAGAAAGACTTTAATAGTAGAACACAGCTGGAAAAAGGACATCAAACTGTTGCCATAGAATGGAATGTGATGTCACAAATTTAGCATTCCAATTTCCGTAGAAGAGCAGTGGTGGCCAGGCGGGATGGGATGGGACGGGGCGGGGTGGGGTGGGAGGATGGAAAGGATGGGCTGAGGGAGGCACAAACCATCATTTATGCTGTAACATCGTTAATAATTACCAGATGTATGAAGAACTTTATGAAAAGAAAGAGGAAGGTAAATACCTTGAAGTGTTTGAAAGATTTCCACAGAGCAAATGTGAATGTATCATAGCGTATCTCTGCCATTAACCAACTGACTTAGCATAAAGGTGGCATGCATGAATACAGGCACTTTAAAAGACAGCATTAAGAAGAAGCATGCAATTAAAGGAACAGAGGCAGACTAGGATTCAAATGAAGGTTTTGTGGAACAAATGTAAAAAATATATTGTTAATAGAAATGTGTTCATGATTTAAAAAAAAAATCAGTGCTCTAAGTGCAGAATTGCATTTAGTAGTGTTTATATTAACTACAAAGCACTTGGGTTTACCCAAAATGGTAATCTGGTGGAGCAGATGAAATTATATTTATTATGTGTATTACCATAGTGCATAGGGGTTCTAGACACAGACCAGGAATCTGGTAGTATCTCACCAGCTATGTCTAACACCACGTCCTGGCTTGCTGCCCTGGGCCAAAGCCTTTCCCAGGCTCCTTCCAAGAACATCTCACCTTATGGCATGAAACTGGAAGATTTACCAAGCATCAAATTGCCCTGTATTCATCTGGTATCTTTGGTAGCTAAGTCAGTGCAATCACACAGACGAAGTGTCCTTGCAGAGTCCATTCTGCAGTGTATCAGCGCCTTATGTTCTAAGGACTGAATATTGGCTACCTTGCATCATCTGTCAATGTGCAATATTTCTTACGGTCTACCCATTTAGAAGATAAAACTGATCGTTCCATCTCAGGCCCCTTCCTTGCCTTTGGGTCCAGAATTCTAAAGTTGGGAAGCTTCTTATATCTGGTCCAGAGAAGAGTGGATCCAAGAAAAAGCAACAGAATTTTCAGTGGAACCTTCAATCTAAACAATCTGAAATACTGTCCTTAAAAACAACTTATTTTTTTCTTTGCACTGTTCCTGGAGGCACTGCAATACCAGGTCGATGCATGGGGTGGACAGAGCAAGCTCCTATTCCATCCCCCTATTTCAAAAATCAATTTAATATACAGTCCTCAAATAAAGGACATTATCAGATATTCAAATGATAAGAACAGATTTAAAATTTGTATTAATGTTTAAAATTAAATATACACAAGTTAAGAGGAAGGTACTGTACATCTGGGGTCCAGGTTGAGTTATGAGGGATTACAGGTATCAGTTACAAGGATCACGAGATACATACATATCACTTAACCAGCATAAGCAGCAAAGAGCCCTGTGGCACCTTATAGACTAACAGACGTTTTGGAGCATGAGCTTTCGTGGGTGAATACCCACTTCGTCGGTATCCGTCGGTATCCGACTAAGTGGGTATTCACCCACGAAAGCTCATGCTCCAAAACGTCTGTTAGTCTATAAGGTGCCACAGGACTCTTTGCTGCTTTTACGGATCCAGACTAACACGGCTACCCCTCTGATACATAACCAGCATAGACCCAGATTGGGATGCGGGGGTTTTGATTTTAACCTTCTTGTTAGGCAGGGACACCTAATGAGTTGATGGGAAAATAGTTTCAACCAAGGATCAGTATTGAAAAGCAGGAGACCTCTCTTTCTGTCCTGTCAGTGGTGACAGACTGTGAAATACACAATTTTTTTTAACAGCACATTCACAGGGTGTGCCTACACTGCAATGTAAACCCAAGGTTAGTGGGACTCGAGTCAGCTGACCAGTGTTAGGGAACCCAGGGATAGAGTGTCCACATTATATTGTAACCCTAAGTTAAGTCTTTTCTAAACCATGCTCGAACCTAGAGCTCTGGTATCCACACTGCAGTGTGCAGACGTAAGTCAAAATAAACATATCCCAGAGTCCTTAGCACTCCCGCCCCCAAAATGTGGCTGCTTGAGCCCTAGGACCGTGGTGCACTGTGGGAAAACTTTACTGCCAACACGTTACCAGGAAGCAAGTCAATTTGCAAAAGGCTTGATCAGTTAAATTTCCCTTGCAAACCCAGGAGGCTCTCATAGTGTGCTTGCAGATCAATAATCAGAAGAGAATGTGTTAATGCTGACCTGATCTGCTGCCATTCCCAAAGTGGAGGTGGCTTCTATTTTCAATATAGCAGATAACAGATTGTTGGGAGAGAGGAAGCCATCCCATGGAATTGTGGGATACTTCTGGCTGACTCCTGGGACCCAAGTCAAGTGGGGCTATGTCTACAGTGCAAAGCAATAGGAATCGGACCTTGGGTCCTGGCTTAAATCAAGTTTGTACCCTCCAGCCCTGCAGGTTCCTGGGACCCTGAGTCTGAACCCTGGTTTAGCACAATTGTAGCATAGATGTAAGAGGGGTTAGGTTTGAGACCAGGTTCAAGCATGAGCTTACATTGTAGTGTTGACAGACTCACAAATGCTCCAGCTCTTTTTTTAGCAGAGAACCCTAGTACAAACACTGCAGGTAAACTGGAAAATTCCCTTCTATGAACTTCTGGCTGAGAAACCACCAAAGGATTTGAATTTTGAATGCTTTCCTGTTCTTGGATTCCCCAAGAGACTTGATGCAGTGAGAAATAACCCATTCCTCCTCAACAGAACTCTAAGGGCACCATTAAATATTTCAGATGACACCACTGAATTTGCATTTTGAAGGTCATGGCTTGATGTGTAAGGCCCTGAAGCCAGACCACTTCAGTGGTAGGACCCAGCATCACTGACTCAGGCAACAGAGTTGAAATTGTTGATATTTTCTGGTAACTTGAAAAGGGTAAAAGAGATCTTCATCACTAACTGACTGAATATGGGTGTGATAAATTCTGATTTTACTTGTGAGAACAGCAATACAAAACGTTGCGTTGAGGGGTCAAATTAGAAGAAAAAAGTAGTGGAACTCAAAAGCTCCATCAACTGGTTTATATTTCAATGTAAGCTTACACTTTGGCGCAGAAGATGGCAGCTACCACAAAAAAACTCCAGCTCATGTATAGGAATAGAGTAACAATAAATAATACCTTGTTTTTATGCAGCACTTTTTCATCAGTAAATCTCAAAGTGCTTTACAAAGGAGATCGGTATCACTATTTTACAGAGGGGGAAACTGAGGTAGAGTTTCCAAGGCCATCCAGCAGGCCAATGGCAGAGCCAGCAATAGAACCCAGGTCTCCTGAGTCCCAGTCTAATGCACTATCCCAGGGGTGGGCAAATTACGGCCCGCGGGCCACATCCGGCCCCCGGAATCGTCCTGCCTGGCCCCTGAGCTCCTGACCTGGAAGACTTGCCCCCGGCCCCTTCCCTGATGTCCCCCCTTCCCTGCAGCCTCAGCGAGCCTGGCGCTCGCTTCACCACCAGGGCAATGCTCTGGGCAGTGGGGCTGTGGGCTCCTGGGGCAGTGCAGCTGCAGATCCTGGCCTGACCCGGCTGCACAGCTGCAGCACCACCAGCCACCAGTGCTCCAGGCAGCACGGTAAGGGGGCAGGGAGCAGGGGGGTTTGGATAGAGGGCAGGGGAGTTCGGGGTCGTGGTCAGGGGGTGGGGGTGGGGGTGTCGATGGTGATCGGGGGTTGAATGGAGGCAGGGGTCCCAGGGGGGCAGTCAGGAATGAGAGGAGGGGTTGGATGGGGAGGCAGGGGTCCAGTGGCAGTCAGGGGACAGGGAGAAGGGGTCATTGGATGGGGCAGGGGTCCCGGGGGGGCCGTCAGGAATGAGAGGAGGGGTGTTTGTGACTAGGCCTTACATGTTGTGTATATTTAATGAACAAAGTTATTTGGACCCCACTGATCACTCACTGAGCCACTGAGAACCAGCCACTTTTGAACAGTGAACACATCATTGTTCTTTTGCTCATAGTCTAGTGGGAAAACCTTCAGATTTTTCTGCTGCAGTTAATGTTAAAGCAATTAAACTGTTGTGCAAGTAATAAGTCTCTAATCCTGCTGATAAAATCAGTGCCTGAAGCCATAACATAATATTAAATGGCTGTCCATACTAAGACTTGAGACATTAAGGTGAACAGCAGTTAGTTAGTATCCAAGCTGGAAGAGCCGGGTCATATAATTTTTTCCATATTCCAAATTCTTCATTGTTCTCCTTAACAACAAGCCCAAACAAACACCAGCAGCCTAGCAGCTACGGTCATAAACCAGTGCTATATGTTGAAATAATATTTCTGTAAGGAAACATTTCAAATTATGAAAGGGAATTTCCTTTGATCCATCCATTCCCCTTTTTTTAAGATACTAATACTTTTTACTTGCTAGTATTCAGGGCCTGATCCCAAACCCACTGACTTCTGTGGGCTTTGGGCCAGGCCCACACTTCATTTCTTCCAGTGATCTCACAGTACTTTGTAAAGGTGGGAAACTATGAGAAGTTAAGGTCAAATTTTCAAGCATGGATGCCTGAAATTGGGCAGATAAATACACATTTTAAAAGTAGCCTTATTTTCAAAGGTGCTGGGCACTAGCAACTCTCATTCAAGTCAATGGAAGCTGTAGGCCTCTCTAAAAGTAAAGCCATTTATTTATTAGGTGACTAAATATAATTTATTATGATTCTAAATTTAAGCAGCCAGTGTAATAAGGATGTGACTGACTCCAGTGGCTACTGTTTGGGATTTTCAATCTAGCCCCTATTCTCCCCAGATTATCTCTATGTGCGTGTGCATGTGTGCGTGGCTGGAGGAGGGGGGCGAGTGCAGCTCTGGCCCCTGTTCTTCCTAGGCTATTTGTGCATCTGTCTTTCTGAGGGATGGGTGGAGGTTGGCAGTCCTGGCCCATTCCCCCTTGGGGGGGTGTGTGTGTCTCCGTTCCCCTCACACTGTGTCTGTCTTTCTGAGTTGGTGGTGATGCTTGCAGCTTTGGCCTCTGTCCCCCCACTCCCCCGCACCCTACCACCACGTATGTGTGTCATGGAGTGTGGGTTACAGCCAGGGCCAGCCCTAGACCAAATGGTGCCACCAGGAAGAAGAGTCTTCGGTCCCCCGTCCCCCCCAATTTCTTAAACTTTTGAATACCTTACAGCACACCAAGCCTGGTGCACCCCAAAGCCCAGCACCCCCGGTGCACACCTTCCCCTAAATTCGGCCCTGGTTGCAGCCCTCCTCTGGTCCCCCAGGCTATGTGTATATGGGGGTGGCAGTCCTGGCCCCTGTTCCCTCTCGTTTGTATCTGCCTGGGTGGGGGTTGCAAGTCTGACCTCTCTCCTTCCCTCAAGCTGTGTGTAGCTGACACAGGATGTGGTGGGGGTAACAGGGGCTTGCAGCTCAGTCCCTACCCCCTAGGCTGTGTGTAACTGTGTGCGTGTGGGGAGGGGGGCTGTTGCAGCCCTGCCCCCCCCCGACTGTCCATATCAGTGTGTGTGGGGGGGGGGCTGTTGCAGCCCTGCCCCCCCCGACTGTCCATATCAGTGTGTGTGTGGGGGGCTGTTGCAGCCCTGACCGCCCCCCCGACTGTGCGTATCAGTGTGTGTGTAGGGGGGAGGGGTAGCTCTGGCCTCTGGTCCCCCCAGGTTATGTGTATCTGTCGGGGGGGGGAGGTGCTGCCCTGGTCCCTCGCCGCTTCCCGCAGGCTGTAGCGCCTGCTCGGGGGTTGCGGCCCGGGCTGGCGGGCAGCAGGCCCGGCGCAGGCGGCAGGCGGAAGGGCAGTGGCTGGCTGGGCGCGGCACAGCGAGTCCCGGGCAGGGCAGCGCAGGGCCAGGCCCGTCATCACTTCCCCAGGGCTGCAGCAGCGGGGCGGGGATGCCCACAGGCGGCTGCTGCGCCCCGCGCTGACCTCGCTCCCGCGGTGTCGGTGTCGCTGCAGGGATCCTGCTCCTCCCCCGCGCCGCCCGGCTGCAGCGACAGGCACCAGCCGCGGGCACCAGCCGCCACCATGAGCTCCTGCAGCTCGGACAAGTCGCCGAGCAGCTCGGCCTGCGGCAACATCCAGCTCACCCCGGCGCAGGAGCAGGCGGCGGCGGTCGGCGCCGAGCAGGACTGGGCAGCGGCCAAGGCTTTCTACGACAACCTGGTCTCCACCAAGAGACCCCGACCGGTGAGTGCAGCCAGTAGGCGGCGGAGGGGGGGCGGCTCTCCGGGGCTCATAAACAGCTGTGTGTGTTTCCTTCCTCTTCTCTCTGATACGTGCCCTGTCTGCCTCCCTCTGCCGATCCTTCCCATCCAGCCTCCGGGCCTGGCTTCCCCGTGTGCCACCCCTGTCTTTTCCTCCCTGGGTCACTGAGTGCTATCCCCACCCTCTCCTTCCTGGGTACATCACCCTGCAACACCTACGCTGTCCTCCCCATGTGTCACCCCCATCCTCTCCTCCCTGGGTGCCATCCTCCTCCCTGTGTGTCACCCCCATCCTCTCCTCCTGGGGTGGCATCCTCCTCCTCATCCTCCCTCTCCTGGGTGTCACCCACTTCCATCTCCTCCTCCTTTCCTCCCTGTATGTCACTTTCCCCCCATCTCTCTCTCTACCCACCCCACCTGCCCTCTCTCATCATTCCATTGTCTACAGCCTAAGCCTCAAAATGCCATCACTGTGGCAGTCTCCTCCCGGGCTCTCTTTGACATGGTGAAAGACAGGAAAATCTATGAAGAAGAAGGGGTGGAAACCTATGTGAAGTACCAGGAGGAGAACGAGAACGTCCCCCTGAACCCCGGGCCAGCTTTCTATTTTGTCAAGGTAAGACACTCCATTTAAAAGTTCAGCTAAGCTTTCTGTTCCACAAACAGCCTTACACAGAGTTTCCTGCCTGCCTCCACCCTTCCCCAGAACCAGAGTGGTTGGTAAATACATCCGTTTACATAATCATGCAGCCAGCAGCCTTTTCTCACATAAAAATACACTCAACATGGCTCCTAAGTTTGTGTGCTGGGAGGGGAACTACTCCAGGATGTCACACCAGGGAGGATGCTGAAAGCTCAACCCCAAATTTGGGGAAGAGGAGGAGTCTAATACTGAATACAGTGAGGCTGCTGGAAAATGGTTTCAGGCTTAGTGGCCTGTTCGAGTTGATTGAGTAATCTCCGTTTGCTCTCTTTATCTCCCAACTGACATAACTTAGAATAATTTTACTGTCCTCCCCTCCCTGAGTCAGTAAAGATACAAGCCTGTTTAAGATCACGTAGTATTTCCTCCTGAAAAACTGGCACAGGTTACATGGAGGAAGTTAATAGCTTCTTGACAATCTAAAGATTAAAGAATGGTTACATACACAAGGTGTGGTTGGGAGGATAGAATCAATGCCTACCAGAGTCATGATACAGACAGAAAGTTCATTTCCTTTTAAGGAGTTGTCAGATAATTTAGGCCCCAGATAAACCAAGGGCATAGCTACAGGTGGACCTGGGTAGGCCACAGCCCACCCACTTAGCATCCAGGCCTACCCCTAGCCCCCATTGCTCAGGCCCCATCGCTGGCCCTGCAAGACACTGCACACTGGGTGCACACACACCCAGCTCGACCAGAGGGGAGGGACAGGACTGACACAGCAGCAGAGCGCTTGGCGAGTGCGCCGTGCACGCCACAGCAGGAGGAGGGTGACCCGCCCGTCCAGCGGCAACAAGCATCAAAAAATGTAGGCCTGCCACCTCGGGGAGCCAGGCCTGACGTGGGGAAGTGCAACTGGGATGGGTGCCAAGAGCTACGTGCACTGGAGAGTGGCATCTCCCCCTGGAGCTGGGTGCATGCATGAGGCCCCGGAGGGCCCCTGGCCAGAGCATCCATCATTCTCCACAAGGCCAGCTGGACTGGTGGGGTTGGGCAGAGGCGGGCCCCCCAATTCCTTGAGCCCCTCCATCATTGCCAGCCCACTTGAAGTTGGGGCCCAACCAAATGTTCCATGCTAGCTGCATCACTGCCCCAAACTTACATGAGTTTTAGTTAGTTATAAAACCAAATTTTAAGATCTTTACTCAGTGTGGAATGACTAAGGTTGAGGATATTGACACCCTATCAAGGAATATAGTAGCTGAAATAAATGGTCAAAAGGTGAAAGATCCTGTGATTGATATCAAAGCATCTCAGAAAATAACATCCACTATTGTGAGACTGCAGATAGGCCACATTGCAGAAGTCAGAATCAATAGAGATGGGAGCAAGATGTATGTATTTTTGAAGATGATTAAAAAAAAATCTAGATAAATTCATGGAGAATAGGTCCATCAATGGCTATTAGCCAGGATGGGCAGGGGTGGTGTCCCTAGCCTCTCTTTGCCGGAAGCTGGGAATGGGCGACAGGGGATGGATCACTTGATGATTACCTGTTCCGTTTATTACCTCTAGGGCACCTGGCATTGGCCACTGTGGGAAGACAGGAGACTGGGCTAGATGGACCTTCGGTCTGACCCAGTATAGCCGTACTTATGTTCTTAAGATGTACCATGAGCAGGCTTAAATACTTGCCTATGCTTTTGAATGTAATATTGTTAGGAAAGTGAAGCTTTTCAGATTGGATCAAGTCCTACATAGGACCTTGTACAAGTTGCTAAATTAATTCTTGAACTTCATGGCATGATACAACACTTGTCCCACAATAAAACAACACCTCAGTTTTTACTCTGTTCACTCACTTCAATTAGAATTTGCCTGACTAATGATGTGGGTTCAAGATTAATAGAATTCCTTGCACTATTTAAAAATAAAAACATTTATGACTGGCTTCAAACGTTGCTGGTGCAATGAGAACAAGGCAAAGAAACTGACTCTGATTCAGGGGCCTATATGCAGGAGTGAAACTGACTATTTTGTTTTCATTCTGTGAGCTAAGAGATATGCCAAAGGTAAACAGCCCTAAGTGATGTAAACTATATTTAAAATATGCTTTCATCTTGGTTATTTAACTGTTTCTAATAAACACAGACTTCAGCGGGGTTGCTTGAGTGTTATATATATTTGGTCCAAAGTGTTCATTTTAGTTCTTCAGGGAATTGTCACCTCACAGGCCTCACCAAAGTAGTTTCTGAGAAGATCTACTGTTTGTCAGTACTTAAATAGACTAGCTGGGAGGAAGAGTCTATGACATAGCACTTCCATGTGGATTTAAAATAGACCCTTAACTTTAATTGTTTTAAGACTAGCCTCAGAAAGGCTATGAATACCTAAACATTTTTTACCACTTATGATCAAATTATGAGTGTGCTGGGTGGAGGGGAAAAAAGAAATAGGTGACAGCCGTGATGCGATTACCTGTGGTCTCCTAAGTTCAACAGGGAGACACCACCAGCAGCGCTCAGCACCTTATCAAGGGGGTGCTTGGGTAGGATGGAAGCAGGGCAATGAAAACACCCCTCTTACACACCAACAGGGTTACAGTGGATGGAACATGTGCTACACCATTTTCAAGTATAGTAACTACTCTGTATGGGTACGAGCATGCTTCCACTACCCTCCACAAGCAGAATGTGTTTTCAAAAGAGCCTAAGAGTTAGCTGCCCAATTCCCAATGAATTTCAATAGGATTTGACTGCCCTACTCCCACAGGCTTATTTGAAAATCCTAGTTTTTAGGTAGTATACCTTCTTCACTCATTCCAGTGCAGTTCAGGCTGTTAGAGCCATAAAATAGGCTCTTTAGATTTAATCATTTGTGCACTATTTATAATTTTTTTAAGGACAATTGGATTGGAATGTGCTCACAATATTTTTTTAAATATTAAACCGTAACATATTATATACATGGTTGGGTGATGTGGGATTGTTTTCTGCAGGTTTCAGTCCCTGAGGCCAGAAGGGGCCATTGGATCATCCAGTCACTAGTCTGACCTCCTGCATAACACATAGGCCACTAAATTTCAAGTCTGATGAGGGATTATTTTCTACTTAGATGCAGAAATGAATAGTTCTTAAATAGCGTCTCTGTATACAGACTCCTTTAAGGGAAAGCTTTAATATGTTGTTATTTTAATTTGTTGTTTGTATTATAAGAGCACAGGGGTAGGCAACCTATAGCATGTGTGCCAAAGGCGGCACACAAACTGATTTTCAGTGGCACTCACACGGTCCTGGCCACTGGTCCAGGGGACTCTGCATTTTAATTTAATTTTAAATTAAGCTTCTTAAACATTTTTAAAAACCTTATTTATTTTACATACAACAATAGTTTATTATAGATTATAGACTTAGAGAAAGGGACCTTCTAAAAATGTTAAAATGTATTACTGGCACATGAAACCTTAAATTAGAGTGAATAAATGAAGACTCGGCACACCACTTCTGAAAGGTTGCTGACCCCTGTGATAGCACCTAGGAGGCCTAGTCATACCAGAACCCCATTGTGCTAGGAACAGTACAAACTGAACAACAAGACAGCCCTTGCCCCAAAGAGATTAATGTAGAACAACAGTCAAAGTTTGATGACTTTCAATCCTAAAACCTTGAGTTTCTCACTAAAAAAGCAATTAAGCTTTCAAGTCCACAAAAGTAACTTTTCCAGGTGAACAGTATTACCTGCCACTTCAGAAGGGATTTCTGTTTACCTTCAGATTGGACTTTTGGGGCCAAATCATCAAATGTTGTGAATCAACATAACTCCATTGAAATGAGTGGAATCTAGCTGACTTACAGAAACTGATCTGGCCATGGTGGGTTTGCTTTGTTTACAGTTTCTTTAAATTTCAAGAAGGTTGCAGTAAAAATAAGTGTGGTCAACACAGTCATTGTAATAGACATAATCTTATAACTTGCTGTATCCATAAGGTGCTTGGGAGTGTGTACTAGATAATTAAAAAAATAAAAACATGATGAATTACAGTAGCCAATACACTAACATATCACCCTGTACAGTAAACGTATCCTCTTATCTGATATTTCAGTGAATATGCAGTGTTGTTGTAGCCTTGTGGGTCCCAGGATATTAGAGAGACAAGGTGGGTGAGATAATATCTTTTACTGGACAAACTTCTGTTGGTGAGAGAGATATGCTTTCAAACTACACAGAGCTCTTCTTCAGGTCTGGGAAAGGTACTGAGAATGACATAGCTAAATACAAGATTGAACAGATAATTTAGTATACGTAGTTAGCACTTATTGTAAGGGACCATTCAGGATGAAGTTAATACCCCTGTAATCATAGGACATGAAAGGCATTAGGGGGTGACAGATTGTTGTAAGAAGTCATAAATCCAGTGTCTTAATTATTAAGACCATGATTTTTAGTGTCTAGCAAAGTTATGAATTTTAGCTACCAGGCTTCTCTTTTAAAAGTGTTGTGCAGGTTTTCTTTGAGGATGAGGACTGATAGGTCAGATATAGAGTGACTGCTTTGTGAAAAGTGTCCCATAAAGCGAAAGCATGATATTACCTCACTCGCCTCGTCCCTTCAATAAATACCAGTGTACTGGAATACTACAGGCTCGTGGACACAAGGTGGGAAAGGGAACACAGGGAGTCTTACCCTTTCTTTATGAATAGGATCTCTCTGTAGGTTTATAGATGGCTGTCACCTAGAGCTTTCCTAAGCATCGTCCACACAACAAGGCCAAGAATTTCAAAGCTAAGTTCCTAAAGGTCGGCTATTAAGAGTACATTTAAGCACCTAAATAAGTGATCTGGTTTTTAAAAGCACCATCTTGTTCCTTTATCTTTTCTGATACCCTTGGTCACTGGTTCTCAAACTTATTTGATCGGGCCCCCTTCTTTGTGTATGTAGCTGTTTACATTCCCACCCGTCAAGAACATATACCACCACCCGGCTCTGAAGGCAGCGCCGTGCCAGCAGCAGCACAGAACTAAGGGAAGCAACATGAAAAGTGATATTTGTCAATATCACTTTTCACAGCAGACTTAGCACCCCTTTGCCACCCTTATTTCTCTGCTGCTGCTGCCATCCCAGGGCTGACAAATGGAATCCCGCCGCCTCCAGGTGCGGGTTTGGGGAGCAGGGAAGGAAACCTGAGCCCAGGTTGCCTCCTAGTGAGGGATTGAGTGGGAGAGGAGGAGACTCCGAGCCCGGGTGTCAGGGCCCTTCTGCAGGGGCCAGCTACCCAAGGCTGACAGAGCTCTTCAAAAAAAAAAAACCCAAAAACACACAGCTCTCACCTCCTTTGACACATTGCTCTGCCTTCCTTGGGAGGTCCGCCCCATAGTTTGAGAACCACTGCCCTAGGTTAACCAGGATCAATCCAACTTACTACTTGGATGAAGAACATCCAAGGGAAATAGGTACTGGATGAGGCAGGATTTAATGCTCATTATTTAGGGACAAATTGTCAATCCTGCCTTCCTAAATAGTGTCTGCACCAAACCTGCATTTGTAATCACATGTATAAAGGCACTTTATGCATGCTTGTGAATTTTGCAGGAGCAATTTAGATGTTGAGTTTAAAAAGTGTCTCTCAATACCTGTATCCGTTAACAAAATTTCATAAAGGATTACCAAAAAGTATTAACAGGTACCATCTACAAACAGCTGTACAGGTCTGGAAAAAAATAATCTTTTGGCTCCTGGAGAAATCCCATTATCCAAAACCAGGAAAAATTCCAGTCAAATACAGATCATTGTAAAACAAATGTACTTCAGCCTTCAGAATCTAGAAAGATTATATTCCACAGTTCATCTGAAAACTAAAAGACCTTTGGTGGTGCATAGTACCTTTACAGATTTATTTTAGGTGATGATAGGTGTCCCAGGTAAAAAGAACTTCATTATAAAGTTGAATTCTGTACTTTCATCAAAAGACAACTGCTTATTTGCTTCTCTTATAACAAGTCCCAGAAAATAGTTGCTGTGAGGTGAAGAAGAGAAATGAATAAAACAAGTTTTGCAAGTTTAAACTGCCAAACTGCTTTTCACATTCTTCTTCAAGGCAGGGCCCATGTGTATAACCAAAATTACTCTGATTGAGAGGATGCATATGCAGCTTGTTTATGCACATCAATGTTTCTAACCTGCAGGCACTAGAACAGGTCAATGCCCGGCTTCGTGAGCTGTACCCTAATGATGAAGAGCTATTTGATATTGTTCTGATGACTAATAACCATGCTCAAGTGGGAGTGAGACTCATAAACAGCATCAATCACTATGGTAAGTAAAATAAATAACATTCTGAAGAGCTGCTTGCTGCCAGGCTGTAAACTGAAGCATTTTCAGTTTATGTGCTCTGACCCTGGAATGGGCAGTTCCTTTGATACAGATACCCATTGCTAGGTAAATGATGTTTATTTGTGTGTGTCAGAACAAGTGAGAGTGTGTTAAACAGGACTTGGCCCAAAGCTCTAGGTTTAACTTGTCAAGTCTGATTCTCAATTTCTAAGAAAAAATCCTTGAATGTTTCTTTATTTTGTGTTTTTCCCTCTAAACTTGCAATCACTAAGCTGTCTCAGAGGGATTTGGGAAGTAGGGGGGGATTCTTGGGGGATAAGAAATGATCAAACATTGTGGGCAAGTTAAACCTCTTAAAGTTGTCAAAAGTCAGACTACTACTGAACATGGAAAACTTCTTTAAAAGTTTAACATTAATTGAAAAATAAGATTCTTCTTGTAGGACTAGAGTGTCAGCTGCTCAGCTGATGTAAATTAGTGTCACTCCATTGACTCTGAATAGTCACTTTGTAAAACTGGAAGTCTTCAGAAGGACATAGAGGAAGTCCTTAGCTGAAGATCTGGCCACTATGTCCCTCTCAAGATTCATAAGTTAAGTTTCAGTCCTTCCAACCGGGGCGGCTCCAAGCCCCAGCACGCCAAGTGCGTGCCTGGGATGGCAAGCTATTGGGGGCGCTCTGCCGGTCGCCGCGAGGGCAGCAGGCAGGCTGCCTTTAGCGGCTTGCCTGCAGAGGGTCCGCTGGTCCCGCGGCTTCGGCGGAACTCCCGCAGGCTTGCCTGCGAAGGGTCCGCTGGTCCCGCAGCTTCGGCGGACCTCCCACAGGTGTGTCTGCGAGAGGTCCGCCGAAGCCGCAGGACCAGCAGGCCCTCCCCAGGCAAGCCGCTGAAGGCAACCTGCCTGCCGTGCTTGGGGCGGCAAAATGCCTGGAGCCGCCTGTTTCCAACATGTGACTGCAAGAGTGGTCATGCCAAAGTAGATCATGAGTGCATCTAAGATGGTATCCCAACTCCAGATGACCCCATGTTTCAGAGGAAGTCGGGAAAGTAGCTTTTGCTCAGTAAGAAATCGGGACAAATGTACATCAGGGTTTCATACATTTTATTCTGTTCAGGTCGTAACTGTATTTTGTTTGTGTTAGGACAAAAACACAGCAGGGTTGCACCTTGTCATATATTGTTTGTTTCTTCTGTATCTGAGATATTCGTGCCTGTTTTTAGGTTTATCAATTGAACGCTTCTGTATGACTGGTGGAGAAAGCCCTATTGGTTACCTAACAGCATATCTTACCAACTTATACCTTTCTGCTGACTCTGAAAAAGTCCAAGAAGCTATAGAAGCAGGTTTGGATTGGCTCTTACCTTGGTTTATTTCTCACTTAAGCCTGTTATCACATGAACTCAATAATTGCACATATCTTTTCCACAGGAGATGGAAATATTTTAGTAAATATGGAGTCCAGTACATATATGTAATATTAACTAGTCACTGGTTTTATTTAATGATTATTATCCTTCTGCTTGGATCTTGTTTCTTATAATGCCCCACTTTGCCCCCTGCACTGTGTCAGTAATGCCAGCCTAACCAATCCGTTTCTTTATCTCTTGCTCCCAGCTCCATGTCTTAATCCATGCTGCCCCTCTCCCTTGCATGACCACCAGTGTACCAGTTCTCCCTACTGTCTCACTCAAATTCCTCCTGACGTCACCTTTTCTCTGATGCCAAAAATTAGCCAACATCCAGTGCCTTGTCCACTGCAACATTTGAAAGAAGAGAGTGAGCTTAAAATAAAAATAAATAAATAAAGCTGGAGTAAATATTGTCCTCAGAATTTCCCACTATTTCTTATCTTCAGTGTGACTCAGGGTCCAATCCTGCAAACACTTATGACTGAAAGTAACTATGCATGAGAATAATCTCACTTAAATCAATGGGACTGCTTGCATATATAAAGTTACTTCTATGCATAAATATATCCGGGGTCAGGGCCTTAGACTGTAAGTGCCTCTGGGCAGTGAAGTTTTGTACCCATTCTGTGTCTGTGCCACTGCAATAACAATTAATACTAGTGAGTCCACTGGAAACTGCTAACTGAGCTTCCGATGTGTTTTCAGGTATTGCATCTGCTACAATGTTCACTGCAAATAAAGACATACCTTACTGTGATAAGCAGCTGAGGGTGGCGTTTGATGGGGATGCTGTTATCTTTTCTGACGAGTCAGAGCAGATCGTCAAAGAGCATGGATTAGATAGATTTTTTGAACACGAACAGATGAATGAGAATAAGCCCCTTGCACAGGTATCTGCTTCTTGAACTGTTGAGACAACTTCGCTTTTTTATTGCTTCAATTGCAGTTGGTACTTTAATTTTGTTTTTCGTATGTGTACATTGTTTTTCTCTTAAGTTTATACATTAATGTGTCTTGTTCTTCAGGGATTTTTTTTTTTTTTTTTTGTGATTCAAAGAACCTTTTAATTGTAACATCAATTGCATTATACCTGCTTGGATTTCCTTTTTCACAGACAGTCATTAGAATGCATGTTTGATATTTAAGTGCCTGATCCTGCAGTCCTTACACGGGACTCCCATTTCATTGGGAATATTGCATGAGTAAGAACATGAGGTCCTTGTAGCTACCTCTAGAGGTATTTTCACTTAATCATCCCCTAGAGGTCTGATCCAAAGTCCACTGAATTCATTGAAAAAGATTACTATTGATTTCAATGGACTTTGGGTCTGGTCCTAAGTGAGGTGAACGTGGCATCCTATATCCATTCATAACATTCAGCCCCACTCCCAAACATACTACTCTGAAACGTTTAGTCAGTATTTGTGATCCTTTGTTGCCCTCTGTGCATGTAACAGAATGCACATGTCTGGGCTTGGAATGTAATATCCATTCATACTTTGTTCCACTTTTTATTGTCATATGGAACAGCTATTGTACATCTCTCAATAACATATTAATAAAGAGTTGGCATTTGTTTCAAATGCCAGAATGGTCCAAGTGTAATATTTATGTTCATTGTCAAACAGAATTATGATGTTTGTCCAGGAATGCAAACATGTTAGAATCAACTTAAACCAATTTTACTTCCATTTACACTGGTATAAATCAGAATAAGGGCCTGATCTTTGAAAGCAATGGGAATTGTAGGTACTCGGTGTGAGTTTGACCCAAAATAGTTTTTGTTTTCAATTTTGGGTTTCATCCTTCTGTCACTCAAACTGGTGTAAATCTGAAGGAACTCCACAGAAGTCAGTGTAGTTACACGAGTGTAAAAAATCAGTATGAGAACAGAATAAGGTGTCATTAAAAAGCAAAAGGTATGTTTTTCATTTCATGAACTCTGGACAGAAAATATACCTGTGTATTAGTGCTTTCCAGCCCCAGTCAGAGTCAAGACCCCTCTGAATTAGGCACTGTAGAGAAATATAGATTTACAAGATCCCTGCCCCAAAGATCATACAACCTAAGAAGACAGGAAACGTACAAAGAGATTAAGAGGGATGCACTGAAATATATAGAAATTATTATATACAAATATACTTTGTGATGGGAGGGTATTCTGTTATGCAAATAGGTATCAGCACTCAGCAGCTGCCCCAGCCAGCCAAGCTGTCACTTGCTGGTTGGTTTTCTTTGTAGGCATTCTGTTGAGAAAGGGTTCCAAGGAAGAGAAGGTGGTGGCCTTATGGATCATGAAAGGAGTTCTATACATAAGGACCAGCATGGAAGAAAGTACAGAGATGTTTGTGGGAGAAGTGGAAAAACATTAAACGTGTTTCTGATATTTTATACCTAGGGTCCCTTGAAAGGTTTTCTTGAAGACTTAGGGAAGCTGCAGAAGAAATTTTATGCAAAAGACGAACGATTAGATTGTCCTATAAGGACCTACCTCGTCACAGCTAGAAGTGCCGCAAGTTCTGGAGCCAGAGTGCTGAAGACTCTCCGTAGCTGGGGTTTGGAGATTGATGAGGCACTTTTCCTTGCAGGAGCTCCTAAAGGACCAATTTTGGTGAAAATACGGCCTCATATTTTCTTTGATGATCAGATGTTTCACATTGAAGGAGCACAACAACTGGGTACTGTAGCAGCACATGTACCTTATGGCATTGGTCAGAAGTACAACAAATCCAAACCTAAAGATGACACTGTTAAAAAATAGCTTCCCTTTAACTTAGACAGCCCCTAACACATAAATAGTTAAGTCTGAAAACTCTACATTTGTGTATTATAAGGAGCATGTTTAAAGATTTGACCTTCCAGGCTAAATAAGTTTTAAAAGGAAATATTTTTAATGAAAGCTTGTTTTTAATAGTTTTTTTTTAATAGTACTCTCTTGAACACTTTTTGGTTTACAGGTTATTTTTAAAAAGACCAAAAATGTGGTGCGAGTATGTTTACCTATTCAGGGTCAGTTTGCTAAATATGTGGCCAGTGATTGTGTCATCATGAATCTTTGATCTGTATGGGTGATTTGTAATTCCAGTGGAAACTGTTAGTTTGTTTGGCCTTGTGTTTACAGGAACCCTTTATTTTTCTCAACTATTTTTCCTACTCAAATAAAGCTGACTTTGCAGAACATTGCCATTTTTCTGTGTTGGGGGTGGGGGTGGGGAGACTTTTTTTTCCTCAACAAGGATCACTCAGAAGTTATGGCTCTTCTGAGGCCTATGTGAAATGAGTTTGGTTACCTCAGTTCAGTTTCTGGTCGACCAGTGTCCACTTCAACACCACATTAATGTTCATTTGCACCATTGTTGATAAGCTGAGCAGAGGACCAAGGAATGAGTAGGTATGGAAAAGGGAATTATCCACACCATGCACCTTCCCATCTAGAACATGCAGCGTGTTGGTCAGAGCATAGTTAGCAGGCTTGCAATGCCTCTGTTTGTGTTGATCTGTAGATGGAGGACATTTTCTCCAGAGCTGTCAGTCCTTTACCAATCTTGAGCACTAAAGTGTGTGAGGAGAAAAATGTAAAAAAGATCCTTCTGTTTTTACTATGTTATACATTTGTTCATCAGTAGTCAGACTCTAAACTGACACTGAAGGTTCTGTTTTTTGATGTTTTAGTTATGCAGGTTTACCTTCAGATATGTCAGATACATGTTGCAACATGTCAGCAATATAAGATTTGCAAGAACACATGGTAGTTGAGATAAAGTTAGCACAAATTCTATTTCATCCTTCCAAAGGAGGTTCCTCTTCACACACTTTATAAAGTTTCTGAATGCAAACCACAGGGGATTGACTTTAAATCTCAGGACACATTTAGTCCAAAATTTTGAAAAGGGGTCTCAGATTTTGTATGTCTCAGATTTTGGATGCCCATCCTGACACCTTGGCAGCTGATTCTCTAAAGTGCTGAGCACACACAACTCAGCTGGGTGTGTATAGCATCTTTGAAAATCAGGTTCAATTCATTTCAAGTTGAGTGTTTAAAAAAAAAAAAAAGACAGACTCAGAGGCTACTTTTAAAAATACTGTCCACAGTGATTGAAGCCATGAGGTATGAAGATTGCTGATTAAGTTTTCTGTAGATAGCAAAGGCTGTGTTTACAGTTTTCTTTAATATCTAAGCAAAGGAAATATCCTGGTATCTGGTTTGGTTTTGTATAGCTCTGTGATTGAATGGGCACATCCCAAGTATTTGTTTGGCATCTTCTCTAATGGGATAGACTTGCCCATTGTCCATTACAGAATCAAAAATAAAATGATAATGTATTTTTTGGAATATTCTGCAACAGTTTGAAGCATATTTTTTAAATCTGCCTGAGAATTTAGTAAAGAACTCATCAACAAGGAGTCAGGTTGCAATCCCGTGTAAGCTTTTGAAAATTTGGAGGCTATATACTAGCCTCGTGACCTGAAAGTTCAAAATAAAAGTAATTTTTTTCTGCCAAACTCCAAAGATTAGAGTTCTGGAATGCAATAAAACTGAGAATTGCCTTGGGATTACAAGTGGCTATTAAACTATGCGTCAAGCCAGCTGTCCTGAGAGATGGTAGTAAGCTAGATACCTTGAATCCTCCTGGAAAGCTTTAATTTTGGAAAACAATGATCATTGCTAAGGGGCTAACTTCCTCATTATGGAAACAACCCACTGTAAAAATATAATATACTGAAGAACTAACTGAATAGAAGTGATTAAGTTTTTAATCAAATACCTTTTCCAGAGTTGCTGACCTTTGTTCTGATATACTGTGGCAGTGCTTCTTGGAAAGGATTTAGACTGAAAATATATTTTAGGCCTATGGCTGACTTTGTTGTCTTCTTGATAATATTAATTTGGTTGGTGTGTTCTAACTGGGATAATCACAGGACAGAGATGAGGTTTGGGGTATTTTTAAGCATTGCTCCAGGTTAGCATTTCTTCTGGGTGTGGTTCTTAGAATGAAAAGCAAAACTCATTCCTTTGACTTGGCTTTCCCTCTCTCACACACACTCAGGGTGTGTACACACTTTCACTAAGGCTGCGATTCTTTCACAGAGGTCACGGAAGTCATGGATTCAGTGATTTTCTACGACCTCCATGACTTCTGCAGTAGCTGGTGTGGCTGATTTCAGGGCCCTGGGGCCAGCTGCTCTGGTGCCCCATGGCCAGCCACACCTGCTAATGCTAGAGTGACCCAGGGCCAGCTGCTCCAGTGGTCCCTGGGGCTAGATGCTGTAGCAGGCAGTCCCAGGCAGCTGGCTCTGGGGATCGCTAGAACAGCATCTGGTGTGGCTGGCTCTGGGGAACACCCGAGCAGTGGTCCTGCGAGAGCCCTGGGGACTGCCTATGCAGCTGGAGCAGGGGCACCTGGAGGCCATCCGGAGAGCGGTCCCCGGGAGCAGCAACCAGGAGGCAGTCAATCCCCAGCACTGGATCAGCTCCCTCCCCCCCCACCCCCCCGGCAGGGGATCCCCACAGCAGCAAGGCTCCAGAAGTAGAGATTTAGTCAGGGGTATTCTTGGTAAAAGTAATAGGTCATGGGCTGTGAATTTTTATTTATTGCCTGTGACCTGTCCATGACTTTTACCAAAAATACCCCTAATTAAATCTTAGCTTAACTATAATAACTAACTTATCTTGGTCAGGGATGTGAATAAGCCACTCCCCTGAGTAATGTTAGTTACACCGACCTAAGCATCAGTGTGGACAGCGCTATGTTGGTAGGAGAGCTTCTGATGCTGATACAGCTACCGCCTCTTGTGGAGGTGGTTTTATTATGTTAATGAGAGAGGTGGGTTTGGAGGACAAGTTTGATATACTTCCTTCTTTTTATTTTCCTTCATAAAGGAGGAAAAACTCAGATGCTTCAAAATGTATGTTACTCTGTGTGTTGCATTGTGCTTGTGTTACTTAGTTTACTAGCTTCTGTACATTTGTACTTGAGTTTATATACAAAATGTTTGCTACCTCAGGCTCAATCCTGTGAGGTGACCAGCACCCTCAGAGTCTAGCTGCAATAACTATTGGAAATAAGGGTGCTTGACACTTCACCGAATTGCACCTATGATGAGCCAGAATGTACAGGTTTATCTACATCTACCTTTGTTGCAGGGGTTTTGTGGCTTTAAGGTGGGTAAATGTTTGTAAAATATTTTGAGATACTCAAGTGGTATACTTGTGAAGTATTATGATGTTTGGGGGTGGTTTTCTGTTTTTTGGTCATTGCACTACTTAACTGTCCTCTCAATGTTGTAAGTATTTAATGTGTGTTGTGATCCTGACTGATCATGCTTATCTTTTAGTATCTGAAGTATTTGTCTTATCAATTACACTATTTTTCTAATTTAACAGGGAAATACATTTGTCCTCAGCAAAAAAGCCTAGGCAACATTTTCTTTCACTGTAGACTAGTGATTTTTGTGGGTGCTGAACTTGAGCAGCTTTGATTTTTGGAAAGTGGATGTTCAGCCCTTTTAAAAATCAGGTCCCTTTAAGGCAGGGGTCTCAAACTCATTTTACCTTAGGGATAAGGTGTCCAGATGTCCCGATTTTATGACAGTCACGATTTTTGGGTCTTTTTCTTAGCTCCTATTACCCCCCCCCCACCCCTGTCCCAATTTTTCACACTTGTTGCCTGGTCACCTTACTTAGGGCCAGTGCCAGTCCTCAAATCCTCCCTGCATGCCAATAATGTCACTGAAGATGGTGTTCAGAAAAGAAAACATTTGTATTGTTTTTTTTTATTTTGAATTTCTTAGAAATAATAAAACTTTCATACAGCTTTATACAATTCTTCGCCTGCCAGAGAGTTTTTAGTGTTGGCTAGACACCTGGCAACCCTTCAGTTCTGTCAGTTTGTTGATGTTTGGACTCAGTGACTGAGCAGTTGAAACCTTCAGGATTGCAGCAAGATGTGCATCAGATAGTTGTGTTCAGTATTTTGACTTGTTTATATTCATTGTGGAAAAAAGTGACACTGACTCTGCCAGCAACTAATGATGCTGCCTCCATGGCTGACGCTGCCTGGCAACTAGTGAGGTATCGCTGTCCCTCTCCTCCAGCCAATGGAAGCTGCCGGGAGCGGCGCCTGCAGCAGACATTTGGGCAGCGTGTCTGCATGTGTCTCTCCACTGCGGGCCGCGATGGGGAGATTCTTGGGCCACAGATGGCCCATGGGCCGGGACATTGAGACCCCTGCTTTAAGGAGCCTCAAGTTGGGCACCCAAAATCACTGCCATTTTTGAAAACCTTGCCTCTGAGGACTTTGTCTTAGGAGACAGTAGGCAGTGTTTTGAGGGACAGTGTTCAGCTAAGTGAACTTGGTAATGTCTTTTTCAATCTCCGTTAGATCCTTGAGAAAGTGTAAAATCTTCAGAGACCAAGTTCTACCCATTGACTTACGCCACATAGAACCCCAATTAAGTCAGGACAGAACAAGGCCCTATGTTTTAGTGCTCCCTTCAGATGAATATTAAGAAAAACAGGAGCCTGGTCAGATAATAGCATGGTCTTTATCATGTATTAGATTAAATCAGCAATCACTATAGATACATATCGCTTTTATAAGTTTTGTACTGAGAGATCGAGTTTTCTCCATGTGTCTATTGAAATCTTTCATGTTTTGAAGGGATCTGGAGGCCTTAAATAGCTTTTGTAACCCAATTAGTTTCATTTTTCATCGGGTGGATAATTCAAAGTCACCTGATATTAAATATTTTGGATACTTTGAGAAATATTTCAATAGAAAATTGATTTGAAATCGAGCCATTTAGAGGTTCACTATGGTTTATCTTCTGTCTCCCATTTTTGCTTTCATAGTACTAACCTTCATGCTTTTGTCTCTAGATTGGCCCAGGGTTTGCATTGGGAAACCTAAACAAAAGAAAAGGACTGCTGCTTAAAGATAAGGAAGCAAACCTTGTCAGAAGCTTTCAGTATTCAAGATTAGTCTATACATAGCTGAACTGATGTCCATAAGTGCATCTGTGATCTTTTCTTTATTAGTTCTATGTAATAAATTCACCCATAACCAGTCATTAATAAAAAATGTAAAAAATGCATTCAGCCCTGGTTTGTAATGAATAATTTATTAAGCTATATCATTCAGTAGCTTAGATCTGTGTAAAACCTGATTATGACTTAACATGGAAGGGACCTCACAAGGTCGTCTACTCGAGCCCTTGTGCTAGACCATTCCTGACGAAAGTTTGTCTAACCTGTTGAAAACCTCCAGTGATGAAACTTATTCCAAAACTTAACTGTCCTTTTAGTTAGAAAGTTTTTCCTAATATCTAATCTAAATCTACCTTACTGATTAAGCCCATTACTTTTTGTCCTATATTCAGTGGACATGGACAACAACTGATCCTCAGCCTTTTGACTTTTTAACAGCTCTTAATATATCTGAAGACTATTATTAAGTTCTCCCTCCGTCTTCTTTTCTCCAGATTAAATATGCCTTTTTTAAAAAAAATATTGCCTTATAGTTGAAGGGGTGTCCTGAACTGGACACTGTACTCCAGCTGAGGCCTAATGAGTGCTGAGTACAGTGAGACAATTACCTTCCGTCTTTGAAATGACACTCCTCTTCACATAACCCAGAATATTAGTCTTTTTTTGCAACTGCATCACACTGTCAGATATACTTAATTTGTGATCCACAATAGCCCTCAGATCCTGTTCTGCAGTATTACTGCCTAGCCAGTGTTTTTCCATTTTCATAGAATCACAGAAGAGTAGGATTTGAAGGGACCTCATCTAGTCCAATCCTCTGCACTCAAGGCAGGACTACTTAATAACTAGACCATTCCTGACAGGTATTTGTCTAACCTGTTGTTAAAAACTTCCAGTGACAGAGATTTCACAACAGCCCTAGGCAACAGGTTCCAGTGCTTAACTGCGCTGACAGATAGAAAGTTTTTCCTAATATCCAACATAACCCCCTTCCCCTTGCTGCAGTTTAAGGCCATTGCATCTTGTTCTATCCTTAGAGGTTAAAGAGAACTATTTTTCACGCTCTTCCTTGTAACAACCTTTTATATATTTGAAAACTGTTATTGAGTTCCCCCTCAGTCTTCTCTTCTCGAGACTGAACCAATTTTTTTCCCAACCTTCCCTCATAGGTCCTATTTTCTAGACCAGTAATCATTTGGGTTGCTCTCCTCTGGACTTTCTCCAGCGTCCCCCATTTGTCCTTGTGTATCTGATTTTCCACTGTAGTACTTTGCACCTGCCGTCTTCCCTGAATGCTACCTTGTTGATTTCAAAACAGAGTTCTCCCTTTTGTCAAGGGAGCTTCGATTTCTTCAGTGTTTCGGGCTCAGACCCAGACCTTGCTGGGAAAGTCACAAGAAGAGGGGTCCGGCTGCAGCAGGAGACACTTTTATCTGCTCAAACGCTTTTGCGTCCCTGCCTGGGGTGCCAGCAGCTCAGGGGCTGCCCTGCACGGGGGACGGGCTGCCTAGCGCACAGCACAGCTAGCGCGGCCGTGGCGGGACATCGCTGTACCTGAGCTCGGGGCTCGCCCAGCTCAAGGGCCCCGCGCAGGCAGCTCTCAGGGGGGCGCTGCCCTGGGCAGCGCTTTGAGACCCCGCTTGGGGAGGCGGATGAAACTACCAGTCCCAGAATGCAAAGCGAAGGGGACCGCGCTGGCCAATCGGTATCTAACCACCTGTGCGCGGCTCTGGGCATCCTGCGGCGGTGCAGGGCCGGCTGCGCCCTGGGAAAAACGCCGGGCCGGGTGTCGTTCGGCCCCTGCTCGCGGCTCCCTCCTGGCCCGGAGAGCTGGGCTATGGCCGCTGCGGTGCTGCTGGCCGCGGCGCTGGGCGGGGGGCTGCTGCTCATCGCCCGTCGCTACCTGACCGGGGCCGGCCGGGCTTCGCGGGCCGCGACTGCCGCGCTGATGCGGGGCAAGACGGTGATCGTCACGGGCGCGAACAGCGGGCTGGGCCGGGCCACCGCGGCCGAGCTGCTGCGGATGCAGGCCCGGGTGATCATGGGCTGCCGGGACCGCGGCCGGGCCGAGCAGGCGGCCCGCGAGATCCGCGCCGAGCTGGGCGCCCAGGCGGAGGGCGGGGAGCTGGTGATCAGGGAGCTGGACCTGGCCTCGCTGCGCTCCGTGCGCAGCTTCTGCCAGCGGGTGCTGCAGGTACGGGGGGCGGGGAGGGCAAGTATGGGGGAAGGGGTGGGGAGAGGGTAGGCTGGGGGGTGAGGAGGAGGAGGGGGCAGGAAGGGATAGAGTGAGGGGAGAGGGTAGGCTGGGGGGTGAGGAGGAGGGGGCAGAAGGGATGGAGCGAGGGGAGAGGGTAGGCTGGGGGGTGAGGAGGAGGAGGGGGCAGGAAGGGATGGAGTGAGGGGAGGGTTGGCTGGGGGGCGAGGAGGAGGAGGAGGGGGCAGAAGGGATGGAGTGAGGGGAGAGGGTAGGCTGGGGGTGAGGGGGAGGAGGGGGCAGGAAGGGATAGAGTGAGGGGAGAGGGTAGGCTGGGGGGTGAGGAGGAGGAGGGGGCAGGAAGGGATAGAGTGAGGGGAGAGGGTAGGCTGGGGGGTGAGGAGGAGGGGGCAGAAGGGATGGAGCGAGGGGAGAGGGTAGGCTGGGGGGTGAGGAGGAGGAGGGGGCAGGAAGGGATGGAGTGAGGGGAGGGTTGGCTGGGGGGCGAGGAGGAGGGGGCAGAAGGGATGGAGTGAGGGGAGAGGGTAGGCTGGGGGTGAGGGGGAGGAGGGGGCAGGAAGGGATAGAGTGAGGGGAGAGGGTTGGCTGGGGGGTGAGGAGGAGGGGGCAGAAGGGATGGAGTGAGGGGAGAGGGTTGGCTGGGGGGTGAGGAGGAGGGGGCAGAAGGGATGGAGTGAGGGGAGAGGGTAGGCTGGGGGGTGAGGAGGAGGAGGAGGAGGAGGGGGCAGGAAGGGATAGAGCGAGGGGAGAGGGTTGGCTGGGGGGCGAGGAGGGGTGGAGAGGGGACAGAGGAAGGGATGGAGCGAGGGGAGAAGGCAGGCTGGAGGCGAGGAGGGCGATGGGAGAATGGATGGGGAGGGCTGGAGTGAGGCAAGGGAGAAGCTCATATGGGCCTTGGTGAAGGTAATATGGGAGATGGCATGTGAGAGAACTAGTTGATCCAAGGGCAACATGGTTGGCACCATCCTATCCTTTGCAGAGAACTGGAGTTTGTCAAATCATTCTGCATGTCTAATTAGCAGCCCTTGTGCAGGTTTGCAACTCAGGAACATTCCTGTCTCTGACTCCCTTATCCAGCAAGGGCTACAAAGTCTTCAAATTATCCCTTTGGTGACTTGGGGTTCTTCAGTGCTGAAATTGAGTGAAGAGTAGCAGCTTTTGTCAGAGCTATTCTTGCAAATTGTAGGGTATTAAAAATAATCCCAAAATATTTTGAGATGTGATGTAATGTTTTGGTGCATTTTTATGTATTGGTTTTTAACCCAGGGAACAAAGCCTTATTAGGCCAAAGTTCTTTTTCTAGGGAAATTTTCTTGTTCCACTAGCTATGTTGACCAGTAGGAAGGACTGGGCCCATGGAGTTATACAGCGCAGCCAGAAATCACCTTCACAAGCTTATATCAAGATGCAGCAGGCAAGGGGCAACCTGTTTTCTCTGGGAGGCAAAGAAAAAACTAGGACAGCTGCAGTCTGCTGCAGTTTATTCTGCAAGGCATCTGGGAATTTGTGACTGTGAACTGGCTTAAGTGTGAGCCCCCTTCTACCTACAGCATAGAGGATAGGCTGCAGTGAGAGAGCACTTTTATGGGGTCATCTGAATCCAATCTACATTGAGCACATTTCTATTACAGTACACCCTCTCTCTAATGCCCTTCATAATAACAAATCTTTGGATATAATGAACTCAGTCCCTGGATCCCACCTCCAGCCATAGGGCTGTGTCGAGGGCTGTCAGTCGTGGGGCTGGAGGAGCTGTCAGCTGCAGCCATGGGGCTGGAGAAGCTGGCTTCCCCACTCCTGCTCCCCTCTCCGTCATGGGTCTCTTTTTGTATAATCACCCCCTTGCTGTAAAGAACAAATGGCTTGGATCCTGAGGGGTTTGTTATATCGCGGGTATACTGTATGTCCATAATTGTTCTGAATTTGTCAGACCTATCCTGGATCCTGCAAGCCTACTTTGTGAGGTGCTGACTAGGGTCCTGCAGGCTTTCCTAAGAGATTTTGTAGAAGGGCATGAGCAAGCCAACAAATGGTTTCACTGAGTATCTCATGGATACAATTTACATTGTTTAGGGCAGTGGTCCCCAACTTTTTTGTGGCTAGTCGCACATTCATGTTTTCAGAAGAGTGTGGCGAGCGCCAGCAATTTTTCAAGGCTTATTTTGTATTTGTACATTAAATAATATGAAAAACATCATATTTAATATTACATAATATATGAATCGCTAAGATAAAAAGGGTAATTTTACATGTAAAAGGTATTAAATTAAATTATTCGGCAATTACTCTTTCACCTTACCATGTGAATTTGCTCTTTTTTATCTACCTGTAAGAAAAATTAAGGAGTTTTTACAAAATAAATATCATAAACAGTTTTCATCTTATTTAGTTTAAAAAAAAAATAAAACATTGTTGAACAGCTGGTCCAAATATATTTTTTATTCTTACTTTAACATAGAATGAAGCCTGCAGCCCTGGAGTTCTCTGTCCCTGGCAGGCGCGGGGCCACAGCTTCTCTCCGTCTTAAGCCATGGCCCCCTGCCTGCCAGGGACCGAGAACACTGGCGCCTGCAGCCCTGGAGAAGCCGGAGAGAAGCCACAGCCCCGCGCCTGCCAGGGACAGAGAAAGCTGGTGCCTGCACCCCTGGAGTATTCTGTCCCCAGCAGGCGTGGGACCCCAGCTTCTCTACCCTGCTGGGCACTAGGCGGGCACATATAAATGCCCCGGTGGGTGCCATGGTGCCCACTGGCACCACGTTGGGGACCGCTGGTTTAGGGATATTCCAAAATAGAGGAAAGGGTGTGTGCTGTAAGGAAACTACATAATGGTAGAAAATGAGCTAATGCTGGAACTGCCACCCTGTATAACTCTGGGGTGAATATTTTCTTGATATCATTTTCTTAACCCATGAAATGTCGTCATCTTAACACTTGATATTTCACCATAACTTCGCGTTAATAATAATATGATGAATATTCCCTTTCTCTTCACCCTTTTGGGCCTTTAACATAATTTGCCAGGAGGCTGGTGTCATTTCTGATTTGAAATATTTGGCAGACACTCAGATAATATAGTGATTGGGAGGTATGATTAAGAAATTGTATCATCTTTCAAACAGATTGGATTGAGTGTTTTTCAGATGCTAGATCTTTGGATTCAATTCACAGGGCAGGTCCATGCACTTGGAAGTAATGTTTGACATATTTGTAAAGAAAAAATGAGGGAATGAGTCAGGACCCAGTTGTCATCTTTTAGGATTTTACTATCTCATCTAGGGAGAGGGGGAAAGTTTCTCTATGCTGGAGAAAAAGGTGGCTAATAGCTTTCTTTTGTTGATACTCTTAATAGGAACAAAAAGTGAATAATCTTGGCTTAAATAAAGTTGAGAGCTAAACATGAGTTTCTAAAGTGACATGCCAGATTCACTTCACAGGATTTGTGTAAACACTTTCTTCTGTTTTGGATTGTGCGGGTTCCCACTTCCTGAACTGAGGAACAATAAGGAAAATTCAATCAAAACTACCAAATTTCTCCTGGTTCTAACTAAAACTATGAATAATCTTGATGCAAAAATCCACTATTCAGTTTGGGTTTTCTAGACTATCGGGGCCCTGTTTGAGGCACTTTCTCTGGGTTTTAAATGAAAAGCTAGACAGGTATCTCATACCTTGGAATATTTTTGTGCACATCTCACAGTATTCTAATTTATAACAGTCCCTTAAATATCTAGTTTATTTTTCCAGGGTGTATTAAAGATGTCTCTCCCCATTGTGTCTAGACAGGAATACTATGCACTCCTTGGGTCCGAACACTGACTCAAGAGGCCCTTGAAGAAATCAAGGCAGGAAGGGTTATATTTTAGAGAAAAAGCTAAATGTTTCTTGAAAATCTGTAGGATCCCCATGCATTTGGGTAACTAAATGACACACTTAAACAAAGGTGTCAGAAACCATGAGTTTAACTGAAGAAGAAATATCTGGAATAATGAAGATGAGTGGTAAAAAGGGCTACAGCGGTGGGTCTGTTGTAGTCTGTTGGACCTCTCCAATCTTTGCAGATAAGAAAATTGTAAGGGGAGTGAAAAGAAGGAAGATAAGTGTTGAGGTTCGCACTGTGTTGGCCCTATTTTAGAATGTTATGTGTGTGTGCATTTTCCTCCTCCTTTAAACAGAACAAAAACACTAACAGAAAAGACCCACAGAAACAACAGGGGAAATTGACTCAAGCCCTAATTCTGTAATTGGTTTGTCATGGACGAACAGTTGTGCCCATGTAAAACTCCACTGACTTCAATGGGAAGCCATTTAGGGCCAAATGCATAGATCCAGTTCCAGGATCTGGGCTTGATTGACTTTACAGGGGAAATTGAATGTGACTATACATAAAGTGCTGTGAAATGCACAAAGTAAACACTGGGAAAACAATATATCCCTTTTTCTAATCTGGTGTAGTGCCTCATAGGTGTTAGTGATACATTTAAAAAACAGTGATTTTTAAGCTGGCAGTCTCCCTATTGGCAAAACCAAATAAAGTGTTGCCTTTTCTAAAGCAAAATTGAGAACAAAATAGTGAGGCATGAGATGAAGTGTGTGGGGTGATATACCTGGGAGTGAGCTGGAGACAGCCTGGGAAGGTAATGCCGCTATTGAATTTATTTCTACTGGTATCAGCTGTTTTAGAATACCCTCACCATGGCATAAATGATGGAGAAAACAAAATGATTGAGATGACTAGTTCTAGAAACACTTCCAAAGGGCTATAGTACATACACATTTATGTTATTCCCCTCCTTTTCTGAATTTATGACTCCTTTCTGAAGTTGTCTGTAAGATAAAGGAGGTTCCTAGATTGATGAGACATAGGTGGCACTCCCACCGCCTGTCTTTCATTGTGGATGTTTAGATACCTGAATTTTCATTTTTCACTTTTTTAGCCCCACTGCACAAAGACAAACTGCATTGTGTATTCAGAGTAATATGCTGGCTTTAATGATAAATTGTTACATCTTTCAGTACTGTGCAGCTATGGGGGAGATGTGAATTCTTTCTGACTCATGCATGAAGGAACCAATCCTGTGAGATGTTTAGCATCTTCAACTCCTATTGATATCAGTAGGAGTTAAGGGAACTTAGCGTCTTGCAGGATCAAGCCCCATCTTGATTTAATTATTAACTAAATTCCAAATGCAGGATCAGATTCTGCTCTAAGTTATATTTGTGCCATTGATGGCAAAATGTGTGGACTATTAAATTTCAAAGGTGTAAATGAGGATAGAATCTGGCCTGCAGAAAATTTCTTACTGGTGGTAAGGAGCCAGAAAGAGCTCAGCTTGACTTCCAGAGCCTATGTTAAATTTGCAGGACTGGCAGAGGTGGGAGAGGGGGGCAGATTGTTGTAAACTGAGCATTCAGATTGAAACATGGAACTTATAGTGACACTTCTGTGTGAAGTCATTTTTCAGAGTGGAACCACACTTTGGAACTCCTAAGATCTTTCCCTCTTAGAGTTCTGGATGCACAGACTATGCAGGATTTGGAGCATAAGTATTTGAGGCTGTAGATTTCATTTTTCTGTTACCAGTTTTACTTTCTGGTTCTTGTGCATTGGCAAAACATAGTATCTTGGTCCACCACAGTTCAGACAAATTTTAAACTAGTTTGTAAAAAAATTGTTTGAAATCATTAATAGCAGTGTTTTCAAAATTCGTCATAAATCTAATTATTTTTCCCTAATCAAATGATGGGTTTAAAATTTGTTGGCAGTGTCTCTTTAATCCTAAATCCCTACCTCAAAGAGCTAGATTATCTTTTTATTCTTTGTTTGTACAGTGCCTAGCACAATAGGGTCTATGACTGGGGCTTCTAGGTGCTCCCACAATATAAATACGAACCAGTAGTACACGTATCTGCTTTTCTTTAATGTCACATCCTGATAATTCTTTGGAAAGAAATTGGTATTACAGAATAATTTCAGTGGATTTCAATTAAAAAATGCTATTCTTGAAAAATATTTATATTTTAGCTATATTCAGAGTAACACAGTCCCTCCCCCCCACATCCCATGTGATTTGATACTCCTCTTATTGACAACTATCAATACACTTACTTTTTCCAAGATTACATTAAAATAACCATGACCTAGAAAATCCCATTTTAGAGGATGAGCAGTTGAATGGTTTTTCCTAATAAAGGTCAATGAATACAATTAATCTTAATAACAGATTACTGTGTTTATAAATCTGATTATTTTTGCTATTTTAAGGAAGAGCCGAGACTGGATGTTCTGATCAATAATGCGGGGATATTCCAGTGTCCATACATGAAGACAGAGGATGGTTTCGAGATGCAGTTTGGTGTCAACCACTTGGGTCATTTCTTGCTCACTAACCTCCTCCTTGGCCTCCTCAAAAGTTCTGCCCCAAGCAGGATTGTGGTAGTTTCTTCCAAACTTTACAAATATGGAGAGATCAACTTTGAAGACTTGAACAGTGAGATAAGTTATAATAAAAGTTTTGGCTACAGTCGCAGTAAACTGGCTAACATACTATTCACCAGGGAGCTAGCCCGCCGATTGGAAGGCACAGGAGTCACTGTCAACGTGCTTCATCCCGGTATAGTCCGAACCAATCTAGGCAGATACATGAATATTCCTTTGCTGGCAAAACCCCTCTTCAATTTGGTGTCATGGGCTTTCTTCAAAACCCCATTGGAAGGAGCCCAGACTTCTATTTATTTGGCCTCCTCTGCAGAAGTAGAGGGTGTGTCAGGCAAGTATTTTGGGGATTGCAAAGAGGAGGAACTGCTGCCTAAAGCCATGGATGATTTAGTTGCAAGAAAACTTTGGGATATCAGTGAAGTGATGGTTGGATTATTAAAATAAATGCAATGAAAAAAGACCTACTGAAAGGAATGAAGATAACTAATATTTTGTTACCCTGAAGCTTTCTACAATGGTATTTCCCCCTTGAATGGTGTGAAACACAAATTACTTTGCTCATAGATTTCAAAGCTACTAGGAGTAATTTGTACAGCTCTTTTAAAATAGAGAATATTCTCTATTTTAAATCCGTATTTTGAAAAAAAAAATACAGAACTAGAGTCTAACAGCCTGGGTGTTTGAATATATTTCAGCATTAAATCTCTTCAGAAAGCTACTTGTTCTACAAATAAAAAGTTATTTGCTATGTAATGGATATGCTTCTTTGTTGTCTCCCACTATTTGATCTCAGACATTGCATGTATTGCATTGTAGGTGAAATGTGTGGCTGTTTGCTTTTTCTTGTAGATGGTTTGTGAATCCATCCTAATACCAATAACAGTGTTGGGTTGGTGAGCAATCCAAGCTAAAAATGTGAAAGATATTACCAGTGAGTTGTGAGCACTCTTCCTCTATAGTCCTCTAGGCCTCTGAATACTGTTTCATAGCACAGAAGCTCTTTCCCACAACTGCATATTACTGGCTGCCTGAACAGGAACTATATCAAGCCATATTATAACTCAGCTGTGGGTCACAAGTCAGATATTTTCAAGATGGCCTTCCATAAATTAGCATCTGTCACTGCCATTAATCTAGTATATATGTATGTTTGTACAGCAGGTTCTATTTTATTTGGGTCGAACCTGCTCTTCTGGAGATATGAATCGAGGCCCCTATCCTGCACTAAGCCTTGGGCTGGTGGATGCCTCACCATTGACTTCAGTAGTTCTTTATGTGACTGAGCATGTGTCAGAGCCCAAAATCTGATCCTGTGGTTTGTTTTATGAATTGTCTATTTATAGATTTTTATCATACTGCCTTTCATAGTGAAATGTGCATAAGGTTCAGTCTAATATGCCCCACAATTCTTCCCGATAAGTCATCTTCTGTGTAAGTGCATAGATTCATAGACTCTAGGACTGGAAGGGACCTCGAGAGGTCATCGAGTCCAGTCTTCTGCCCTCATGGCAGGACCGAATACTGTCTAGACCATCCCTGATAGACATTTATCTAACCTACTCTTAAATATCTCCAGAGATGGAGATTCCACAACTTCCCTAAGGCAATTTATTCCAGTGTTTAACCACCCTGATAGTTAGGAACTTTTTCCTAATGTCCAAACTAAACCTCCCTTGCTGCAGTTTAAGCCCATTGCTTCTTGTTCTATCCTTAGAGACTAAGATGAACAAGTTTTATCCCTCCTCCTTATGACACCCTTTTAGATACCTGAAAACTGGTATTATGTCCCCTCTCAGGCTTCCCTTTTCCACACTAAGCAAACCCAGTTCTTTCAGCCTTCCTTCATAGGTCATGTTCTCTAGATCTTTAATCATTCTTGTTGCTTTTCTCTGGACCCTCTCCAATTTTTCCACATCTTTCTTGAAATGCGGTGCCCAGAACTGGACACAGTACTCCAGTTGAGGCCTAACCAGTGCAGAGTAGAGCGGAAGAATGACTTCTCGTGTCTTGCTCACACACACCTATTAATACATCCCAGAATCATGTTGACTCCGCTATAACCCCTAGCTCCCTTTCTGCCGTACTCCTTCCTAGACAGTCTCTTCCCATTCTGTATATGTGAAACTGATTGTTCCTTCCTAAGTGGAGCACTTTGCATTTGTCTTTATTAAACTTCATCCTGTTTACCTCCCATCATTTCTCCAATTTGTCCAGATCATTTTGAATTATGACCCTATCCTCCGAAGCAGTTGCAATCCCTCCCAGTTTGGTATCATCTACAAACTTAATAAGCGTACTTTCTATGCCAATATCTAAGTCGCTTATGATACTTATTTCCTTAACCTCACTAATGCGTACATGGGACAAATGTGATCAAGAAACTAATACACAAACTTGACAAAAGTAGCCTTGGCAACTATCCTACATGGCTTAGAGAGTCTCTACTATGCAGAGATAATGGAATTAAAATAGGCCAAAAATAAATATAGAGATATTATGCCTCCCTTATTATTTTAAAATAAATATATAACTTTAGTAACTATTTCTGGTTAATTATGATGTGCTTGTCTCTCTTTAGTAATTTTATTTAACAGCACCAATTTAAGGTAAAAGTAAATTTAATTAATATGAAGAAAGTAGTGCTTTGGGGTTGTGATTACTACTATTAATTTATATATACATATTAAAGATTGATGTATTTGAAGCTTAATCTATCACACTAAATCCTTATTGGCTCAACAGTTGAGGTAACACCATGTTTGAGATTCTCAGGTCATTTACAATGTATATGTTCTAACTCATACTCACTGCATGTTGTTCTGTATGTTCTAACTCACACACTGTATTGTGCTCATCCCTTCCACACCTCTTTCCAGAGATGCAATGCTGTGGATATAGGAAAGAGGCATAGCAGGAGCTCCATGCTTTTGGGAGGAAGACAGAGAAATCTAGAAGATCATAAGTTAAGGGAGAAAATTGTTTTTTTTAAAGTTCCTGTAACAATAGTTACAGCATGTATTGCTCACTATATTGTAATTGCAGCATATATTGCTCACTTTTAGGCAACAGAACCTGTAGGAGCAGAACTGAAGTGTGTGATTATTGTGTACTCTGAATGTTTGACACAAACATGCTGTTTGTAAATAATGCTGAGGGCCGTCCCAGAGAGAGGATGGAAATATGGTTAGAGAATAAACAGGTATTCAACCTGTGAAATGCTATTTTACGTTTATCTAGCGTCTTTCATCTAAAACAATCCCCAAATGACTATATGTAATACCATTGAAATGCAACCCTGGCTGGAGTGGAAGGCATCAACCAACTACCATGCAGCATAATACCGAGGGCAAGGCCAAGTTTTGACCAGTTGTACCAGGGCACAAACTCTTCTGACAACAAACAAGATGGGTTCTCTCAAGTGCCTACAGACCAGAAGATACCTTTAGCTCCTTTGGTGAAACAGTAAAAAAAACAAGGTAACATAAATAGAACTCAAATTTATGATCTGTGATCCACTGTTCCATTACTACCCCATCAAAACCACTGTGTGCATGTTAGAAGAGGGTCATGGATGCCTACTGGGGCGTAGCTTGCAAAGAAAAGTGCCATGCTGAAAAGCACTTAAGTGGGAATTGTGTACCTTAATCCCTTAGGCACAGGCATATTAGGGAGATTTTCAAGGAGATTTGCTGAAGATTAGACAGGGAGTCAGTGGCATACTTTGCTTAATAATAAGTTTGCGTACTTTGCTGAATCAAGACTGTCATTTTTTGCTGTCTTTGTTCATGCGAACAGAGCTTGTGTACATATTTAATATTTAAAAAAAAAAGAGTCCAGAAGAAAATACTGAGTCTTTGGCTGTTGGGACACTTACTCTAAAAAGACTCAAAATCTACAACTGAGAGGGGCAGCTGTATGTAGCATGAGACTTCCAATACAAATTGTCCATCTTTATATAAGATGAATGATCAGTTTTTCCATGAAACAATGAAAAAAGAAATATTTTTTAAACTCCCATTTCATTCTTTTGTGGTTGCTCATTTTGTCCATGTAAGCTTCCTACTATGAGAAAGCATCACAGGCTTCAAAGCCTGAGTCCTGTGAGAACTGGGTAAGGGCATGAGGGAATTATGCGGATATGGATAGTTACCAGTTTAAATACATTTGATTTATTTCCACCTCAGGCCATAAAGAAAAATAACTTGCAAGAGTCATTCAAATAATTTTAGTATACAACGCCTATTCCCCTTTGCATATACATTTTCCCAAGTTAATCTTGAAGGAGCTATTTGGCTGGCAAAAAGATCCAGGAGGCCTAGACTACCAAATCATTATTTTTGATGTGTCTCAGAGTGGAATTGATATTTCTCATAACAGAAAAACTGCCTCCCTACAGGCTTCTTACCCACCCCTCAGCTACCAGAAGTGCCCTTGCACCTGTTGTGACTGGACTCAGATTTGAGAACTTATATTTGAATATTTAATTGATTCCAAATTTTCTAAACCAGAGGTTCTCAAAGTGTGGTCCGTGGACCATAGTTCCCTATAAGGTGTGTGCCTGGGCAGCCACACACAAGAGAATGAAGGGCCACCCACCTAATTAGTGGAGCCGTGCGGGTATGGCTCCACTAATTAGGTGCCTAGACCCTGGAAAAGACACACATGTAAGGTGAGGTGGTAGTCTTGGGTGGAATACTGGGTAGATGGGAGGGGGAAGTGGGGTAAGAAGAGGGGGTGGGGGGAATTTGGGAGGTGCAGGGCTGTGGCGGCTAGAGAAAGAGGTGACTTTCTCCAGCTCCAGGGCTTCCAGGGAGAGACAGCCCTCCTTCCTAGCTCAGCTCTGTGGCTGCTATAGCGGTAGAGAGAACCCCCCACTCCTTCCCAGCCATAGCTCGGGGGCTACCGCAGCAGGGTAGAAAGGGCACATTCATCGCATTAGAAAGGCAAGACTACTGATATTAAAATATGAGTTGTGTGCTTTTATCTGTAGAACAAAAAAGGTAATTATTAAGTTTATTTATATATAGAGAGAGAGCTTTTATCCAAAGCATGTTAAAATAGCTCACGGTACAAACAACATTTGGAAAGATCATTAAGTCTGCCGAGACGCTCAGCAATTTTCAAGTGGTCCACAAAAAAGAAAAAAAGTTTGAGAACCACTGTTGTAAAAAGCATAGTGAAGGGAACATGTTACTAATCATCCTTCAGAAAGGCTGGCACACCAGCCATCTAATAAGGTTAACAAACCTCTCCTGCAAGTTGGAATTGTTTTACTTCATATATATTTGCAGATAAAATGAAGAAGACTCACTGTAACTAGGAGGGGTGGGGGACAATGGACGGATGGCCTGGATGCCATCAGTGCTGCAAGATACTGAGGTAATATCTTTTATTAGAACAACTTCTGCTGGCAAAAGAGACAAGCTTTTGAGCTACACAGAATTGAAGAAGAGCTCACCTACAGAAGTTGTCCCAATAAAAATTACCTCATTCACCTTATCTGTCTGACATCCTGGGACCAGTATGGTATAATAACACTAAATGAAATGCTGCCACCATAAGCATCAGGCTTGAAATACAGCCTAATTCTGGAAGGTGTTCACACAATCATAGATTATTAGGGTTGGAAGGGACCTCAAGAGATCATCTAGTCCAACCCCCTGCTCAAAGCAGGACCAATCTCCAAATGGCCCCCTTAAGGATTGAACTCAAAACCCTGGGTTTAGTGTTGAACACCTTGCCAGCTGCCAAGGATCCTAAACTCCCAGGATGAAATCCTGGCCCTATTGAAGTCAATGATAGTTTTCACCTATTGAAGTCAATGATAGTTTTCAATAGGGCCAGGATTTCACCTCCTATCGACTTAAAGTGAAGTCAATGGGAGCTTAAGATTGTCTGTGCATTGTGGGGTCAGGCCATTAGACTGCTTGGAAGTTGTCATAAACAGATAGCTAAGGGTTAATGTCTCGTTCACCTGAAGCACCTGACCAGAGGACCAATCAGGAAACCGGATTTTTTCAACTCTGGGTGGAGGGAAGTGTGTGTCTGAGTCTTTTTTTTCTGCCTGCCTGCTTTCTCTGAGCTTTGGAGAAGTAGTTTCTTTTTTCTAGTCTTCTGTTTCCAAGTGTAAGGACAAAGAGATCAGATAGTAAGTTATATGGTTTCTTTTCTTTGGTATTTGCATGAATATAAGTGCTGGAGTGCTTTGATTTGTATTCTTTTGGAATAAGGCTGTTTATTCAATATTCTTTTAAGCAATTGACCCTGTGTTGTATCATCTTAATACAGAGAGAACATTTGTACTTATTTTTTCTTTCTTTTTATATAAAGCTTTCTTTTAAGACCTGTTGGAGTTTTTCTTTACTTCAGGGAAATTGAGTCTGTACTCACCAGGGAATTGGTGGGAGGAAGAAATCAAGGGGAGATTTGTGTGTTGGATCGCTAGCCTGATTTTGCATTCCCTCTGGGGGAATAGGAAAGTACTTTTTGTTTTCAGGATTGGGAACAGAGAGGGGGAGTCTCTCTGTGTAGTTTCACAGAGCTTGTGTCTGTGTATCTCTCCAGGAGCACCTGGAGGGGGGAAGGGAAAAAGGATTATTTCCCTTTGTTGTGAGACTCAAGGGATTTGGGTCTTGGGGTCCCCAGGGAAGGTTTTTCAGAGGGACCAGAGTGCCCCAAAACACTCTAATTTTTTGGGTGGTGGCAGCAGGTACCAGGTCCAAGCTGGTAACTAAGCTTGGAGGTTTTCATGCTAACCCCCATATTTTGGACGCTAAGGTCCAAATCTGGGACTAAGGTTATTACAGAAGTGCATGTTCCAGTCCTGACCAGCTTTTTTTTTGCCCTGTCTCTGTTAGTTACATTAAGCTTTGGGTAGATTATTGTGTATGTACCTTTCCAAAAAGATCTAAAAAACCATAGTCTTTATTGTGTGGACATTAAAGATTCCAAGGCATTTTCTATAAGAGAGTCCACTCCCTGGTTATCCTTTGCAAATATGTTATTTTCTCCACCATGCTGTTGCTCCAAGCATCAATTCTTTAGCTGGCTATTACCTTCCATCCATGCCAGAGATGACTGCAGTTCAGTGGAGAATAAAGTGATTCCTGCATATGAAGTACCCAGTCCTGTAATCCTCATCCTATAGTCCTTTGGGAGCCCAAGTGACCTCTTGTGCGAATAAGGACCATTGATTGGGCTGAGATGCATGAGGGTGACAAAGCCTATAATACAACATTGAAGATTAACAGCCACAGTTTCAAAGGTGGTCTCTTTTTGGGTTCTCATCTTGAGACATCCCAGGCCTGATTTTCTGAGGTGCTGAATACCTGCAATGCCACTTGAAGTCAACAGGAACTGCAGTTGCTCGAAACTACAATTAACAGGAAAATATTGGATTCCAAAGTTTTTCAGTGAAAAAACAGACCTTTTTTGCAAAATGTTTGTATTTTCCTCATTTTCAATTAGTTCTATTCAAACCCTCTGAAAATCAAGTCAAAAGTGGCTCAAATTGTGCTCCCCAAATCTTGAGGCATCCTAATTCAGAGAGTACTTCTGAAAATTTTGGCCATAATACTTTCCTAAAATGAACATCTTCAAAACACTTTTCTTAATATAGCATGTATCCATGGTCACGTGTTGTTATTAATAACTTGTATTCCAGTAGCACTGAGGCTCCAACCAAACCTGGGGCCCAGGCACAGTAGAAGCAGAGTAGGAGATGATGTATTATCCACAAAACAACAGTGATGTTCCTTTAAACATACTTGCAACAGAGGTTAAGGCCTATCAACCTATTTTGCTGTTTGAATTTGTTTTTTTTTTAAATAAAGTTTGCTTTTGGACATCTATTATTTCTAAAAGGGGTTAAAGCATTGGGAAAAGTGTAAATGGTCATTGCTTCAACAACACAGCAACATGTTTGCTATGGAAAACGCATAAAATGACAGGAAATGGCTTAACAGGAGAAGTGTTCAATTTTAAGGCTTCTGTTGACAGAAGTTGATGAGTAAAAATATTGCATTCAATAAGGAGCATGGAATTTTGATGCAGCCTAGAGGGACAGCTTTGTACTCTGGTGGTCTAAATTGGGATTTTACATTAATGTAACCAATCAGAACCCTTGTTAAAGCTAGAGTTAAAAGGGAAGACTAAGCAAAAGCACCACAGAGTTTATCTTTTGCTCATCTGGAAGAGTTTATTTTAAAAACAGAACATTGTTTGCTGCTGTTGAAATGAAAGTGTGAGAGTTGCAGCTTTCTTCTGATGCCATCTGGCAGATGATTTAATGGTGTGTGGTATTCACTAATCCAAATAACCCTGTGTGTGGTAACCATTGTATCTTTACTGATCATGCAGCTGAGTTGATTGAACTTTAGAGGGCTCATGCAAGACTATCAATGGTGGGACAGTAGATAATTTCAAATGAGCGCACTGTTAAAGAAATGTGTATGATACAAAACATGTCTGCCAAATCCATGGCGTTTTTATTAAGAATCCTCCCTTTTATTGACCCTAATTCAGATTGTTGTATGCAGTGCAGTTGTAACTGTGTTGGTCCCAGAATATTAATAAAAAATATTACCTCACCCACCTTGTCTGTCTCGTGTCAGATCAACGTTTTGCCTCAAGTCTGTGGTCTTGATTCACCACATGAACTCTAGTTCTATGCCGATTACTTCACTGAAATCAATACCAATACCAGCATATCGTTGGAATAACAGAATCGTGTATGAGACTTGGCGCTGACCATTCAAAAGGCTTTCTCCTTTAGATTTGTTTAATGTTTTTGTTAATTATATAGTTGAATTTCTAACTGTTGTCCTTTTTGTGAGTTATTTCTTTTCAATTTTAAGGCCAGTTTAAAATTCATAAAAGCACCACATTCGTTGATTAACCCTGGAAATAAAAGTCACACATAGAATTATTTTATAAGGACAGGAAAGGAGTTAAAGATATATATATAAATGCACTGGAAAGAACTGAATCCAAGAATGCAAAAAAAATGTACAACTGAATCCAAGAATGCAAAAAAGAAAGTGTCAAAAATATACATGAGAGGGTCTCAGCTACATGTCATGGAATAGAATTCAGAGATTTTTCAGAATAAATATTTTGGGCTGGATTTGTCTCTCACCAGTTTTAAAGTGGTGAAACTTCACTGACTTCAGAGCAATTTCTTCTGATTGAGTCTGTAAGTGGTTAGAGTATCAGAACCATTATTAATATCAACATACACAGAAATAATGGTATTTCCATTTCCAAATTAAGGCCCTGCTTTTGGAATTGGATCCACTAGCATGGACCTCAGGATGATAGAGTTACACAGTTTCTCTTTTCTCTTTTAAGTTCAGGAGGTACTGTTATGTCATCTAGACTGCCTTCCTGAATAACACAGGCAAAAGAATTTCACCCAGTTACCCTTCTGTTGAGCCCAATAACTTGTGTTTGGCTAAAGCACATCTAGAAAGCATCCAATTTAGATGTGAAGACATCAAGAGATGGAGAATCCACCCCCTTCCCTTGGTATTTTGTTCCAGTGGTTAGTCACCCTCACTGTCTTATTTCCAGTTTGAATTTGACTTTCACTTTCAGCCATGGATTCTTGTTATGCTTTTCTCCAGTGGATTGAAGAACCTTTTAGTTCCCAATATTTTCTCCCTGTGAAGATATTTATGCACTGTAATCATGTCACCTTTAGATCTGTTTGGTTTTTTTAAATAAAGTAAGCAGATGGAGCTCCTTAAATCTCTCTATGGCATTTTTTCCCCAGCTCATGAATAATTTTTGTGGATCGTCTCTAAACCCTTTCCAGTTTTTTGTATATATTTTTTTTAAATGTAGACCCCAGAATCCCATTGTCGGTCTGCCTTATATAGAAGTAAGGTCACTTCCCTACTCCCACACCTAGTTGTCCTAAATGTTCCATGGTCCTCGCGAGACCTCACTGTTTTTTTAGCTACCATGGGATTCTTAACAGTCCTATAGCAAAAAGTTATAGATTCAGAATAATTGCAAATGTAAGGAGGGAGAGAAATAAAGACAAGGTAATATATGGAATACATTTTAAAAAGTAGGTATTACTTTACTGTACTTTGCAATTTTCCCCTGTAAATCACATGAAACATACACATATGGTGGTATTTTTCAATGGGACTTGTGCTCCTAAGTCATGGAGGTGCTTTTAAAATTCACCCCACAAGCTAAATATTTTCTTTAAAATTAATCTTTTACTTTAAGAATTGAGTAAGTAGGAATGGAATAATCACACAACTGGTGTTAGGAAGTGGACTTTTCTGCAGTCAGTTTGACTGCAAATGGGACAAGAGACAATGCAGAGGTGAGAAAAGGAAGCAAATCCATTTTCCATTCCTTTGATATCCGATTTGAATTCATTACATTCATCAGTTTAATATCAGATCCTCCCCTGGTTGGTGCAGTGGTAGGGAGCAGAAGCACTGTTCAGTGAGCCCTACACTGTAGACTTTCTGCTGTCTAGAGGGGCATCCTTCACAATAGGCTGTGGCAAAAATGAAGGGGGAGGGGGTTACTTCATTTGTCCACTCAGCAGAAGTAGCTGTAACTCACTACTCACTGCTATTTGCTGACAGTCGCTTACTCTGTGAATGACTTAGGACTAGACATGCCCCTTAAGCTGCAGATGTGATGCATGCGCTTGTAAGACAAGCCTTTTCCTGCAGCCATATAAGGAGAGCAGCAGCCATTAGTTAAGAAGCAGGCAGTCACATCCTCAGATTCCATCTAAATGACATTAAAACAATGTAATATGTGGCTGTTAAGAAGGCAATGCTGCCCTAATAGTACCCACCATCACCAGATAAAGAAACAGATCTTAAGATGGTTAAAGAAAACTTTGTTTGATAGAATCCTGTCTGGCAGGAAATCACTTATCAACAGTTGTGGTTGTGAAATCCCTACTTCTTTATTGTTTTGTCTTTATGGTCCCCACGTCTCTATTTTTCATCTGTATTGTCTCTGGTTCTTTTAATTGTTTCTGTCTGTTACATAACTAATTTTGCTAGGTGTGAAATCAACTATGGTGGTGGGGCATGATTGGCTAAATAATTGTTTTACAATATGTTAGGATTGGTTAGAAAATTGTTTAGTAATATTTTAGTAAAATGATTGGTTACGGGACAGCTAAGCAGGACTCAAATTTCATTATATAAACGGGGTCCAAAAGGAAATTCTTTTGGAACCAACTCCAGGACACAGTCCCAAGATCAGAGCTGTGTAGACGTCCGCTGTTGGGGTTCGCCCCTCTCTGGAGCGGCGGGAGCCAGGCCGCTTCACTACACGCCACAGCAAATGACAGTTCCGGGCTCAGACCCTCAGGCAGGGGCTGAGCAACCAGTTCAGTCTGTTAAGCCCAGGCCCTAGGTCAGGGCGGGGCTGCAAACAGTAGTGCAGGGCTCAGAACCTCAGGCAGGGGCTGAGCAAGCAGTTCAGTCTGTTAAGCCCAGGCCCTAGGTCAGGGCGGGGCTGCAAACAGTAGTGCAGGGCTCAGACCCTCAGGCAGGGGCTGAGCAAACAGTTCAGCAAGGTAAGAAGCCCAGGCTCCTGGGCCTGAGCGTCGGGCAAGGGGGAGACCGCCACCTGCGAGAGGGGTGGCAGGGGGGACGCAGGCCTGCCCACTCCTCTGCGTCCCAGTCCGGGGCCCTAACAGTGGCAGGCAGCCCGCTGGTCAGTGGGGATCCTGGCCACAACACACTGACATTGGCTCTGGGTGTGCTGCAGCCAGACTGGGGTCGGCTGCCCCCGGGCTACTTCCAGACTCCCCCTCGGGGCCTACTTGGATCCACAGGGTCCAGGTGCATGGGCTCGTCGCGGCTGGGGCTGGGTGGTAGATCCGGCAACGCCTCCGGAAAGTCGGCCCAGGGTAGCTCCGGCGGCTCCTCCAGGTAGCGGGCGCGGGGGAGCTCCGGCGGCTCCTCCGGGTAGCGGGCGCGAGGGAGCTCCGGCGGCTCCTCCGGGTAGCGGGCGCGAGGGAGCTCCGGCGGCTCCTCCGGGTAGCGGGCGCGAGGGAGCTCCGGCGGCTCCTCCGGGTAGCGGGCGCGAGGGAGCTCCGGCGGCTCCTCCGGGTAGCGGGCGCGGGGGAGCTCAGGCCACTCTGAGCGGCTGCTCTGAGTCGCAGGAGTCTCCCAGTCCCGAGCTCCCTGAGGCACGTCGGCTCACTCCGGCTGCTGGGGCTTAACCGAGCTCTGAGGACCCGTCTTTATAGTTCCGGGTCGGCGCCTCACCCTTTGCGGGGCGGGCTCAGAGCTCTTTAGCTCCACCCTGTCCAGCCTCCGGCTGGGCTCTTCCTCCTCTGGGGAGGCGGGGAGCCAGGCCGCCTCACTACAGCTGCCAGATCTCAACACCCTGTCAATCAATCACACTATGCAGCAGCTGGAGTCCCCAGATAAACTGATCGTGACTGGCCAGCAGAAAAAGTTCGTCTGTCTTATTGGGAGTGCTGAGCATTGTATGCTCACTGTGGATTCTGTTTTGGTAATTGTTAATAAATAGAGGTTAAGGATATTACTGTATAAGGCTCTTTCACTGGTAAAATACCTCGCAGATCCACAGAGCCCTGAGTCCACAGGGAATGGGTATTATACCTAGAGCCCTGAGCCCATGGAAGGGTGGAGGCCGGAATCCACGGAGGGGTAAAGTTGGGTGCCTTAAACCCAGAACCCTAGGAACTGGGGAAGGGTGGGGGTGCCTAAATTAACAGGGTTATGCCTTGAGCCCACAGAAGGGTAAAGATGGGTGTGCTAGAGAGTGTGAGGGTAACAGGCTGACATATTAACTCATCTGCTCTCCTAGATTCTGATCCAAAGCCCAATAAAATCAACTGAAAGACTCCCGTTGACTCCAGTGGGCTTTGGTCTCCTAGTTCTGCCTTGAGCTCTCAGATAGGATCCTGCCCTGCTGCTTATGGATGTGAAAAGGCCCCTACATCTTCTTTCTCACTTGTCTATCAGGCTAG